>NC_080634.1:45429104-46134837 GCF_027579445.1 Ammospiza nelsoni
ACTCTTACTTATGTGATATTTCTTAGTAAGTGCTTTTCTCTCTCAGATTCAGGTTCACTTGTTTCTTTGTGGAAATGGTTCTTCGCAAAAAGCAGTGAAATGGTTAAACAAGTGCATATGTTTATTCATAAAAACAGTGGGCAAGGAGCAGCAGAAGCAGCATTCCCCTTTGATCTGTGAGAACAGATATATATAGCAACCATTAGGAGATATCACATTTCACCACCAACCTAGGTATTTTAAAATTCCTCTGATTAAAAGATCTCTCAGCCCATGCACTAGCTAGCCTGCAGAATTTTTCAACTTCAGGACTTTCAGAATCTGACTCTTTCCCGAATTCATCTTAAGTATATAAATCTGCTCGAAATTCCTGCCAGCACCACACCAAGGAAGCTGATGAGAATTGGAGTCCTCTGTTGGTATTTTTACTTTGCTTTGATTTTTATTAACCCATATATCAAGTACTTTTGCAGCTTTGACAAAAGGCTTTATCATTAGAATTTGATATTGGGATTAATCAATTCTGCTCTCCTGGCGCAGTATAAATTTTCAGAACATGAGGAGAAGAAATTTCTTCTTTTCCCAGTCCAATAATTCTTAAGTTAGTTATAATAAGAAAAACCCATTCTACCTCTCACTGAAGTCACTGTAAATATATCAAGCTGATTTTAGTGAGAACTGTACCAGGCCTTTAAAATTATACTTTCTCTGTATTTCTTAAAAAGGTTGAATTTCTTTTAGAGTGTTCAACATAATCCACCTATCATTAAGAGACCTTTCATCCATAACCTGCTGTAAGTAACATATTTGAGAGGTACCAGTAAAAGACAGTCTCCTTTTGGAGTCTCTTACACGCTGCATTAATGAATTTGGGAAAAATGCATTGGCCTGGTTTAGTAGCCTCAGGTTAGGGGTGTCATTTTCCACAAAGCACTTATTTTACAACACATCAAGAAATGAAAAGCAAATGAAAACATTAAAATGCCTTTAACTATAAATAGGACATAGTGTGAGAAGGAACAGTCAGATGTAATGAATATTCACATTTCTGTGCACATTAAAATATCTGTTTAGCTTAAATTTTCTTCACTACTTCTAACTGACTTTTCCTTGATATGGTAGTAAAGAAAGCGAAAAAAAAATGTTGAAGGTGATATTTTGAAACCAAAGCACGGTCATTCTCTATTGCCTTGACTTTTCTAGCACAAATTGAAGAATGCATTTAAGCAAGTCGCTGCTTCCCATTGCTGCATGGGAGCCACCAAAGCCTGGAGGGAGTGTGGTGGGATGGGGCAAGTGTGAGTGTGGATGGAATGGGGAGACCCAGCCTTTACAGCAAAGAAGGACAACAGAAGTGATCTGCTGTCTAATAATACTGAGAACTGCTGCCTCATGAAGCTCCCCACTCAGCTTGCAGATTCCTCCTGCCCCTGGACACCCCAGGGCAGCTTTGCACAGCTTCTCAGGACTGTCTGTGTTGGGCAGATCACAGCCAGCCAGCCCCAGAAATGGCAGAGCTGCCCCAGCAGTGCTCTGCCTCAGCTGAAACACCCTGACGAGGAGCAGAAAATATTTGCTCAGGCACAGCAGGAGGCTAACACAGCCACCTTGCTGCTGGAACATGGCCAGCTCACCCAGGACAGGCTCAGTGGAGCTAATGAAAAGCTGTCTGTACACACATCCACAGGATCAACTCTAACCAATTCATAACCAATGCAAATACTGACCTGCAGCTAATTTGGAGATGGGAATTCCCTAAAGAGCAGAGCATTTGATGAGCCTTCCCATTTTCAGCATTTTGACTCCAACAATTCTTTTGAGAATTAAAGCTGTTAAGCCTAAAATCTGTACCTCAGAAGTCAGTTTTAAGATCTAGACACCTTTCAAAATTTCACATTTCAGATATTTACTCCCTTTGCAAGAGTCAGAAGGAGGGGAAGAGGCAGGGAATTCAAGAGTGGTTAAGCCCAAGAAGAAGGAGCAGGGAAGGTTTAAGATTTGGTTATACTTATCATTATCCTACTCTGATTTGATTAGTAATAAATTAAACTAACTGCCCCAAGTCAAGTCTGTTCTGGCCCTGGCAGTAATTGATGAGTGATCTCTCCCTATCTCCTCATCTTGACCCACAACTTTCTCTCCCCTGTGCAGCTGAGGAGGGGGCCCTGCCTAAAGTCTCCCATGAAAATGGTCTTATGAGAAGAGCCAAAAAGAAAACATTCTCTTTGTGGAAATTAGTTCACCTTATTTTCTTCAGGTTTGACCTGTAAATCTTCATCCTTTTCAGCTAAAACTGTGAACTAAGTTTTATTGAGCATCTATAATACATGTGTCTTCAGTAGCTGTTCTGCATTTTAATTTATTGGGGTTTACATGGCCTGTCATTGACTCCTGTACTTCATTTACAAGGACAGGCTCTCATAAATGCTCTCTTCCTTCTGCACAAGTCAGGATCTACTTGGATTCAACGAGCAGTAAGAACTGGTGTAATCACACACAGCTGTGTATTACATGGAAATTATTTTGCACTGATACCAGATATGGCTAGAGTGCTGTCATATCCTATAACATGTAGATTTTTCCAACACATTTACACTGGAAATCCTCTATTCTCTGAATATTAGCAGTTTACATTTTGTAGTACTCAAATTAACACAAACACAAAATCAAGGAATCTCTCCCTAGTTTTCATATATAACTTGCAATATTTGGCTAGACATGGTGTCCTCCAGAATGCTTAATTTTTGCAATTGCATTATTTTTCATAAAATTTTAATAAAGTGTTAACACTATAGAGAACAATTAAAGGAATATTAAATGTTGTTGCATTATCAGGCTGATGATTATATGAAATAAAACACTGGTTGATGTATTGAGAATACAGAATATTGGACTTCTCAAGTGTGATCATATGATTTTTTTATAAAGTTAAAATAAATTAAACTAATTCTCTCAAATACTGTGTTCTTGCACAATATTCCACAATAATAATAATAATTTTTTTTAAAGACAGTAAAATTTAGCAGTCCTTAATCACACTGCAACAGTCTTGATTTAAATCAATGGCATTATACACAGATCAGTTGATTCCTTAAAAATAAGAAACTATTCTTATATCTGTTGAGGAAGTAAGAGAAAATGATGATGATTACCGAGCTTCAGGTAAGAAGAAATGACACAGAAAAGCAGACTGATGATTGCCTATTTCTCTGCTAAGAGACAAATTTTCTCTAAAGATAGTATGAGATCTTTTGTTTAAACAAATTTTCCAATTGCTTTCAAAACACATGGCTCTCCAGAAGGGATGCTCTTGAGCTGGAGCAATGAAAAGGCATAGTCTGAAATCATTTGGAATTAATGGAGAGGCTGTTTTTGACAGCAGCACACTCCAGGACACAGGGTCACAAATAAGTGGAAAATCCCTCCTTTCTAAAATGATCAAAACAGGTTCCCCTTTTATTGCAGCACACAAAACATTCTAGCTTATATCTATCAGTACATACAAGTGTATGTTGCATCAGTGGAAATAAATGGAAAGTCTGGCACAAACAACTCTCTGATGACATTTGTGATTTGTCAGTCATACCTAAACAGTGTAACTAGCCATTTTCTCCAATTTCTTCCCACACATGTTTGTGAAAGGAAATAACACCCTTTGCTCAACAGGCAAGAAAATAAGATATTATTTATGAAAAGTCATTATGAGGTATTAGTGAGTTGTGAAAAGATGGAAGAATTAAACTTCTTTCTTTCCTTTCTGCTTTGGTTAATGGCCCCTCAGTCAATTGAAAACACCATTGTATTTCATACACAATAACCTAACTGAAGTATGTTAAATGATCACAGATTACCAAGGCATTTCATTGCTTTGAAGCCCCCAGAGTAAAAATCCTGACACGGTGAAATAAATGGATAAACAGCCAACTTAACTATGCAGAGATCTCCACTGCAGCTTTGTCCCATGCTCTGAAATTATACACTATTTGAACATGGATGACCATGTATATAAAATATATTCTCTAGTGATTGCAAAGTTTCACAACATTTTAATGCTCATATTTCACAAGAGCAGATAATGATTGAAGTCAGGAGAAAAATGAAATCAAAGCTCATTCTAGAAAAGCTTTCCAGACATCAGTTTCCATATGTTGTCTTGCTCACTTCACATCACCACATGCCTAAATTCTGCAAAGATCAATCAAATCTCAGTTTCATGTGTGTAAATCAACAACATCAGGAAAACTGTCTCTGACTCACACAAAAAAAATTACAACAACATTTGCTGTCTCACAGTGCCTTAACATTTAATCTGTTATATCAGGACATTCTCATTATAGAACTTAAAATTTCTGATTTTGTATTAAAATCAGATCACACAGTAAATGAAACATTTTGGATAAGCAAGATTGTTCCAAATATTTCAGTTTCTAACAGAATAAATCTTCCAGAAATAAACCTAGCAGTAAAATTAATCAGTGTAACAACCTGCAATTTTTTTTTCCTCTGGAATGAGACTTCAAACTGGGAATATATCTGAGGAATGTATATTAAACATTACTGTTTTTCCTAGTTGGTGACAGTTTCATATGCAGAGCTGTTGCAGGCACACAGTTCCAGTGAAGCCGACTTTAGCAAGCTCTTCAGCCACCCTCAAAAACAGTCCCTTCCCTAAGGTAAGATTGGGAGATGCACTCTTAATAGCTACAGAAGACACTGACAGTAGCTGATCAAAAACACCCTAGCAAAATATCTTTTTGTGTCAGGAAATGAAAATTCAAGGAAAGAGACATATTTCACAGGTATACATTACTTAAGCCAAACGATAAAACAAAATATGTATCCATGTGGACTCAAATTCAAAACTCCTCAATCCTACAATGACTAAATAAAGTGATTAAATATAGAAGTTATGGTTTTATTGAAACAGGCACTTTCAATCAAAAAAGATAGTAAGGCTGCATAACTTGTAGGAATATCTCTTAATATAAACAGATGAAAAAACTATATTTTCAGATATATCAAATACTATCAGATTTGGGACAAGAAAAATAGAAAAATCTCTGTCCTGATGCAACCCAGCAGATGTCTAAAAATCCATTTCAGATTAATAGTGGGCATACCTTTCCACTGAATATTCGTTATCAAACCTAGCTGGCATTCCGCTAACAGAGACTGATTCTTTTGCTTAGGTTAAGTAATGCCAAAGTGATTTCCCCCTCTTTGTCTTCATTTTGACTTCTGTACACCTCCCCAGGTAACATCAGAGCATATTTTTCTTAGTTAGACCTGCAAACACGACATGCTGTGTTTTCTCACGCTGATGCAGCTGTGCTATTACTCTCATTAAACAACCAATTCCATGAACAGCCTGTATTTGGCAAACAGCATCAGCTTCACACATTTCCTGATTAGCCAGGCTCAATTCCTTGCAAAAGTAATGATTTACCCATGCTTATTCATACATTAGCCTTGGAATAGAAGGGGTTCTTTTCAGAAGGAAGTTAATAATGTACTTTTTCCTGCCACTGTGAAAACACTACAATTACAGCACTAGATTTGCTGTGTTAGTCTAATCTGTGGTCCTCTATTCTCCTGCCCCCTGCCTGCTGCTGACCAGCACTAGACAGAATGACCAGGGCTGCTGATGTACTTTGTGCCCAAGCGACATGTTTGCTTTTATGGGGGTTTTTCAAGTGATTTTGGGGGGTTGTTTCGTTTTGCTGTTGTGGGGCTTTTTTTCCCTGAGAGCTATCTTAAAGAAGTCTAAGCAGCTGCTGCTTGAGGTGAGGAGGAAGAGAACAGGATTCCAAACTGACCTAGCTAGAAAGCCAAATAGCCCCACATGGGATGCTAACAACAAAGCCACCCTGGGAGCTCAGAGTCAGCAAAAGCAGAACTTCTCTCCTATTTTAGCAGCTTTGCTGTGAGAAGTTCTAGGCTTTGTTCCAACACAGCCAATTTCTGGTGTTCTGTAATCTGTTTTTTACTTAGCCACTAATTCCTTTCTCTTTCTTATAAATAGAGACAGAAAACTCTTTGATGGGATGACTGGCATTAGTCTTTGTTCCACAGTGGGAGTAAAAAGTTTTAATGCCTCCAGAGAATGTGGTTTCATCTCTTTGCTTACTGAATTTTCCAGGTGATCTGGGGCAAATTTCCAAGCATCTTCTCTCTCATCATACTTACTGGTAATCAACAACAATCTGCCATTTGTATATTTCTGGAAAAAAGTCTTTAATCTGGAAAGGGAGCTTGCTTTTCTAACACAGTAAGACATCATACTTGTCTCTAGCATATTTCAATAGTTGTTCTCCTTCTTCCACATCATACAAAATAAATGGTAGCTCTTAAACCTAACAAAATAAGACTAAGAACTAAGTAAGAGCACAAGGCTATTTATTGTAATCTCTTAAAATCTGATTTTAACATTGATTTTTTTTTCTTTTCTTTATTTCTTCTCCTTAGTAAATTCTGTCTTTTGTCATAAGCTTTGGCTAGTGATTTCAGGAAACATCATGTTTTCATGTTCAGGAGTACAAATGTAAAGTAATTCCCACTGCAGTAATCCAGCTTATTCAAAATGTGCAGCAATACAATAAAGCAGTACTTGGTTTACAGCTGCTTCCACAAATTGACAGTTTACTGGCATCAAACTTGATGCTTTTTCATTTCTTCATGCAAAAGCCAGAACAAACAGCTTTTTTTCACAGGTGTCCATTTGATTTTCCTAAATCATTCTTCATGTTAAGTAGTCCAATAAATATACATCTGTTTGAGAACTCTAACATTTTACAGGTTTCTGCTACTTCTTTCTAATTCCAACTACAGAACATAAAAAGTCCTTTAATTGAATGTATCAGAAACTAAAACACACAAGATCTGCTGAATCTATTGTATGTCTAGCCAGAGATTCTGTTTTGATTTACTCTAAATAAGCCCCTTCTGTCTCTCAAAGAATACAAGCTTCTAAAGAAAGGTGGGTATATATACTAGAAAAAAAAAAAAAAAAAAACAAAAACTCCGACAAACAAATGAACAAAGTGAGGAAATTATCAAAATTCTCACAAGCTTCTGCCAACCAAGATTTGAATATTTAAGAGAAATAAAATTATGGGATGAAAAATATCTTTCAAATAGCATCCCCCATCACACCTGCATGTCTTAGTTCTCATATCCACTTTTTTTAAACATTGCCAAACACAACTGAGATGCAACATTACGCACAGTGTTGTCCCTTTAGTGGATTCAGGCTGTCTCAAAGCTATAACTTTTCTGATGATGGAACAGACTGTGATGTAGTGTTACATTAGTAAATGTTCATAATAAGGAATATGGATGCAAATGATAGAAATGCAGTTTGCTTCATCCTTCCTTTTCCTCCACCCACTCATAAAGGGTGCAGTGACAGCCTTACTGATTTACAAAAAAGAAGAAAAACTTAGCAGAACATATTACTATAGTAAATATATTGAGAGTAAATATTTTTGTGTTTCGAATTCTATAAACTGCAATGTAATTTGGGGTCAGAAGCATTAATTTTCAGCAGGTATGAGTGTTTGTTTTATTCTGTTTTGTATGGAGGGGGAGCAGATTCTACAAAGGAAAGAGCATATATTGTCTTTAAAAGAAATCAAAGTAAAAAATTATTCAATACAACAGAAGTTTCATCCTCATCCAGCCAGGAGTCATTCCTTTCAATCTTGAATGATTCAAAACTATATTTAATTTGTTTTCCTTATCTTGCAGCATAATTCCTCCTTTTCTGGAACCTATGCAACACCAACTGTAAACAGATACACTACTAAAATGTAGTTTCTGACGCACATGTACAACCAGATAACAAATCTAAACTTGGCTTGATCATCTTTTCTTGCCGTGTCTTTGCATATCTTCCAAAAGCAGCCTCAGTAATTACTGACATCACGTGGAACAATTATGGACATTGAATCAAAACAAAAGGCAGCAGATTGCAATAATTTTAGATGGTAATGAATCTAACATTAGATTATCAGAACCCTAATGAGAACCAAGGTGGTTTGAAATGGCATGCTCGAGTCAGAATTTAATTTTGTATTCCTTCTGTAAAGATGAATAATTTAAACTTCCTGAATGTGTTATAATCTCTAAATGACATAGTGTAATGGCTCTTGCCTCACAAACAATATATCAGACAGGACATACATACTAATTTATGTTGCATGAATTCTTGTAACACATACACAAGTGCAAAAGAGTTAAAATATATATACACATATATAAATCTGCCAAAACATAAAGGAAGTACCAAACACATAAATCAATGACCCCTTTAGCTATTTTTTATATCAGAACTTATAAGAACAAAATTATCTTTTTTCCCTCTTTTATTGCTTGAACATATTCCAGATTTCTAAGCACAATCTAAGCATGGTCCCTGCTGGTTTGGAAAAACTGCAGCAAAAATAAATATGTCAAAGGCCATATAAAAATCCATGCCAAAGAAATCTTGGCTCTAAAATATAATAACTGAGATTGCCTAAGAACTCCCACATTATCAAAGCAACCACTCAAAACTGTTTTTCCACAAAGTTAAACAATATAAGGCTCCTTCTAAGATTTTGTATTAAGGCTCTCCCATCTGTCTGGAAAAGACCCTCTCCTTCCTGTTTTCTAATAGTTATATTAGAGAACATTTTTTATCTCAAGTATAACTTTTTCAAGCTAAAAGCCAATTCTCAATGAAGCTATGAGCATGTGAGTTTTGTCAGATTTTGTTGCTATCTTCATAGACTTCTCTTTCATTAACTTTGAATTGACTAACATTCAAATTATGTGTTTTCTGATATTCTATCCATAGCACCTTGTGGGCGCTATAAATAATAAGCAGCACCTTGTGCACTTCCTGCTTTCGGATCCAACCCTTCAAACAGTTACAATTCTGTCAGTGACTTCTAGGAAAGTTGAACAACACAAAATGAGCAATGGATAATGATATATGTCACTTTGTTGCTATTTTAAAATCTCAGGATGAAAGATTAAAAGCCCCAGCCAAATAAAAACTCTCTCTTTTTTTGCAAGATACTGTACATTCATATCAGTTAGACCCTATGATATATTCCTTCTGTTTCCATACTGAAAAAGGAATCAATACTGGGAAAGTCTTATTGACAGCACCAATTATATAGTACATTGACTCACTAACAAGAAGCATGAATCCAACTGAGATAAATCCTTTTCTCACTTATACTGATCTCTACAAAAATAAGCCCATTGAATCAATGTAGATAGACCAGATTTACAGCACTGTGACTGAAAGCAGAACTCTTTGCTGTCTTGGATGAGTGAAAGAGGATTTGGCAGGAGAAGAGAAACAATCATGAAGCAAATTCCAACTTTCCTCTTACTGAAGAAGTCTCCCTGACTTCCACAGAAATAGGATCAAGCCAGCGTTTAAGCTTGATCAAATTGCTCTTTTTTTTTTAATCTAGCAATTATTGTCATGTTGTCGAGGAAAAAAGCCAGCTATTAAAAGATTATAAATATTTGAAGGATAATTATAAAATACAATCTCTGGAGCCATATAAAAGAACTAGTTATATTTTCTTAAAATAAGTCTCTTAAAAAAAAAGACTAATGAAGAAAAAGAACTGCTGAAATAAAATTAACAAAGCCTTTTCTGTAGGATGCTAATATTTTTTGATATTTTTTCCTCTTGACCAAACTCTGCACGTAAATTTGTACTTGGCAGATATAATAAAGCAAAAATAAGAAATTATATCATTACTGTAAGCCAACCATGTCCAATTTCACACTAGTTGTCATCCAGCAATGTGTGCCTCTTAAATTAAAGAAATGAAGTTAGTTTGGCATACCCTCTAGCATGCCTTTTTGTCATAGGCAATGATGAAGCCATCTACTCCGTTAGTCAAGGGGTTTGAAAATCCAGAGACTTGTAGTCTCTCTACACTTAAAAATCCAGGCACTTGTAGTTCAAACTGAATAGTCAAATTAAGGAGCTAAAATGCATGACAACATGGAGAATGTCTTCCAGTAGTCTGCCATTGCAGACCAGAGTGCATGAAGGGTCTACATTAAAGTGTACATTCTGAATTTATTGCAAACTCCCCTAGTTGTTTTGTTGTTACTGATTTACAGAACTAAACCAGAAGGCTGTTTTTCATCAACACACATTTTCCCTCCTTTCTTCAAAATGTGCGGCTTGAGATGTGAGCTACACAAAATTGTTATTTCTGTTATCTCAATTTTTACTTCTGGCTAGCCAGAAGGAACCAAGAAGAAGCTCTAAAAAGAAAGGATTTAGACAACTTAAACAGCTCTGCAGCAGCTTTTCTGCACAAGTGCTAAACAGTGCAAGGCCTCACATCACAGTGTGGGACACGTGGGTTCCCCAGGCATCTCCCTGCTGACCCTAAACCAGATGCAGGGCTCTGTGCCCATGCCCAGGGGTGCCCCAGCGGAGTCTGCAGCAGCCAGACCCCTGCTTGGCTCTCTTTCCAGACCAGGCCTGTGATTTCAGTCCTCTCCAGCAGCTAGGAGCCGGTCAGGGCTGGCAGAGCTCACTTTGCCATCTCCTGGCATGTGCTGCCCGCCCACTCCCATGAGAGACCTGCTGGCACTGCTCCTGTGCCGGGCAAGGAAACCTCCCACGGGTCTGGGATACACCACAACACAGGGAGGTTTGGGCCAGTGCATGGGTCAGGCAATGATACTCTGCTTCTGAATTCACTAATGAACCAGTTAGCATGATTCTGGGTGTGAGGTAAATAAAACAAACTGAATAAATGCGCCTCTTCCTAGCTGACACATCTAATTCTTCATGTGATTCAGTCTGTGACAACTCCCAGGCATGTCACTATTTTTCTCCTTTTAGTCCCACCTAATTTTAAAATTTATTTCCTCAGAGCTAATCAGGACAATTCATCAAACTGGACTGCTAAAAAGGAAAATTAAAAACTTTGGGTAACTCTGCTTTTATGGTACATTTAACAAATGTATTCCAGTTTTCTCCTCCAGAAGAAATCTGATATTTCAACAGAAAACAATAACCTCTGCTACTCATATGAAGCCTAAATGGCTTTGTAATGGCATTATTGCAAAAATATATTTTTTTAAATGTCACTATCATTAGGATTTGCTCTGAAAGTGAAGTATGCTGCAAATTAGTGTCTAATTCCAGTTGCTCTTCACAGAAAATGAAACATGCTGGGCAGACAGTTTCCAAACATGCAGCAGTATTTGATTCTGTCATTAATAACTAAGATTGACTAGGAATTAAAGCTTATCATTTGCTACTCATAACAAAAATTGTATTATCTTTTCTGCAGGAAATAATTTAAATGTGTTCTGATCTGTCCAGTTGAGGAAAGAGTCAATACACCTCCTTTCTGTCCCAAATACATCTTTTGACAGGAACTAGCATTATTTGTGGTCAAACCCTTGAAATCTGGTGTATTTTTGGCAGTTTATCTCTTTTCAAAGAACCATTTCAAGCATATTCCAACCTTCAAGAATGCACTTAAATTGTTAAATCTAACTGGGCTACTGATGGGTAGCAGTACTTTACTAAAATCAATACTAGATTGAGAGAAAGCCAACAGAAGTTAATGAATGGATGTTCTTCTCTTAGAAAGCACATCTAAAGATCCAGCATGTTTTAAAAATTTCTAAAAAGCTTAACATTTTATCAAATGATCACAGAATCATTAAGTTTGGAATAGATCTCCAAGATCATGAAGTCCATTGGTTGAATTAGGACACAAATGTGTTAGAAAGGGAACATACATCATCTAATTTTAAAGGAATAGTAATGTTATTTTATCAAAACATAGACTTATCATGGAATAAATACTCTCTTAAAACACTAAACTGCTGACAACCAGACCAAAAAAAAGATGTAACAAAAGATGTAGATGAGATTCAGAATCTTGCACTGCAACTGTGCTGCTGTGCAGAAGACTTTGTAAACTTACAACTTAGAAAATGTGGAACAAACTAACAGAAAAGAATTTTCCTTAAAAAAAACCCAAACCACAAAAAAGACCATAACAATGCAAAAGAAAACCAGCTACTATTCACTAATAGTGAATGGAAAAGGACACTTCTATAATCATGAATATGACAAATCCCTGCTAACTACTCATTCAAACGCATGGTGAGCCGTCATCATCCTGAGGTGTTATTTTATGATACAATCATGTGTCTTACCATTTCACAGTGGAGCATCGCTGCTTTTGGCATTGCTAATTGTATGAATTTGGGGGTTATACTCAAATAACATTTTCTACATTGAATAAGCATAGTGCAACAAAGCATAAAATGTATGTATTAAATTTACTGGCTGATATATTTGCATTAATAGCATTTGACGTGTTCTGTGGTATTGCTCTTGGCTTCCTACTGCTGCTCCAAAAGAGCACAGGTCTCCCCCACTTCCACCAGCCCTACGAGACCTTCTTATGTGCTGTAGGGCATCTCAGGCACACAATTAATTCAGAGTAGAAAACTGAATTGAGCCCCAGGTATCTGTTTTCCTGTGCACTGCCTGGGGAGACGCGAGTGTCTCAAGAAGGTAACTGAAAAGTCTGTATGTTTAGCAGACAGACAGACTGTCTAGAACAGTAACAGAACAATGGTAAATCTGAGATTTAAGATTTTTCCTATTTGTAGATACTCCAACGAGTTGTTTTCAGGATTCAAAACTATCTACTCAAAGGTCTTTTTTAAAGATCAGGGTTCATTTGAACTAACTAGCTGCAACTTTCAAATTCCCCTTGGAGGCTGCACAGAAAAGAATGAATAGTTTATGTAGGTCATAGCACAATAATTATGATTGAAACACTTAATTGTTTCAGTAAATTTGTAGATTCAGATGCTGCTTATCTACCATAGTGTTTTAATTTTGATCAAGATCTCACTTCAGAAGCAAAGCCTGGCAGAGCAGGCTTAGAGCACAGACTGTTCTCTAGGAGTTTCCCTTCCGAACTCCACATTCCAAAGGGCAGCCAGCCCACAGGACTAGATGAGAGCCCATCCACAGTAAAACCCACAGAAATACAAATAATGTCAGCGCTGAGTAGTCAACAGTTGCTGTTTTGCCCTCCAGGTCTGTTCCTAGCACTCAACAATGCTTACTAGTGTAGATACAGTCAGCTGTCATGACTATGTTTATATCAAGTAAATTCTTGAATAATTTTGGGAGTTAATTGCATGTAGGCTAATCTGTCTAACATGCCCTTTCTGACATGCAGTGCAGGCCTCTTGCATTACGCCAGTTCAAATTTATGCAAACTTGCTAGCATATGTATGTAAAGCTAAACTTGGAAACCAGCTATGAAATTGTCATGACCCCAATTCCTCCTTGCCTAGAAACTCAAGCAGTCATCTTGCGAAGAGTAAATGAATGCAGCACACTCCTGATAGACTGAATGTCACTTCACCCAGGTTTAAATGTCCATGAACCCAAGATCTGCCATAGCAGAGGATCAGGCCCTGAGTCATTTCTGTTTCTCAAAAAACCACACTGCCAGTTGCCGCTAGCAGGTGCTGCTTATCTATCACAAATATGTAACTGCTTCAGAAAATATTACATTTCTGTGGTGATCCTGGATTTCTATTTGTTTTACTACCTAAGAGTACACATAGAATTTTCAAAACCATCCAAAGTGCTCTGGAGTCATATTAAGTTTCAGTGTGGTCTTCATTCTCAACAGCTACTGAAAATGCTATTGCATTTGCTATTGCCATTGCACTTAAAGTTTGGTCTTACCTCAGCTATCAATTTGTCACATCCATGTCATGTGGTTGCAAATAATAAACAGAGTTGGTATTATGTCCCCAAAGCCAGCTGGCTCTGCAATTCCTGAATCACAATAAAATCTATTATAAAACTGATATTCAGTATTTAATATGTCAGCCCTTTAGTAAGGCATTGAGACACAGAAAAGTATTTTTCCAGCCCACATACAGGTGTATTTTATGATAAACATAAAGTATCTAAGTTTTTTAAAAATTATTTCTAGAACAGAACTTACAGTCTGTCATCAGTCTCATATGCTTTTTTTGCATGGTTATGAAGTCTCAGACTTAAACCAAGAAAGTGTCACCATGCATTTCACTAAAGCAAAGTGAATATAAAATGCTCATGGCATTTTGTGAACACTTCTCTATCCCTTTCATTAGCTTGCTTCAGAGGTCATTACAGATCTGCCACTTGATTTTGCAGAGCTCCCTGTGGGAGACAATCCCATCACATAGTTAATTTTCCTAAATGTATGAATTGCCATTTTTGAGCACATGCTGCACGTCAGTTCCACCTGCTGCAGCCCTACAGGAGACCCAGGGAAGCTTAGACATGATAAGGCTTCTTGCCACCATCATACCAACAGCAAGGTAGGTCCAGATGGTAGGCAGCTTTCCAAATCACTCAGGAGAGTTTCTTTACCCTCTCACACTTCTATTTGTGGAAGAAGCAATGAATTTACAGTTCAACCACACCAACACATGGTGTTCAAACATATAAAACTCTTCACTAAGGAGACTAAGGACATTTTCATGGAGGTAAGATGATGCCTTTATCATAATTCTCCTCGTACATAGGATGCTAAGAAGCTCTGATTAAGGAGGAGTAGTCTGAGAAAGATGTCAGAAGAGCTGGTACTAGAAAAAAATGGGTTTAATCACAACATATTCACAGCCACCAGCCTGGGAAGGTACTGAATAAGGGGGTCTGTGATCTCTTATGACACCAGTGTTCAGCTGAGTTCAAGAAGACATTGCATTGTTTTCTTCCTGTTTTCCTAGCAGCTCAGTCAGCTAAAAAGCTTCATGCTTGACTATGTGATCTGTAGGCAAGTAGAACATTTGCTCAGTCCTAACTAGTTTGTTCATCATGAAATTACTGAAATAGAACTATTTCACACCTTGATACACATACAAGAATGCAAATAGGATGATTTTTCCAAAGTATTTAATTCTGAAGAATGGAATCCTATTGAAAGGAACACTCAGCAAAAGGTGAAAACATGTACAACACTTGGAAGCTCGTGGCAAAGGTTTTCATAGGAAGATAGAAAGGAAGTACATCTGTTGGGTTAGCTGGTATTCTCTCATTTCAGAGGCAAGGTAAGGGAAGGAATGGGGAACACAGAGTGACCAGTTTTTCAGAGGAGGTACGTTAAGATGATGATATTTAAAGAAATTGCATTTGGTTTTTCCTCAATTATCTAAAAACCACCAAAAACCTCCCACAGCGATATTGAGATGGCAAAACTTAAGAGTTAACAACTATAAAGTCAGCAGCCAGAAAGGCTGGAGGGGATCTGTAATATAAACATTAAAGGTACTGACTTTAAGTTTAATGATCCTGTCGTAATGAATGAGAACGGTGACATTCAATGAAAGAAGAGAGAGAGTTAAAAGCAGGATAGGGAATATTCTTTTTAATTAACACTGAAAAAATAACCTTGTTCCACTATTGGAAATATTCGTCCAAGCAAAGGATTTTGTAACCACTAGAAGTACATTTAGTACTTTACATGGGTAATAAAACATCCCAAGTTATTCCATAAAAGACTGCCTTCACACCTCACACTAGACAGAAAGTCAGAAAAAATTCCCCACCAAATAAGTTAGTGTGCATTCCTCCTTTTAACTGCCTCCAGTTAAATCCTGCCAGTCACTGAGAGAGACAGCATCCTGGGTTAAATCAGCCAGTCATGGTACAGACAAATTATTCAGAAATACACGTCTTGCTGTTCTTCATACCATTATATTCTCCTGAAAAATGGTAATGCAAGCTGAAAACACAAATGCCTGGTAATCTTTATGTCTCAGTAACTCAGGCATCTTCAGGCATCTTCCTGGTAGAAGAGATTTAAGGCAATTTTGACATTAACCTCACTGGAAGGGGAGGAATCCCAGGAACCTCATTGTGGTTCAAGATTGCCAGGAATATCGATCTCACAACTACAGAGACTTGTGTGATAGCTGCATAATTCAAAGGGGCCCAAAGGACCCAACTCAAACCCCACAATATTACTTAGCATCAGACAACACACTTATTGCCCCTGGGTCTTGAGTATTTCCTAAAATCCACAATCCTACAAGTAAAGAGCAATAGAGATATAGAGATGGAGTCATCATCACCTCTGGCCTCTGTTTATTTGCCTTCTTTTCTCTTCAGTATCATCTTCTAACCCGTGTTTCCTATCCCAAAGAGACACAAAGCTCAGAGCACTGACAAAGCCACCCTTGGCTCAGGCATGGGGGTCACTGAGTATCTTCAGAGAATTCAGGCATCTCAGTGAATACATTACATGCACACGACACATGCATACCTATGATGTTTTGTGGCTGCTGAGGGTTCTTTTGGGAGGTAGAGTGTGGGGGCTGAGTGAAGAGTTTTTAGTATAAATGTTCACAAGTAATCAAGTTGCCAACACAAAATTACCTGTGTCCTTACACTGTGGGGAAAGTGTTTTCCTTGTAAACCTAACTTAAGCAGATGGCAAAGGCCATCATCTATTTTATTAATGACACCTGTAATGAATTGTTGACTGGCATGAGCTAAAACCAACTAATCATTTCAAATGCATTACTCTTCACATGCTGAGAAGGTTAAAAAACAGTGACTAAAAGCTGCTCTATCTGCATCATAAGCAATATTATGAGCCTGTTTTACTACAAAAGGTGACAAACATTTCCCATTAACAGATCTCATTTTCCATTGCTCATAAATTTGTCATATTTGAACCATTCAGGCTGAAATTTTCCATTTCCAGCATATCCCTCAGGTTGTCATGACATTAGAGAATTTGCACCAAAATGGTTTGGACCATTAAAAAAACCCCACCAAACAAACAGAAAGTCCTCATGGTTACAGCAAATCAATCCTAATGCAGTAGGAAATAACAACCCTTACATTGGTGATTTCCAGTACTTTTGCACATAATAGCATGAATTTAGAATTTACCATCTGTATCAGGCATGTGGTTATGCCATTGTGTCAGCTCATCCAAATTAACAGATGCAGAGACCCTTTAAAAACAGGTTTATCAGACAGCTGGTAGCACATTTCATCAGATATATGGCCTGTGTTGCTATTGTCTGGACAGACAATTCCAGACCACAGATACTATGTGCACTGCTGGGTGAAAACACAGGAACTGAGTGTGAAGAGATGGCTCAGAACATACTACAATTACCCACCCTTCTGGAACAAAACAAAACATAACAAAAAAAAAATCAAAAAAAAAGATAAAACACATAGATATAGTGATATAGATCAAGAGAGAGACGGAAAGAGAGCTGGATAGATAAGATAAAATCTACCTTTTCCCAAGAATGTATTTTCAGGCATATTTCTCACTCTTTGGGGGCACAGTTATCTTGTATTTGCTCAACAGTAAGTTACTGAGCTACTTTTCTTACAATGCAGAAACACTATTCATATTTTTGGTAGTTAACAATGCAAAGCTCTAGCTTTCCAATTTCTACCATATCACAAAAAAAAAAAAGCACTCAGACCTGAGCAATTTATTGACAATCTTTATAAGCAAAAATCCCCAAGACTTACTAGAAGTACAAAGATAAAAACTAAGAACTGTTAAGCATATTATTGAAGATGCAGTAAGGACCTATGTGACTTTCAAGCTTTTAACTCCAATTTGCAAAGATAGGTTAATAGACTTTACAGCAAAGATCCTGCTGAAAATACCAAATCAATTACAATCTTTCAGAATTTTGAATACTTTGCAATATTTCTGGAGAAGATTTCCCCTATGCTCACTTCTGAATCATGGAAATAATAAAAAATATCAGAATTCCACTGATTGCATAAATAAAGACTATCTTGCCAGAATATTTTGCTTTAAAAATAGCAATTGAAAAGAAAATTTAAAATCTCAAATTGGGGTAAATACAGCAAAGGTGAACTATTCCATGCAAGAAAGCAAAGTATCCTGTAATAATTCCCAGGGCTGCGGCATATTTGTATTTAACAAGCTATAGGCAGACAAAACTGGCATGCTGCTGGAGGAATATTCACAAAATGCATACAAAGTCACAGAAAGACTAGATTTGGAACCAAGTCAGGCATAGGAATGGCTACAGTAAAAATGCATCATGAAGAAAGCAGCTGTAATGTTCTATAACCTGTGCTGCAGGGCATGCTTTACTTCACAATAATTCTAAGGCATCACACTCAGCAAAAGCTGTCCGAGCACCTTTACATCTCCCAAAAGGTGTGCAGGTGAACTGTTAGGTTGGCTTGGTGCATGCCCTGTAAACAATACTGGTGCCCTTATGGAAATGTTCCCATGAAGCTGATCCTGAACATCTTGCAGCTGATCCATGCACCTTTTTATACTGTGGTCTCTAAAGTAACATAAATATGCATGAGTGCAACATTCACAAACATGAAGCCATTCACAGAAATTGTAATAAAGCCTTTGAAGCACTTTAAAAGTCAAGAGCATGGCCATGTCCTGGAGGGTGCCCTTTGCATTAGAGATGTCAGGTGTTGCAGGCAGAGAGCAATTACGAAAGTAAGTTCTACAGAGGTGAAGAAATATAGGCAAAGCCACAGAGAGTGAATAAGAACTGAAAGTTCACGCGTACTGCTATTTAATTAAGAACCTCTATGAATAAAAAATGCTACTGAAAATGCTCTGTAGAAAAAAATACCAAAAAGGTTAATTTAGCTTTGTAATAAAAGCAGTGTGGATGGGATGTCATGATGCCATCTTTTCTCCTGAAGGCAAAGATGACAGAGGGCAATGCAAGGCACACAGAGAGGTATTTAGCCGTGTCACCATAGGAACCGTTTTGCAGAAGTGTGTAGGAGCAAAAGAGCTTGAGTGATGGAAGCATTTAGTGATGGGGAAAAAAAACAACCAACCAGTAACAAAATCCCAAAATGTAAGATCAGCTACAATGTACTGTGGCTGGAAGACAGCTGAATCTGTGTGGTGCCTGAGTAAATCAAGATTAGAATAGAAACCTGGTTCAATTCAATGCAAAGACACTGCAGATGCAGAGTGAAATATGCAGTAACCACAGAAGGGAATTTTAAAGCAATCCAGAGAAGTATAAGATGAGAAAAAAATACATATCTTCCACACATGTCAGTGGAAGCAAGCTGTGTTTCCTTGGAAACACCAAAACAAAAGTTATGTGACATTCAGTCAGCAGTATTTCCTGAGACAGAATTAGGAGCTGCATTAAAAGTTTGACCTTAGAATTACGTACATTTTATGTAAACCAGAGTAATTGCTCTGAAATGAGTAGAATAATTGTGGTACAAAATTAGGAATTTGTTTTTCAAATATGGAGTTAGTTTTATTCACAAAGATTTGGTTTCATTATTATTTGAAAATGGGTCTACTCTGATTCTTACATTTTGCGGATCATTTGTGACACAAATCCTATGTGGGGTTTTCAGCACACATTTAAAGCACATCAAATAAAATATTTTTGGTTCTCAGCCACCCTGAATGTCATAAATGTAAGATGGCAGGGCAAAATGTTTAAGCTAATTCTTATTAATAAAAAGCCCTATGTATGGAACACGGCTTTAAAAAAACACAGCATCTGGAGAACCAACATAATCATCACACAATTAAAATAAAGCACCAAGAAATTCAAAGTCATGCAGTGAGCATCAGCTTTCCATACATGCCACCTCAAAGCTTTACAGCTCAAACCTCAGAGCTTTCCACAGGCTTACTGGGTTGAGATAGAAGAGTATTATAAGCTAAGCTATGATTAAGCTGAAGGGGAGCAAGAACATGAAGAACATGACTGTTCCCACTGGTCTCATATGTCACCTGAGAGTCTTTTACATTAATGAAATCTTCCTCTGCCTAAGGCATGGTCATCTATATTGTGCATCTTGTAAGAAGCCATCAGAACCTAGATTACTGTGTCTTAGCAGTACCTTCAACACTCTGCACAACAATAAACACGCACAAGATAACAACAAATACATTTAAACAGGAAGAGAATGACTCCAACCATCAGGGGAGTAACATATTGGAACATTGCTGTGAGTAGAAGAACTGGCGAAAAAATAAAATCTGAACAATTTAAAATAGCACTTGTTCATTTTATGAAAAATTTAGCTGCAATCACAGGAAACTGTAGCCTTTAGGGTCCTAAAAATATGCAGTTACTGGGATTACAATGAAAAACAGTCAACACAATAAAAATTTGGTTTAGTAAAGTCAGAAGAACTGGAAAAACCCCAAAAAGAATTGTTACAGAGGATGAAATGGAAAATGGAACTACCTAGAATATTGAAAAAGGAGTAAATTACAGATTGGTGTATTAGGAAAACTAGACAGAGGTATTAAAACAGTTGAATATAGCTAAAACAATGAAGAAATTAGCTGAACATAACTACAATTCTTTAGATAGTTTACTTACCTAATAGCTGTGAGCAATTAATTTATTCTTTCTAAATTATGGCCTTGTTAATTACAAATGGGACAAATGCCCATTTTACTAGACAGAACTTATCTGAAACATACCTAATGTCTCTAATATGTCCCGTCAGTCTCTTATGTGCTCCAGAGTGACTCTAAGCCAAAACTTTAGACTTGAAAAGGAAGCATTCTTTGTTATGAATTTTTAAAATAGTTGGTTTGATTTTGTTTTTTAAAGAGAAATATAGTGACATTACCAAACATTAAATACAACCCAAGTAATAAAGATTTCCATAGAAACACTGCGGTATGTTTTACCTCCTAGAAGCGAGGTAAAACACTTATTAAATTAACTGATTTATTAAAAGCAAAGTAGTACTCTAAAAATGTGAAGTGATAAGGAAGAAAACAGAGATTTTTAAAAATTTTTTCAAGGCTGTAAAGCCCCCTAAGATGAGGGTGTGAGGGAGTCATAACTAGTCTTATAAAAGAAGATTCAAATGCAGTTGAGGGTGTGGTGAAATGAAATCAGAATAGGCACGTTCAGCAGAGCAGCACCACCCTCACAGCCCTCCCCCGAGGGAGCCACCTCACTGAGCACCCAGGAACGCTGCTTCCTGACCCAGCAGCCTAGAAACAGCTTGTGTGCCTATTATTTACAAACTTTGGGATGTGCCTATAAATTATAAATTTTGTTATGTTGACATAAATTCTGAAGAACAAACTTGATGAATTAGACATTCCTTGATTCTGTGGTTTTATCAGTTAAGTTTATTTTTTAACATTTTAGTGTGCCTAGGAAACTAATTAACTGGTACTTGGTTGTCCTATATTACAGACAAAAAAGATGATCCTGCCTCAAGCAGTATGAAGTCCATATTAAGTTTGAGGGTTTTTTTCTCTGTCAGATATGAAGGTCAAACTTTTATCTTAAATTCCATTTCTTCCTTTGTACTCTCTTTGAAATGGATAGCGCTTCATGCAGTCATTAATTATCACTCATAAATATTCTTTATTTCATTAAAGCAATTAAAATTGAACAAAGAATTAAAGGATAGATTTTGGTTGCAGCACTGCATACTTATCATGCTAATAGCTACAAAGCAGAATTTTTTTGTGTGCCTCAAAGACTCAACTTCACCGTGAAAATAACACAGACCTACCTGAGGAGGAGTACAGGGGTCCATATCCCTTTCCATAAATCCTGGAAGGACTTAGAATTAGCCCAGACCCTTTGCATCCTCAGTGTAACCTGAAATTTAAACCACCTAATCCATTAAAAGAAAAGGTATTTATTTTTCCTTGTCTCCTTCATCCCCATAAAAAGATATTGTATTTTAAGAAAACTCCAAGATCCAATCTAAATGTCCTATGGTGTTAATAGTTTCATACTGGTAATATGATAATAGTTTTATACTGCAGAAGCAGTAAATCGAAACAGGAGTAGGTAGACAGTGGATTCTAAGCTAAATTTTAAAAGGGGCAGGAAAAAGCAAGATGCACACACGTGTGCCTCCCTGTATTTAGTGCCTCAGAGCAGAGCAAGAGCACGGCACAGCACACAGGCTGCTATGCTGACCAGGGCTCCAGATGCCCTTTCTGGCTCTAAAGGCTGGCCCTTGCACACAAACCTCCAAATGCAGAATACAGAGGCCGTTTTTGCTTCGGTTTCAAAAGATAGTCAACTTTAATAACTTTATAACCATTTTGTTGAGTTTTCTATTGCTTTTTCTCCTGACAGATTCAGCTCTAAAGACTCTGAAGAGCTGCCATTGTTACCCAGAACGCGTCCTGCACTGCCATGTCTTCCTTAGGCTGAAGCACTTTTCTCTTTCTTACTGCTTTAGGCTTGTGCTTCCCACCATTCTAGCACTGTCTTACTACAGCTTTTTACCTGATACTCATTTGATATTAAATCTTTCTTATTTAAAAAAAAAAAAAAAAAAAAAAAAAAAAAAAAAAAAAAAAAAATTGGTTTAAAATGGTATAATTTTCTTAGATATTCTTAAGGGCTTCTAATTGGAAGAGCTTTCTGTTGTCTGTGCAGATGGATTCAGCTCAAGTTTGTTGACTGGGTCTGAGAACTATAAATGGTTTGGACTGTGAAAATGATATTGGGACTGTTGGTTGGCCTTGTATCAACACATAGCACGGCTTATCATGCGATGTTGTATTTAGCCAACAATATTTCATACCAAAACAAAGAAAACATTTTGTTCTTATTGGATATTTGAAATGGCCAAATACATCAACTCTCTCAAATCCCAGTATCGTATTTATTACTATAGCTTATCTCTCCTCTGAAAGAGTCCATTAATAAACAAATAATATTTAGACAGTCACATCATAACTGAAAAAAGCCACAGAAAATGTCAAATGTTATAATTACACTCTAGTCATCAAGTTATATGAGAAAAATTTAGACCTTTTAAAATATTTTTTTTCTGTTCCTCTGTCCCTTCCTACTTCTAGCATTGAGAACTTCTTTAAAAAAAGAGACAGTGAAACTTCTAAGTTACACAGTACAATGAGGTGGTTTGTGGCAGATCAGCCTCTTTATGGACATCAGGTACAGAAAAGAAAATATTTCACATTAAAACAGCTCATCACACCTGCTGCCTTACAGAACAAGGAGCCTAGGTGCTGAGCTTCATGAGTGAGCCCAAAAGCACAGGGCTTTTCTCCCTTCAGTCCTGGAGCAGATGGCAAGATTGCCAGATGCATAAAAAGGATTCAGAACTTTCTTTTCATACAAACCGTATTTGTTCATTTGTTGGTTCAGATTTGGAGACAGAGCTGTAATAGCTCCACTCTATTTAGTCCTGTGCAGTGTCTAATGTATACAGACTCTTACTGATTTACAAAGAATGCTGTACAGACTTTGAACACTTAATTTTACAAGAAATTCACACACTAACTGGACTATCCATGATTCAAGACATCTGTATTCTCAAAAATAAGAGAGAAAAAAAAATTTTATAACTCTAACTAAAAGCTACTTAGTAAAACCATTAGGGGAATTTCCCAGCCAGTACCAGTAGCATCCCAAACCAGTGATGCCAAATAAGTAATGAGGGCAATTCAAGGGAAATTCTACCCCTCATGGGTGCTTCCTCCAATGCCTACTGTCCTGAACAAAAGTCTAAATTACTGAGAGGTAATACTATCTTTCATCTAAGAAGACTTTCAATGCAGTCCATATCAAATTGCTTTCCGTGTCCTACATTAATAGGAAATAAATAAGATTTTATTTGGTAAGATGGAGGAAGGAACTGTTACATTTGACACTGACAGGCAAACTCTTCAAAAGAAAATTTTGCAAATGCCTGACAGGACAAAGGTACACTACACACTGTTGCAATGTGAACTCCTAAAATCTATGTTCACTTTTCATCTCTCAGTGTTATTCCCAATACAAGCACGTGTAAATAATGATATATATGGCCTCAATACTGTTTTCCCATCTACTGCCAGAGTGTCTGCAGAAGGTGCACTGTGTTAAAAGGTAAAGCCCACAGTATAAAAAAGGATTACCCACATAATGCTTTTCTGAATGCAGACATGGATACACGCCATATTTTAAATCAATGAAGACACAATTTTGAAATATTATGTTATTAACACATTCAGAAGTAAGAAAATTCTGAATTTTTAAATATCAACAGTCGTATAGCCAAAATATGTGCTGGTGATTTTACTCATGTGTTCCTATTTACTTAGCAGAAATCTTTAAATAGAAAATGAAAACTCTTCAATGAGAAATGAAAAAAAAAAAGAAATTGAGCAAACTGGTACTCTTAAAAGTAAGTACATTGATGGATTGTCAACTACATCAAATTGTGTAAGTAAAAAGATATTTCTTCGCCTCTTCTTTTCAGACACCAAGGTCAAGCAGATAAGAAAGGCTGGTATAGAACTGTTCATTCTCTCTTAAACAAAACACAAGGTAACAGAAAATCAGACTTAGTGACTTACAATTTGATTTTAGTTGTACAGCATGGTGGTCTGTAATTCCAACAAAAGGGTACTTGAAGGAATATATTTTTGTTTGTTTTCATCTTAGCTAAAATCCTGCCTGTGTCTTTTTTAGTAATTTGAACAAATCCTGTTGAATTCAGTGGAGACAGGGCATTTCTTCCAACAAAGATCAGCACTTCTAAGCTCTTCTGCACCAAGCTCATGTACAAGTGCAGTGTCAAGTGCAAGACTCTCTCTGGCTGTCTCAGGTTATTGTTTGCCTGTGTAAGAACTAATTTTTTTCCTACAGCTTTTTGGCTTTTTTTCCAACTCCCTATGTTTTGCAAAAATATTTCTGTAACAAACTTATTAACAGTAAATGGGTCCCAGTAACTAGGGCACTCAGGTAAACTTTTCAAGATGTTTCTGACCCCAGTTTAAAACAAACCTTCCACTCCCACTCCTCTGGGAGAGGTTATTTTAAATCTAGATCACTTTCATGAACAAGAACAGAGAGTTATATTATTAGGTTCTTCTCACAGATCTGCAGTAGCAGATTGACAAATACCCTTTACTGATACATTTCTTCAAACGGAATAAACCTATAAATTAAATTAATTTCTCAGTCTTAATTCTGCTAAGGGGAAGATGGATTTACTCATGGCCTTTTTAATCTGCTGTGGGATATCAGTCCTGTTCAGCAGAATGCCTTATTTCTGTTAATTTTCTCTAACTCAAGTGGGAAGGCACCAGGCAGCCTTTTGGTAGATGACTACATACAAATACAAATGCTTCAGGAATTATGCAGGAAAAGATCTGTTAAGCTTGAACACCCAAAGCTTTTTTTTGTGATTCACACATCACTTCTTTCAAAGAAATAAGCCTCATGCTTTTTAATCTATGCAGGGATCAAAAACTATCTCTTTTTTTCTAATTCCGCAACACATTATCAAACACTGATCATCTGTACAACTTTCACTTCAGCAGACACAATTCAGAAACACATGCAGATTCTCTAAAAATGCTAATAACTCTGCAGCCTGTTAGAAAATGGAATCTGTTCTTCCTTTGCATGTAATCCCTCTGCTTCCCCAGTCATGTGCGAAAGCTCTGCTTGAGCAGCAGCCACTATCACTGCCTGCACAACCCACCAGATAAAGCAATTAACAGGGGGAAGCTTAAGGCCATCTCTGATCTGGCAACTGGCTATTTCTGTCATGAATTTGAATACTGCACAGCTGGGAAAAGTGTTACAAAGAAGCCTCCTTTCAGGAAAGGACCCTCAGCCGGAAAATACTCCTGCATCTGCTTAAAGAAGACTCCTGAGTATCGGCTCCTGTGAAGACTATTCAAGGGCGTGAAAATTTGTAGTGGTGTTTCTATTACTTTGGATCACTCACTGGCACAATTATTTGCAAATAACAGGGCTATCAGAGCTAAAGGGTTGAGGCTTCCCACCAGACAAGGACCTGGAAACCCTGAAGAACCTCTTTGTTCAAGGAGAAGCATATTGCACATGTTAGCCTTGCCCACAGAGAGGGGACAAGGATTCCCTCTGCTCCAAGCTGCTCATGAAACACAGATAAACTGAAGGGAGTAACAGAAAAAGGGATTAGAAGGTAGTCAAACAGAGAGGTAAATGTCCCAAAATACTTTTTCAGAAACATCCACTCTTCACAGCAAGTGAAGAGCCAGGGTCCTGGTTTAGAGAGCTCGTCGTGCACAGTGGAGAGCATGAAAATGAATGAAAGGGTCAGAGAAGAAGACAGATATGCTCTTTGCTTTGCATATAGTCAGCTCATTTAACTACTAATTGATATAGTTAATGTGCAACATAATTTTAAAACACATTATTCTTCATCACAGCTCTTTCTTTTGACAGAAAGTAGTGTTAGCTGTCTGCTAAACCAGAATTCAACTGATCTGACTCAGTGATGCTCACCTGCAAGGAGCCTGGGATGGGCTGAACTAAAGGATATCTGTAACAATTTCAAAAAGCAACAGCACTTCAGCAGGACTCAGGCGTGCAGCAAAGGTCCTCAGTCAGCTGAGATATGGAAGAAGCCTGAGGTGTGAAATGGAGCTTCCAGCTGAGAAACAAGAGCTCACCCAGATGTACAACATCCCTTCCTCAACAGAATCAGTCTGGAGGCAGATGCACTTCTGTAAGATCATTAGCTCCTAAGCAGCCCCTCACACTCTGGGAGAAATCTGGACAATTTCCATGCCCAGGGACCTCCTGAGGCTGCCTTCCCAGTGATACTGATTAGGCTGCTGACCTGCTGTTGGGGAAGGCTGCAGCAGTGCTCAGTCAGCAACCCCTGGCATCAGCATGGCTGGGGCATCACACACCACACTACCAGCCATGACCTGGCTCCTCATTCACTGGCCACATGACACCAGTGCAGAGGTGGATGGAGCTCACCCACAGATTCCATCACAATACCACAGGGTGTATTTTAGAGCTCTTTGTGTGCCCACTATACTCCTGGCCAGCCCTGCCAATGTTCCATGTGCTGGGGCAATGGGCTAACACATCCTTCCAAGTTTCACCCAGCAAGACTATTCCCACAGAGGTGCCACCTTTGAGTGAAGATTCAATGCCAAGAGCCTTGTTGATAGGGTATTTCATAGAGAACATTTTTATCTGTGCAACAAAAAAGCCAACAGATGAAATTTTTCATTTGATCATCTCTAACACCTCACTCAGGTGTTGCTTCCCTTAGCAGACTGCATGTTAATTCCTTGTATATTATGAATTTGCAAAATAACTCCTGCTTATGAAAGTATATTAAGATATTTCCATGAAAACATCTTAAAACAGTATCTTGGATCTGCCCTATTTTCTTAGATATTCTTTGGTCAAATTCTACTTGACTTCACATGTAATTTATATCCTTACCTAGTAATCAATCAGAGCAACATTTTCCAACATCACTGCAAGATCTCTTAGTGAAAGAAGCCTTTGGTTTAGCCTACAAAAGTCATTTGTAGCTTAAAACAAATCCAGAAATAAACATTTGGGTGGGTGATCAAACAGTTCTTTCACCTCAATTTTGTAGAGCTGTACTTTGTCATACATGCAAAACAACATGTTAGTCACTTCTGATTATTAATTGGTGATTCTTTGGACATTTCCCATAATTAGTGCTACAATCTCTACTTTTACAGTGACTATAGAAAGAAGTCTTAAAATGTCAATCAAATTAACACATTCAAAAATACAAAGCTTATACAATATTTTAAGTCACAATTTGTTGAATAGAAAATTCTTTTTTTAGACAAAAAGGCTTTTTTCTAAAAAAGAAAAGAGGAGGATTATTTATGATTGCATCTCTCTTAAAATAAAAAAATCAGCAATACAGTATTGACGATGTTAATGACTCCAATTTAGAAACAAAAGTCTAGTTCCCAGAACATGCCATATGGGTCACTTCTGTTACCAAAAGTCTCATATTCAAGGCATTTGTAGGAGCAGTCACCAAATGTATTTTCTGCACTTCATCATCATCATCATCATCATCATCATCGAAAGCCTTGGATTGGAAGGAGCTCTAAAGATTATCCAATCATCTGCCATGGACAGGGACACTTTCACTAGACCAAGTTGCTCATAGCCCCATCCAACCTGGCTAGGGATGGAGCATCCACAGCTTCCCTGGGAAACCTGTGCCCCACTACCCTCACAGGAATGAACACCTATTCTAAACCTATTCTCTTTTTATTTTAAAGCCTTGTCCTATCTCGACATGTAAAAAGTCCCTCTCCATCTCTTTTGTAATCCCCTTTAGGTATTGGAAGGTGTTATAAGGTCTCCCTGGAGCCTTCTCTGTTTCAGGCTGAACATCCCCAGCTCTCTCAATGCCAAATAAGACTTTATTTTCTTCTCCTTACTCAAAATAAATACCTTCTCCCAAAGCAATCCTGTTGCACCTGTGCTAATGATAACTAGTAAGGCAAATCAAGATGTGACGTCTTACTTACCCTGAGCAAAGGTACCAGATTTTGGTCCCATAGTAGCAGCACAATAAACTTAGTTTAGAACTATAATTTGATTTCAGTTATCAGTTAGGGGTCAGGAGGTCCTGACCACAGCCACTGGTACTTCTCTTTGGTTTTATGCTATCATTTTTATATTCTTTGTTTTTACCCAACTGCACCAACACTCACAGAACACCCTACTAAAACAATGTGTAATTTCTGGACAGTGCAAACAGGGGGCTGCTAGGATGATCCTTCAAGTCCTGCTAGTCCAGTGAGCACCCTGGTGTGTTCAACACATTCCGTGAGCCCCAATATAATTATGTAACACCATGGGAAAAAAACAGAATTGGAGCAGTAAGTCAGTTATTTTTAAATACTGTTTATGCATTTGTTAGTGTTATTCCCATGTCCTTGGAATTCTCTGTGGAGTTCCCCATCACCCAAAATGGTTCCAACAGCCTTTCAGGACCCTCTGATGCTGCTGAACATAGCTAGGAAACCTCTCAGAGGTCTCTGCATTTTTGGCTGACAGAAAATATTCTCTGTTATTTTATGCTCCTATTCCCAGGAACAAATGCCAGAAACTGAATGTTCAAGACACAGAAGTTATCCAATAACTGAATTTGAAGCCTTCCTGAGCAAAGAGGAAATAGACTGAATCAGCAGTCTTCTGAGATGAGTGAGAAAATTTGATGCTCTTTTAATGATATGTTCCATGCTTCTTTCACATGGAAATTAAACAACACCGCTTGTCTGCACGGCGCTCACATCACTGCTTTAGACAATATTTTTATAGCAATTTTTCCTTTAAAAGGAAAAACTAAATACAATTCAGTGAAGCTGAAAATTCAAAGTTCTTTCAATATGAAGAATCTCCTTTAATACCTGCCAAGCACTGGTATTTTTCCCCTTGGGTCTCAGTGGAGCTGGAATTAACACAGCCTCATCTGTTCTTTGCTTGGTAGTTCTCCTTTACTGGCAGTAAAAGAACTCTGAGAATACAGGAGCTCTTCATTACTTTTGCCTGACTTCTACCAGGTGCAATGACCATGGAGGCAGAATCTACTTCCACAGGGGAGTCATCCAAAAGTCTGCACAGCACAGCAAAGGACTCTGAGCTTGCCACAGCAAGCACAGCCAAAACAATCCCCAGGCTCTGTTAATCCATTCAAACATTCCCTCTACTGGGTGCCTTTAAGGTAACCAAGCAGAAAATACCAACAGTTTTATCCAAAAAAAGTATAACAATTCTATTAAGTGAAACACTTAAAATATAATTAATTTAGCATTCACTGGAAAATGTTACACTAATACAAGAAATCAGCCTGTGCTGTATTGTATGAAATCAGTTTTAATACCATCCCTTTCTAAGCAAGGTTGTCCTGATAAGGAGAAGCTACTTGACAACTGAAATAATACAACACTCCTTCTGGGGGGGAGGGTGGGATCAAAAGGAGAATTTAAGCTGCCAAGACCCCTAACACCAGTGGAAGGAGGGAACATGAGTGCGTCCCCTGATGCACACCTGGTGCCCATCCTGCAGCCCATGTCTCACCATCACTGAACTTCCCTGCCCAAACTGAGCCAGAACAGCACCACGTGCCGAGGGCTGAGAGGCCCTACCCCACCCATCACAGACAGAACAAAAAACAACTCTTCCTCTAGCCATGGGGCATGACTTCACTTCTGTTTTGGGACAGGCATATCTCCCTTCAACAGCCAAGAATGAGGATTTTGAAGTTATCTCAGTTTTGAGTATCTCTGTCCATTAAAATACCTGCTTAAGAAATTGATTTATTAATAGACTCTTTGCAAATTTCAGGTCATTCTTCAGATTCTTCCAAACACATCACAGGCCAAATATTTTTATGCTCTAAGCTTTTATTTTATGAATTTTCAAAGGCAGTTATCTTTGCAACCTGTCAATGTAAGTGGTTTTTTTAAACACTTCAATATTATTATCTGTACTGTCTCAAGCAGGATCCTTTTGACCTGCATCTTCATCAGAACAGACATTTTTAAAGCTACCAGATCAACATTTGAGGAGAGAAGTACAAGACTGAAGTACTGAGACAGGACATGATCAGATCCTACCAACTCCAGTGTTGAGAGAAATCCACTACAGCCACTCCACTGGAATATTGCTATGAAGATGCTGTCAGGTAGACACAGAAAATAATAGCTGAAATTGTTTTTATGAAGATCACATAATAACTACATAACAGCCCTTTATAAGAAAGGGAAAAAAAGATTAAAGTGCCAAAGAAAAAGAAAGGTAATGGGAAAATGAAAATGAAATGTTTTCATTCCCATGATGGTTGCATAAATGCTGCTGTTCCAGTGAGCCCACAGCAGAATGAGAATCATTATAGAAAAAGCTTCTGTCTAATGTGAACAAAAAGATTGATTTCTGTTCTTAGAAAGAAAGAAAGAAAAACAGTAAACCCTAATACATAAAACTCACAAGGCAGACAAAAATCACATTATTCAAAATGTTGAAAATTATATTTCAATATCCTTCATCCAGAACCAAATTTTAAAATGTTTACATCTTTCTGAGGTGTCAAAGTACAAAACGTTTATTAATTGTTTGCAATCTGCAAAGAGAAAAAAAAAATTTTTAAGAGGAAAATTATGTGTTAGAAATATCTTGCATGCCTGTCCTGTGCCTGTGGGAAAAGAACATTTAATTCTTTTCTCAGATACTCAGTCCTTACTTGTAAAAGCCAAAGGTTAGTGACAGGAACAAATAGTATAAATATTATTTTATGGGTTAAGTTCTTTCACTCTCTTTAATCATGACAATATGAGGGAGGTACTATATGTTTTTTTAAAGGAAATGTATCTTAGGTGTTCCAGCTGGAGAGAATGTGAACATATAGGGTTGTAAAAGGCATATTCAAAAAAATGAAAAATGAAACAACCTACAAAATTTGGGGAATCCTCACAACAGCACATTACAAATATCTAAATTTTTTTTTTTTTTTTTTTGGTGATTCTTTAGCACAGGCAGAAGAACTTGGGCTCATCCCTGTGTTCCCTCTAAGCATACATAAGTTAAATAAACCTCTGTGGTTTATGCAACTTCTACATCTCATATATTGCTTAGTGAGGTAACTTCTGCTTCAGCATGCCCTAAAAACCCTCAAGTGGCAAAGGAATATTCCCAGAGGAGCAAATCCAGTTACTCAGCCACTGGGTCTGCCTGGCTGGTATATACACTTGAACTGTGACTCCCTCCTCAGCATAGTAAAGAGTTGCAAAGGAAAGGCTCATCCTTTCCGACTGAGTGCTCTGGCCTCCTCAGCCATTTCATCACTGCAAAACACAAACTGAAACAAAGATTAGCACCACTGGCATGGGCCACCTGCCTGACCTCAGGTGATCTGCTGCTACTGACACTGTCAGTCTCTTGGAAGACCTTGGAGTAGAGCAGGGTGAATATCACACATCCTTGGCAAGAGTAAAGGCAGCAAAATGTTATCTAGTCAAACTTATCTCCAGTACTGCTCAGAGACAGCAGAAATACCTGGCTGGGTATCAGCAAATCAGCATCTGCTTTGGAGTCCTGACTTTTGCAAATCACTCTTATCTTGCTCTTTCATACTAATTATTCCTAAGGCAAAACCAGCTAAGTGTTATTTCCTAGTAGTATTCCCCTTGATTAGAGTTTTATGACCTTCACAGTCTACAATGTCTGATTCAGCTACATTCCCAGAATATAAATAGCTCCAATGCAGGTACAAGTCTCAGGCAAAGTAAATTTCTTTTAACTGCCTATTCCACCTGGGTCCATGGCCCCACAAAACATCAGTAAAGCTTTTGTTTCATACACAGTCTCACAACTTCAGAGCTTTGCTTCCATGGAAATAAAGCATGAAAAATTCACAACAAGATGCATGCCCAGTGAGCATGAATAAATTAATATTTAGAGTCAAACCATGCTGTCAACTATAATTTAAATTCAAAAGACTAGATATTTATGAGACATGATTGGAGGAAACAAGCTAAGTAGTCAAAAACTGGTCCAAAACTACTAAGCTACACTAAAAACCAGACAGGAAGGGAATCCCATGGTCCCAATTTGAGGTTTGAAGACAAAATTTAAGGTGGAGGGAGAAAGTGATAAGCTTCCTCTTTTGAGTGGACTCTTTGGCTGTGCAGGACAGTTCTGCAAGTGACCTGGGGTAACTCAGGCTTGCCTTCAGGCACGGAGCATATTCCAGGGCTGGCAGGAGGTTTGGCAATTGCTGGGTAGAAGTGGCCTTACAACCCAAAGCTGACAATGCAAGTAGTGCCACACTTGCATTCACTGCTCCTCAGAGCAATAAACCCAACGTTTAAACTCAGAGGCACACCCTGGTGTTCTCACAGGCTCTGCCTTCCCACCCATGCACTTGGGAGAGCTCCTGCACAAAGCTCACTCAATCCACAGGGAGACACTCCAGCTTTCCCCCTTCTTTCTAAGTCCATTCAGCCTCTGCAAAGAGACACATCCATAAAACCTTAGCCTGACTTCATGCATTGTCACGTTGCAAGCGCCAGGACAGGAAGGAGCAAGGCAAGGAGTGACTGGATGCATCTGCTTTCATTCAACCACCCCAAGGAAAAGGGCTTTTCACTGACATCACACCCATTCAGATCAGATGCCATGAAAAGCACAGTCATTTAGCAACTCAAACACGCAAATGAGGAAAAGCATGAAAATGTATTTTGAATAACCAACAATTAATTTTAGTCAGTGGAACAAAGAGGTAGGAAAAAAAACCATTCCTGAAAATCAAACTGAGTTGTGTCTAAATATTCCCATCATGTAATGCAAAAATTCATGAAATGCATATTGTTCCAGTTATGACATAGTGTAGTTTAGTAGCCCATGCAAAAGTCTTGCAGCAAAAGGAGATATATGGACATTTTCATGTCCAACCAGCTTCCTTATCAAAACATTATACAAATCATAATAAGGAAGAGTTTACATGGAGTCACATTGTTTTAACAACCACTTCACTTGACAAAACAATTTCCAAACAGCTTCCTTGTTTTTCAGCTAATGTAAATGAGAAGGATGTATTTTAACTTTAGGTTGCTAAACTTTTTCAGTCCTATCACTGAAAACACTTCCAAAATGGCATTTTTATTGGCCTGTTCTAAAGTAGCATTACTAACAATTCTGGGCCCATTTCACAATGTTATTAAAGTTCTCCAATGCACAACTGTTGGTGAGATAAGAAAGTCATGTCATCTATTGTTTCTCATAACCCACCACAATCTCTAGAAGCAGTCAAACCAGCCAACTCAATTCATCTTGAAAACCATCAAAGTCCATACACATTTTGACAAACAAATGGGTGGGATAATAGCATTATCAGAAACAGAAGACACAAATTTGATTCCAAGAGCTCCACAAGCCTGCAAAGCAACGGGAGCTTATTGTCAAAAGCTGTCTGACTGTGAATAAATCAACTCTAGGAAAAAAATTAGAATTCCTAGATCATGAGTGACATATGTCCCTTATGCCGGAATGACTTTCAGGCCATTTCATTTTAATTTTATTAGGAGAAGAGGAAAAACAGTTTACAGAGCAAAAGAAAAATATGAGATGGTGTACAGTGGGTTTTAAATTAATCTGCTAGTGTCAGGACTGCTTGTCTCATTCAGTTGGTCCAGACTAAAAATACAGAAGGAGATAAAGAACTGACTCTCAATATAAAAAGGGGGACAGCATCCTTCCAGCACTTAAAAAGCACTACTTTTTTACAGTTTCCAGTGATCAACAAACACACTTGGGAAAACACACTGGGAAAGTGCTTTGCTGAAGCAAGGGGCAAGCAGGCTTCTTTGCCAGCTGTTTTACTCCATGTTCAATGTGCACACCTGGCTGAGAGTTGCCAGAGGGGTCTCACATTCACAGCTGCTAATAAGCAGTAGAGAAAATCAAATCATAGAGGCTTGGTCCTGAGGGGGCTATCCCCTACCACATCCTGGATACCACTGCAAGAGGATGCGCTTCCTCCCCTGAGAGCTAAAAGAGAGGGACGCTGCAGGCTTGAACCTTGTCTTACCGATTTCACAGAGGGTTGTCTCTCAGTCACTGTGAGAATCAGTGCACTGGTCTAGATGGACTTTTCATCGCTGAATCACTGAATATGTTGAGTTGGAAGGGACCCACAAGAATTATCAAAGTCCAACTCCTGGCCCTGCACAGGACAGTCCCAAGAGTCACACCATGTGCCCGAGAGTGTTGTACGAGTGCTTCTAGAACTCTGTCAGGCTGGTGCTGTGACCATTCCTGGGGAATCTGTTCCAGTGCCCAACCACCCTCTGGGTGAAGAACTTTTTCCCAAGATCCAACCTAAACCTCCCCTGACAGAGTTTCAATCCATTCATAAATCTGAATTATATGTGGCATTTGGAATTTATGCCAACATAAAAATTTCAGAGGGTCATTTTTGTCAAACCCAGTGTTTCATATTTTAGGCATATTATAATTTGTAAGATAAACTGTCTTCCCTAATAAAAGTATTTTATGTCTAAAATTACGAAAAAAATTTTACTCACGTATATAAATAAAAGTAATTTTTTGCCAGAAGACATTTTGCTGAACTGTTAACTGGGAAGTTATGCTTTCAATAAAATCTTCAAAACAAATACATTCCATCAAAAAAAAAATGTCTGGGCATCTCCAGTAATGCAGTTTAAGGTGCCAGCTTTATTCTTAGATAATTTCTAAAGTGCCCAGAGGCCTAAGTCAAAGGCCAGTGAGTATCCTTAAAAAACTGATTTATTTCAAATGTGGAAAAGGCCTGTTAGTTTGAGCTGAAGAGCAGCACTACAAGGAAAATACAAATGCACAGCATATGGCAGGGAACCTGAAACCCAGTTTCAGAAATGTAGGCCCACGAACTGGTGGGCACCAAAAGTGCTGGCAGGGCTCATCCTGCCAATCCATGGTCCAGGAGGGCTGGGTCTGGATGGAGGTCTCGGGGACAGTGGGTCCCTGAGGGAGCAGCCCCATCTCCTCTCAATCTGCCCAGCACTGAGGGCTCACAAGGGGCACATGAGGAGAACGTGCCGGAAGAGTGAAAGCAGTTCCAGAAACACAATTCCTTGTGTTCCCATTCAGCTAAAAATTGAAGCAGCTCCAGGCACCTCAGTGTACTGTCAAGGAGACGAGTATTTATATCATGTCACAGATGGCCTTGTTCATCACTACAGTCTGAAAATGGCTGCACTCAGGATGTACCTGTGGGAGCTTCTAGCCCCTGTCTGGGCAGGCAATGGTGGGGGACACCAACCTGCCCTGCATGCACAACTCACTGCTGGGGGGGTTATAAGCCCCCTCCCATGCCGGCACCTCCACCTCAGTGGAAGGGCTTGACATGGATTTCAGAACACTCCATCACACGAGCTCAGACTCAGCCCTCTTAATTTCTTATCCCACATGTGATTCCACTAACATTCACTGAGCTTCTGCGCAGTACAGTTGTACTAACCATGCGTGAAGTTGTAAGAGATCAATCCCAAATGGTTAATTGTGACAATAAATTTATTTTTTATTGTTGCAATAAATTATTGCTCCCATAGAGAAGTGTAGAATTAGTTTCCTTAGAGGGGTTAAACAGCAAACATTGTCTTGATATTTTGGGACAATATCCAAAATTTGGAAAACCTAACTGGATGCTAGTGAAAGTCCCTGGTTAAAAACACACACACACACACACACACACACACACACAAAACAAAAAACTAGAGTGAAATGTGAAAAGCACAGAATGTTTATATAAGAAGTAGCAGCAACAGGGCCCTTCAACATCTGGGTAGTACCATACCATAGGAAAAAAAGACAATAACAAGCATTTAGCTGCATGAAAAAGCAGGAAACATGGTGTTGAAAATCATGTTTAAAACTAGGTATCCATGTTCTTCAGGTGGAGAGTCCTTTTTTTCCTGCTTGGTCCCTAGAACAATGGGATCCTGTAAATGCTCTGAGCTCCAAGGAAGAGGTGGTGACATACCAACTTAACAAAATCCTGCTAAGATATTAATGCATGAGGTTGTGCTTCTGCAAAGGTGCAATACAGCTTTTCAGGAAGTGCTCCCTATCACCCAGACCTCACAGGACTTATACCAGAAATTTAGGATAGTATTATCTATTCCAATTATTCAAATACCAGTAAAGTGAAACACACAAATGAGTCTTTAAATAAACTGGACAAGCACTCAAAACCCTGAAAGCGAGGACAGGTGCTGGGTTTTGGATTGTTTTTTTTTAATTTTGCTTGTAGGTGTTTAGTTAGGGAAAGATCATGGTTTATGACTTACTTTCATCTGAACACAGAGCTGGTGTCAGGACTAAATGAAAACTGTTTTCTGATTCTGTCTTTCTCACTGCTAGTCTGAAAAAAATGTATGATTTATGCATTGAAATGAAAATAAACATCTTTTGAAGAGAGGCTGGAACAGCATCTGTTCATTGCAAAGCCTCTGAGTTTTTGTTTTTTTTAATGCAATAAGACATCTGAACAGGTTCAACACTGCAGCAGAGTTGTCTGGGTCACATGCCTACAGCTGCCATTGAAGGTAACCAAGCCTGAAAAGTGTCAGTTATTGCAGAGTCAGATTTATTTATTATTTTTTAAAGATAAATAGCTCTAAGTGGGATGTGATTCCACTATGAACTGAAGAGAGGTGTGTGGCAGAGAAATAGGGAAATGTCTAAGTCAGTTATTGGCAACTTTTAAGCAGGGTCATGTTTACAGCTACTGATCTACCTGCCCAATATTCAACTTCCAAACAAGTGCTGGCAAACTGAAAAGAATTCCAAAATGAGTGACATGAGCTATGGGAAAATAATACAGCATGCAGTTCCCAAGGCCCAGTCTACTTTTTTTTATCCATGAAGGACTTTTATGGATAATGACATGACATAAACTGTATTGCTATGTCTCTCCTCTCAAAATCTATGTAAGCAAGTCAACCATAGCCTATGAATCTGTGCAACTATTCTTTTTTTTAAAAAGCAAATATCTAGCAAAATGCATCCTATGCTGAGCTTTTTTTAACTATTCACAAGCAATACATTTTTGAAAGTGATTATCAAATGGGTGAGACAGAAGAAAATACCTCTTCAGATAAACTGATGTTCTCAAATTAATTCCCATGCCTTCAGCAAAACAGCTCCCCTGCACCTCACCATCACCCTTTTGACTCTAATTCACACCTCACTGTTCAAGATACAATTTTTCTCCCAGCTGCTGGCAGGAAAAGGATGTCCTGTGCTGCCGTCCCCTTCCACCTGTGTCCCTGGTGTTAGTACTGCCTAATCTAAAATCCTGCTTCCAACCAGCCCCACTCCTGCCACTGCTCCTGAGCGCAAGCCACAGCCATATGAAATCTGTCCAGGTAAGAGAGTATTTTGTGTGTTTAACTTAAACAGGGGAAAAGGCTTTGAAAGTCTCCTTCCTCCACCTAAACCTTCTTCTTCTTCAGAGTGATTTACAGCAGATTCATGAAGAGCAGAAGACAGTCAAAGGGCTGTGACTGTCCTGGGAGAGGGGAAGGTTTCTGAGAGGGATAGGTGCATTCTGCCGGAAGCGTCGTGAAACCAGACTCTTCCAAAGGAGAAACAAGTGTATCATAAGGTAGCTCAGAGCCAACTCCTCCACTCCTTTCACACCTCATTTCCTTCTTGTAATTAAAGGCTAGGGTGACACTGAGGACTGGTTCTGAAAAATAAACTCCCTTTTGGTTTCAAGAAGGTTGAATGACATCAAATAATACAAAATGAAAAGCACCAGTTTGTTTCTCTTGGGGGAACATATTAATTCCAGAGGAAAATGCAGCAGACGTGTGCTTTTTGGTGCCAAAGTATAGTGCCAAAGAGGAGCTGGAAATACTGCTGCGGTAAGAAGTAACTATATTTTTAATTATCATAGAATCATAGAACCATAGCATGGTTTGGGTTGGAAGGGACCTTAAAGATCATCCAGTTCCACTTTGAGCAGCAGTATTTTCAGGGCACCCACACACAGACTTTCAAGCCTTTAAGCAAGTTTTAATTAAGTACAAGTACTTTGGTGCATAAAACCCAGAACCCTACTTCACACCAAAAAACTTCCCTGTAATTCCAGGATAGGCACTGAGACAAATTCCATCCAACCATTGGAGAACTCCACACTAAAGACATGTTCTCAGTCTACTCAGCTGAATGCACTGAACTCAACACAGGGCTCACTGGTTAAGGTAGCTGTCTCCTAAAACATGGAGGAAAGATGCAGTGTGGGAGGACAAGTGCCTGTTTGAATGACTGGAACACAATAAAACTGGCTTAAGTGACACTCAGTACCACTTACAGCCCTGGTTTTCTTGAGTGCAGGGTGAGAGGTAAGAAGAAACCTATAGGAAAGCAGCATTCCAAAATAGGGAAATAAGATACATTGAGGTAGCAATGTGAAACTAGCGGTGAGAAACTTTCAAAATAAATACTCCAAGCTAGGTCCTAGTAAATGGCTTAAAACCTATTCTTATCATAACATACCCAGAGTGAAATTAAGGATAAGATACAGGTATTTTGTAAAATTCCTCACCCTTTTATTCAAGCTGTACTATTCAACCCCACTGTGCAGAATTTTCTGAATGGAAATGTCAGGATTTGCTACAACTTCACAGACAAAGCTTATAAATAATCTAGGAAAATATTCACTTGGCTGGGGAATATCACTTAGCCCCTGTTTGCAAGGCATGAGTGGGCATTCCAGAGTACACAGGACTTGAGCTGCCTTTCTCTGAGCAAAAAATCCTCTCCCACCACACACGTATAAGCACATCCACTTCCAAATTAATATTCTTACCTTATCTTTACTTTCAGAATCAGAATCCTCAAGTTTGGTCCGGATGACAAAGGGTGTAGATAACCTCAGGAGAACTCGTTCAAATGTGGCACTGATTTTAGGAGAGACTATGTCAAAGCACTCTTGGAATTTCAGTGTTTTATGAGTGTCACATCTCAGCTGCTTCCTAAGACCTTCTCCAAGCTGGAGAACCAGCATGTTTGGATCAAACATCAGGTGAAAGGGGAAAGCTCTGCAGAAGGTGCTGATACTAATCCTCAGGTCTAAGGGGGACTGGGAAGTTCCTGGTGGAAGTGCTTTTGTGGTATTTGCATTTTCATGTTCTTTGATAAGGAAAGTCAAACAACTGCAGTTACCTGGGTTTGTCCCCTCTGAACACAACTTATTGTTTGTGACCTGTTCTACTTCCACTTCCAAGCGGTAAATCTTCTTTGCTGCCGCTTTTATCATTCCTGTCATTGCAAATCCCACAATCTGATGCGGGTGAAAATAATGAAGCATGAGATTGCCTTCTGGGAGTTCTTTGCATAGGAAAGAAGGAGATTCCAGGGTGGCCTGTCTTCCAAATGAAGTTCTAATATGCTCCAGCAAAGCATCAAAGCCATTGAAGAAGTCTTGAAGGGTCCCACCTACAGCTCGAAGAACTCTTTCATTCTCATCAAAGCAGATATTGAAGAATTCCTCCCCAAACTTTTCCTGCATTTCCTCAAACTTCAGACCTATAGGACAATGAGACACTGATATCAACAAAATAGCATTGCTACTGTGTCACATTTTCCCTTTTTGCCTGTATTTGCCCAGGATTTTTCCAAAACAGTGAGAGCAGCTTTTTCACTAGATGCCAATCCATAGGTTTCTGTGGTGGTTGGGAGTAACCCTAGAAACCATTTTTTTTTAAGTCCTCATTGTTTCAGCTTGCTGTCTCAGCCAGTTATTAGAGGGCCTGTTTCCTTTTCCTCACTGTTACAAAATTAACCTTATTGTTAATTAATTAATTAACTTAATTAATCTTATTGTTTTAAGATGTAACAATAAAAGGAAGTATATATCACCTGTCTGAGAATTACAAATATCCAGAGTTTTCAAAGGAAAGTAATCTGGGAATTAACAACATAGTTTCTTCACTACATTGAAATCATACAGAATTACCTGTCAGTCAACTAGGGAAACACGTTAAAATTTCTCTTGAATTTGAACAGAAATGAAGGGCAGTTATTTCTTTCCTGAGAGCACAACAGGCCCTTTATTTTAATGTGTATTCAGCATGCTTTATAACACTGGTAATATCCCAGTGGATCACTGAACTTCTCATTGTTTAGACTGCTTCTAGGCCTTCAATTTGGGAAGAACAGAGTGATTAGTGACTTTTATACCTGAGGTATAACAGGGAACAGAAGTCATGTTGTTTGCAGACAATAACCTTTTATAAACTCAAGGCAGTGTCTGAACTACCTATGTACACAGGCATAGTTAATACAAACAATATTCACAAGGGATTTCAGGGTTACCCAGCTTTACAGTCTGCAATGATGTATGATTAATAGCAAATTAAAATTCATAAAATTACATATATAAATATGACAACATAAAAACATGACAAAGCATATTTTATAAAAGAAGTAATAGCTATAATTTGGGAAAGTTCATTCAAATGCCATTACTCATAAAGAAATTTGGTCACTAAACTAGGTTATTACAAAAATATTCCCAGGATCTTTTATGACCACAGATGGTCAGCTCTACAGCTAAGCCAAAAGAAAGTACCTCTGGTACACAATGCCCCCTAATATCCTGACTCAGAAGACTGTGTGCCAACTCCTGACTCATTACCATTACGCCTGCATAACATGGTATTGTAACATCTTACCAAAAAATACTCACTATAGTCCAAAAATAATTAAATTATAACCCATACCAATAATGTCATAACTGGATATTAATAGCAAATAGCTAAGAAATCATCATATTCATATGTATACACAAACAGATACTCATACTTTTAAATCTCATTGCCTGTATAGTGAGCAACTTTAGAAGTCTGTGTGTAAAAGTGAGCAGTCTAGCAGGGACACCCAAGGCTGTAAGACTGCAGAGGGGAACAGAACATCACCAGAAACCCCTGGGATATTGATACAAATGGCCAAATACATCCCACAAAGCCACCCAAAAGACAGCATAGGTGAAGTGCTTTTCAAATGTATTGTACAAATACAGTGCAGCAGCTGCCCTGGCGCCACTGACTGCAAATGAGGTTTGCAGAACTGATCACTCCTGGACTCTGCTGCTACACATGCAAGCCTCACCTCATTATCACTGCTGGGAACTCTATCTCAGTGTTTGGCCTGAGGTTTTGCCGATTGTCTTAGATTGGTCTTGTTATCCATCCTGGAGAACTGGCTGTTCAGTCTGGATGCAACACACTGACTCCAAGCAACAGGAATTGTACCTGGCTTGAGGACGTCCCACTACTTTTAAGAACATTTCAGCTTTGAATTGAGTTACACAGAGTACCAGCAGAAAATCAGATCAGCTCTAATAGAAAAATGGATATGACCAAACTCAACCAAACTGCTGGTCTATGTTAGTCATGAATTTTCTCTACAAGAACAGACACTATGATATACTAAGGAAATTAAACTAAGTTAAGCAACCTTCAGAACCAAAAATCATAATGTTCCTTTCAAGGAAGCTTCTTCCTTAGCTTTACCAACAAGACAATAATTTTTGCATGAAGCATGATGTTTATCTTTGAATTAAAAATATTAATTTAATAAATTCCTTGTTACACAAACACACAGATTAAATTTTTCTGTATTTCTCTGCAAAGCTATTTGCTCCAGTGGTGTCTTTGTGTAAAGTTGCAAAAAAATATTTGATATGTGTTTTTTACTGAATTATTCCTGCCTCTCGTTTAAACCAATGATGAACAGATGCTCACCTAGCACTAATTCTGTATATACTTCAGTATAACCTTTTCACTTGCTACCATATAAATGATCCTAACCTTTTGCAAATCTTTTGTAGATTTTCTCCCTACCCATATTTCTACACATAGCTGTTGTGGTTTAAGCCCAGCTGGCAAGTAAACACCACACAGCCACTTGGTCAGCTCCCCCACCCCAGAGAAATGGGGAGGAGAATTAGAAGTAAAACTTGTAGGTTGAGATAAGAACTGTTTAATAATTGAAACAAAATGAAAATATAATAATAATAATAATAATAATAATAATAATAATAATAATAATAATAATAATAATAATAATAATAATAATGATGATGACGATGATGATGATGATGATGATGATGATGATGATGATAAAAGAAAAAAAAAAATCCATACAGTAAGACAAGCAATGCCCAATGCAATTGCTCACCACCAGTGCCAGTCCCTGTCCTCGTTCAGGTCACTCTCCCAGTTTATAAACTGGGCGTGACATTCTAATGGTGTGGAATGTCCCTTTGGCCAGTTTGGGTCTCAGCTGTGCTCCCTCCCAGCTTTCTTGTGCCCTTCCTCATTGGCAGAGCATGAGACACAAAAAACGTCCTAGGCTTAGGATAAACACTACTTAGCAACAACCAAAACATGAGTACGTTATCAACATTATTCTCATACTGAATCCAAAACACAGCAAAGTACCAGCTACTGAGGAGAAATGAACTGTATCCCAGATAAATCCAAAACAATACCAGACTGGGAGATAGTTTTATGACAAGTACAAAAACCTTCATGCTAAAAAAATGAACCCAGAACTCATTGTGTCTATAATGCACACTTTCTTACATTTAGAGATTTCCATGGGCTAGTTATTATCCTTAAATATTACATTCAGTATGATTTCCAATTTCAACATATATGGTATTTCCTGGTTTTTTTCTTTTATGCTGAGAAAATACAAACAAAATTAAAATAATCTTATAACCTTCAGATTATGCATCTACATAAAAAGTCCAATCTTTTCAAACTCATCTTACATTCAATTGTTGAACAATTGTTTTTCTGTTTGATTTTGCCCTGGACTAATTCAGACTGAATATGGCATTGAAAATGTGAGTCAACTTCTGTTCATCAAAACTGACAATTTGCGATTCCATTCTGAAAAGCCAGCATCTCCATTCTTTCTTTTTCACTGTGAACCTCTAAGCAAAATTTTCATTCAGCTTCCCAGGAAAAAAAATATATATTTGATATCTGTAGGACAGCCCAGCACTTCCAAATGTAGAGGCCACTGCACTCCCATTATCACCTCATGTATGACCCCAACACAGCTTCCTAATGAGCACTGGCTTGCAATTAACACAGAGGGGAAAAGATCTTCCCTGGTTTCACCAAGACACCCCACTAAGTGGTTAAAATCATCCCAACACTCTCTGCTGCTCCCCAGCTGAAGTAACTCATTATTTGGAGCTTCTACTCTTTACAAACCTTCTACTAATATTGTAAATGAAGTCCTAAAAATGCATTAGTCTCAATTTGTTTTCCTCCTGGAGAGGGATCTACTGTGTTCCTACTACTTAAATTGACATCAGGAGGACATATCACAACTTTAATGGTTTTTCCTTAGTAGTTTCTTTTTGTTGCTTTTCCTTACAATGTCACTTTTATTTTAGTCCATATTGGAGATAAATTGAATATGCACATTGGAAATTGAGGCAAAGCAACCACAGAATGAAAATATTGGTACAGACCTCCACTAAAAAGCACTTTTGGACTTGTGAAAAATTATTATCCTTTGAAATTGTGTCTCAAAGACATTAAGAGAAGGGATCCTATATTTGCTATCCAGATCCAAAATTACCAAAGTCTTTAAGCACAGGTTCAAAGTACAAATTAAGTATTTCACTGAACTGGAGCAGAAATAGATGACTTCATCCTATAATAACATACTAGCAAAAGATTTTCACTTTCTTTTCAGCAGTTAATGTAAACCGAAAACACACTACAAAATGTCAAGGAATTAATGCACTATTTTTAAGTATTTTGTACATTATGAAGTGGAGAAATTAGGTAAGATTCTGTTCCCATAAAGACAATTGCAAATCATAGGCTCTTGAGAAGCAATCAGAAGATAAAAAACCTAATGTGATAAAAAACTATTATGTGATGTGATAAAAAAAAGTCAATGTAATTCATTAACTGGTGCAGCATGCAGAAGCAGTCACAAGCCATCCAGTTTTTCCTAAAAGTAAATAATTAAGACAATGGCTGCAGAGTGGCCAGCATCTGACTCATTTGGCATTGAAAAATACTTTTTTTTTCTGAGATACCATTCAGAATCTGTAAATATCAAACCTTAAGGGGTTGGAACAATTAAATATGCAATTCCAGACCTCATACTGTGAACAGAAGCAGAATTTGCCACCCTCAGTTATAGCAAGTGTCTCCTAAATGTTTTTGGATTATCAAATTTTTGGCATCAGTAACATCTTTTCCTTAAACAGACCTGTGGACAGAAAGACAGGTGGCAGCTCAGAATTTTAAAGAATTATTTCAGATGGTAGGGAAAGCAACATTTAGTCTCTGAATAAAAAAGGTTTTCTTGTGTTCAGACTAATGCTGAAGGTACAGTAGATGAATCATTTGGCTTGTAAGTGAACCTAGTACCAGTATCTAATTATTGTATAACTGACTTAGATTTTACTTCATTATTATTGTGTATTTATATCATCCTGGGAATCCAGATTGCATTTTTATATTACCTTTTTGGTGCTTTTTATATAAATACAGTAACACCATTTTATGCTTTTACATGTGGTTGTGACACAACTGAAAAATCTATACAACACCTCTCTTACAGTGACATGCAGGGCCTGCATATCTTTCACAGAATATAAATGAGAACTACTGTTAAAAAAAGAACTCCTGACACTTGTTCACCTATAATATTTCTTTTATCCACTTTTAATGAGGTGGTTTCTTTCCTCGTCCTTTGACCAGTGATAGAAATACCACTGTAATTATTGCCTCTTGCTGAGGAGCTGATCGCCAGTTCTTAACATAAATATAAAAGATTCTGCTCAAAACTGTTGACAGAGGAAGCTCACATGAGATATTAAGAATAGGCAGTGGAAGAGGGTTTTGCCCCCATATAGTGCTCTCAGTAGCAGCCAATTCTGAAGCAAAGCCAAGCCATGTGAAGCAAGACTATCATGATTTTATGTCCCCCACCACCACCTGGGAGGCTCCCTTCTTATATTTGCACAGGGCTCATTAAATGAAAACTGCAGTCATTAGATTGGTAGTTCCTAAAAATTAGGCAGACCAGGTTTGTTTCATGCTAACTCTAAAGATTAAACAGCAATAAGGATTTTTTTAATTTGCTTTTTTTTCATTAAAGTAAATATACATGTCTTTAAATTAACACAGGGAGCAGAACTGCACTTCCTGGAACGAATAAAATTGCAATGAAATCTAAAAGCTCTTCCCATGAAATGCAAAATTATCTCTCATAACTCCTCACATATATAAAGGGCTCAACTCATCTGACTAAATATAGAAATCTAATGCTCCTTGAGTCTTCATAAGGCATCAGAAAAAGAACCAACAGATAGTTACTGTATCTGCCAAGACGAGGGACCTAAGGGAGACCTACACATTTCTGAAGGTTTGACAGAGGCCAAAAGGTACCTCACAGCACCTCAGATAACGACAAACACCTACATTCAGTCAATGAATCATGGCCAGAAAATGTTCTTTATAAATAGACTTCCACAAGATGCTATTGTACATCATAATTCCAAACCGCTCATTATCTGCTGGAAGTTCATCTGCTTTCTAACAATAAATAGCTCTGATTTGAGGAGAGTGGGATGTCTAAGGCCATTTGGTATAAACATTTGTCCTTTTCTAATTGAGATGTACTCATCTCAGTTTCAAAATCACATGAACTATGTGCTTTTTGTTTAGATTACTTTTGTGTTGCCAGTGCACTGTAACATCTGCTAAATAACAGGAGCCCTGTGAGTATAGCTGAGACCCCCCAGGATAAAGTATTATTAGAATCCACTGGTATTGTAAATCCTCTGGGCCGTGTAACATTTCCTTTTATGCCATTTGTAAACCAACAACTTTAATTATAAATCAGGCTGTGTATCCTAAATTAGTTGCATCCTAATGACTAGTTGCAGTTCTAAGTGCAAAGGGAAGTGATAAAAATTTATATACTTTCAATATCTAAGCATTTACAGTTCTCAGACACCTCCCAAGCAGTCAGTCTGCTGACTTTGTTTGTCCCAAACCTTTGTTTACCTTTTCCAAACACTACACTTAGTCTAAGATGGTTAGAAGGTAGGCTAAGATATGTCCTGGCATGTCCTTTTCAATGATTTCCTGCCTTTTCAAATACAGTATTTCTCAGCAGTTATTTAGTAGTTACCAGAATGATCCCAAACATCTCTTTAACAACAGAGAATCACAGAAGCATAGAATATTATGAGTTGGAAGGGACCTAAAAGGATCATTAAAATGCAATTTCTGGCCCTGCACAAGACATCCCCAAGAATCACACCATATACCTGAGAACACTGTTCAAGCACTTCTTGAATTCTGTCAGGTTTGGTGCTGTGACCACTTCCCAAGTGCTCAGCAGTGGAGCAATAAAAATTGAACAGCCTTCACCTCAGTGAAGCTCTCAGCCACCCTCTGGGTGATTAACCTTTTGCTAATATTCAGACTAAACTTGCCCTGACACAGCTTCATGCCATCGTCTCATATAAGGGCTAAGATTTTCTTAGTTTCACAAAGGAAACACAGATCTTTAACTCTGACAAATGTACAGACAACAAATGACTTTTATAGAATTATGCCCTTTGTACTAAATGAAGGATCAGCCCTGCAAGATATATTTAGTCATGAAGTGATCTGCCCTATATAAAGCAGCCTGCAGCACATGTTCTCTTTGGTAGTGACAAGCAAATGTCACCCAGAGCAAGAACTCTCTAAAACCTTACACTAACAATGGATTCCACCTCCTCCTTGGTGACTTGGGGAAGCTGAATCCAGAAACACAATTTATCTCCCTGACAGGACAGGGCTCTGGGCCAGGATTCCATACACCTTATCACCAGGGTATTAGGGAATCCCTGGGGAATTGCCACTGCACCATATCATCCTCCAAACAGAAGATGCCCAGACAGATGGACAGACAAGCAAATTCTTCATGCCACTCTCTGAAGCAAAATCTAAAGAAAGAGCATTATTATCCCACAAGTCACAAATGCCTAATAGGAAAAATTCTTGCAATACACTTGAGTCCACATGCAGAGCTGACTTAGCCATTGATATGTGCTGTGCATTTTTTAAGCTGAATTTTTACGAGACAAAAAATAATTCTGTTGTATAAATTATTTGCTTGAATTAAAAAAATGGAGGAGAAATTTTTTCAGTGCCTTAAGCAATGGAAAGTTAGATAGGTAAAATTACTTCTCCAGGCCTTTCTCCTGAAACCATGATCGGATACAAGTGTATTTGTAACTTCAGACTGCGTGACCAAGTGTAATTTATAGAGTTTATCTAACATGGTGCTGCAGTACATGCAATTTAGATAGTTCAGTTTAAAATACACAAATGGGCTTTCAAAGACAACACTTCTTCCATGTCGTCAGAGACTGGGTGTGAACAGTTACTGCTGCTTTACAGAGTTTGCACAACAGCTCTTTTTATATGACTATGAATTTAGGTTACTTTTCATTAGTTTTACTATCAAAGTGAGGACAGATTACATATTCCTCAGCAAGATGCAGAGAGGCTCCAAAGGAAATACCGATGCCATTTAAAAGACAGATAACTGCCTTAATGAAGTTCCCTTTCTTTTTTTCCCTGTGAAGGACTGAAGAGTGAAAAATAGTTCACATTCACAAAGGCTACACTAATTGTTTGCAGTGTCTGAAAAGAGTGTTTGGATGAGGTGAAGTGAAGGTTGTACACCTTTTTATCTAACTTGTGCATTTGGGATGTGAGAAATATCATGTGATATATTGGAAGTACAGAGTGGAGTTCAAAAAGAAAATCGAGCATTTCTCTACTGCTTTGTACAACTCAGTAGCACAGACCTTCTTTGAATATCTGCCAAAGAAATAAACAGGAGATAGGTCATGAAGGCTTTATGTCCTGGAATAAATTCCTTAAAAGCAGTTACAAAAACACAAAAAAGTTTTCATCCATAATTTCCTGTTCCAAAGTTTTAATTTGCAGCTACATGAAGGTCTTCTGCTGTATTCTGGAAGCATTTAAGTAAAAATGCACACTCTAATCTTACATGAAATCAAATTATTTTAAATCATGAGGACAAAAGCAGTCCCAAACGAGATTTGCTGTCATTGTTCAAAATGCTGAATGTACAAAGGGTATGAAAATGTCTTTACTTCAAGAAGGTTGAAATCTGAATAGCACTGACATGTGGTTTAAAGGATTACAAAAATCCTGTTATCTCCATTATACAGATGGGAAATTGAGGCACAGAAAGAATAAAAACTTGCCCAAGGTCAAATAAGGAATCTCTTCAGATACAACTTTTCTCTCTAACATACCTCAGTATAAGTTTATAGTCACCTAAGAAAGAAATGTGGTAGTAATCCACGTAACATACTTCATCATGGACATCTTTCTCTTATCATTTATTTCTAAAATAGGTTCAAACCAACACTGTCAATCTCCTCTGAACACAGTTTAGTGGTGTACTTGGCAGTGCTGCACTAACAATTGGACTTGATGATCTTAAAGGTCTTTTTCAACCTAAAGGATTCTCTGTTTCTACATGCTTATGAAGGACACTGTAAAAGTATGCATGCACTAATTAATGAAAGCTGAGTCCATCATGAAGTTGTCTGGACTATTTTTGAAAGGATGGAAAGTTAAATAAAATACTCCAGCCTCAGAAGCTGTCCTTGTAAAGGAAAACAGTGGGACTGATCTGATACCACACACAGTTTACAGCATGTGAATCTGATGGACATGGGTGCCTTCCATTACAGTGGTTTAAAGCAGGGAGACTTCTACTGATGTCTAGACTTGTAGCAGAGCAACTCAGTAAGGAGACAAGGAGAACCAGGTCCTTGCACTGCAGGAAGATGGTGACACACTTTGGTGCTGACTTGACAGGTGGAAAATTGCAGCATTCATACATGATGGATCACATGCACCGAGCTGAGTGAACAGCTTGCAGTCAGCACTTCCCTGTGAGCAGCGCAAGCACCAGGACCACAATGTGAAGCATCTGCTCAGAGTCCTCCAAGCTTACCAGAGATCTCAGCATTTGCACTCTTCTGATGAATAAGGAATGCCAAATGACTTTTTTAGAGGTGGTTAGGAGACTGGAAGAGGTGAATTATGTTGGCAGTATCTAAGGTCAGAGAGCAGGAAGATGCTTCCAAGCATCTTTAAGGAAACATTTTCTTCCAGACCTAGACACCAAGTGTCTCTTACTGCTCATATAAATGAACTAAGAGCCAGACTTGGTTCAACAGTTTCTCTAGCCTTCATCACAACCAGATTCATGCTTGCCTCCTGTCTCAGCAATGCCACTTGCTCCAGGTACACACCCCAGTGGTTACATCCCTCTTTCACAGAGGCCGATCTTCCCAATCCTTATTCAACAAGAAAAATAACTGTGTATGTGAGAATTAATTACACAGCCTCCATTAATTTTTTCCCTGTTGTGATAGGAGCTACAATTAAAATAAATAAGTTGGGTTTACTGTTCCTTCCCTTATGTTCTTATCCCAGATAGGGAGAAGGATTGCTTTTAAATTATCACAGTGTTTTGCTCATACTGAAGTGGAGTTTTTTTGCTAAGAAGTCTTTCTTTAAGAGGCAAACTTGTCCAAGAAAAAGTCTCTGCAACCTAATTTTCAACAAAACCACTTTAATAGTTCCCCAACATAGTAATGCTTAGATGTTATCCCTATACTGTGGTCCCAATCTGCCCCTAATAAACATGCATTTTGAGGATACCACTGAGGAAACAGGTTGCACATTATTCAGCCATGCTGAGGTACTGGGACTGACACACTGCTTTAAAAGCACTATGAAGGTGAAAAACTATTCACAGCTGTTTCATATAACTCATATTTTGTGTCATGGTGAAACAAGTACTGAATGTCTAGTCTGGCTTTTTATAATATTAATGTGCACCTGATAACATGAAAAGTCTCTGCTTTGCATGAGTCCTTCCTTATCACTCATAGCATTTATTTTAGAGAACTAGCATGCAAAAATTTTAGAATTAAAAAAAAAGGTAAATAACACTGGACACATTTAGAATTTGATTTGTTCTAAATTCTCTCCATGACCACACATGCAAAATACAAAACACCACCTCCTTCTAGCAGCAGCTAAAGACACACAGAACATCCCTGAGAGCATTTAGCATTTTACAGAATAAAGCACTGGATAGCAAAAAAAAAAAGACAAAACATTTTGAATGTCAGTGAAACACAGTCATCCCAAAACTAGAGCATGTTTGCTGTTCACAGAGCACATCAAGTCTGCTTAACAGTTTGCAGTAAGAAAGACAGATACACAATGCATATCCTCCAAAAGTATTTTAAGTCAGCAGGATACAAGGGTAAAGACCATAATGTGAGCAGACTATCACCTCACCATATTCCCCTGACATGGAAAGTTAAAACTTATCTTCAATTATCATACAGTCAGATTTCAGTGTTTTGCCTCTTGCTGGAGAAAATCTAAGTTTCCAGAATGTTTCATGTCTCAGGTACACCCTGCTGCTGTTTCTCAGGCCCTCTACTCACCAGGTCCACAGATGATAAAAGTGTCTGTTTTTCTTCAGAACTCCTATAAAAACACTAAAGATAATTCCAAGGCCAGCACAGAAGCAAGTCCACTTGCCAAAAGCCTTTGAAACTTCTCAAATCACTGGGTACTGCACAATACACATTCATTGCCTCCACTGACAATCACGTCTGGATTGTCTTAAAAGTGCAAAATGTATGTAGAAAAGGAAACAAATGTAGTAACAGTGTACTGGTATGTTGCTGCCTATATTCTAAATTTCTGTGGTTGGAGCAAAAATTTCTTGTTTCATTGTTGGCATTAGGATGGTCAGTAAAACTTCCTTGCAACTAAAGGAAACAAATTCCCTTGAAAAAACACATACCAAGCACATTAGCCGTACACTGGAGAATTCCTGAGACATCTTCAGTTTCTTCATTGCCAGAGCAGTCTGTATAAGAGCATCTGTTTGATATATTGTGAAAATTCTTCTCTGCATCTCTGTAACTACAGAAAAGAAAAAAGTTATAACAACTCCTTATACAAATGCAAAGTCAACAAATATCTTTCAGAAGTGGTGGCAAAGGATTAAGGATTAATTGCCCCGTGATGGGCAATTTCAAGATTCATCTGGACAGAGTGCTGAGCCATCTTGTCTAGGCCATGCTTCTGTCATGAAAGGTTGGACTAGATGAGCTTTGAGGTCCCTTGCCAACCTGATATTCTATGACTGAAAAGGAGTTGCTATTCTCTTTTTATAAGAAACATTCCAGTTCATTAAGCAGTCGCCATCTGAGGGGATTGTACAGAAGCAAGATTGAACAGCAATCTTGGTTATGTATTGCTATTCCAAAGCAACTCTAAGAATTTGAGAGAAAAAGTTAAAAATTAAATTTAAAAGCTTATCATGGAGGGCTGTGAATTGGAAAGCACAGAGCAAAGCATTACCATGCACCTTTCCCCACCTCACATTAACACTTACCCAATAACTTGATGCTCAAAATACTGCAGTGTCTTTTGAAGAGTCTGCCGAATGGTCTGAGGCTACGGAAGAATAATTTTAAAAATTGTGAGATTAGGGAATTGCAGCACAGTTCAATTAACAGATCTTTTCATGCACTATTTTTCTTCAGTTTTACTCCTCTTTATCTTCTACCTGCCATATGCCCATCGCAACAACAGATATTAAATATTATTATTCATTCCTTGTATCTTACTTCACCATTTAAATGGAAGAATTTTACAATGTGGCATAATTAATACTGCTTATAAGGCTAGTTGCACATAACAAAGGAGCCACTTCTCTCTCAAAAACAGCTCTCAAAAACTATAACACGCCAACTATCTCAGTAATTTAAAATAATTAATTTGAAATAGTCTGCAAGAAAATGCCCTTATTTTGTGATGAAAGTATCACCAGGAAAAGGTATTGAATTTTTAAACTCTATATGCTCCCTAGAGCATTTTCTAATAAAGAATATTATAAAGATGCAATTTATTTTGGCTTATTTTCCTACAAGCTATAACTCTTCAGTCATCTTTCGTATTACCAGGAAAGTCAAGTTCATCAGAAGAAAATCATGGCATGCTTCAAGCACTTCTATGCTATTTCACTTTAATAGGTGTTCACCAAACTACACAGATATATAATTGTCTTTATTTGCATTATTACCACTACTACAGAGTTCACCAAAATACTTATGTATATAAATGTTTATTTTCTTACTATTACTGCTGCTGAGGCTGCTATTATTTGAATGAATTCATGAGAGATCTTTTGGCAAAAAAAGGACATGTGATATCCATGTAATTTTCTCTCTTGAATTTTCCAAGTCACTTACGACAAAATGTTATTCCTCAAAAATTACTAGCTTGTATCAAATCCGAGGTTCTTCACCTGTCTATTTTGACCTGGTGCCAGAATTCAGACAGAGATACGCAATTGAGAGTTATAAGCTTTTCTTCTGTATCGAAAGCACACATGGACATTTTGATCAGACTCACAACAACATGCACTGAAATTTTAGAGATGTTTGGTCTTTTGCTGCCTTTTGGAATAGACATCTAATTGTTTTAGAAATTAATAGTCAAAATGCTCCTTAATTAGAGGAATATCATGCTAAAACCACAATCACCTTTGAAAGTCTCAAATTTTGCTTACTGACCTACAGATTCAGCAGCTCAAGAGCTGAGCTTCCCACCTTGCTCAAACACTTGCTCATGAGTTTGCAGAAGGAGTCATCTGTCCTAATGACAGCAGGAAGAAAAAACTGTATACCAGGCTACACTAGGTTTGTACAACTGCAAAAAATTTATTTTCTAATACCAAACTGTAAAAAAGTGTCTACACTTTTGTATTTAAAAATTAAATTAATTAAATTGTAAAAATTAAAATTTAAATGCATGCACTCAAAAAGAGCGTAAGAGGGCTTATAGGAAAGATGGGGACAAGCTTTTTAGCAGGTCCTGTTGCAGTAGGACAAGGGCAATGTTTTAGAACTAGAAGAGGATAGAATTAGACTAGAAATGAGAAAGAAGATATTTATAGCAAGGTGGTGAAACACTGGAACAGATTGTCCAGGGAAGTGGTAGGTGACTCATTCAAGGTCAAGTTAGATGGGGCTCTCTCTGGGCTGAAGATGCCCCTGCTCATTCTAGGGAGGCTGGACAGAGGACCTTCAAAGGTCCCTTCCAACCCAAACTATTCTGTGATCCCATTAACAAAAAAAAAAAAAAAAAAAAAAGAACCTAGATGGAAACCTTGGAAAAGGTTTTTCTTGTTAACTATCAGGTAATCACTTTACATCTCTGTGGGAACTAACTAACTACCTGTGCCAAAAGGCTTTAAAAATTGCATGTTCTCTTGTAAAACATGATGGAAGCACCATATGAGTGAAACCATCACATATCAAAAAAACATCTCCTTCTCAGTGGTACAGCACATGTTGAAGTCTTCAAGCCTAATGGGCTGCAAACATATTTAATGGCATGTTCTCACTGAGACTCAGAAGCTTTCCTCTGCTCAGAAGGCAGAAAAATCCATTCTCTACGTCTAGAAGAGATGTATTTTCTCACAGCAGCAACAAAGCAAAGCAGAATAGCTTTAAGTGAAGAAGTGAGACCTGTCATTTCCCATCTCCATAGAGCATTTCCCTCAGCCCCACTCTCTACACACAGAATATCAGTATTCCACCAGCAACTCCTCTGACATGAAATAGGGAATAATAGAAATGTTTCATTGCTAAATTGAATCTCCATTCTCGTTGCCCCAAAGTGCTTTTACAGCAAGAATATGGAATGCAGCAATGCTTGGTATCACAACAGAGAGGAAGAAAAACTGCTTCTTGTCTGCTCAAGAAGTTTTGCAGCTTAGAACACCTGAGCAATCATCCACAGATTGTCTTAGTCCTTCTCATGCCTGGAACACATACTGCACTCCTAAACCAGGGAGCGGGGTTAGAAGTTTCCTAAACCAGGGAAAAATAATTTTGACTACCTCAAGATCTGATAATACAAGCAATCTCCTAGTCCTGAACTTATTTCAATGGTAAACATCCCTTCTCCTGCAGTGCAGAATGGAAAAAAAAAAAATTCCCATGTTAACTTTCTCTCCTGAAAGCTAAATCAGTTTCCTAGCTGTTGTCAGACAATCCTAAACAACCCCATGAACTCACACCACTTTTCACCAGCAACTCTTATCAAATCTTACAAATTTAATACAGAAAAAAACAGGATTTACTATTAAAACATGGGTCATAAACAGAGCTCGATGTAATGCGCTCAGAGCCAGAATGGAAACCGATCCAAGGAGTCACAAAGCCTTTCTTCATCTCAGACAAGAATTATGATGGCATATTGCTGTGCATCGTTAAGAGTGTCACTATGCTCACCTTCTCAGTTTGCTGTATTTCATCACTGGTGAATGTCATTTTGCTACAAATGTAATTCCGTTACCAGGGCCATGTCTAAACAAAACAGTGAGAAGAGATATGACACCTGTTTGCCTACAAGGGCAGTTTGGGGCACTGCTTCTTCCACTACTGATAATACATTGCTCATGAGACAGAGAATGAGCAGGAAAACATCTCCACCTCTTTTCTTTTTCTTTTTTTTAATTCAGTAACAAGAATGGATGGAGGCAAAATAGCTAAACCTTCTCCCAGCAGCATAGCATACATGACCTCTCCCAGAAACAGAGCTCCATCACTCAAGGAGGTAAAAGACAGCCTTTAACCATCCACCTCCTCCACTGTTATGCCATTTAGGTGTTCAGTACCAGTAATTTACTGAAGATATTGTAAAGTTTCATAGCTACTTAAAATTATAGGATTTAATGTAAGTATAAGCCAGGGACTATTACCTAAACAATTATATGTCAACAATTCCTTTTGATTATGATAATTAACTAATATTTGTATGCATCACAACAGGAGTAGTCACATCTGCTCATGTGCCTAAGGACAAATCAAAGTAAAACAAATTCTTGTTATTCCTAACTGTAAATTAATCCAAGGATTGCCATACCAGATCACATCCAAACTCCATATGGTACGATGACATGTAAGGTATAAGGAAACACTGGAGATACTCAGATTGATCTGTTGCGTGGCAAAGAATAGAGGACTTCACTAAAATCACTCTGAATTCAGATATCAGGCCATGGCTAACCCTAATGTGTCAGAATAATTTGTAAAAAACTACTGAATCAATGAGTCATACAGGTTTGAAAGAACGTCTGGAGGTCTCCTAGACCAACATCCTCCTCAAAGTAATTTGAGTTAAAACTGGTTGCTCAGGTCATTCTTCAGACAAGTTTTGAGTTTCTCCATGGATGGCGATCTTACAACTTCTCTGGGAAACCTGTGCCAGCATCTGGACACCCTCATGATGTCCCATTTCTTTCCATAATTCTGATTTTAAACTCCGATCTTTTTTGCCTCTCATCCTTCCTCCATTCTGTACCGCCAAGGAAAGCCTGGCTCCATCTTCCCTACACACCCTGCTCAGTTTAGCTGTAGACTGCATCTTTCTGCTCACCCTCTTCTTCAGAGAATGAACCCCCTTCCCCAATAAGCATCATTTAAAGCCACCTTCACAAGGTTGTGCAGTCAATTAGAGATGACCTCAGCTCACTTTGTCAGATTCTTGCTCAGCAGTCCTTGCTCCTCAGAGCATCCCCCATGTCCCTGGAGATCACAGCCTGGCTAACAACACCACCATCACTGCCTGCAAGATGTGCCTGCACCAGCCAGAGCCGTCTCCCCTCCACCAACAGGACTGAGGAGACCCCAGCTGGGCACCTGCACCTTTCACCCCTGCACTCAGAGCTGTGTGGTCACTCCTGACTCCTCAAGGTCTTCCCTGGCTGCATCATGGGTGCCCACATGGATGAGCAGCAGCAGTCATAGTCCAGGAGACAAACAAGCTCTGGCAGCCTCTTTGCAAGGCTCATGTGTGAGCTGTTGGCAAGCAGCAAACCTCCTGTGACAGCACAGCAGGCTGGCACACAATGGCTTCTGTCTCCTCAGGAGAGAGCTTCTGATACCTACCACACCCTCCTCTGCTGGAACCTTCTAAGGGTTGAGGCTCTGCTGGATCTGCTGCCCCATCTGAAGGGAGGGAGGCCATCTCTCCCACCTCTTCACAGGCACTTTACCTTCTCTGTACCTGATGAATCACAGGTGGAACAGGGGCCTTAGTTATGCTGTCAGCAGTAACCAACCTCCAGCCCTCACCATCTTGAAAGTTTCCACCCTTGACTCTCAAAGATTATCTCTATTTTTCTCTCCTTTCTTTCAAGATGGAGCTCAGCTTCTTGGCTCTGCAGGGCCTCTGGAAAGATCTGTCCATCCTCCCTCACTATTCTACGACAGCTCTTCCCCCTGGCACCTCACTGCTCCCTGACCAGAGTGCCCGGCCTTTGGCACCACCAGGCCGCAATGCCGGCGGTGGCAGCCCTGCCACAACAGCCACTGTCACTGCCAGCCACCACTGGTTACAAGATGCACTCCTAGAGAAATGTGCCCTTCCTGCTGGATCTCATCCTGCTCCCCAGTAGTGCAAAACTTGTTCAAGTCCTGAAGATAGAGGAGTAATAGTTCCTCAAAAACTCCTTCTATAACTAACTGGAGAAAATCTTTATGAAGACATTTTTCTAAATGAACTTGAAGTATTCCTGGTTTTTAAACTCAGACAACTTCTCTTGCAGAAAGGATTCTAGTTTAAACTGTGGGGCTTTTTTCTTTTTCTGAGTTCAGTTTTCTCTTCCTGCAGTATCATTGCCTCAGTTTTCAAGGCAAAGGGGAAAAAATTTCCCCTTCAACTGCATCCCTTCTTACCGCATCCCTTCTTACAAATGTCTTTCCTAAGGCATTCAAACATAAACTTTCCAATCTTCTCAGAATACTGAGATTTCAGCCTATTCTCTAGCCATTTTCTGTTGCCTCTGAAATGTCTTTCATTTGATTGCAACACCTTTGGAAATAAACGGTAGGGCTCATCTGCCCAACTGCAGGCACCCACAGTGATTAATTTAATCCTCTGGTTGGCATCTAATACGTGCCAGAGGACTCAGTCTTTATAAATACCCATTTCTTTCTTTTGTCTAGAAGAGACATTGATTGATTGCTACAGACTTCGACATCTTAAAATGTTTAGGTAAGGACAGACAAACCCCACACTGAGGTGACAGAACTGCACACAGTATCCCAGATGACTCAGTCTCAATTTACATAAATGCAGTTTAAAATTCTCCATGCCATTCCTTTTGCATCCTAAGATACCCAGATGGAATTAGGGAAGAAAGGGCCTGTACAGAACACTGCCAAGAGAGCAGCCAGGTACACAGACAGTTCCTCCTTAGCCCTCACAAAGTTTTAAATATTTTTTCCTCAGAAAAGCTAAGTGGCTCCTAGCTGAGCTTCACAAAGGCTTCAGCAGTCATGCTGTTAAAACCTGAGTGCTTAAAATTTTAAACATGGAAACTGAAGCACTGAAGAGCATAACAGGCTCTGCTAGAAACCACTTTGCTTCTATCAGAATTTCTTCAAGTATGTCCATTGGGTCAGGAGGCTCTCCCACAGTGTTGTGCCCTGGGGAGTTGCAAAGTCCTTCCCAGAGGAATCTGCACCCCTGCATGCAGGAGAGCCTGTGGACCTCCACCAAATCAGCACTGAAAGTTTTAAATGCTTCAAATTTCAAGTGTTCAATCATAAACTCAGCAGATGTGTATGATTTTAGTCACCAGATTCACTGCTGGTGATCATTCATTAATGAAAAACATTTCCTTTTTCATATTTCAAAACCAATTTTAGTCAGGCCTTTGTGCTTAGGTGACTGCAGATCTCTAAGCACACACGAGCAGGTGTGCATCTGGCCCATCCGAAAGAAGATAAATGGCAAAACAGTAATTTTCAGTCTGCGTATTTTTAATATTTACCCCATGATCATGTAAGCAGTGAAAAACTGTTCCCTCCCTGTCCTTCTGGTCTGCAAAACATTGAATTAAAGAGGTTGTAAACAAAGAATCAAGGCTCCAGTTGAAGACAAACATTTATCAACACTCCCAAGTGCCAGGAGTGGAGAGATAAGCACTGAAATTGCTGCAGCTAGGGAAAAGCAGAACTGAAAAATAAAAGGAAGGCTCCTTTGGCATCCAGCAATGTTCTGATGATGCACAAAGGAAGAAAACTCCCTAGCAGGTCCTGCACAGTCAGCACTCTCCCTGTCCCATTCCAAGAGCTGAAGAATGGAATGATAGGGGACAGAAATCAGAAATGGAGAAACAGTTTCACAACATAAGCAATCATCTGAAATTTTAAAAAAGAAATAATATTTAGGGGTTTAATAGTGTTTTTGATAATATAACCAGGGAAAAAAAAAAAGTCAGCTCTCTAGATTCTGAACATTTTAAGTTGCACCTATTTTTTTAACTGCTTCTATTTGAGCTAAAAAATGTATCTTCTTCATGAAGACCAGCTTCCCAATTCCAGATGAAAGCACTCCCTGCTTGCAGACCTCCATGGCTAGCAGCAGATTCGGTATCAAGAGAGGGAGATGCATAATCCCCAGGAGTGGACTGTCTGGGGATCCAGGGCAGGGTGAGTGACAGCTGGAGGCAAACAAGCTGCCTGGAACAGCTCAGGATGATCCAGACGGGACCGTGCGAGGGGGCAGTGCCCGAGCTCAGCGCGACTGGCAGGCAAACCTGAGACACTTCTGCTCCTCAGTTCATACAAACTGGGGTCCTCTTCACAGAGAAATGCTGGAGCACATCAGAGAATTGCCTTAATTTAATAAACAGCATTGAGATTAAGAATTTTGCCCAATACTATTTCATGGCAACAATGCAAACACTGTGAAGAAATAAAGCAGAGCTAAATAATGACTAGAAATTGTAAGTTCTGCATCCCCAACTGCCTTTCAGCTAGAAGAATCACAGATATTAGGGATGGAATTGCCTATTAGATCATCTAGCCTAACTCCTTGACAGTGAAGGATAAATATCTCAGGGTGCTATCCCTTATAACACCAGCTGCAATCACTTTGTTAATCTCTGAATTTCAGCCTGGTCTGAAATGGACAGAAAAACTGTTCTGTGCTGCAGAGAGAACGTGCTCAGTAAGATTATAACAGATGATCTATTGCTAATACTACCTGTTCATCTTTTAATGCAACTGATATCTACTACATAAAATCATCAGTGCTACTCCAGCAGACTGATAGGAAATGAAAAGCTTTATAGGTCGGTCCTTTTCAAGGATTTTTTTTTTCTGCTGAGATAGAAGAAGAACCAATTTCCCCAGTGTAACTGGACATAATTTCATATGCATCTCTGCATAGGTACTTATCCCTTTGAAACCTACAGACAAACCCTAGATGTTTTTAATCTTCATTCTGAAACTTAGTTTGAGAGTTTGCAAAGCAACACATACAGAAAAATCTGGATACAAGACAATAACTTCTTTTACTCAAAGCACTTCATAGCAGCCTTTAACATTAGCGCAAGAGGTAGAAGGCAAGAGCAGGCTTTCCTCTGTATTAACATTTTGCATTTTATCAGAGCACAACCAACTGCTGTGAGGTGGTAAATGGCTCTGCTCAAACAGTTTCAAATGAAAAACATTCATGCTCACTGTGATGCAGCCATGAGGGCTCACTGCTTTTGTAGGGGCATTTATTAATGATCCTGACATTCTCATCTCCCTTACACCTTTCTCTATTTGCACCTGCACACTCTGGCCAGGGGAGAGGCAGAGAAGTGCAAAGCAATTTAGATCAGTTTTGTGGGATCACCACTAGTGCTGCCATGCTCTGCTCTGCCAGCCAGCAGGTCTGATCTGCCCGTGGGCAAAGCCTATTCCCCAGCAGGGATATGCTCACTGCTCCCAGGCAGCAAACTTGTCTGCAACCTATGAATGCTTCCAAGACACATTTTCTCCAAGCACTGAAGGGAAGTTAAGATTCAGCCTGGAACAGCACAAATATTAAGAAAGCCAATATTACTATGACTGGTCTAAGCATTAGATGTCAAATACTTAAACTCACACTCAATAAAATTTCATCAAGGTCAATACAATGCTGCAGGCCCTTGGCCAGATAATTTCTTCAGTATTTTATTTGCTGAAGCTGAACTTTCTTTGCATCAGATGTTAAACTGCTGAACAAGAAAAACAACTAAAACCCACTGTGATGCTCATATTGATGATATTTTCCTGAATTTTCCTGTTTAAGACATCACAGCTCCATTTCAGGCTGATGATGAAATAACAGATTGACTGACTACAGACTGCTTGTGTGACCTTCTGTATAACTGACTTTTGTCTATGTTGAGTTAAAAGATACTCAGCAAAAGTCTGGTTTTATTATACTTTCCAAAAAATCATTCTGTTTGCCTGCTGAAATGAGAAATTAAAAGTTTCCCATAGAATGTGCCTCTCTTCACCATTGTCATGCTTCACACCCACATTCTTGAGAAGGATGTTACTCATGTATGAAGGTCATCCAGCCTGGGCTACTAAGTGAATAAGATCATCACAGCACTGATATGGGTATCATTTGACATTACCTTATTTCATTCAGAAAGACAGGCAGAAGTCCTTTCTACAACAGCAGAGCTTAGCTATACACAACGTGTTCATGTAAGTGATAGGGAGCTCAGAATACTTGTGCAAATTTTTTCCAAAATCTTATGCAAAAATCAATTTGCTACCTCTCCTGCTAGTGGCAGCAGCTTGTTAAGGGGGTAGAAGTAAAAAGCTAATAAAAGGAGTAGTACTCATGGACACTAAGTGGTAGAGGTTTATGATGGAGCCACGTTTGATATAAGCTGCTACACTGCAACTTCTCTGCCAAAACCCCACCTCCGCTCACTGGAGGATTCACTTGCAATTAAGCAATCTGAAGTTACAGTAGTTCTGTGACATAAGTCATAGCCTACACACCAACATAAATGACTGCTTTTACATTCACTTTTCTTCCACTGGCAGGGAAAGGGCTGCATTCAGAAAGCCGGTTCTTAAATTCAAACTATTTGGCGGCAGCCAGTAGTAGCTTCCTAAATAACACAGAAAAAAAAATAGGGTTCTTACATTAATGTGTTTTGAACTGGGCGTTTAAAGAATAGCAGAAATAATTCTAAGTGAACAGAAAAGTATAACAGAAGTGATTTTCACTTAACAGTTTTGTAAGCAATGCGTTACATTGGCCTTTCAGAAAATAAAATCAAATGGAAGTGTTAGTCAGTTTAATGCTGTGTTGTGCTGTAATTTGTGTTTCAGAAAGATCAGTGCAGTGCTCAGGGGTACACAGATTCCTCTGAATGCACACCCAGTCACTCTCAGATCCTTTAGGGACAGCCTATGCCTCTTAGATGGGAGCAGAGTATTTGACTTTTCAAATCAGTGACAAATTATGTTTTTCTGATTTAGATTCTATTTTCAGCCTGGTATTGGATACAAGTCAAAATAAAACTGGAGCAAAAGTAAAATTGCTGCAAGGAACTAGAATTCAGCCACATATTAAACTGCACTTTTAAAGACTCAAGCTATGTCAACTGGTGCCAGGATACTGTTCTCCTATAGTAGAGCTTCTAAGGGAAGAAAAATTTTTTTTAATAATGAATATCATATAGCATCATGTTCTCTACTTATAATTAATCAAAATGTATGTCTTTGTGGGTGTAAAATCCATCCTTTAAAACAGAACTCAATAACAAAGCTGGAATCAAAAGGAGAATGTATCATTAAATTTGCTTGTGATGTGCATTTAATTACCAAGTTATTTCTTTAAAACAAGGTCAATAAATCAATGTCCCTATTAAGTTCCCAACATTTTATTATTTATCTCCAATAAACTGAACCCAGCCTGGTGACAAGGGCAACTGTTTGTTTTGGGAGCAGCTGGATCTGGCTCCAGATTTCTCTGATCAGAGTGCATAACCAAAGACCATTCGACAGCGGTTCAGATGAAGGAGGACAGAGGGACATCTGTGTTCTGTCAGGAACATGATTTAGGAACATGTTGGAACGGATAGGAGCTGCCTTCACAATTACACAGCGCTGTGGGAACATCACAGGGATCAAAGGCTGTGAGAGGGCAGGGACAGTCATGGGGCAATCTGCAGGGAGCACTGCTGCCAGAACCTCGTGAGCCGATGGAGCCACAAGACCTGTGTGCACAGCCTGGGGTTTATTGTACTGGGCAGCAAAGTTTGGTCCCACCAACCATCATCGTCACACCCAGGTGCTGAGCACAGCTCCCCAGCCCCACAGAAGCTGTGCCTCCACCCTTCTGATGCCAGGGCACTTGGCTACACAGCAAACTGGTTCTGGGAGAGGCAGCAGGGCAGCAGCTTGGTGACATGTTCAGCACATGCACAGTTAGTTTGCTGAGTGAAGCTGAGACAAAAGAGCTGCCTCTCCTTGCATTGTTGCTGCTCTGCCTCCCTGCCTGCGCACCCTGCTTCCCCAGCACAGCTTACTCACAAATGCCAGCGGTGAGATGTAGATGGAAGTCTCACCACACACTTTCCCCAAAACACAGAGCTGTTTTGGTGGGATGTGAGCCCTATCATCCTTCTAGTTCTGGGGCTCAGAAAAGAGGGAGCTTGCAGTGAGCACATTCCAGACAAACAGCAGCAATCCTTCACCCATCCAGGCATGTCAGGGAACATTTACAAACCCACAGGAACATAAAATGAACCCATGCCAAAAGAGGGATCAGGTCCCTACATCCTCTAGTGTAACTACTGCAGGAAAAAATCTCCAATAATCAATATAAGGGAAAAGGTGGAATATCATGCCTGCTGGAAAGTGCTAGAAGCTGTTGTCCTGGAGCAAGGAGAATGGGGTGGATTCAATGCTGCAACACATCAAGATTCACTTTTTGATGTTTTCCCATAGTTCCACAAAAAGTAATGTTTGAGCAAAGTCATATTCAGCTAAAATTGAAACCAAGATTACAAGTGATAAAAAAATGCAGTAACTTGTTTTCATGGTATTTTAGTGTAATATATCTTGAATATCTCATTACTGCATTTCTTTGTAGAGAATCTCGTACATTTCTTTGTACAGAATCTTGTACAGAATCTCGTAGCTGTACTAACTCATGAATTAATTGCACAGAAGAAATACTTCATACACATTTTTGCACAACCACTCCTAACATGAAGCCTTCTTGCTGCTCTGCCCTACAGACACCCCTCTTGGGTGCCCAAAGCTCTTTTTCCCCTTGGATGCTCCTTCCTATTCTGTTCAATGCTCTCCACATCCCCAGAGCAGCTCTCAGTAGCTCCGGCTACCACTTAGAACTCTCTGCATGGTACAGTAATATTAAATACACACACAGAATTTTTCTTCAGTGAAAACACAAAACAGTGTTTCACTGAGTATATAATCCTAGTCACTGCTGAAGGAAAGCACAAAAATCTACAGCTAAGTATAAACATCAGGAACCTGTAGCATCCTTCAACTTTGAAAGTTGGAATGAGGACAAAGAACTGCTGCATTCATGTCTGAAGAGACAACATTAAACCTTGCAGGCTAGATATACAGTATAAACATCTGTATGCACACAGATATGTTTATATACTTATCAGACACCCCTATCTATAGTAGAATGGAATGAAGATCTGTCTACATCTATAAAATAGTATTAGAGCTTCTTATTTAGAAAGAACATCTGCCAGTGCTCCCTTCACACTTGCCTTCTAATTTAACAAACAACATAAATGAATCCTATTAAATCAAAGTGGGGTTTTTTTTACTTCCAATTAAAGTTATTCCTGATTTATATCAGTAGATGTGAAAAAATAATCCGATCCAAAGTGTTAGACATATGGGAACTTGACTTGTTGCGTGAAGGCATATATTCAGTACTACAGAGCTCAGTAAGAAAGCACCAAAATAACAAAGCATCTGAACAGTGGCTTCTCTGGGTGAAAAATAAAAAGGCAGGGGACTTGGTTCTTTCCCTAAACCAAGACTAGGACAAGAAGACTTCTTTGACTTAAAGACATTAATTTATGCCAAAATGAGTAAGATGGGAATGAAGCTGTAGTTAGGATGCCAAGATAAAAAGGGAAATTTTAAGTAATGTATATAACATTAAAATTCTTAAATAACCTATTTTTTAGCAACAAGGGTTGCTATAATTACCTCCCAGGGAAACCATGAATGCTGTTGCTTGGGACATCAAAACCATGTTAGATGAAATTTTTGCATTCTTAAACAAAATTTCTCTGCGAGCAGGGAAGAAAAAGGACTTGGATCTATCAGAGTTTTATTAATGTCTTAATTCAAGGAATGCGTTTATTTTGAAAACAAATTCAACAACTTATATGTAAAACTGTAATGGTCTCTTATAGCAACATAACACAGGAAATAACAGTCAAAGCTTAGAAAACACAAATACTAAGGTTATCTCAAAATGCTGCGCTGAACTACTTCTGAATACTTCAAATATTTGGGGTAACATATGCTCTAATTATACCATTGCATTGCTATTAAATTAAATAGCTCCTCTCTTTTTTTAGTATACTAAAACAAGACAGGTCACCTGAAATATCATCTATTAATATCAGCATTACAAGACCAGATTCCCAGTGGAGAGGGGAAAAAAACTCAATGGGAAAGGAAAGTCTTAACTGCAGCTGGATGACTATTAGCTGTTTAATGCCCTAAAACTTCTCCCATTAAACACCCTGTCTACTCCTGTCCAGCACTTGAACTCCAAACAGAAAAGAGTATACTAAAACCAATGCAAACTGAGAGTTGATGGTGATGAGACTCGTAAGGAATTTCCAGACCTGCCCAGTAATATGAAAAAATATGATCTGATGCCACAATAGCAGATACAGCTGCCCTGCACATTATGACTACTTGTTGCCATTAATGTTTCATTCTTTAATACATTAAACTATCTCAGAGCCCAAACAAATATTCAGTTGCAGCTGAAACTTCAGGAGGAAATTTTAGCAGTGATCACAGACGTATGTACAGGAGCATAGCGCAATCCTAACACAAAGGCTGGAGAAAAAACCTTTTTTACACTAATCTACGAGAACTCCTGAGACACTGATTTCAGTCTTACAGAATTACACCAGCATATGTTACAGGCTCTACCTGAATTCGCTCCTGATGTTTACAGCGTACAGACAATGCGTCCCTGACTCTCAACTACAGGTGCAGCTATCTAGGCAATCATTAAGTCGTGGATTTCAAAGTCAGCTTTAAAGAAACTGACCTGTCAGTAATGTCTGCGCATCCAGGAGGCACATGGAAATTTGTTGCTGAAATATTTACGAACACATAGCCGGAACTTTGTTTTGTTTTACCCTATTCAGTACAGAGAAGCCCTACAAATGTAAGAAGTTCACATCCCCTCACTGCTCAGGAACAATGCGCACGCCATGCATCATACAGATGTAACTTTTTATATATTAAAAAAATAAGAAAAAAAAACGGTCGCTAGTACCAGTTATAAACACTCTATTGCTCTGTTTTCATTCAGAGAGACACTCGGCAGAAACGATAAACCCAGCCAAAGCGGCAGCTGCTCCTAAGCGTGACTCTCGACCCGATTTCCAGCACCGGGCTGCCGGGAGCTGCACTCCCGCAGATCTGCGTGGCTGGCAGCCGGCAGCCGGCAGCCGGAGCGGGCACGGAGAGGCAGCGGGCTCCAGCGACCCGGCGGGAGCACTCAGGCGGGGGGCGCGGGCTCCGCCGCCTCTCTCCCGACAGGGACCCGAGCCCCGGGGCAGTGCCGGGCGCGGGCGGGAGCCGGGCGCGGGGCACTCACTCACTCACTCACTCACTCACTCACTCACTCACTCACTCACTCACTCACTCACTCACTCACTCACCGCGGGGGCCGTCAGCCGGCGGATGCTCTCGCCCAGCGAGTCCAGGTTGACCCGCCGGCGGCGCGGAGCGCGGCGTGCCCCGGCGCTGGCAGCGGCGGCGGCGGCGGCGAAGGGGATGTCAGCGGGGCCGGGGGGGCTGCGGCTGCCGTTCCAGCAGAGGCGGGACAGGGGACACTCGCCCTCCTCCTCGGGGCTCGTCTCCGGGCAGTCCGAGCCCAGCGAGCTGAAGGACTCTGACGAGATCTTGCGGCGGGACATGGTGCCGCGGGCGGGCCGGGCGCGGGGCGGCGGCGGGCTCAGCGCGGGGCGGCGGGCAGCCGCGGCGGGCAGCGCCGAGCTGGGCGGGCGCGGGGGCGGCCGCCTCGCATGGCCGCGGGTGCCCCTGGGCGGGCGGGAGGCAGCGGCGGAGCCGCCGCGCCGGAGCGGCGCAGACCGCGGCGCTGCCCCGCAACGCGGCTCTCCGCGCCGGGCCGGGAGCGCGGGTGCCGCGCCGCTCCGCGCCGGGAGCCTTTAAAGCGGCGGCGGCGGCGACCGCGGTGGCTGCTGCCCTCCTCTGCCTCGGCCGCCCGCCCCGCTCTCCCCTCCCCCGGCTCCCTCGCTGCTCCGCGGGGATCACGTGTTGTTTGGAGCCCTTTCCCCCTCCTCCACCTCCTCCCGCCTCCCCCGCCCCGCTCGCCGCCTGTCGCGCTCGGCCCCGCCGGCCCCGCTGCCCCGCGCCGCGGAGATGCCCCCGGCGGGGCGGGCCGAGGGCAGGGCCGAGGGCAGGGCCGGCGCGCAGCCGCTGCCGGTGCCGGGAGGGCGGCAAGGCGCTCCGCTCTGCGCTTTGGAGCTGTGGAGCTGGGCTGGGGGAAGCGGGGACGTGGCCCGGTAGCGCGCACGGCTCCGCGGAGAGCGGCGGTGCCAGCGCGGGGAATGGGGACGATCCCGGGGCCCTCCCATGGCTGCCGCCCCGCCGCCGCCGCCTCCAGTCCCGCCGCGGTGCTGGACAGCTCCCTGGCAGCTCCAGCGGCCGGGAAAGCCGGTGCGCGCTCCCTGCCAGCCCTCCCCGCCTGCGAACTTTTGAAATTACAATAGGGAAGCTGAAGCTTAAAAAATAAATCATTTTAAAAACTGGGGAGACAGGATGCCGGCCATCAGCTTTCAGAATCAAAAGCTGTCGTCTTTGTGCAAGCACTCCTCCCTTTAGCACTCTAGGTTGTGTCCAAAACTGCAAAGAAACTAAATTCATTTTCTCGCTACAGCCCTGGAAATGGGAGAAAGGGCTGGGCTAAGAGAGATGACCAAAGCAGAGGAGCTTCGATCCCGGATGGCACACAAGGTGTCTTCTTCCCAACTTTCCCGACCCATGCTATCAGTTTAAAGACACCTTTTGAGATTCTTTACAATAGTGATAACTCCATGTAGTTCTCCTCAGCAAAAATGCTCCAAGGAAATGTGATCTCAGCTGAAGTGGTTTGTCCTACCATCAATGAAGACAGCTTGTCATTACTTTCCCTTTGTTAAAAAAAAAAAAAACTTATCTTAAAAGGAAATTATTTTAAGGGAGTTTTTACTCTACCTTTTCACTGTACTATGACATGTTTTACAACCTTATCCTTTTAAATGTCTGAATGCAGCCTAAACAAGGACTTACTGAAGAAACGAGGGAGATTTCCACAGGTGTGAAGGAGCTTTGGAGCGTGGCCCCAGGCAGCACAAGCCGATGTCTGCTCTCAGAGGGGGCACAGGTCTATGCCTGAACATGCTGCTTTTAACTGGGACACAACAACCAGGACATTGCTTTCAGTGTGTCATCCTTGTTTCCCTTGACTTGCATAGTGTCTTTTCTTTTTTTTAGTAGAAATAGATATGGAGTCTGGTGATTGAAGGTGATTGAAGCCTGTGGCTTGAAAGGATGTCCTGTAAAGCCAGAGTGTTCCATAGTACCTTCTGTTGCCATGGGAAGTGTTACACTTGGGATGCACAGACTTTTTTTTCTGCAGTCCTGGTGATTCCCTCAGCAGCCCTAGGACATGAATCAGGCATGACTTCGCATTCAAGTAATTCACACACAAACCTTCAGGTCTGTTGTCTTTCTCTGTGTTTCCTTTTCACAGATTCTTTGAGATCAGCTGTACAAGCCCTTGCTGGCCCGCAGGCCAAGCTCCCACCATTGTGGAGACTCAGGAACTAAGGGGTCTGAAAGATGCCCTTTGGTGCTAAGCACCACCCCTAGCACAGCATCACCCCCTAACATCTCTGTGTTAAGATGTTAACATCCTTCACATGCTCCAGTTTCCATTAAATTTACTTCCTTTTCAAAGACCATTTCATATAGTCCTCAGTGAAGTAAAATACCACTGGTTTCCTGGCTGATGCAGTGACAGTGACAACTGTGTAAGAGCCACATGGTTTAGCACAGAAAATGCAAATACATATTTATAAGTTCTAAACTGCAAAAATACCAAAGTGTCAACTGGTTCCATGTGCAGCACTTCAGCTGTAGGGTAAGCAACTTGCCTGGAGGCATTTTGCATTTTATTCAGCACTAAGGAAGAGGGTTTCAACATGACAAAAATTACACCTTTTAGGTCTTCAGTTTTCTCTTTTTCTTGAAGTTTAAAGGAGCACTTCCCAATGCAACTTATTGGTAGCATTTGACAGTGCTTTGAGTTACCTTTGCAGCTTTAAAAATTACTTTCCTAATGCTCCTTATGGCCGTATTCCTTTTATGTCTATAATATAGTGATCCTGAAGTGGAAAAGAAAATTATCTGCCTCAGTGACTATTCCTGAGGTCAGGACATCATAACCAAATGTACTTGTACCAAACCAACTCTTTTGAAGAACATGAAGGACATTTTCCTTCAATGTCTAGATAGTGAAGTTCACAACTCAGCAAAAAAAATGCCATTAGGTTCTTCAAGTATATTTTTCTTCAGATGAAGCAGACCTTTGAGTAAACCCAGACCATGTTGGCTAGTCTGATTAGATACAACCTTTAAAGCTTGTAAAATTAAGCCTCATACCTGCCCAATACAGTTACTAAGGATACCAGTAGTGTGCATACTGCAACTCTGGGATTCATGATATGAAGTGCACAGAGCTGAATAGAGCAACCAGCTGGAAAAATACCAAACACCATCATAAGTTGTCTCTAGCTAAATAGAAATAGACAGCAGAAGATTCAAGATGATGCAGATCCCAGAGGTGAGTCTGGTGAGCAAACAAGTCATTCAGTCCCCAGTTAATTATTCTCATTTCATTTTTCTTGATCCAGACGCAGCCTTGGCAAAGGATAAATACCACAGGGGTTGCTTCATCTGGCAGTCAAATGCCTTTGAGAGCCCATAGACATAGACATTTACAGCATATAAGAGAACAAATATTCTTCTTTTATACATGTCTCATCAGCCCCAACCTGTAGCTGGCACATTATTGGGTGAATAGCAGAATGTCTGTAAAATGAATAAGGTTCACTAAAAGAATGCCAATGCAACTTTTCTCTCATACTACAACAGAGTGTGATGTATGTGTCTCACATTACAGACGCTTCGGAAAAAAAATTATCTACTTTTAATTCTTTTACAATTTCTAATGCATAATTACTCTTCTCATTAGACAGCAGCTGAACATGATCCAGAGTGTGCCCAGGTGGCCCAGAGGGCCGATGGCATCCTGGCCTGGATCAGCCAGGTGTGGCCAGCAGGAGCAGGGCAGGGACCGTCCCCCTGTACCCAGCACTGCTGAGGCCACAGCTCCAATCCTGTGCTCAGTTCTGGGCCCCTCAGTGCCAGAGAGACATTGAGGGGCTGGAGCGTGTCCAGAGAAGGGCAGCGGAGCTGGGGAAGGGTCTGGAGCACAAGTGCTGTGAGGGGCAGCTGAGGGAGCTGGGGGTGTTCAGCCTGGAGAAAAGGAGGCTCAGGGGGCCCTCAGCACTCCCTGCAGCTGCCTGACAGGAGCGTGCAGCCAGGTGGGGTCAGCCTGTTCTCCCAGGAAACAAGTGACAGGACAGGAGGAAACTGCCTCAAGTTGTGCCAGGAGAGATCCAGGCTGGACATCAGGAAGATTGTTTTTCCACAGAAAGGGTGTTAAGTATTGGATTGGAGGTGATGGAGTAGTGCTGTGGTTTAGTTGACAAGGTTATGATCAGTCAAAGGTCAGACTTAATGATCTTAGAGGTCTTTCCCAACTTAAATGATTCTGCGTCTCTGTGATTCTAAGGAAAAGATTATTAAAATCACAAATTTTTTCATATTTTTTATCTATTTTCACATTTTTGTCTTAGTGCTAATGAGCAAAATTTACAAAACTGACTTCAGTCCTGACAGAAAATACATGGTCTTTAATTTCCATTATTTAGAGTGTGTTACTTTATTGTTAATTATTCATGATTTTTTATTTATTTGCTATTAACTATGCATTTCTCATCAGACATATGCTGGAGTTTTGATATTATTTTTATTCACAAATGCTGTTTTTCTACAGGTCACACAGCCTTGGAAGATTAAAATAGCAAAACAACTCCATCATAGTGCATTGCATTGTCCTATCTGCCTTTGTTGAGAAAATGTTGGCTGTAAAGCTGCTAAAAGAAAGTATTTTAACTAATCCCTCTATTAGTTGCACATATCACATATATCATATATATAGTTCATATCATTTCACATTATATGGCTTTTTATAATAATCTTTTTTATGGTACTGCTGAACCTACAAGTACTTAATTTTCCTTTAATAGAAAAGATTGTTGTCATGGGATCAATGTGTCCCCACAGAGAAAGTAAACACCTGTTTTGCAAAGCATTTCTAAAGCAGCAGGAGACTGTTATCCTGTGACAACATTGTGCTACAATTACTTTATTGCAGTCGGGCAAAATGAATGATGTGCAGCGAATTTATTCTTTTTCACATTCTGCCAAACCTTCCTGTTCTTTATCCAATGACTTCCATCTGGAGTAGTGCCTGGAAGGATGGCTGGGGCGTTCTGCCATTTGTCATTAATGATCTGTTGAATTACAGCTGGCTTGAAGAACAAATCAATTCTATATTTCAACTACTCAGAAATATAGTTTATGTGCAAAGTGCAGCAAATTCACATTGGTCTAAGTTGTTGTTCTAGTCATCAGGTTATGTTAGAGTCCAGCATGTTACTGAAGCAGTAATAAATCTGTTTTACACTGCAAGATGACATATTGTGTAATGAAAGCAGAAGAATCAGTGTCCTAATGCTCATAAAATATCTTTAATCTGTGACCCTCAGCACACTATTAGGACTTCTTTCTTGTGGATGAGAAAAGCAAACAAAGCACTGGTGACACACCACAAGAGTCACACCACCTAGCAGATCAATGGCAGAATCAGGAATTCCTTGTTGCCTAATCCAACTTCAAGACAACTTTATTCAGGATCAGTTGGCTGGAAACATGAATGGACAGCATCAGATCCACTTGTAAATTTAGGGATTTCACTATACTGACTTGCCAAAATAGGATCAAAAATAGATGTCAGGGCTGTAAAAAGAGCTAAGGTATATTGACATCATCAATATTTCACACACCAAAAAAAAAAAAAAAAAGGTGAAGGAAATGCCTGATGGAGTGAGAAAAATAAGAGTGTCCAAATAGCAGTGCTTTGACCCAGATGAGTAGGTCAAACTGAGATTGCAAATCTCAGGGAGAAGTGATGGTATACAATTGTAACTAATTGTTTAGAATGAACACTCAGCTGGCTAAACATTCAGACCTAAAAACTTACAAACTGCAAAATAAAAACTGTAGCTCAGAACTCAAAATCTCCTATTTCCATTCCACTTGCACGGAAAGGCAGATGTGCTGAATTCAGCCCTGGATGAGGTAAACTGAACCTTTTCTTGATCAGTGTTTCTTCTGTGTCCTGAGTATTTTACCCTGAGGACACCAGGCAGCAGGGGCAGCATAAGTCCTGCCTCAGAGTTACCTCTAAACCCCACTGAAATTAATTTAAAACTCTAAAACAGGAAGATGCTGATGAGCATCTTTTATGGTCTAGGGCTACCTCACCCCAGCAGTCTTTGCAGCTTTGTCAAGCCACTGTTTACGGAACAGCTCCCTACAGAAAGCCAGTTTGTTTCCACTCTCGCAAACATATTTATCCCAGACATACTTCCTGCTATAAGCAGTTTTTTTGTAAGGATATCAATGTCATCACAAGTCTAAGCCAAAGAAAATACAGTGGTTTCTAGGCATGTACATATGAAATTGAACCAAATTTGCTTTCAAGCACCCTGTGTATCATAGCAGGAGTTCAAATAGACACGTTTTCCAGACTTCTGGAGAAGCTCCTTCCACTCTTCATACAACATGAGAATACAAAATGGAAAGAGCTTTAAGAGCTTCTTATGCTCCGGACAGAGGCTGAATTAAGCCAGGACTCTCAAATTTCCTGAGCTGTCTGCTAGGACTGCCTTTTCTCCTGAGGAGAGGCAGAGGGGATACCCATGAGGAAAGGTGCCCCTCATGTCTCTCCCAGTCCTCTGGCTTGCCTGTAGAAATTCCCTTTGGTGGTCTCTCACAGCACACTCCAGGCAGCCCTGTGATCCCAGAAGCACCAGGAAAGCATGTAGCAGCTCTGGAAGCAAAAGCAAGGAGTTAGCAGGCAGGTCCTGGAAAATCGGGGTAATCACAAAGTACTGACCAGGTGTGACTAGGTTTGAACCTGAGCAGTTTTGTAGGCCAGCAGTGCTGCACAGCATCTGGGAAGGGACAAGCCTGCAGCAGAGCTGGTGTAAGGAGGTGTAAGGAGGGCTTTCTGCAGCAGCTCAGCAGGACCTGGCTGGAAGCAGGACCAGAGGAGGCCAAGCACAGAGTGTCATACTGCAGCTCCTTTTCTCTTGTCTGGGCGAGCTGGCTCTTGCCACAAACACTGCGCACACTTGTTACTTCTCAAACTGAACTTTCCACCAGATATTTTCCTATTTAAAAGTTCCAAAATGTAAATTATTGCCACCTATGTGGCAATATCACCTTACCAACTGGTCTAAGATTAATTCACACTGACATCTTGTCTGATTAGATTACCTTTTTCGATTTTATCTTAATGACAGGAAATCCCACTATATTTTACCCAGACTTCTTGAAAAGTGAAACTTTCTGTCATATAAGGACTGGGAAGATTTTATCTTGGAAACTTCTTTGAATTCTTTTATTTGTCCCAAAGACTTGCTTCTATGAAGGCCAAAAAGGAAGAGAGAGGTTTTACTTTTATATTGTTTCAGCAACAGGAGAGGGAGAGAAAGAACATGGTTATAGATGTAGATGATAATAAACCATTAAGATAGTGTCTGAGTAAATGAAAAATTATCTACCATGTCTACCTACAGGATATTATTCGCGAACAGTGAGTCAGCCAAAATGCTGTCCAAATGAAAGATCCTACTGAGCATCCAGATAAAATCTACTGTAATAAAATCTACTGTATTTCTCCAAGAGGTGGCAAAGGATCCTGTTGTGAAAGCACTTCTTCAAGAAGTGAAATGTAATGTGTGTGGCTGCTTACAATGGCTGTCCCAGCGTCTTTCATCACATGTACCTTCAACATGAACTTCAGTCTGTCTGTGCCTAGTAGTGCATAGCACTTTTATGTACTTAATAGTGTTCAGATCCCTTTTCCTTCTAATGTTCAGCTGTCTAACCTGCTGTGGATACTTGTGTTAAAACATTCCTAATATTCTAGAGAAATATTTGAAAGCATTGCAAAATATGGTGACTAAAGTTTTAGCACTTGAAACTTAATTGATTGTTTAACTTCATTCTTCACTTTCACTTGGCTCCTTAAAACAAGGCTACAGGCAAATATAAAGTATTTTCCTGTCAAGTTAGTTTTGGTGAAGGAACACAATTTTCAGATATGAGTGCCTCTGCCACTCAGCACTGTCACTCTTGCTGATGTTACTGAGCATCAGGATACCACCATTTCTTATTCCACAGGTTTTTGTGCTCTTTGCAAAACAGACAGTCAGTCCCCAGAGGAATGTTTCTATGCAGAGATTAGTGTGAATACTAATAGGGAAGTTCTGCACTAGGAGTTTTTAAATAAATGTATTTTGTAATGGTGACATAACTAGAAACATATGTGTATATGTGTGTATAATTTCAGCTTCACAATCTGATTCGAAATCTTTATAAATGTTCTGTTGAGGGGGAGTGGAAGGAGATGAAGAAACAAAAGATGGAAAATATAGGAAGGAAAGACTAATCCTTTTCTCTATGGAAGACTCAGTGGACTCTCAAGCTCTCTTTCATATCAACATATTTTATGCAAGAAAAGGTCAAAAAAAGGTAGGCTAGTTTGAGGGAACCGCACACCTTGAGAAGGGGCAGGGGGTGGGGGGAGTTGCAACGTGCTTGCCGTAACATGAATGTTTCACTTTTGCAATGTGTTTCATTCCAAACTTCTCAAGGTGATTTGCAAGCAATTACAAAGCAAATATGTAATGTAAATAAGCTCAAACAAAGAATGGTTTCAGTGGGGAGTTGAGAGCAGTGTGGGCCAAACCCTATAGTTTTCATCCCTGCTGATGTAGGCTGAGGTGGTCAGCACCTTGTAGTAATCCTCAGGACTTCTTTGAATCTGGGTGAATCAATCTCAAAATCTTTTACAGGAAAAAAAAATTCACATACTGACATAATGGGAATTTGGCTGCTTGTAGCAATAGAGAAATAAATTGTATCTACCAACATTTGCTGCTAGTAGAGTAATGTTGAAAAAACCTTTTCTCTGTGGATAGATAAATATGAAATTATTTTTACAGAAAAGTACCATTAAAATCCTGAAAGAATATAACATTTTGCTAGTAAGACCAATAAGTAAACCATATTTTTGGAATATTTCTTCTAAAAAGACAAAAAAGTCTTAGCTCTCTCTGCAGTGGTGCAGCCAAGTGCCTGGTTTGTAAAGAGAGTGCTGTAGTTCAGGTCACTGGTATGGTTTTCTATACAATCAGTTTTTCCCTTTATTCTTCAATAATAAGATTCAGCTAAAGCTAAACTCCAGATGCTTCTGCAAAGCAATGAGAATTTGATTCCAGAGAGGTGAAAGTGCTAACGCAGTTGGTTCAAACTATTTTTAGTACTAATCTGTGCACAACACCAAGTTTCTGCAAAGTATCTTGTCCTGTTTTTTACCATGAAGTAAAATGTACTCCTGCTGTACAATCTCAAATTTATGTCATGGTTTTTCTCTCATGCCCTCATGTTTTATCTTCAAGTGTGATCTTTTCCATCCCCTGACAACAGTTTAATGCTTCACATGACTCAACATGATAAGGTGTCAAAAAAGTTAAAGAGCAATTGTTTTGTTCGTTGGGCACAAAGGCAACACAAAGCAAATGCTCTGCAGCAGAAAGAAGCAGCTTAACATTAAAACATCTATACTACCTCAAATGCCAAACACTTCCCTCGATTTTAAGAAGCATCTTGAACTCCTTGCAGGTGAAAACTCAGAGGAAGTGCATAGCATTAGAGTGTTACCCCATTCACTTCATCATATAGCAGAATTTTTAATTTTTTAGAAATTAATTTAAGATAATTTTAATTAATTAAAAATTAATTTTTAAATTTAATTTTTACTTGCTACAAAAGCATTAAAATTACTTAATGCAGACAAGATTTGAAAATGAAAAAGTCAGATTCAAAAAATTATAGAGACATGAAAAAGAAGCACGGAATTATTCTGGCTGGTATGAAAACCAAGAATCTGAAGAATAGTACAACAGTAAGTTCCTAAATAAACAACTTCTTTGAGCAAGTCTGAGAAGAAGAAACAGAAAGCACAGTGCTACTGTCTGTGGTAGCTTCCCCCTTCTCCACAGCTGCCAGTAATTCTTAAATATTTTATGTTTCAAAATTATTTGTTCTCGTCTTCCTTCCCATCTTCTCCTGTCCTATTCTGTTCACTGTTATTTATATTAAAAAATACAGCTCATTAAATATTAAAAACAGTAACATTTGCTTCAAGCAGACTTGTGTAAGTTTACAGATATATAAAACACAAGCAAAAACTCTTATTAGTAAGGTAAGTGCACCTGTTACAGTCAAGCAGAGCAATTTCATCATAACCTGAACACTTGAGACATAGCTGGGAAGAGAAGGATTTTCAGGGTAATTGGATTTTAAATAGTGTGAAAGGTCTGTACTGAGCAAAGCCTCATCTCTGGTAGATCAGAAATATAAGTGTGAGAGACAGGCAGAGAGGCAGGTTTGATGTTGCAAAGGACCAATTAGAAACGGATAGGTAAAGTACTCATCTATACTTTATCAAAGAAAAAGTTCCACCAATTTAAACTTGTAAATCTTGAGTCAACTTCTCTTTTCCTCTTTGAATTTTATTCAAAGATTCCAGTTCTGGCTTTCCATGAAACAAGAAGCCACTCCAAGGAAATCTCTATTTCCTGTCGACAGCCCATTATCTTCTATGAGCCTAACCAGAAGCTGAGTATCTGTCAATAATTCCACATTAAAAAACGTAGCAATGTAAAATTAATTTTGCTAGCAAATTCTGGAACAGAAATGAGTTCACTGTAAACTTCAAGCAACTTTGCAACTCTTCCTTAATTTTCTTTAACTTTAAAGAGAGGTTATAAAGGGCTGCAACATTTGTATTCTTAATTTCTTCTTCTGAAATACCTTGGGTTCCTTTACTGTTGATGAGAGAGCAACGTGCATAATGTGTGTGTATGACTCTGCATCAAAGACAACACAAATAATACAGCTTTATTATTTTAGAGGACTGGAATTTATGAAGTTTGAGTGCTTTTTTCCAGCTAAGAAAACAAAGATGACTAACAGGGAAGAAAATCAGGCACTAAAGGGATCAACTGAACCATAGACATAAAAGAAACAGAATTTTGTAAAGATGAGGTACTAAATCTTTTTATGCTAGGTTTTGCATAATTTGGTTGGAAATGAGAAAAGCAGCAAGCCACTATGCTTGCAGGAAAAAAATCAGAGGCGGAAATAGTCATCTTCCATCCTGGACAAGTGAGTAGAGTTAGTGGAGACAGAAGATCCCACTCCAAAAATATCAGGGGGCACCACAGCCCTGGGCATCACAGCCCAGGGCTGGGAATGCAGTTTGGAGCCAGGACTAGGTGGGACAGGTAGAGCTGTCCCTGCTTTCATTGGGCTGCTGGGATGCAAGCACACCCATGCCAGCCCCAGCCCCCATCACCTTCCTGCCACCACCGCCACCCCTGCAGTGCTGCAGACCTGAGTGCCCTGCTGGAAGGTTCACACTGCCAGCCTCACTGCCGTCAGCTCAGCAAAGGGGACAGGAGGAAATGTACCCAAGCTAGAGCAACTATAAAAACCCATGAGTGAAATATGGTCTTCAGTAATTGTCCAGCCAACACACTGAGCAGCTCCTCCCTGGAATAGGTTGGTCTGAGTGAAGCGTATTTGGTGTAATATTCTGGTGCTGCAATGTCCAGGTTCTGAACAGCTTAAGCTTTTATTTTACGATGCTTACTTCCATCCCTCTGACTGGGAAGATAACCAGATCTAACTAACTGGGAAGATAACCTTGAAACCTGACCAGCACAGGAGTTCTGAGAGTTATGAACTCTCTCCCTTCCCATTACTCCTACTGGCACACTACCTTAAAAGTCTTCATAATATTTTAAGGAAGTGTATTCATTATTTCATTTAACACAATTTCAGGGAACAAGAAAGGACTAGAAACTGCTGCAGGGAAAAGGAAGAGATACAGAAAGACAACAAAGAGAAAAGAGAAACAGAAAATGAAAATATGAAAGGCAGAGACAAAAGGAGCAAAAAAGAGCAGTCCTTGGTGTGATTACATTGCCCCAAAACTACCCATTACTATAACATTAGGGCCTGAGCCAAGAATAAGTAAAAAAAAAATCTAAAGATCCACTAATTCATTTGGCCAAAAGCAAAACCTGCAATGTTTTACCCTTCAGCTAGTGCTTTCACTGCTCTTTACAGTCAATGCATAGAAATAGGCACTTGGGGGGGTGGGGGGACGATCATTTCATCCTAAAATAGATGGCTACAAATAGGTCAAGTGAATCACTTCTTGAAAATACCTACTTCTCTCAATTGACTCTGAAAGGAACCTAGGGTGACTTACACCAGAGACATCTGTAATTGTATGAGATGATCCTACTCCCCAGCCACAATGCAAAGAAAAGGTGCTTCACATCATCTTTGCATGCATCTTTCATAAAGACAGGGGAAGTTCCTCTGCAAACTTTTATTGCAGCTCACAGACTGGATTTTTGTGCCCTCCATCAAATAGATTTTAATAAGTATGTTTATTAGGTAATACAAAATTATATTTTCTGCACTAACATACTAAATAAGAACCTGAAAAAATTTGTATAATGCCTCCAAAAAGGTTAAATAACATTACAAATATAACTACTCAACCCTCCACGCATAAGGAGTTTAATACAACAAACACACACAGAATTTTTGTGATTGGTATTGAGAGAAGATAAGATTTTGGATCTTAATAGATCTGGAGGTATTTCCTGTGTGACAGAAACCCTACCTACAAGTCAAATATATGTTAGGGCCAGATGTGCTGCATGGTTGTGCCATATCCGCTGTCATCTTCCTGCGCTGCAGAGCTGCTGGAGTAAGACTCAGGCACAGAGAGTCATGGGAGAGTCATAATGGTGGGTGAACTCAGCAACTGGCCCCTGCCAGGGAGGTCACATCTTTAGTGCTGCCATACCAAAGTGATCTGTCTCTTGCAGCATTCAGATGACCACAGCCCATTGACTCCAAGCCCTAGGGCACAGATATCTCACCTTTCCCCAAGTGTCAGCTGTGGGCAAACTCTGTAAGAGCAAGATTGCTCTTGAACAATGACAGCATGAAGAACTAATTAAGGTCATTATATCTGGGTCAGAAGGAAATCAGATTGACTTTCACACTGTAGGATTAGGGTGTAAAAAATATTCTGCTGATGTTTGTCGAATTTTGAAGACAAAGGTCAGTTTTTTACTTCATAAATCCCTGCAGCAATGGCAGAATTTGAATTTGTCCTAGCCAGCTGAGATTTCCTGGAAAAAAGCGGGGGGAAGGTACTGTTCACATGTGCCAAAGTCCTGTGGGGATTTCCTCCATCCCTCAGTCAGGCAGATAACATGTTTTAGTCTCCAAGGAGTACTCAGGTGTAAAATGGTAACTCCTTGTGCAGAAAAGTGCTCCAAAATTCAAATGATAGCATGCTTGTGGATATTTATGCCTGGCAGAGACCTGACAGACCTTAATCATATGGAAAATGTGGGTACTGTGATTTATGATGGCCTTTCTGGTTGGCAGTTCCTCTCAGTGTTGAATTGCACACCCCCATCTGGCACAGCAAAAATTGCCATCATCTGTTTGTCTCTGGGAGAGTGTCCCTTGCCTTTGTGACTGACAGCGCAGAATAACAATGAAACAAACACCTAAAACAGATTGATCTGGCTTTTGCCTGCAGCAGTTAAAAAGCCAGCAGAGAGCTGTGAGCTCAGCAGCAGGACCGTGAATCACAGAGAAGCTCCCTGCCACTGAGGAGAGATGTGGTTTTTCCTCCTTTGTGCTTGGCTGCTTTTTACACAGCAGCTTTCACCTGTATCTGGGTTTTGTCACAAAACTACTGAGAAAAAAAAATCCAAACAGTGACCAAGAGATAACAGAAAGCTGTACTGGCAATGAGCTAAGAAGGGAAATGTACTAATACTGAGGGAAGCATTAATAGTGAGGGAGACATCATGCAGATCACAATCAGGCTGATGTCATGCTTTTGAGAACGAGGATGCCAGGTGAAAGCAGATGATCTCTGCATGCAGAAAATCCAACTGAGTGTGAAAAGTCCCCAGGTAGCCTTTAACAATTCACTGCCTTGCAGTAAACATCTGAAACACTCTTTGCCAGGGTATGAGACCAGTGGGAAGTGGTCACAGCCCCACCACAGTCTGGGTCAGCCCTGCTGGCTAATGCACATGAGCTGCCATTCATTACAATATGGTTTCACTCTCTGCTGGGGGAATTCTTCTTCCCTGGACAAAAATTGATGAAATATTCTTTCTACCCTGGTTTTCCCTTCTCGCTGTTCCTTTTTTCTTCCTCTAATCTTCATAGTTGGCCCACCTCAGGATACCCTATGCTCATTTTCTGTCTCTCTTGTGCCTTTGTGCAGTTTTGGGCACCACAATACAAAAAAGATATTAAGCCATTAGAGGGTATACAAAGGATGATTAAAGGTTTGGAGGGGAAGCCTTATGAGGAGCTGTTGAGGTCACTTGGCTTGCTCAGCCTGGGGAAGAGGACTTGCTGAGGAGAGACCTCATTGCAGTCTGCAACTCCCTCACCAGGGTAAGAGCAGGGGCAGGCACTGATCTCTGCCCTGTGGTGACAGTGACAGGACCTGAGGGAATGGCCTGAAGCTGTGTCAGGGCAGGTTTAGGTTGGTTACTGGGGAAAGGTTCCCTCATCCAGAAAGGGGATGAGCACTGGATCAGGCTCCCCAGGGAAGCGGTCACAGGACCAGCCTGACAGAGTTCAAGGAGCATTTGGAAAACACTCTCAGGCACCTGGTGTGAGATCCCTCCAGGAGGCCTTCACATGGAAAACATTTTGTGAGCACGTGGCAGCAGGCACCCAAGCCCCAGCATTCACCTCTCACTCTCATTTTCCTTTCATGGGCTCCACAGCCATGGACTAGTCTCCAGAATAACACTTTTCTCTGTCTCTTGGGTGTGTTAATGCCACAAGAGACAAAGCAAATATGTTACTTGGCTTCTTTGCTGACACATAAACAAAATATGGATGACAGCAAGGGGGATATTCTTTATCTGCTGTGGGAGAAGGCCCCCATGGTGCACAGGGCTGTGCCTGGCATGAACTGTGGGACCAGTGAGGAAATTGCTCTGCAGCTAATCCACCCAGCAGTAGCACTTTATAAAGGAAATGTTGGGTCAGGGGGTGGTTGGAGAGCAGAGCAAAAAAAGCACAGACCATGGTAGAGGTGTGACAAGGGTTACCTGATCACACAGACAGGCTGGCTCTGGCTCTTCAAGTTAATTAATGAGAAAAGATTAGAAGGCAAATACTATGGATTTCAAAGTGGAGGTATCTACCAACTAACTGCTAGCCACATATGACCAAAGTATTGTTAATTTGAGCACTAAGGAAGAAAAACTCCTAAACCGAAATCTTCAATCTGGAAACCTTCCTGAGACCTTTGCTTGATATAGCAATAGTATTTTTTATTCTGATTTTCAAGGAAGATGGCATAGAAGTTGTTGTTCAGACAAGTTGTGGATACCTTATCCTTGGAAGTGTCCAAGGGCCTTTGAGAAACCTGCTCTAGTGGAAGGTGTCCCTGCCCGTGGCAGAAGGGGGTTGGAACTGAATTATCTTTTTGGTTCCTTCCAATCCAAACCATTTTCTGATGTTGTGATGTGGTATGGCAGTGTTCTATGATGTTGTGATGTACTATGGCAGTGTCTGTGTGGGGGTGTGAACCTCCCTGGGTCTCCCTGTGACACCTGGCCCCCATGGCCAACATTAGACCATTGCTCAGTGACTCTGATGCCCTCCTCACTAGAGACCTTCCCTGCTCTCCTGATGTGCAGACGGATCAGCACAGCTTGACTGATTTCTTTATCAGAGATGGACAGAGCAGGTTTGAAAGGGGGAGTCCCTTCTGCAACTTTACTAAAGCTAACCTGCTGCTGTGGAGAATCTTCTGTAAGTGAGATCTGGCTTGGCCTAAATGCACAAACTCTCCAACTAAAGCTGAAGAGGTTTGCTCGCAACTTCATTCTGAAAACATAATGCTAATGTCATAAAAAGTTATCTTCCCAAGCTGCTGCTTTTCCTCTTGATTGCCCTGAGTTTGTTCACACTTTGAATGCATAAAGGTTCCTGAAAATAAAATACATATACCATTTTCAAATTAATCTCCAAACTCCAGTTAGTTTTAACTTCCAGTCGAATTATTGATCAGTGCTATTCTACTTTACAGTTTAAAAAAGTCCTCATCCCTCATTCATGTCATTGCAACTGATGATGATGTTCTCCATAAGAAATTTAATGCATCTAAATGTGAATGGAAAAATGGCCTTCCCAGAAAAATCCAAGTGTATTTGTTAAGAATCACTCTTACTCCATTCTTAAAAATTATTTACATGCCTCACTCGCAAATCATTTCTATCCTCTTCAGTAAATTAAACTACAGTAATAAAAATCAACATAACGAGAATTATGGAGGCTGCTGAAGAGGAACACGTAAGATATACTGGACTCCTTTCTCACCTCAGCTGAAGCAAAGTAACCTTGGAACACCCCTGCTGGAACCAGTGGGTTTGACTGGCAAGACTGGGCAGCTTCTGCAGTCCACAGGCTTCCCCTGTCTGTGGCTGCATACATTTTGCAGGCAAGGGACAGTGAGCACTGTCAGACTTTGCTCTGCCAGCCTCATGCTCTGTTCTTCATCTCCTGCAGCCAAGAGCAATGCTGAAGGAGCTCTCAGGAGACACACTGCTCACAGTCAGGGGGTGAAGGGCTGTCAGCCAAACCAGCATCCTTAAAGAACTGTAGGATTCAATATCTAGATCAGGCTTTGTGTTTGCAGCCAGTAATTCACCTGCCTGCTCTTGGAATTCCTGCAAACTCAAGGGTAGGTAGCCGTGCATGACTTGAGCAAGGTTCTTCTCTAGTGGGTCTGTGTTGGATTTCTCACAGACACAAAGTCAAACTCAAGCTGCAGTAGCTGCAGTTAAGTGGTTGCATAAATTTGGACTATTTTCAGAACCCCATTCAATATTTTTACAACTCTTCACACTTTTACACACATACAGACAGACATATGCAGCCACTATCCACTTCAGAGGATTTAATAGTGGCTTTTTATCTTGGATACTGGCAAGATAATGACTATAATAATATAGAAATACCAATATAATTATAGCACAAAAAATACAGATCTCTGCAGGCTTTCTTTTTGTCAAACTTTCTTACAACCTCGTATGCTTTATTTGTGTTAAATGAGAACTTAATTCGTAATCAGAATGCTAGTTCTTTCTTTTCAGTTTTACACCTCTGATATAAAATATTTTAATATTATTCTTTTCCTTCTTTTCAGCATGCTAAATGAGGCATTGAAAATTCAACTTTCTACTTCATAGCTCTTTCTTTAAAATATCCGGAGAAGACTATAATTATTTAAATTTTAATTTATAAGTATTTAAACTATTTGGAATTAAAAGAACTCAACCCTAATTAATCATATTTTGACTAACATAGTACTTTAAAAGGTCATTTTTGTTGTCTGGGCTTAAACAGATTTAGTGGTAATTTGGGATGAGGGAATGGCTTTCTGTAAGGATCAAGTTTAAGGAGAACAAGCAGCTGAGGAAAGGCAAAAGGTAATGCTTTGCAGTAATGCTTCACCAATAAGCCTTGAGTCAGATGCTCAGCCCACGAGAGGCAGGGCATCTGTCACAAAACCTGCATGCCATTCCCATGCAAACCCAGAAATGAAGGACCACAGTAAATGAGTGCCAGTGTGCCTTGACCCAATGTGAGCAGCTGCTCACAGGCTGGAAATCACAGTGTGCTCATGCCTACATTAGGGTAGAAATATGTTCTAATATTTTAAACTTTTGCCATACTCCTTCCTTAGTCATCCATGCTGGAATGAGGTGACAGAGCTCGCCGCAGCTAAGCAATTCACTTGGACTACTCGTTTGTTCAGAGAGGAGGATTAGGGCTCTTTTAGGTGTAATTTTAAACAACTTACTCCCCTGCATTGCCAAGCCATGGCTGGTCTGCAGCTGAGCTGTGACTGCAGACGAGGGGCTGGGTGCCACCATAGCTCTGTGGAGAGTGGGTAGACCCCATGGTTGCAGCAAGGCAAGAAATGTCTGTCTCTAGTTAGGGACCAAAACAGGCTCTGTAGGGAGACACCAGGGTCTCCATCAGGGAAGATTTTTAAGAGTAGGCTGAAAGTCCAGAAGCCAGGCAAGGTTTTAGGCACAGCAAGATACACTCACGGGGGCAGGAGCCAGGAGAAGATGTCTTCTTAGCTTTCCTTAGAGCAGTATTTTTTCCTGAATATGTCACAATGCTGGTGCTGCACAGAAAACATGAGTGGTATTGCACTGGGTCTTACACTTTGGCCACAACAACCCCCTGCAGCACTGTAGGGTGGGATAGAGTGGCTGGATAGAGCCTGTGACTCTCCTCAGGGCACCTCTAACCCAAACTTCTCCATGAAGGTTTGATCAAAGCTTGATGAAAATCAAGTCACGCAAAGAAACTTGTTATTAATGAATGCTTCTGGTGGCTCCACGGTGAAAAATAACTGGAAAATATCACCAGCTCAGGGCTATTTGCAGGTGCAGTAAGTTTGGATAGACCCCGGTTATTCTGACAAACCAGGAAGAAGACTGTGTGTGCAGTGGGAGAAAGGATACAGTCAGGGATTTGGGGGAAGCTGTAGATGTGTCAGCCCTCCAGACTGGCAGTCGTGGAGTAACTGTTATGGGACACAGTTGGTCATTTCTCTCAGATCTTTGCATCTCACTGGACAACCTCACACCCACCTTTCTCACATTTACTAAGTTAACACATTAATGTAAGTTTTCATTACTGGATTCCTCTGATATGCAAATTGCCTTGTTTAGTCCTTTTCTTTGGAAGACATTCAGTCCTTTCCTTAGGGCAATTATGTTGAAACAATTCATCCCTACTGATCTACAGCCATCCAGCCCATCTCCTCCTGCCTTCCCTTGGAAAGCAGAGGCATTGCCACCCTCCTGTCTGTAAGACTCACATTTCCCAGGCACTACCCTCACTCCAGCGTTGACACTGCTCACTGATAACTCACCTTGCACGCAGGCACAGCCATCACCAGTGATTCCCCAAAACCCTCTGTCAGACCAGTGAAAACCCAAGACTTTTGGAGAGAAATGATGTGAAAGACTAAGCAGTCTGTCCTGTGCTGTTCTTGTCCTCATATGGTTAAATCCCTGATAAAAGTAAATCATATTGCTCCTGAAGCTGACAAATGATTAATAGTCATTTCACCAGTGTTCATCACCATGGTATTTTGAGAGAAATAATGAAAATTCTCCATTAGTTTAAGTGTTGGGGTTTCTCTAATGGAATCTGAGGAGCCATTGGTCAACTCGTTTTCAGCAAAGTTCTTTTCAAAGAAACCCACAAAAGAAAAACTGAAGGCAAATAAAAGGAGCCCATTAATCACTAATTGCTACTCCTGTCATTGTTTTTAAGTCTAGCTTGGCATTCCTGATTATAGTCTTCTAACATTATCTATGAGTTTGTGGAATCCTTAACTTTGGGGAAAGGGAGGAAAGGAGGAGAGGCTATCAGTAAGTTATTTACCAAAATTGTGCTTTTTGGTTTTACCAATATGATTTTTTTTAAGAAGAAAATCTTTACTATTTCTACACTGCTAAGGGTGATGAGGCACTGGAACAAGTTGCCCAGAAAACTTGCCCTACCCCTGGGAATGCTCAAGGCCAGGCTGGATGTGTGGATGGGGCAATCTAGTCTAGTGCCCTCACCCATGACAGAGGAGTTGGAACTAGATGATCTTTAAGGTCCCTCTCAACCCCAATCATTCTATGATTCCATTAATTATATTTAAACTGATGTGCAGTGTGGGTATAGTGGAATTTGTTCACATTTCCCTCACTCTCTCTCTTCTCCAGGAGAAGGAAAATGTTTTGGAAATATCCATATTTTGTACATGACATTTTAAAATGAAAAAATTCATGTTTCCAGGAGTGTGGAAGTAACTAAGCACTTGTTAAAATTCAACGCTAAGGAAGAAAAAAAAAAACAAAGCACAAAACTTTTTATAATCCGTTTTCTTTCCCAAACACCCTGACATTTCAGGGCCTTTGGTATCTAAAATACACAGGAAGTTTGGGATATAATCATCTGAATACCACATTACTGATCTCTTTTTTATTGCCTGAGATTAGCACCAGACTTCTTCCTTTATGAACTATGAGAAACAGCTGTGCTGAGAATCAGCCTTCTGAGGACAGATATTATGGAATGTTCAACCACAGATGTTACAGGATGTTTTGTGTATAAACATATCCCTCGAAAAGAGGGTGAATACAAATCATCATTCCCTTTCCCTCATCTGAGTGCCCAGTGTATGAAGTTTCGTTAATTTTATGTTCTTGTTTGTGTTCTGGCCCCAGAGGATTTAAATTCTGACAAAGATTGGAACAGTTTCAACAAGACAGATGAGAAAAATCCACCCCAATCCTCACATGTCTTAAAGATGTGGTTGGCCTTCACTGCAACAGTATTCTGGCTCAAACAGAAAGGAGACTTGATCCCAGACTTCCTCACTCAGAGCTATGGCTATCCTTGTCATGTTAGGGCACTCCATCTTTAAAAGATGTATGACTGATTGGAATTTCTAAATTTTATTTCCATGACTCCAAAGCATCATGGGACTTCACCTAGGACTGAAAGAATGCCTGGTCTTTGCACCATGGAGCTCTCAGTTTATATTCCTTTATCACACATTTACCCAGCTACTGGGTTAATAATAAGTACCCAATCACTTGTAAATCACAAACACAACTTAGTTAAAGAAAAGTATAGTTTATGACTCCTCTCTATGTTAATGATCTGACTATTCAGCAACAAAGCCATCCTCACTTTCATGCTCCAAGATTTTGTTCCAATTAGGCTGCAGTGCTTTCTTACAGAGAGGTACACTTCTGCAGGGGAGCAATGCAAAGTAATTTCCACAACTGAGCTGCTGGTTTGCTACTTAGAGCACCTATTTCATGGTAAGATAGTATCTCTGAAAGAGGCATGAAAAAAAAAAAGGTGTCGGGCTAAAAGAAGCATCACAAAGTACATTTAAACCTGTAATATCTTCCAGTGACTGAATGGCTGCTCATATTATTCAGGCTGGCAAGCAACATTTCCATTTTCCAGTATCTATACCCTATTTATCATTTTCACTCAGCACTATGCCATAAATCTAAAGAGCATCAAAAGCTAAAGGGCAAACATGAGAAAAGATATACAACTTCAGTCTACTTTATAGCAATAAAAGGGTATTTTAAATTCAGTTTTTCCTCTTGTATTTTGATTTTACACCTTGTCATACATTAAGTCAAATACTTCAACCGCAAGGAACTCATCTTGGCCTTTATTATGACAAAGATCACACATAAAAGGTGCAAGAATTTTTAACCCAGTAGAAATGCAGCTTGTAGCTACTCACAGAGGGGCTGAAAAAGTCCTCTCTCAGTTATTTGCTCTTTCTTTCCTATTTCATAAATTTTCAGCCCAGTTTGTACAAATATGTACTTCAGAAAGTGGGATGCTACGGGAGCTCTTCCTTCTCTCTGCTGTCTACTGAATACAACACATGTTCCCAGTAATTTGAACATATCATCCTTTACCAGCACAGCATGAGTGTGATTTCTCTTTCCTTAGGGACCAGTAAGATTCCCCAAACGGAACAGAGTGACAGTCAGACTGATAACACCTACTCTGTTCCACCTGTTTTAAATAATTTCCCACTCAAGTACTACTCTCAGTGGGGAATCATATGCCGATTAATTCACTGCTAGAGCTTCCACAATCTCTTTTAGGATTTTCTCCAACACTAAAGCTTGGTGTAGCAGGAGCGCTCGTACTCTCGTATACTACGACTTCACATATTGTTGTTTTCAATTATTCCTCTTTAGATGCAATTTGTTTTCCCAGGGCTTTCCCATCATACACACCAGAGGCAGGCAAATGTCCTTGGGACAGGTACCCAGGACTCCAATACAAGAAGACTAACTCCAAGATGTGGTATGCACCAAGGGATAGCAAATAAAGATAAACCAGAGCTTACCTCTTTCCCAGCACCTGGCCTGACCTGGAACAAGAAGCAATTACTGTTGTCTCACCATACATACAGCACATAATTGCTGTGCAATTACCTGTGTGTGTGTAAGTTTTCACTGAAAATAGTCATTGTGAGAACAGGTCTGAAACTGAAATCATTCTCTAACATGCATCACCCTATCTCTTTCCCACTTGATACAAAAATAACTGGTCACACAAGGGATTAATATGCATTTCCTGTTGGTGATGCCACTGGGTTTCTCAAACTCAGGTGATGAATCTCTATATTTCTCACAGTGACCTTCAATTCTGCAAGCATAAATTAACACAAGAGGAATCCAGAGGAGTATGGAGTCCAAATTTCCCCATATTGTTCAGTTTACTTGTCTTCATTTATACATTTATATATTAACCTTAAAGAAAGGAAGACATTCCACAAGGTCTCTTCATCTCAATATATTATTTGAATAGCTCTCTTTATAACAGCTTTCATTTTGTGCCAATGACAGGAGTCACTCCTTCAAGGTATAGGCTGGTGCCCAAAGCTTTTGTCATGAATGTCTTTTAGACTATAGCTCTAGAATGCAGCTCTCCAGGTGCACATATCATCTCTTTACACATATTGCTACACATAATCCTATCGTACACATAGGATTCCATTCATAAAAAGAGCATTTTCATTTTTGGAAACAGGTGTATTGATCACATTTCTTTTTTTTTTTTAATAAAAATATCCTTCAATATGAAAAGTAGATTCCACAATTTCAGGCCTAATAAGTTACATGTTTTCCTATGTCATTCAATGTCCCCACATCTCTCTTAGGGGTTATCTTTTTCTTAATGTTTCAGACCTTTCTTCCTTCCACTTGAAATTGAGTTAATTGAAATTTTATTCTACTTTCCAGGGTAGGAATATCCTCATCACAGGCTAGATTAAAGGGAGATGCTTAAAAATACCCTGTTGCACTGTGTAATTGCCCACTTGAAAATCTTTGGTAATTTAATGCTTAAAGTTTGTGAAACTTCTGCTTCACAATTTCTTCGTAACGTTAAATCAAATTGAGAGAAAGGAGTGAGAGGCAATCCGATTCATCATCCAGTGGAAGTGCTGATTCTGTAGGTGGCACTATGAACCAGTGCTTGCACACAGCCTTGGTTACGGTGCCGCCCCTCACAAGAGATGCGCAGTCGAGGTCCTGGCAACTTCGTGGGTGTCAACAGCCTCTGAGCACTTGCTGCAGGAAGAAAGTTGTTTACACAAGTGTGTTGTCCAACGAGCATCAGCCAATATCCACTGGCAGGCATCCAAGGCAGTCCAAGCCTCTTGTTCATCTTCTATTGGGTGACCATGACCTCTCTCACATTTTTCTCAGAGCTACATCTGACAGGAACAAAACATAACTCACACCACTTCCATTCAATTTTTACATTGTGAAGGTACTAACAAAGCAGGAATTCTAAATATACAGATGCAGAAATAACATTAGATAGTACAGAAAATAAATTTATGTGGCACCTTCTGGTCTTTTTGCTATATCTGGATTAGAGACTTAGAGTATACTCTATTTCCTTGGAGAACATCAAGAACTGAGCTTTTGCAGAATACAAGGTTTCCAATTTCTTTGAGAGTGCTGCTTTTATAACTTCTGTGTCAAAAAGAAGAGATCTGTAGGAAACATCAGAGGTTACTGGGGCATCTGTCTGAAATAGTTCTGGAAAAAAAAAGACAAGAAAGCCTGTGCAGTATGAAAAAGCTGAGATTGCTGGGGAACATCGCCCTTTCTTATGCTGGTTACTTTTCCGTGTAGTTTTTCTAAATTGATTATTAATTTATTTATTATTAGCAGCTTGTTAATGGATGACACTGAAGCTTGAGAGAATTATGCCTGTGTAGAAAAAGGAACTTGTATTCTGTAGGGATTTTGAAGCAAAGTCATGTATGTATAGCAAATTAACCTGGCATATACAAAACAAGCCGATATTTGGCGACCAAGCTTGCCAATGGGAATGTACAAGGGCATCATTTGGCCAGATCTTGCCTTTTGCAGAGTGAAAGTCAGCAGTCATGTGCAAATCAAGGATGTTACAGCAGTCAGTCCTGTTACAGGTAAATGAAGAAAAGTGAATGTTGTGCCAAATACAGCCTTAGCTGCTTTTGATGTATGTTTATTAAAGGAGGATTGAAGGCAGATTGAGGAGGATTGAAGGCAGATTGAGGAAAAAGTCACACTTATTTCACTGAAAACTATCACAAAGACTGAAAATTGAAACCTGCTGTCATTCCTCCTCAGAAAGACAAAGCTTTAAAGAAAGGGACACTTCATCCAGTCTCAAAGGACTGGTGTGAGCTAGATGCTTAAAACACACTGGGCTTTATACACAGAGCACTTAAGTTACCAAAACTGAGGAATTTTTCAATTCTTGGCATTTTGCATGGTAGTATTTTCAGGGGATGCTGTGTGTTCTCAGTGGGGTGTCTCACACAGAGGAAAGTTCCCAGAAGATGGCAGGAGTATTCTTGCACCTGGCTGCGACCAGTAGAGAAAAGCTAATGAAATTTAGAGACTGACCATTAAAGAGACCCTACATTTTGGGGGAGTGGGGACAGGTGGGGGTGGAACTCATGGTTATATAATAACCATATAATTTATATAATTTGCTAAGAATTGGATTTTCACTAACTAGTCATTAATTGACTCTTCTGGTAGGGGACCTCCTTATCTAAGAGCACACAGCACTGTGCCCTGCTGCTGTGGTCAGGCTTTCAACCTAGGAAAATGGGGATGCAGTTGTGCTCTCCCACCCCTGCCCCTGACAAGGAGGTGGGGTGCAGCCCAAGCAAATGCCAGCACCTAGCAGTGTGCAAGTTAAACTACAAACGTCCATGACACACTGAATTTGCAGCACATCTCAGGAGCTCCAGCCCTGTTTAATTTCGTGCTTAATTACACGTCTTTGAAACAAGAAAAGGGAAACCAAGCAGGTTTCTACATAGGGAATGAGGGGTCCTGTGGAATATTAATTTCTACATTTTCTTGGTCAGCTTTCATGTGGAAATGTCCTTTCTGTGAGGAGTGGCACAGTAAGTCTGTTTGGATACCTGTTGGCTAGTCAGAGTAGATGGGCTGACAGCAGGGAGAAGTGGTGCCCAAAAGAGGTAACATGGCATGGTGGCTGCGCTCCTCCCCAGTCCCAGTCCTCTTTCCTTATAAAGGCTGTGCTGTCACAGACAGAATGATGCTCACAGCTCTTGGGGTTGAGGGGAAGAAAGGGCTGTGCAGGCCCAAGGTTGTATCACAGAGACTCTGGCAGCACACACCCCACCTGCCCCTGATGAGAAGGGCATGGACAATCCATCCTTGTAGGCACCTCTGGGACAAATTGTCATGCAGCTAGACCCTGGAACAAGTGTTTCAAGACTATTGCGCATCCTCACAGTGACATCAAAACTGGTGACAGAAAACAAGAAACAGAAAAGGAAATCCCACCTGGGTGTCTTTACAGCAAGAGCAGGAGAAAGGAGATGTTTAGCCATGGCTGTCATGTACAACATAAGTTCTCCTTTGAGCATTCATAACATTATCTTTGGTCCCCATGAACTAAAAGCAATTAGTACATGCAGCAGTTGTTAAAATATAATAGAAGCAATCCATATGGGATATGCTGGCTTCTACAGTGGTTCTGCTGCTTCTTAGCAAGCAGGAAGAAATAACTCATCATTATAATATTTACACCCCACTTTACAGTCTGTCTTAATGAAGGCTCCCAGAACCATAAAAAATCCTCAAGGCTCTCAAGACAAAACTTCATATCATTGCTCTAATTTGCCTTGTTGAGAAATATAATGATGTGTCAACACACAAAAAAAAAAAATGTAATGCCTGCATTGCATAAAAGAGAGCTACTTAGCGTCACTATCCACAGGGTTTTATGAGTAGTTTGAAGAGACAACTTTGCATCCATGTTGTCAGCTGGTAGTCAAAGTTACGTGCATGCTTAGTCTCAGGGGCACATTTTCATCCCACGCTGTACTGGATTAATGCCGGTAATACAGACAGAGAGTATGATGGAAATAATCTACAGCACATACAGTCAGTTTGCAAAGAAAGGAAGGTATTTCTTCCTCCTTGCTCAGGAAAGAAACTAGCACAGCAAGCTGATATGGGCTTCATCCTGTGCAGGCTGTGCCTTGCCAGGGGACGTGCTGTGGTGGCTGCAGTGTCACCTCCTGTGAGGAGCGCACAGGGAGGATAGGAAGCTGTCAGCCAGCTGGGAGTCTCTAGCAGGGCACGGCCCACTGCCCTTCAGCACACATACAGGCTTCATCTTAGGCAGAGAAGGGGTATGGGCCACTTCTCACTTGTTGCAGGTAACAACAGCTGGAAGTAGGTCACCAGGTAAATGAGAACAACTTATTGTAAGCCTCAAGTAGCAGGTACAGTACAGGCTGCCCACAGCCTCAGTCGGGCAATGAGAGCACTGTGGAATCAAAAGCACCTTCTCAGTGGGAAAAGAGGAATAGCAACCACTCTGTCTAAATCTTTGTAGATGCTTGAACTTGGGGGTTATGATATTCTCCCAAGTGGGGCATGCAAAGGGAGTTTGATATGTTTATACCCATCAATTTGGAGTGAAACCAAGTGATGTGACGTGTAGAAATCTCTTGCTGGATCCGAAACTACCAGCTTGAGTCCCACAGGAGAAGGGAGCCATTCTAGTGAAGTCTTGGACAGTCTCACAGATTTCTGTGCTCTGCATTACCTGTGCCTCACAACAACTGAAAACATGGTGACTGACATCCAGATGGGACATGCCAGTGACCTCACACATGGCCTGTGAGTGCAGCCATAGCTGGCATGGACATTTTCTCACTGGAACTGGACAGCCAGGAGGGCCAACCCTGTCCTGGGGGCATCAGGCACAGCACGGCCAACTGGGCAAGGGAGGGGATTGTCCTGCTCTGCTCTGGGCTGGGCTGGGGCAGCCTCACCTCCAGTGCTGGGGGCAGTTCTGGGTGCCACAACATAAAAAAAGACATTAAACTATGGGAGAGTATCCAAAGGAGGGCAATGAGAGTGGTGAAGGGCCTTGAGAAGAAGTCTTATGAGGAACAGCTGAGGTCACTTTTTCTGTTCAGTCTGGAGAGGAGGAGACTGAGGAGAGACCTCCTGGCAGGCTGCAGATTCCTCATGGGGGGAGAGGAGGGGCAGGCACTGATCTCTTCACTCTCGTGCCCAGTGACAGGACCTGGGGGAATGGCCTCAGAGTGTGTCAGGGAAGGTGTAGATTAGACATCAGGAGAAGGTTCTCCACCCAGAAAGGGGATGAGCACTGGAACAGGCTCCCCAGGGAAGTGGTCACAGCACCAAGCCTGACAGAGTTCAAGGAACATTTGGACAGTGTGCTCAGGCCCTGGGTGTGAGATCGGTCCTCCTGTGCAGGGCCAGAAGTTGGACTTGGGGGATACAGATGGGTCCAGCTCAGCATGTTCTGTGATTCTGTGAACTCAGAGAGGGATGCTTCACACTTTCCATTCCCAGTGGTCCTGCAGTTCATGGGGGCTGACAGCCACCAAGCCCTCTCACAACAGGCTTTCTTCCAGGATGTCACCAGATGAGTCACAGCCGTAATTCTGTCTGCTCTGCCACCTCTGACTTGCAGGGGTAAGAGCACGGCTGACCTTCAGGTCTATAGACTTGCTCCCAGCCAACACTTTCCAACTGATCTTCTGAGAAGGAGATATAATTTGGGGGGTATATTAATCATGGTGCAGCAGGATAGAAAGGAGCTTTTCTCCACTGGCAAAGACAGACCTCCTCACCAACTCAAATAGTTCCCAGATACAGGGAACTAAAGCAGAGCTAAAATTTTCTGGTTCCAATGTGTGCTGAAATTATTATGGCTGATAGATTACACTTGTCATCTAATTTATTCTGGATTTTAGTAGTGAGGTTTTCCTTTGGAGAGTTCGACCAGTCCACTATGCTGGAGAAATTAACATGACTGAGATAAGTCCATGCTCAGCAGCCCTTCGGTTCTTAATCCGTGAAAGCAAAGCTCTCCCAGAATAATTTCATTTCCTCAAAATGTCATTTGTCAGTATTATTCTCCTGCCTTTCTATCCTGTAATCAATCAAATTGGTCACCTGCCCTTGATGACTGCTCAGTCCTTGGCTCAGGTGGTGAGGCTCGATGCCTTTACTGCATCACTCACACCAAAGCAGCTTCAAAATCAAATAGGCAACCCCTCTCCTGACTGTGCTTTGTGGCACCTCATTTACTGATTTGCCTTGCAGGAACTGTACCTATTTCTGTGGCTAGGCTTTTTTTTTCCCCAGTCTAATGGCTGAGACTTCTTTTTGCCCTGGTGATAAACACCCTGTAAATAGGAAATAGAAGCATTTGCCCTCTTGAGATTGGAAAGAGAGGTCATATCAGCTTGACAGGTTCTAACAAATGGCCTCAGAAAAGATGCTAGCTGGAAATTAGTTTCCATTTCTACTGACCAGGGTGAATTTCGAAGTGCTAAGCTCTTCAAGGCAGCCTCCATACACTTGGCCATAGCTTGAGCCATTCAGTTCCCTCTGAGTATCGATTTTTTCACCCTTCAATATTTCTGTTCTGCACAAACATGTTATCCAGAAGCTGTTCCATACAAAGAGTTTTTATTCTTACTTACAAACATTGAATTTCAGAATAAGTTACAGAAATATTTAAATCGGGAAGAAGAACTTTATATAACTGCGAATGTCTCCCTTGACATTTTTCCCTATTTTCAGATTTCTTTTTCCTCCTTGCTCTTTCTAAGACAAGAGTTTCACATCTGTATCTCAGCAAGTTTGTGGGCTGTGCTAGTACAATAAAGAATTTTTTTCCCCCTCAAACTGTAGCAGGCAGGAAAGAAAACATTGTCAAGAGCTACAGACCCCCAAGGAGGTTTAAGTACCACTGCGGGTAATTTTGCCTGAAGAAATGTATTGAGAAGCAAAGGCAGTGCCTAAATACCATTTTATTTGTTCATTGCTTATTTGAATAACATCAGCATAAACATCCCTCTGACGTGAGCCTTTTCTCCCTTCTGGGAGATTGAGGGGGGTCTGGGAGAGGCAGGAGGGAGCACAGTGCTGCTTTGCACTGTGCAGCATTCAGGCACACCATGGGACCCTTCCCTCTCACACAGTGTGCAGCAAAAAATAGCCCTATGATTACCCCAGGGGAGTGAACAAGAGAGAGCTGCCCCAGCCAGGCTTGGAAAATGTGCATCCCCCACAATGGGCTTGTGGGAATCTCACAGCACAAACAGCTCAAATGGCACTTGTGGGTCCTGGTGAGAGTGAGCCACATGGAGTCTTTTCCTGAAGAGATTGCTGGGACTGAGCATGCAGCAGGAGAGCATTTGCTAGGCACAGAGCTGGGCTGCCACAGCATGCCTGATGCTTATGTCCACCAAAGGCTTTACAGGTGGATATAAGAAGAAAATGGATTTGGAATGATTTCACCTCTCTCTGAACCCAGCATGTTCAGCTATGTCCCTGAAGTTTCACACCCATCTTTTCCACCAAATTCCATGGCACAAAGAATCTCTTTGTTCCTAGAAAAGTTGTTATCATGTAGGGGGTAAAACCTAATACATCTGCACTCATTCTTCTCTGCTGCTAGCAGCAGCAATCATCTCCCACTGTTGCCTTTTCAATTCTTCTCATCCTAGGTGCAAAAGGATGCAAGCCTGCAAGACAGCAAAAGTGTCCCTAAAGGGTTTGAGGGCTTCCATTACTCATCCAACTGATCTAGATAGATATTTTGTATATTTATTAAACAGAAGAAACCACTTAGTGTCATTCATCTGCGAGGATTCTCTTTGCTACTTGTTCAAATTGCATGTTCAAACAAGAACTTCCTCCCATATAGCCAGATTCTTATGATTTCACCCTGTGAAGAAGTCATAATCCTTTGTTACAGTGGCTGTACCTTACTTCTACCTTACTTTCTGCTCAATTATAAGAAAAAGCAACCTTCAGTTCCCCTCAGAGGAGTAAAAGGTGACTGCACTGCTCTAGGAGGAAAAGGCATGGCACAGACTCCTGCTCAGAGTGGTCTCTTTACTGCAGCATGCATTTGACTCTGGAAATTAAGGGCAGGTTCTGGGCAAAATTTGAGGGATGAACAATTTACCAAAGATTCTTTTCAGAAAAGAGGCTGCTTTTGTTTTGTGCAAATCATCATCGTCCCTCAGCATAATAATTATAAGATCAATAATGTCATAGAAGCCAGCAATTGGTAATGTTCACACTGCAGTCTGTCAAATGCTCTTAAGGTACATCCCCACCAGTGCTGCAGCTCAGATCAAGAGTGCACACTGCAGCCAGCCACACACTTTTTCTGCACACCATAAAGTGTGTCTCAGGGGATACAAACTGGATCCTTTCAAATAAGGGTTAGCTAGAGGGCCATGCCTGTCCCTCCCCACCACTGTCAGCACCAAAAGGACCAACACTGAAAGCAGCACTGGTGTCCATAAATGTCCTTAGCCTGCTGAGAGGAGCAAGGAATTGGGATCACAATTGTGTTTCTGCCCCACAGTTACTGGGATCAAAGTGTGCTCCAGTAAGCATAGGGAGGGATAGGACTGTCCTTTGTCCTTGACATGGCCACAGTAGGGAAAGGTCTCTAAGGCTACTAACCTGTCCAAAATGCTGTGTCTGTATTAGGAGAGACAAATCTCACCTTCTTCCTCTGTCCTTGAGTTGCAGGAACAAACTGGCTCTCATACAAACACCAAGAACTAGACCAGATCATTTCCATCGTTCATGGCCAGGCACATGCAAAGAGCAGAGGACAACTTGACTCTAAGAGTCAGGCATACCTAGGAAAAACACGTTTCTCTGGAAAAGGCAAAGGGTCTGATAGACAGAAACAACCTCAGCCATGGAACCAGTGCAGCTGGGGGTGCTCAGGGCCCCTGAGAGCCTGGGGCTCCCTGCATCACAGGATGGATACTGCCTGTGACTCAGGTGTTGTCTGGCAAGGGATAGGAGGCACCTGACTGCAGGCCAGCAGTAACCATGTGAGCAGGAGGCTTCTGGCAGGAACAGGCTTCAAGACAGGAACAGGCTGCTGGCAAGAGCAGGCTTCAAGACAATCCAGAGAAGTTCTTTTGAGTGGAAAGGGCGGATTGATTCAGCAGTATTGAAAAGCCTGTGCATCCTGGTGAATGTAAGTTAGCACAGAAGCTGTGAGCTGGGCTCTGTCTGCCTCCAGTCATTAAATGAAATAGGCTTGATTTTAAAAAACAGCAGTGTGATGCAGCAGCAACCTTGGGCTGCTGGGCAGGAGGGCTCTTTGTGTTACTTTGAGCCTCTCAGTCAGACAGTGGTGCATCCTGGGAAAGTCCCTTATTGTTCTGTATTGCTTAGGATGACATGTTTAAATAGCAGAAAATGAAGTGGTTTTCATTTAAAGAAAGCTGTGAGCATCTGCCACAAATCCTCCCAGCAATGCAGCACCACTCAGAAATGGCAAATTTACCCCTGGATGTACTGGAGCAATTTTTTCCACTTTCCAATTATTTCCCTTTCAGATGTGTCACTGCTGGTCTGTGCTCACCTGTCCCTCTGCAGATGGCACCCACAAGGTGTGTCAGGCTTCCGTCCCGAATGAAGGACCATGCTGTGACAGTCTGGGGCAGCTGGAGGGGCTGCCACCAGCCAGGCTGCCTGCACAGGGACAGGGAAGAGCATCTCTGCTGCCGTGGAGAGCTGTGACACAGCTGCATGTATCACTCACTTGTTTTTCACCTAGTGCAAAAGGCTGTCACACACTTGTCCCAAGGTCACCGGTGTCCCACTCCACCTGATGCTTCTCATCAGAGGAGAGAGCTGAGGAATTCTGCTGTGATTAATAACCTTATCTATCCCATTGAGCTTATTTTTCCCTCCATTTTTAATTTTATATTCTGCTTACCAGCTGCTCTTTCTCATTAAAAAAACAAACCCTCTCTCATTCTCATTAGCACCATATGTCTGCTGGTTATTTGAGAAACGAACGCAAAATATATTTAAAGGATTAGTCAAACCATGATAGGCAAAAAGACTGAAAGGCAAAAAGCTAAGGAGATGCTGTTAGACTCTGTCTTCTTGCTGCTTCTTGCTGTCCCCAGCTAAACCAAATAAAACACCCCAGCACAATCCTGCCTCCTTGCTCCACCAGTGCCTGCACAGCCACAAGGAAGCTACACCCATGTCTCTGGCTCTCATTTAATCCCCAACAGAGGGGTTTTTTTCTCCTCTCTCCTTCTTCAGGGAAGTTACCAGTGACCCAAAACCAGCTTTCAAATAGAGCCAAGAACTAGTGGAGACAGTTGTTTCTAAAACTTGCAAAATTTCTCAGGGCTGCTCTGAAGCATTCAGAAACCTGTGCAGCACAAAACACAGCTGGCTGCTGTTCTCTGCTTCCCCCGACAGCCTTCAGCACGTGCTGTCTGAAGCACTCTTCTCCTGAAATCTCTCTATCACTCCACAACCAAACATATTTATTTAATTTAAACTGTGAACGCAGGTAATCACTTTTCTTTGAGGCATAATAAGGCAAAAGGTCTAACCTATATGTCATTCTCCAAGAGCTTCTGTCATGCAACAAATCCCACTCCAGTATTTATAAATTCAGTCTGCATCCTGATACCCTGATTGGTAAAGAAGAATATAAACAGCCGAGAATTTGGCTTGTCTTAACGCCTCCGCACTTCTTCTGAGAGTGTGACATCTCATCTGATGTGCATTACCTCCAGCAACACACGATCCCTTGGCAAAATGAACGTGTCCAGATTTCTTAGACAATCTATTACCATCAGACCCAGAAGCAGCAGAGCTGCTGAGTGACGCTTTCACAGCGCTGGCATTGACATTCTTTGCTGAATGCAGACCTGCAAACAGCTGCGCTGACAGCAATGAAAATCTGTATGCTTATGTAATAGATTCACAGAAAAATCTTAATATACCTAACTGTATATTTCCTCTGGCAATTTAATCTGTAATATGAGCAGCATTACCAATGAGGATCCTTTGGTTTTTTGTTTATTGTTTTTCCATAGGAAAAAAATTGCAAGCGATTATTAGCCTGAGAAGAGACTTCCTGCCCAGAGGATACAGGGAACAGTAATGGCTCTAACCGGATCTTCTGAAACAGAAAATCTTGTTTATAGTAATAACAAAAAACTTGCAGTTTCTCCTAAGAGGCTGAGCCTATGCTGGAGGTGGGTTATTTTCATTTTTCCCTAAAGCACACCTGGAAAAAACTGAACACTATGAGTCACTGAAGATAATGCATGAAAATTTTGAAAAGGAAGGAAAAAATTCCAATTCTTCTGATCACTCAGTCAGTGTGCTGCACAGTGGACTTCTTACAATCCATTACAGGAAATTCATGTAGTAGATGGATGGTAATAGTTTAGGGGACTGGACAAAAGCAGCACGGTAGAAATAGCTTGCAGTGGGTGCTGCATGATTAATACAATGTTCATATTGGCCATGGGGGAAATTATAATATCTGGGTTTAATGGTTTAAAGCATCAAATCTTCCTAAGGTTCACATTAAAAAAAATTAATAGCTGGCTTGATTGATGTGAGGGAAAACTCTAAGTGCAATTTAATTATATTCAAAATATTTCAGACCATGTATTTAATTTCTTAGATGTATGATTTTTTCCTTATTGTTCCTATTACTCTCTGCAAGGTTTCACTAACTCAAGGGTGGAGACCTCTGACTTCTGCAGCTGACAGTGGGTGCCAGACCCATACAAATATAGGGAAGCTGCACCCAGGCTCCCCTCGGCACCGCACCAGGGCCAGGTTTGCCTGGAGTGGGTCCAGGGGGCAAGAAGCACCCCAGGACTGTGCTGCACATCCAATCACCACCCCTGCTCCTGACTTCCTACTGATCCTGGGGCTCTGTGCATCCTGGGGAGCCAAACTCACCTGAACATCAAGCTCACCAGTGCGAAAGCCAGCATCACCCATGGCTCCAGTAGAGCTCAGTGGGTGCTCTGGACTAACTAAGAATTTCATCATGGGCAGAAAGGCCATGTATACTTTACCTTCTTGATCCTCTTATAAAAGGATTGTTGCTTGTAAGAAGGAAAGCAATGCTATGTGTTGATGGTTGATAGTTTTTTAAAAATAAGTCTATTTGGGGACTGAATTTTGGAGATTGTAATTTGATCTGTTTGGGGAAAACTGATAGTTTGAAGAATGTATTGACTAATTGCAGCATCAAGAACAGAAGTAGTTGACTTATGGCTCTCAGTCCCAAGAGATCTGTCTGCACTCTGTTGCTAACTAAAATGCATCTGTTGGTTCCTCCATGGCCAAACTGTGATGAAAAGAGAGTACATTTTCAGTTTTTTCTTTCTCAAATCAGAATTTCAGGCCCAGATTCTCGAGGGTGTCTAAGAATTACTAACTGGATCACAGGGGACAAAGAGTCAGTGGTTTTGTATAGCTGAGACTCAACATTTTATGACCAGTCTAAGTTTCTGAGCAGTTATCAATTAAGTGTCATCTCTCTTCCCCTTCCCTTCCCTTCCCTTCCCTTCCCTTCCCTTCCCTTCCCTTCCCTTCCCTTCCCTTCCCTTCCCTTCCCTTCCCTTCCCTTCCCTTCCCTTCCCTTCCCTTCCCTTCCCTTCCCTTCCCTTCCCTTCCCTTCCCTTCCCTTCCCTTCCCTTCCCTTCCCTTCCCTTCCCTTCCCTTCCCTTCCCTTCCCTTTTGGCACAACAGTTTTATTCTCCCAGAACAAAAACCTGCACCATGGTGCATTTCCAGACACTCACAGTTTAGACAAATTTTTCCTTTACCCATCTTTGAAAAATGAAGGGCACTTGGGATGAAATTGGCAATGAAAGGCACTGAGTGTACCAAACCAGTATAAATCTGATATTAGAACAAAGATTAAATACCACTGTTACCAAGTGTCAACAGATTTATAGGAGTTTGTAAATTAAGCTGGTGTAGCTGTAATTATGGAAAGAACTCTTCTACCTTTTTAAAATGCTCTTTCAAATTGACATGAACCCTACCAAAAATAATATTATTGAACACAAATAATGCATCTTCCAGGGGTTGCTGTGCTCAGAGGCAGTTTGGGATCTATTTTTAAAAGCTGCCCACTTCTCAGGAGGGACGGGTAAGGACTTACCAAGGATTTCTGCTGAGATTTTTGCACAATTGTGAGCACCCAGGCAAGACTGCAAGGTGCTGTTATGATTCCATGTGTAGGACACTGATGGAAGGAGAGCATTAGCATGTGAAGCCATTCCTTCACAATGTAAACGAAGAGCAGAGTGCCTCTTGGTATCCACACTAATAGATCAGCTCAGCATAACACTGCCAGTTTGTTTTCTGTACAGCTGGCCACCAAAAATACGTTTATTATTTTCTTAATGAAAACAGACAAAAATAGCTTCTCTTGAGAGAAAGGCAGACCACTTCAAAAGGGGTTGTTCATTACTGTCCTGCAAATTTTAATATTTCTTCCATATGCTAAAATTATTGCATTTATCTTGTTAGTGTGAAAATTAAGGCAAGCACCAGATCCATGTCTGAATGCACAGATGTGTGTTTTTGCACAGGTAATTTAGTCCCTTTCCTGGATTTGGTATTGCAGGGGAACCTGTGGCATAAAGCTGAAACTAGTTCATTCTGCTAGGGCAGAGGTTAGTGCTGTGGTGAATCTCAGAATGCAAATGTGAGGTCTCAGATTCTCCTGTGCCGTTCCTGTGAATCCCTGATGACCTCCCTTGCAGGGCACAGGCAAGGACGTGCCTTGTCTTTATGCAGCAGAGATCTCAGCACAGAGTGTCTCTGGGTCAGGGACAGCAGGAGATTGATTTCAGCCTGCCTCTGATTAGGCTGCCCTATTTTCTGCATCTTCCACTCAAACCACTCCTTGGTATTTGTTGTATAAGGCTTACTGGCACATAATGGTTAATTTTAAAGGAAAATGGTACCTCTGGCAGCAAATCATCCTTCTGGAAAACGGACCATTCTATCTATTGACACCTTAGTGGTACTAATTTAATTTAATAAATAGATTTTGCATTTCTGTAGCTCCCATAGGTGTCTAGCTCAGTGCAGCAGCAGGCAGTACTCCCAACCAGCCTTTCTGCACGTGCAGAATGGATGCACCAATTGATGACTGCAGCAAGATGAAATGTGATCCCACTCCTTTTATTCACTGATCCAGAGTTTAAGTCCTTTTGGGAATAGTGAGTTCCCTCACCTCACCAGGGATGTCACAGTTCCTGCAGGATATTCTTGTTCTCCTCCTCAAGCCCTGGCAATCTGTGTTGTCAGTCTTCCAGAGGAATATCCTGCTGATGTTGGGAGTCCTCCAGAGGTGGAGACCCTGTTCTTTTCCTGTCTGCCTGCTCTAACAGCTCTTCATGTCAAGTTCATATCAGCACCTTATTTTTTCTTACTCAAATTTTCCATCTTGAGCATCCAGCTACTGTAACTCATCCAACCTTCCTCTCTGCCCTGAGCCAGTCACTAACTGATATTTTCTTCCTTTCCAGGTCACAATCAAACAATGTTTCAATTTTATTTCCAGCAGTCTGAACATCCCAAAACCTTTGAAGCTCACACATTTCAGCATTTCCTCTACATATTACATTCCTTTTTTTGGGTGTTTTCTGTGTTTTCAGCAGCCTTTCTGCATCCTTTATAAAGCCCCTGCTTTAGGCTGCAGCATGTCCCTCCCCAAAAGCACATTCAGAGACTGAAAGGACAGCAGAAGATCCTGGCTCAGATGATTACCACCCTCATAGTGAAGAATTTCGTCCTAGCATCTAATCTAAACCTGCCCTCTTTCATTTTAAAATCATTGCTTGTTGTCCTCTCACTACATGCCCTTGTAAAGAGTTCCTTTCCAGCTTTCTCGTAAGATTTTGCTGTATTTGTGCAGTTAAGTTCTTTGAGCCAAATATTTAACTTAAAACAAGATGAGTGCAATTGTTTACTTAGATAAATTGAAGTTTGAGCTGTTAAAGGACACATATTCCTACATGCTATTACAATTCCTGGATGGGTAATGTCTGTAGAACACCAGCAACTGAGGAGCAGGGCTGTGAAACACAGACAGTATTCCCAAAGGTTTTGGTTGCTCCACACCTTCACCTTTGATATGGGGGCCATGCCTTGATGTCTGATCTGTGGCAGGGATTTTCCTGCTGGCCTCGGTGTGCAGGGAAGTCTGAGCAGAGCTGTCTGTACTGGCAGACAGCCATGGCAATCTGCAGCACGTCATCCCTGATGGGAATCCCCTGCTGAACCTACACACAGTGTGGTAGTACACAGTGTAATATACAAAACTGAGGGGAAACTGCTGCAGCACTTCCCTAGCTATTGTCCAGCTGGTGAGCCCAGCAGGATGGCTGCTGCAGGGGTCATGCACCTTGTGCATGGTCAGTGTCTGTGACAGCACATGGAAAGTGCTATCAGCTAAAACACATCAAACCACTTCAAGACAGGTCAGGGATTTTGAAGAACACTGTTTGCACATCCTCTTTCATGACTCCCCCAGCCCTAGCTGGAATCTCAACAGAGAGGAATCTCACTCTGGGCTGGAAGTTCGATGTTTGCTGCTTTTCTTCTGTCCCATTACACAGCCAGTGTTTGCACACTGACAAGGCAGCTCACAGGTCACAGCTGTGCTCCATAGTCAGAGTCACTGCTGGCAAATGGGTCAGTTCGCAAGGGGACAGCTGTGCCATCAGGGATCCAATGCTCCTCTTCTCAAAATGCCACTTTGTGGGCGTGAAGGCAACAACCTGGCAGAGCCAAGATGTCACAGAGGTGCTCCTGCAGACAAGGCAGGTTTTCAGGAGGTTTCTTGCCCTTCCCAGCAATGCGTTCTCCTCCTTCCCTGCAACAGCATGCAGGAGACTTCTTCCTTTAGGGATCTTTTGCTGTACCTTGGTGATTTGAGATTAATCCTATGGCCTCAGTGCTCCACAGGGTGAATAATGGCTGGAGTTGGCACACAGTCACCATCTGCATGATTCTGAGCTCTGAGAGACAGAGTAAAGAGGGTGCAGGGTGAGTGACCACATGGATGGCATATCTCCATCTCCAGTGATGGGTAAATTATTCCTTTTCTGCAAGTGCTTAAAAGGATTGGGAATACATGAACCAGTACTTCTTTTGAAGATCACCTGGAGGTGATTCTCAGGGTCCACAAGAGAAAATGCTGTAGGAAGCACATGGAGACTGACGGAAAGAGTTCATGGAAAGAGCTCTACTTCTCCTCAGTAGAAGTCCAGGAAAAGTATCTAGGCTTTGAAGCATCCCCAAATCAAGCTCTAACCCAAACTGGTCCTTGGCTCACAGGCATTTAGCAAAGAGGCACTTGGTGCCAAATCAAAATTTAGCCATAAAAGCAATACTCACTTCAGACTGCAACTTCACAGTAAATAGTCATCTAAGCTGTTGTTACGTGGCTCTAAACAGCTCTTTCCCAAGATGTTGGATTCCTAGGGGCCTTTGTCCTTTTATCTAAGCAGCAATTGGACTTCTTTGTGGTTAATGTTGCTACAAAGAAGGAAGGTATGCATCCTTAGCACTCTGGAAGTTCTTGCTATGTTAGGTGTGCCCCAGTGTGTCTGGGGTCTTTAAGGAAGCTGACAAGTGCTGCAGGCAATGACTGCTCAGTTTTGTCATAGGGACAGTGAACCTTCCTCCTAAAGTGGATCAAAATTTTCCCTTGTTCTCCACTCTTTTCACATCTGAAAAATCTGACTAGGACTCCTCACCAGGTCTGGAATGTCTCTGCAATGCTGTGTCTTGGGAAAGCTGATGGTATTGCCTCACCTCAGATAAAATTGTCATCTTTGGCCATTTGGATCAGCCAAAGCATGAGATCTGACTTGCAGCTTACCTGATTGATAGCTTTATCTTCCTAGTTAGCTCTAAAACTTAAAAGGGAGACATTGGCATTTGCATGCCTCTGGTCTTTAGTAAGTATTTAATTTCTGCTTGTGGAGTTTTGGGAAGTTTTTTCCTTTCTCTCACAATCCCAGGAGGTGGCATGCACTTGCAGTAATGCTAGAGAAGCACTTTCTATCCTGCTGAGCACTCTGTTCCTTGTTCAATTGGGGTACATATCCTACATGACAGTGGCTCCTCTTATTTCATGATCTCTAGCAGAAATTGGGAGAAAGGTTCATAAGAACATGTCTCAGAGACCCACATTTCATTAGACACATCACAAAGCCATCAAATCCCATGGCTGTGGCCTGCATTTGCCTGCATCCAGAGGTGGTGCTCTCAGACAGTGCCATTCCTAGCTGGTGCATCCATCCCAGCACAGCAGAGAGCCTGGCTCTCCACATCACCACCAGTTTGATGCTGCTCCTGCAGCATCACTGTCAGTGCTGACATCAAGGACACAGCTTCCAGGGAGAATGGAAGCAGGACACTTGTCATGTTATTGTATGAAATAACGCTCTAATTAAATTACTTCATTGTATTACTGTTCTTTATTCATCTCACGAAGCTTAGTCCCTCAAAGGACAATTATAATGCAGACTGAACACTATAAATATCTATGCAAAAAGACCACAGGTCTCTTTGGGAAGAGGAGTTTAAACTATAATTGCCTATTCACTCCTGGTTTTCCTGCAGCTTTTATGCCATAATTTCTTCCACTGATTTTTGGCCATCATCAAAGACACAGCCTCACTACCCACCATTGCCTGTCCATGTTTTTCCTGTATTGATTGACTCTAGGCTATTTGAGAACAGGATGGTTTCTCACAGTGGGAATACACATAACACATCTAACAGTGCTACCCACTGATACCTGCAGCTCAGGGACACGCATCCTGATTAGCTTCTTCTTAGGAAAGCCCAGTGCAAAGGAGCAGAAGCAGAGCAGCAGGAAGCTCATTGGAAGCGACAAACACCACTTTGGAGGCTCACACTGCTCCAGAGTACGGATCAGACTCAACCAGCTTGGACTCCTACCCCAATACAACCTCTGGTCTCACCCACTGAGGCCCTGCACAGGTGGTGAAGGAGCCTTTCTCCTGCTGCAATAGCTCACAAGCATCCAATCAGTCCCACCGCAGGAATCCCCATCCTCTACTTGTTCAGGGATTGCTCTTTGCCATTCCTCCCTCCACGCAACACAGGGCTTGGGGTCTCACCTCAAGGGACAGCTTCCCTTCCTCCTACCTGATGCTGTGTAGTGGATCCAGCTCTTCCATCAGTCCCTTCACCTGGAGGTCCAACAGTTTGACTGGAACACAACCCTGGCAGAGATGTGTAGATCATCCCTGCAGAGTTCTCAACAAGCTCCTAGGATACCCTGGCCTTGCCAGAGCAAATCTGTATCAACTGCCAACCCGCCTGGGACTTCCTGACATTGAGCTATCTTGAACTAAAGTTTAAATTAATTGATTCCAAAAAAAAGTTTCAGGAAGTAACTCCTGGCAGTAAGTACGGGGACATGAAACAATAGCTCATCTCACAGCTGTTTCTCAAGACAGTGTTTGTGTCCCTTCTCAAGCCCCACTCACTCCCCTTTTGCAGAGTCCTCATGAGCTGGGTGTCACCCCCAGGGTGAAGCAGGACAGCTCTAACAAGGGCTGCTCACCCCCCCTTCTCTCCCCATGCCAGGAGCATGGAAGGGACTGCCCTTCTCCCTGCCTGTCTGCTCTGCCCCAAGGAAAGCGTGCAGGACAGCCAGTGAACCGGGGAGGGATTTTGCCTCATGGAAGCTGAGAGTCCCCAGAGCAGCTGCCATTCCTTGGGTCTCCACCAGCCAGCCCTGCTTTAGCCCAGCTGGGAAGGCACTGAGTTCACTGACAGGGATGTAATGTGAGCTGACAACTGCTCCGTGCTCCCACACGAAGTGGAGATGATGCAGAGTCTGGGAATTTTGTGTCCAGCCCTCGCTACCCGCCTGGCTCCTGGCTGTGGACGAGGCCATCTGCTTTGCAGCAGGGACTGCATGCACAGAGAGCCCCCAGAGTCTGGGGGGCTGTGAACAAGCCATCAGTTGCCATTAATACCCATTGGTCATCCACAGCCAGCAGCCCTGAACCAGCTCCTTGGAAGATTTTTCTTTCGCTGCCTGGATTGTGCAACCTAACTACAAGCTGAAAGAACTGCATTTTACCCTTTAAACAGAGAACAAACAGGGTTAGGTTATTGCTAAACATCAGACCTGTTTCCATAACAGAAGCAGAAGACAAGGACATGGTCACTGATGGACTATAAATGATAGGTGTCCATATTCATTTAGGTAAGTTCCACCTGAGGGCACTGCAGTTCATATATCTGTCATTCATAATAAATAATTCTAGCAAGCAAATTCAGCTCAACACCTGCCACTGTTAAAGTGCTGAAAGTGACAAAACTCTCCGTGCACCTGCATTAAACTTCTGTTCAGTTGCTTAAATGAATTGCAGCAGCGCTGTATATTTAAACTTCAAAAAAATAAATAACTTCATACAGTGTTAATTAGATGAATCATTATAGTTTTGTCCAGATTTTATTTCAACTTGCTCTGCTCACATTCTTGAAGACACTAAAAGAGCAGGCAGAGTTAAAAACAGATCTGTAAGAAGTCATCCTCCTAGTGAATTAGCAGAATCATTTAGGTTGGAAAAGACCTCCAAGATCCTCAAGTCCAACCTTTGACCAAACACCAAATAACTACAGTGCGAAGTGCGATGTCCAGTCATTTCTTGAGCACTTCCAGGGCTGGTGACTCCACCACCTCCCTGGGGAGCCTCTTCCAGTGCCTGACAACCCTTTGGAAAAAATTCTTCCTGATGTTCAAGCTGAACATCCCCTGGCACAAGATGAGGACATTTCCTCTTATCCTGTCCCTGGCTGCCTGGGAGAAATGGCTGATCCCTACTTCGCTACAACTCCTTTCAGAGAGCAATAAGGTCCCTCCTGAGCCTCCTTTTCTCCAAGCTAAAGGAAATCTTCAGCCATGACCTAGGGGTCCTAAACTGCTAAGAGAAGTGGGGTGACACTGCACAAGAGGAAAAACAGACTGTAAGGGGGAAATCCTTCAGCCCAGAGAACCCCTGCTGCATGCTGGCAATCCCAGCTATGAAGGAGAACATTTAAAACTCATCATGAAGAACACTTGAAAATGTACAGCTGAAAGCAATACAGGCCTAGGGAAGAGATCCTCAGCATAATTATTGTTTCTGTTCTCATGGGTTTTGCACTCACCAACATGCTTTGGGAAGCACAATTAAGGTCTTTCCCACCTATAGCTCACACAGTTCTGTAAGGTTTCTCTAGAGCTTTTTAAAACTGAACTTGCAGGGAAATCGGATTCCAGAAAATGTCTGAATGCTGCAAGGCAATTCTGCTGTGTGGGATTTAAACTTATTTTGCCCCATGTGAGAAACCTGACTGGGTGACAACTGTGGCATTCTTTTTGTCAGCATAAAAAATGATTTGACTGTTCACTGTGTATTTTCCAGGTCTGTGAAAGCTTTTGGGGATTATGCTGGAGGAAAGATTTAGTTATGTTTCTATGGAAACCATAACACTTATATAAAAGCCTGCTTAACAAGCAAGAGTGTGACACTGTATCTCATTCAAGGTGAGCCACCTCTGAGGTAACCCATTGATAAACTTCCAGCTGGGTTTTAAAGCCCAGGAGGACACCAGTGGATTTCTTACACCTCTAATAGGAGTGAGACTCAGCAGGTACTGCTGGATAACTACTTAGCACCGCAGCATGGCTGTTATAATCTCACATGGAAAGTTGCAGTCATTTGGTTGGACTTGAAAGGAAATTTTTCATCAGGTTGTTTACACAGTAATGATTCCTAAGTTTATGTCTTTCTTACTTCTCCCCTACTTCAGAGATGTGCAACTTCACTAGCATGACCCAGAGGAGAAACCCAGTTATGTTTTTTCCATAAACACTGATGTGTTCCCAGATATTTGTTTGAAAAAAACCTGGACATAGAAGTAATATTTTCTTCATTAGGTAATACTTTTCCTGAGATGAAAGTGTCCTTTAAAAGTAGAAAAGCTTTGTCCCCTTGACACTGCTCTTGCCAGCAAGCACACAGAAGTTGCTGTCACAGTGAAGTACAAACAATGTAGCTAGAAGGAGACAAAATTTGTTTTTGTGTTTTCTCCTCAGAAAAGAACATGTTCAAATCAACTTTTAGAATCTATTTCATGTTTTCAATTGACAGCACTTCTAGCCATGTTGTGGATTCTATAGCAATAAACTAGAATTACTAAATGTGGTCTTATTTGATAAGTGGCAAAAGCTGGGACAGAAAGTTGCTTTTTATATTACTTTTGGTTATCTCACTATAAAAAGTTCACTGTCAAAAATTGGTACAAGGATTGAAGGTCATGCTAGGCACATCATCAGATTGGGGAATTAATATTTTAATCTACTTTTACTACTTGCAAAAGTGAAATTGGTTAAATTATTTCTGAATGTATGAAGAGACTCCTTTAGGGTAAAAGTGGCCCTTTCTGGATTTCAATGAGGCAGTGATGTACAGTTTTGTCCATGGACTTCTAAGTCATTCACAGACAGCAGCAGAATGCTCCCCCTGAGAAAGAGAACAGCAGAAACACAAAGGGGATGTCTTGGGCCTCTTCAGGATCTGATCCTGAAATGACTCCCACAGTAACCTGACCTCTCATACTGTCCTGTCCCCTCTGAAAATGTTCTTTTTCACAAACCGAATTAATAAACTCCTGCACATGTTCCCGTGGCACTGTAATTTTTTCCCTTTCTACACAGCACTGAAGAGGTCATTGATGTCCATTTTGCTGGTTTATGTTCATTAAGAAGTGCATCAAACTGCCATTATCCCATTGCTACTGTTGAACTGGTTTTGAGTGATCAAAAAGAAATCTCTGTTGGGATTTCAAAAAAGCCTCTCTGTTGGAGAGGCCCAGGTGCTAGTGGAGCCAAATGTCACCCAGCTAGGTGGCCTGTGCCAAAGCCATCAAGCCTTACCAAGCAGTACAGAGTCAGTCTGTGTTGGAAGGGGTTATGAGGTGGCTGATGTTTACCCAGTTTTGCTCCAGTAGAACATGGAAAGTTCAGGAAACACACCAAATGCAAAAGTCTCTAAGAAAGATTCTACATTATCTGCCCAGGAGCAATATGTTTTCCTTATATTTGGTGTTGCTGCCTTGCTGCTAATCGTGTTTATGCATTGCCAGACAGCTCATGCGTTCCCCCAGCTTTCACTGAGCAGATACTCCTTCTTCCTGCCAGGACAACAGCTTCCAACATTACTTTCTGTAGCCTGGACTGCCTTGGGAAGGCTCCCTTTCTAGAGAGATGAAGACAGAGCAGGCAGGTACAAGCCACACAACAGCTCCTCAGACTAAAAGTAAGGGTTCAAGCACAATACCATATATATTCAGTCCTGCAGGACCCAGGCATGCCCACAGTGTTGTGGGGAGCATGGAAGCCAGAATTCAATCCTTCATGAATCAGCTCTCCAGAGTCCTGACGTTTTTCTTTTCATGATCCATAGGTTAATGTTCTTTCCTCCTCACATACCAATCCCAAGTAATGGTATTCAGAAAATTCAAAACCAGATGGTTTTAGTTGTTTCTTCATTGGCATTCACACTAGTTAATGAGGGTTGGTTTTATGGGGCTGGAAAACTTGCTAACTATGACAGGTTGAGCATGAGCTGCATGATGCACTCATCATGTATAGTATTAACAATGAAAGGCAGCTAAAGCATCTTCAGTTGTTTCCCCTGCATCTCACAAAAATTAACAAGCCTCAGAGCCTTAAGCCTCAGAGCATTTTTGATTAATGGAATATCTATTTTCCTTGTGCAACAGGAACAATATGGCCATGAAGGCTAGGATTTCTATGGTCATCTTTCTCAGAGGCAGACTCAAAGCTTGGTTCAGTGGAGCACCACTAACAGCAGGTCTGGTCTTGGTCTGATTCAGTCTTATTCAATAGAATTGGCTTTTAAAAATCACTTTGGGAAAGCTCCAGGTCTGCTGCTTCTGCCAGTCTCCCTGGGAGCTGTACCATGTATGCAGGGATCAGTGGAAAACTCCTCCTTGCCATCCCCACGCCTACTCATGCTCCAGATCCAAAATTGCCACGTTATCAGTCGATTCAGGGATAATTCTTGCTTGGTCCTTGGTGTTGCCACTAGTCCACCAACATTCCACAGGGACTATGTGTTAGTTCTTTAGCAACATATTCCTGACTTGTAGATGTGCCAGAGACACACAGTCACTTTCTTGAGTCATGCAGATGTTGCCACTCACAGATTCCAGCCATGCACATTTTCAGCCACACCAGCTCCAGCACACTTAGATGATGGTTTTATACCTTCATTTCTGGTATAAGAGTGATTTCTCCACTCTGAGTGAAGTAAATGCCTGAGATCTACTTTCTAGTTTGTGTATGATCCATGTTTTGCAAGTGGACCATCAGAGGAGACCCAGCTGGTTCATCAATATCCAGATGATAAAAAAATAGCCATTCAATTTTCAAGTTGCTGATAAGTACATGAGAAATTATGTGAGGAGAAGATGGTATTCTGTTTTCCAAACATTTCTTGGAACAGCTCTCATTTGGAGTGTGTATTCACACTCCATTAGGAAGCTGTGTCACACCTGGCGCAGCAGGAAAGCATAGAAGGTCAGTTTTGCTGGCGCTGTGAATAATTCTTCCCACAGCAAAACCTCAAAATTTAACTGAATCATTCATTTGCAAAGAAAGAGCAGATGATCAGAGTCTTCCAGCCTGAATTACCTTCTGGAGAAGAAATGCGCAATATGAAGCTCCAGTTTTCCATCATCTACATTTACATGTGCATACACATATATAAGAATTCTTCTTGAACAAGTCACTCAAAAGAAGTGCCATTCCTTCTTTCAAGCACTTCAGCTCAGTGGCATAGGTCATTCCAAAAATTAACTCTCGTAGAAACTTTCTCTATATGGAGATGATGAGCTACCTGGCCCCTTTTCCCTCACGTAATCGGCTGCACAAATGACACAGGTTCACTCAGTATATCTTTCAAAAAACCACTGCTGAAACAAAAGCACTTGGAATGTCCTGTTGCCAGATTTGCTGGTGACACTGATCCCAGAGTGTTGTAGTACTAATAGTTGATGGTTTGTGCTTGTCCAATGTGCTCTGGTGGAAGGTGACCAGCAGTTGGCCCTCTAAGACTTCTGTGAAGTGCATGGAGCTGCCTCTGCCTCAGCGAGGGGATTCCCAAGCTTTGGAAGATAATTGTATCACCACGATTTCTGCTCACTTTCATCAAATTAAGCCTGTTTTGCTTAGATCAGTGCAGCTATTTTTACTTTTATGTCCCCAAATATTGCCTCACTAATTTTTCCTCACTAATTACACTGGATGTCAGCCTGCAAGCTGAAATTATTCCTGTTTCACAGGAAAATGAAAGCCAAGCAACTAGATGCAAACTAAAATATGTCCTCTTGTGGGGCTTGAAAATAGTAATTTTGGAAGTTAGGATATGGTGTGGGCACTGCTAACTCCAGTTAACTGTGATAGCATCAGAATTTAGTTTTAGTTTAGTTTGGTTCCCCTTGTTAAAAAGAGGTTGTGATTTTGTGGTTGTTTGTTTTTGGTTTTTTGTTGCTTTTTTTGGGGGGGGGGGGAGAGTTTGTTTTGGTTTTTTTTTTGGCTAATTGCTAGAGCTGAGGGATTTATATGTTTAGAGAGAGCTGAATATATGATAAATAAGGATTTTTTCAGAAACTGCTAAATTGAGATGGAAGCTACAAAACAGTTCCTTGAAGCTAATAATCAGTATTTCAAGTGATGACTGGGCTGGTTTTACAAAGTAAGCATTTCTTTAATAAAGCATTTGCACACTTAAAATGTCTGCAATCAAGAGGAAGAGAGACAGCAGTTAAAGGATCATTTAGAAATACCAAATGTTAAGAAATAAGTCAAATCCTGAGATTAAACAAATTTGAACTATGAAAATTTGCAGCAGGAGGTCTGATTAGAAAATTTCATAATAATTTTTTTTAAATAAAATCATTCAAATGCAAGAATTTTTCTGAGATTCTTCGTGCACTATGGAAGCTTTGCTGAAGTGCTTCAGTGGAAGGAAATACAGTTATTATTGAAGTACTTTTTGAGGTAAGCAACAGTAAGAAAAATTTGTGTACCTGAAGAGCCAGAGTGGAGATGGCTGCCATGTGTGTGCTGAGGAGAGGATGTGAACTGGCAGAAGGAATCTCCACCATCAGCTCTGTGCTGCTCCACATGGCTGTGGTCCCAGACACAACGTCCCACAGCCCAACCCCAGCAGTCACCTGGAGAATGCCAACACCATGTCCCTACCTTTTTTTCAAGCACACAAAAATGCATAATGCCTTGCTTTGAGGAAAAAGCAACAGCTACACTTCCTAGGAGGTGCCCAGAGAGGCAGCAAGTCTTCTCAACCTCTTGCCAGAGAGGCTTGGTGGCTTGATTGAGCATGATAATGATCTCCAAACATTTTTCCCTGAACTGAGAGTACATTCTTTACATCTAGCATATCAGGACAAGGTAATAACTTCCAGCTTAACCAGGATATTGGAGCATAAAAAATGGATGAATGACATAGAGTTTATTTTTAGTTTGGATTCTCCCCCATTCTATTTAAAGCATGAAACCCAGAGGCAACAAACAAAATCCAAGTCCACGAGAATGTTTTGCACTAGCAGCCAGGTGAGCCAGCAGAGCACACTATAAAGCAGCAGCTCAGGAGGCCTGGGGAGCTGCGACCCACCAGGTGGTTCAGTGCCACACAGATGAATGCACAGTGCAAACACACTTTCTAGCCATGTTTCCTAAGGCAGGAGCTCAGGCAGGAGCTAACAGATTGCTTGCAAAAAGCATGTACAAATCTTGAGGCAATTCAAGCTAGGAGTGGGAAATTACAGCAAACCTTTGATGCTTCTCATGAGCCCACCCAAACTTCTGTTTCACCCTGCCTGTCTCTCATTACTCATTTTGGCTTTGGTCAGAAGCTTCAAATGCACTCAAATACCCATTCTTCCCTGTTTGTCATACCAACAGATCAAGTATTACTTCAAATAAGGGGAAAATGGGCAGACCAAACCTCAAAGAAACTGGCCAGTCAGAGGAAAGTTGAGAAATCTGTAAGATCTGAGCCGTTGCTAGAGATTGAGCATTTTCAGAGCAATATACCAGCAGTACATGATGCAATGATTTGGCTATGCTAACTTAGCAGTAGCTGTAAAAGACATCATCATCTAAGGCATTGGCCAGAACAGCAAGATGCAAGCAGTCAAAACATCATGGGCACGTCCCAGGATAAAGCTAGAGCAAAGCCTTTCTGACACTTCACTTGCTGTGGGATATGGGATGTGTAGGCAGCGAGGAACTGGGAGGAAGTGCTCATTTGTAGCAGAAGAACTTCACATCATTGAGTGCTGTGTCATCCTGAAGTCCCTGTGGGGGCTCTACCTTGGTCTGGAGACCACAGATCTTGCAGCTGTTGGTCCATGGGCCAAAGCTGCCCCATGAGAGTCCATCACCAACCAGCACAGCTTCGTCTGAGCATCTGAACTGGATGTTGTTGGCTACTGTGTCATCACCTGCTCCATGGGACTTCTCTGTTCTCAGTGAAAAGGAGATCAGGTAGCCTCCAGGGCAAACTTGGAAGCTTGTCCAGGAACCCCACCTGACAAAAAGCAAATGGAAAAATGTCTGGGTTCTGTGAGCTGCTGGGAAATGATCATTCTGCTTGTCATGCTGCTCAGAAGCTTAACACTTCTCTGACACAGCATCCTGCTGCAGTCTGGGGCCCCTTACTTTCTAATTTTCTTTTCCTTGCCTTCCAAAGATGTACTTTTCATTGATATCTCATCAGAAAAACACCAGGAATCCTGAGATTGGATATTTATGGTTCTGGTGGAAACTCTGAGGGCAGCCTGAGTGTAGGTTTTATGATGCATCCCTGATATGTGTGACGGGTACTCAGCAGGCAGCCAGGAGAGCAGCCAGAGGTGCAGCACTGCTCCCTGCAGCACGGCCAGGGCTTGGACCTCGCAGTTTCTAAATGCGTGCTTAGAAACTCTTCCAAAGAAAGACTCTGACCCTGGTGTTCACCGTGCTCTGCAGTGAAATCCAAGGGCAAACAAAATGTAGTAAAGTTACGTTACTTTAACTTAAGTTAAAGTTATTAAACCCTGTTTAATAACCCTCAAAATTAATGAAAACAACCCCTAACCACTTGTTTTAATTCACTACACTACAGCACTATGAATACAGCAAGTCAGAGAGAAGAGACCCCTACAAATGATCACAGCCATGGGTGGTTTGTGAGCTGGGGATGACAAACAGGAGAGAAACCACAGTGTCACTTACGCCCCCACCAAGGACTCAATGGTGATTGAGTCATCCTGACAATGCAGGTGTATGCCATTCAGAGCCGTGTCATCACTTCCAAACTGGTCAGGCTCCACCTGCAATGGAAGTCACACAGGGACAGAGGTAAAGGCAAGGGGAAAAGGACCCAGGAAAAGTCCTTTACATACCTGTTGTAAACTGTCCCACCTCCTTTCTATAATGGGAAAGAGAAAATGTCTTGGGAAGCACATTGGAAAAGACAGCTGTCACTGGGAAACCACTTAACCCTTGTAACATGTTCTTTGTGTTTTCTATTTCTGACTCAACAGGTAAGGCAGAGTCTCAGGAGAGACACTGGTGGTGGATGCTTCTCTCCCAGAATCCAGATTTTCTCACCCACATGACTTCTCCCTGCAACATCAGCCACATGCAGACTTTTTTGGTGTAGCTACAGTGGCAACATTTGCCAGAAGACTCATAGCTTTATGTACAGAACATCATAGTCAAGAAGAGGAAAAATCTGCAGAAAATCCTTAGGGACAGGGAGGGTAGGGAATGGAGAGAATTTTACCTTCAGTGCAAATCCATTGGCATAGCCATGATGGCAGAACTGCTGGCTGCCCCACTTGCCCCAGTGGTCCCCGTTGGGCACAGAGAGGACAGAGGTGTAACCATGCACCCCTGAGCCTGGGGGGCACAGGAGGAGCAGCAGGAGGGTGGCTGGCATGAGGAACTTCATCTCTTGTGCTCTGCTTCTGCTGAAGGAGAGCTGGTGTATGGCCTGGGGAATTTGTACCCTCCCAAGGCTGCTTGCCTTTCCCTAGCAGCCCATTGACAAACACCACTGGAACAATAGTTTCCAGCCAGGCATGGCACAGCACTTGCTGACCTTCTCACAGTGCCCATGAGGAGATCCTCTGGGAGCTCAGCAGCTGACATGCAGCAGATCCTGTGGCCATAGGTCTATCCCCCGCCACTGAAGGGCTTTGGGAGCACCTGTGTGCTCCCTACTGTAGAAGCTTAATATTGATTTCTGCTTCTGGCTATGCAGATATTTGGCCATGGGAGTGTTTGTCTTCTGAGAGTAACTGCCATAACCATTTTACCTCTTGCTATTTGGCAAGGAAGTTCAGACTAGACGAAGAAATATAAGGGATGTGGCCTGGAACAAGAGTAAGTAAACTCAAGGCCCGTGACTCCCAAAACCTTCTGCTGAATAGGATTCCTGGGAATCTAAACAAATTAGGTAATTTATGGTTTTAATATCCTTCTTTTCAACAGCCTTTTTAATCTCAAAAACCCTGTATGCTTTGCTTTTGCAGCAAGCTTAGCCAAAGTCAGATATGCTGGGATGCCCACTGTGGTTCTCAGGGCTAAGTGCCACTGGGGAAAAGTAGAAAGGTGAAAAGGTGACACTGAGCCTGAGGGCACCATCTTAGAGAATGTCACGATGCAGAGAGAGGGGAATTCAAAACCCTGAAGCTGAGATTCCCTTAACACAGAGTTAGCCAATGCTTCAGAGGGCCCTTGGCTGGTCTTGCAGCATCTGGCAGAAGCTTTCACTCAGATCAATAGGCAAAGAAGAGAGAGTACATTTTAGAGAAGTATCTTGATCCTCAGGATGTTAAAGCAAGATGAGGTGCCAAATCTTGAACCAACAGAAGATAAAGAATTTCCCTCTTCTAAGTTTCTCTTCCAATCCCTGTTCTGCTCCATCTATTCCTGTCCCACTAAAAGGCGATGCTGCTTTTCCCATTCTTGACTCTGCATTCCTCTTACACTTGTCAGTGGTCTGTATAGTTGGCAATATATGAAAATTAAGATGATGGGAAGTTGGACGATCCTTTTAGTGAAAGGCACTGAGAGAGCACAGCACGTGATGAAAGCACAACCCATTTTCCTTTCTAAACCAGAACTTTCGTTTTACTTCTCCAAAGGGATGTCAAAGTCCAGAGGAGATGTGTTTTCTCCCACAAGGACTGTGCAATCACATCTGGCAAACCAGGTGTGTTTGTTTAGGCAGGGTCACACAGTGGTAGCTGAGGACACTCAGACCTGCCCTTGGCAGCAAATGGATGGAAAGGAGCAGAAGGAGTCAGAAAGAAATGGCTGGGACCTGGCTGGGAAATGGCTACAAAAGGAGCAGGATTCCCTCCCATTTCTCCTTTGCTGGCCCTAAACCACCACCTTTGATCACTTCACCTCTAGCAGCAGTGATGCAGGTCCACAGCCTGGCAGGACCCATCTTCCCTCTCAGACTCTGCTCAAATCATAAGATTCCTGCCTTTTCCCATTGCCAGAGGAGGATCCTGGGGCACAGTGAGCCCGCAGTGCGCAGGGGAGCAGGACGAGGCAGGAGGTGAGGGCACCTTCAGGAATTTGGCCATGAGAAATGACTCCTGTGCAGAATTCACAGAACCAGGAGAAAACTGAAGCTCAAGAGGAGAACTATTAGCGAACTATTAGTCCAAGACCTGGAAAGGATCATTTTCCCAAACAGCTGGTGACCTGGGCTGCCAAATGTGAGATGCCTTGGACTTGATTTCACAGTAGATGGCTTAGACAGCACTTAACACGTGCAGAGCAGACACTGATTTTGCTACCACTTAGGAGTGCCAATTTTGCTTGGGTGCCTCAGCCAGTTTCCAAAGATCAGCTTACACAGACTACCAAAATCAAAAAAAGCCTACAATGGTGAGATCCAGATCTCTTACTGACACACTCACCCTGCTTTCTTGATCCCTCTCCTGTATTTTAATATCCTTGAAAATGTCACAACAGTTTTAAAGAAAATTGGAAAACTGATGAATTTGATTAATGAAACATGACTACAGCAAAATGATGATGATACAGGGTATTTCGTCCTTTCATTATTCATCCAGCTTAATACACTTATTTTTGCAGGCAGAGGAGCATAAAAATTTTGCCACTACTTTTCAACTTTTATAAAAACTTCTATTTTTTTTCATAAACAGATTAATATAATACTAATCAGTATATTGATTTTATAAAATTATTATTGTGATGTTATGACTTGTTTAAAATCAATATGGAACATGGGAAAAAATTGTCTATAACATATAGAAACATATACCATACATGATTTGCTTATTTTATGATTTTATTGAAAAAATTATTTATTAGCTGCTCTTGAAAATTCATTAATTTCTGATTTTTACACCTGAAAATACCACACACTTAACAATACAAACTTCATTTGGCAGTGTAGTGTTGTCTTTCTCATATCTTAGTTTCTCATATTCATGTAAACCTGCTGCTGCACAAAGGATGGAGATCATTTGAGATGTTGGACTCTTTTGAGTGAGCTGTAGGAAGGGTTGAAGGCAGCAGGTGCCCAGGAACTCCAAATAGGAGGGGTAGTAAACAGTATTCCCTAAAAGAGAAGTCAATAAATTCAGGGTGATGGTTTTGACTGAATGACTGTGTGCTTCTGCGTGCTCTGGGCCATTTTACACTCCTCCCACACTGCTACCAAGGCACTGGTTACCACCCATCAGCTCTCAGTAGCCACATTCCTCATCATCTCTAATGCCAAAGCTGACCATTGCAACTGGGTAGAAATCCACTGTAAATCACACAGCCTGGCTCTGCCAACCCTTCCTCACCTGCAGCCTGGGATGCAGATAAGACACTGCACAGCCAACTGCATCCTGCAAAAGACACACTATCTCATGGAAATGGTACACCAGCAAACCCAGGAATCACACCCAGTGCCAAAAAAACATAAAAAGGCAATAAAGAATCTATTCTATTCCATGGAAATATGAATTAGTAAAGGCTTGCATTATTTAGAAAGAAGAGGTGAGATTCTGAGGGAACACAGACATCAGTGCAGATGTCTCCATCTGAAATAATTGCAGTTTGCTCCCTTCATAGCTGCTGAGAGACAACATGATGACAATAGAGAGGAGCAGATATCTTCACATGAACCTCTCTCTGAAATCATCTGTTCATCACCACTGACTACAGTGAAGCATGATCCCATCTGAACTAGTCTTATAACCTCAGACTCTGTTTAGGATTTTGCAGGCTAAAAACAGTAGTGCTGAAGGAGAATTAGTTTTCAGTACTATGGGTAAATGTTTAAGAGAAAATGAGTAATCAAATTATCTGCTATCTGGTCCTCATTTTCTCATTTGCTAAATTGACTCAGATTAATAGGAAATTGAATGGCAGGGAAAAATATAAGTGAGAGATCTCAGAAATGAGACAAGAGCGGGGGTTTTCTAGATGCATGAGCAGAGAGAGAAGCTTTAAAGCAAATAACATAAGTATAGCCATTTCTCAGATAAAAGGGGAGATAATTTCACATTAGTGAAATGATGGGATGTAAAGAGGACCTTCATGTAGAGGTGGTGCTCCCCTTGTTGTGAAGTTATTTTCAGGTGGTTTCCCACTTGCCCACAACCCCCAGCTTTCATATAAAACTTTACCTTGAAAATGTAGACAGTTATCTACTAAGCTGAGCATACATTATTGTTTTTAAAACAGCAATTACAGTCTATAAATTTAATAAGCAAAGTCTCTATTCTACTGTGCAATAAAATAAATAAAAATATCGAGCAATTTTAGACCTAGAATTGCCTCCTGTGGGACACGGCTTAATATGTGTTTTTACAGACTTTCAATATTTTTTACTATTAATTCAAATTGCTAATTAACTAGAAACCCCACAAAGAAATGGAGAGGCAGATCTTCCTGCAGTGCAAATTTACTGACAGCCAGAGACCAAATGCCAATTTACACCCACTGCAAGTCTTCAACTAAAGATTACTTCACCTATGAAAACTTTAGCAACTTATTCCGAAAATTCATTGGGAAAAGTTCTCAGGAAATCTATCCTTAACCACAGCCACAGGGCTGTTCCACCCCCTTGAAACTGAGGCTCAAGAATGCCAAGACAAAAAACAGATTAAGGTCTACTGAGGGTTGGGGGAGGGAGAGGAGGGAGGAAAGAAAAGGAAAAGGAAAAGGAAAAGGAAAAGGAAAAGGAAAAGGAAAAGGAAAAGGAAAAGGAAAAGGAAAAGGAAAAGGAAAAGGAAAAGGAAAAGGAAAAGGAAAAGGAAAAGGAAAAGGAACAAAGAAAGAGAGAAAGAGAGAGAAAGAAAGAGAGAAAGAGAGAGAGAAAGAGAGAGAAAGAAAGAGAGAAAGAGAGAGAGAAAGAGAGAGAGAAAGAGAGAGAGAAAGAGAGAGAGAAAGAGAGAGAGAAAGAGAGAAAGAGAGAAAGAAAGAAAGAAAGAAAGAAAGAAAGAAAGAAAGAAAGAAAGAAAGAAAGAAAGAAAGAAAGAAAGAAAGAAAGAAAGAAAGAAAGAAAGAAAGAAAGAAAGAAAGAAAGAAAGAAAGAAAGAAAGAAAGAAAGAAAGAAAGAAAGAAAGAAAGAAAGAAAGAAAGAAAGAAAGAAAGAAAGAAAGAAAGAAAGAAAGAAAGAAAGAAAGAAAGAAAGAAAGAAAGAAAAAGAAAGAAAGAAAGAAAGAAAGAAAGAAAGAAAGAAAGAAAGAAAGAAAGAAAGAAAGAAAGAAAGAAAGAAAGAAAGAAAGAAAGAAAGAAAGAAAGAAAGAAAGAAAGAAAGAAAGAAAGAAAGAAAGAAAGAAAGAAAGAAAGAGCAAAAAGCTCTGAAAATAAAGTTTATATTTGTAGATTATTTTGATAAGTACCAGATCATTCAAAGCTCCCTTTATTTTTTAAATAAAGGAATTTATCAACATATCCTGAACACAGGTGAAGGGGAGGATGAAAAGAAAGAGGGCATGTCTTTATTTGATGTCAAAATGTATGAAAACATTTAATATATGTAAGTATCTTTTTACTTTATCAACATTTTTAATCTCCTAAGGCAATTCAGGTATTGTTTGAAAATACTTCAGCTATCAGTCTAAGCTGCATGCTGATAAACAGCAGATTACATCCTGATCTATGCCCAGAGCAAGGCAACATGATGCTGTAGACTATGCCTACTGTTTTGACAAAAAAGTCTTGAGGCAGTTATCCGTGGAGGAGAGTCCATATTATTCCAGGAAATCCTTGTGTGGAATTACAATCCTCTTCCAGTCCAGAGCAAGGTAGAAATAAATGATGGTCATTGGGAACCACCATGTGCAATTACTGCTGGCCACTGCAGTCTGAATGTTTGCACTTTGAGAAAAGACTCAAGCAATTTGTCTCCCACAAGAACTCCTCACAGACAGTCATGCTGATCCAGAGAATTTACTATGGAACAGACCCTGTTGCCTATAGTCAGCTACCCACCTCTGGAATTCATGCCGCAAAGCCTTTAAGCACTGCATTAATGTTCTGGACTTCATTCATATTCCTAAAGTTCACCAAGTGTTAAGTTTTGCTTCACTTGATCTTGCAGCAGATCTTCAATTATCAGCCTTCAAATGAAGGTCCCAGTGCCCTCAACACTGACCAGTGAAGGGATAACTGGGGAGGCAGCCCTGGTCCTGCCACAGCTTCAGCAGCTTTGCTGAGGGGGTGCTCTGGGGTCTCTGTCAGGAACAGGTGAATACGGGGGAAACACTGGTTAGGCACAGGTTAACCCAAGATATCCCATACCTGGGGAGTAGTTTGGAGCGGAAACATGAAGAGTAGTCCCACTGAGTAATGAACAGGTATTTCTGCTGTGGTTTTGAACCTGCTGCATGCTTGACTTCAGCTCCTGCAAACACACCGATCCAGACCCATGTCCCTCACCCAACTTCCATCACGGCTGTCAAGAGCAAGAATTGATCACCACCTACAAACAATGGTAGCTGTTTGGGCATGATCCATTTATCATTTACACTCTGTTAAAACCCTGATCTAGAAAGGTCCTGCTTGCTTAGTGAGTTTCCACAGTGTTCTTCACTGAGGTATCCAAGGACTCCACCAACATTACTTTCCCTTGGGAAACAAGGGAGTGACATTTCTGCATGCAATAGTCCAGGCACCGAGGTGCACAGACTGAAGACAGAAGCACCCATTTACTCTGAGTGCTAGATTTCTTTGACCATATTTCAAAATTTTGAGTATGACATTGGATATAATAGTTCAAGGCAAAGATACAAGTGCTTGTAGAAAACGCTGGTCTAAATTTGAGACCACAGAGTCTCATTGTAAACAATTCAGACAACAATCAATGATGAGGAATTCATTTACAAGTAAGTGAAATAATCGACCTTGAACCACCAAGGGGGTCATGACAGAGATGCCCAAGGCAGCATTCACCATCAGGACACGGGTTTAGGGGGTTTAGGTGCACAAGCCCTGTCTTGGTGACCCAGACTGACCATATCTAGACCCTGACCCCCTGCACCTGATCCTGGTGCTGAGATCCAGTCCCCTTTGCAAGGTTTGCTGCTTTGTCCCCTGCCCAAAGCCTTGGAAAGGAAAAGAGGAACAATTATCCCAGCATGACTAAAATTGTAGCACTAAATGGGGCACGTGTGCCACATCCCACTAGCTCATGCTGTCCTGGGAGATGTTGAGGGTTGCAGAGAGTAGGACAGTCCTGAGGAGGTAGAAAGGGTGTTGGAGAGGCAGACAGAGGAGGCAGAGCTCTCTGTCCTGGTACCGAGGTGCTGAACACGGACAAAGCAAGGAGAGGCCAGAACAGCCACGGGTAGGAGGCAAGGGAGACACTGTCAGTCCAGGACAGAGTATCATTCACATGCCTGCAGTGCACTGTGGGACACAGAGCCCTCTCCCACCTCTTCCCCCAGCCTTGTGAATTCATGGAAGCCCACCTGGAGAAGGCAGTATTGGCTGGGACCAAAGTGCTTGCTGGGTAAGGGGAAGCTTCTCTTCCAAAGGCTTACTGTAGCTCCCCTACCTCCTTACCTGAGGTGCTGGCTTGCAGCCAAGTGTTGGGGAGGGAGAAAAATTGCTACGGAAGAGATGTTGGACATGAGGGAATCCTGTATCCTAGAAAAAGCAATGGTTTTCCCTAACCCCAGCTCCTACTTCCCGTTCTATGTATGCCTATTTTTTCCCACGCTCCCCATGTGTGATTTCTGGCCCCTCTGTATTTAATTTGGGAATTGCTGAAGCTATACTGCCTGTGTACAGCTCAGGTAGATTTCAGGAACAGGGGAGGCTGTGTGTCTCCTTTCTGTCCAGCACCAAGGCAGGTGAAGGTGTGCAACCATTGCTGCAGTACTCCTCCTCTGCTCAGGGCTGGAGTTCACCTAGCAGGGATGGAATAACCATCCAATTAATGCAATTGCTGCCAAGGCTCATCTGCAGAGGTGAAAAGTTGTTTTATTGTATTCAATGTTCATGCCAGTAAGAGATGACAAAGTAATGTGGAGAGGGAATTCATATGATGGATACACTGCCAGGCTTCACATTGTTCCAAAAACACCTGTTGCTGAAATTTTGACATTTTACAACATTGCAATAGTCTTCTTCTAAGAGAGGCCTGAAGCACAAGTTGAATAGAAGAGTACATAGCACAAGAAGTTTCACCACAAGCCTCTCCAATGTGGCAAAGCTACAATCCACTGAAAATCATTGGAAAGGAACCTGGTCAGGACAGCTGTCATTCCTCCCCTCCACAGTTTCCTCTGAATCCTCTGCTGCTTCTGAAAGACTCAAATGATTCATATATGCAATTAATTTATTTTTTTCAGAAGCCACTTTCCCTCATCCCTACCCTCTGTAACTTGCACTGAATCCAGCTGGTTTGTATCACTCTCCTCCTAGCTGAGCCAATGGGCACAAGGTTCCTGATCCCTTCCTCTGCAGACTCACCTCAGAGCAGAGGTAAGCCCCACACTCACGGGAGTGGGCAGACTCTGAACAGGCTTGAAATTTCTGTGGCATTATCCATGAGAATCACCTGTCCTGACAACTTCTCACAGGGAACATGGGTGCATGTAATGAGACCTCATCTTTATGCATCTTTGTAAATTTATATGCATGTAATAAGAAAGGGTTAAGTTCTTTGGCAAGTTTAATATTGTTCGGTCCCCACCACAGCCTACCACTGCAGCCGATCCGTAGAGGGCCTTGCCCACATGCAGGTCTCCTACAGGAAGCTCACCCAGCTCTTTCTTTCTCTTTGCTGCCACAGGCACAAGACCTTTTGGAAGACTCATCATGGCCATGCTGGGCTCTGCTTCGTTATCTCACTGTTCCAAAGAGTGTGCCTAAATGCACTTGCCAGTCATGCTGGTTTTGGCATGTCCTTGAAACCCTGACACTGCTGTTGTCTATTTCTTCTCCCAGTGCCCATGCCTCATGACATACTGGACAGGGGAGAGACCCTCACATTGAGCACAAGGGCCAATGGAACACCAGGTGGTCCCTGCCCCCGTGAGGAAGGGCCTCAGGAATAGCAGAGGGAGAGGAGAAAGCAGGCAGCTTCTTTTTACTCTTTTTATGGCATCACCTGCAGGTCAAAGCCCTTTCTCAGTGGTTCTCTTCACTGCTTCAGGTTTGTGTGGGCTGCACTCAACAGCAGGTCTGGGTGTCCCTGGCTGCTGGTGTGTCACTGCCTGAGCAAGCACACCTGGCCCTTCAGCTTCTCTCTGGGGCTCTTGCTTGCTTTCTTATTTCAGGGGAAAAAAAAGTGCATGCCTTGATGAAAAATCTCCCTCTCTGCTATTTTCTATGCTATGGTCCCTTTTCTTTTGTACTCAGATAAAACTCTGTGACTTTTTTATTTCCTCCAGGTGAGGAAAATGCAGCTGTACACTGCTTGCAGGGAAACTGTGCTTGCCCTGCCTCTAAGAGCTGCCTGTGTGCAACACTCCAGGTTTCGCAAGCACAGAAGCATTCCTTGGCAGAGTACTTAATCCTCTGTTCATTTGGGGTTACCCCAGGTTCTACCCCTCTCCTCAGGACTGCTGGAAGCCCCCACAGGGCTCCCCCTTAGGGCTGCCAGGCAGTGGAGGGAGCAGAGGGAAGCTGCTGATGGAAAGCGCTGCTCTGGAGCTGCCCACCCTTCCAGGGCCCGGTGTCAGTGACAGCCAGGACAGGTCACTGCAGACCCGCTCAGCTCTGCCAAGGAGCAGTGGCTGTGCTGCCACCAGGCCAGAGCTCACAGACACCAGCACACCCAGGGGCTTGGTCTCCTTTTCTCCTGCTGCTCACAGGGAACAGGAGCACAAAGCACATTTTTGTCATCCCTGCTCCTAAGGACAAGACCCTTGGGCAACCAGGGGAAACCCCCACTATCACTTCAGTGGATGCATTGGACTTGTACTACAGCTAAAAGCCTCCTTTGCTGCCAGGAATGTTTTATGCCAGATACCCACATGTCTTTAAATCCCTCTGAAAACCCTCCTTGATCCCAGAACATGATTTTCTACTGTACCACCACCTGCAGTGACTGCAGCAGTCCACAGTTCCTAGGCTACATGCGAAAAATATCTCATATCTAGGTTTCCCTCAGAATGTCCAGTTTTTCAGTAATTTTATGCAGCTGGAATATGGATTTCTTCCCTTTCTTGAAAATTTATGGACATTTCTCAAGAAAATCTTTCACAAAAACAGGGCTAACCATGAAGATACAAACCCTGTTAACCTCCCATACAAATGCCCTAGAGGTCAGCTTCTGTTTCCCTCATTTTCACCTATTCCTCCAAGTAAGATTGCACTCAGTCTTTGAAGGGCTTTGAACACTACAAATGGTATCTGCACACTTCACTTGAGTAACACCTGCTTTGGGGGATTTCCTCAATGCTTTGGTCATTTTGTCCCTTTTTCACCCACAGTCAGGTATAGAAGAGCAAAGTTTCTTGAAATTCTGATCCAACCAGCTTGGCCACAGTAGCTTCACCACTGAGGCTGATGTCTTCTTTATTTTAACTGTATCCCTCCATGAGATGCAGTTACAAAAAATAAAAAACAAACAAAAAAAAGAAATCTCAAAAAATACCCCCACAATTTTCTCTCCAAACTGGGTCAAGTCTCTGTGGAAAAACACTCCATTAACAGCATGAGTCTCTTTTGTGGCCACATCTGCACAATTTTATCATGCAATTAGACCTTGGCTCTGGCCAGTGAGTGATCTATTAGCTAAAAGTACCTCAGACAAAAGGAAGCCTTTGTGCATAAATTAATGCAAATCAAGCCTGGGCTCTTCCCTCCCGTGATGCTGGGAGCTGTGATGTTCTGTGCTGCTGCAAGAAATGAACACTCTGCTCTAGCCTGGGGACAACAAGCCAGTGAGAGGGGAGACAAGGGCAAGGCAGGACTTCAGCTTTAAAGCCTGGATGAGAAAGAAATACTCAGAAAACAGCCAACTTTGTGGATTGGTATTGAAACCACACCAACCATGGTGTGTCCACCTGAGCATCACCCGGAGGTATCACAGAATTCAAACGCTAGCCAGTGAAAATGCCTTCTTAGAACATCAGGAAATGAACATGCCTTGACAAAACAAATCAGGGACGGCTCAAATCTCCTTATCAGCACAGCAAAATCCAGCTCCGAGACCCCAACAAGCTCCAAGTGGAATACACTGCACCTTTGCAGAGGAGAGCAGTGTTGATGTCTCAGCTGCTGCAAGGGCTCTGGCTGCTACTGCTGCATTGGAGATCTGCTGTCCCTGCTCCACCATAGCAGGTTTTTGCTGCTGCTACACCAGGGGGACACAGACTGGAAAGGTTTCCTGGTCCCACAAAACTGTTGCAAAAACGTGAACATATCCCAAAGCACACAATGGGAGTCCTGTTCTCTGAATCATTCCCTTAAGTGGGTAGTCCATGCCTGGCAATAGGAGAGAAGCTCAAATGGGATTGGTTTTTTAGGGCTGGATCTTTTTGAGAGGGAGAGTTTACTCAAGTAAACCCCTGCTTCTACTCTCCTTTTCCCTGTTTGACCCACAAATGTCCTTTCACCTCCCCATCCCTTCATTAAAAAAGAGCAGGTGCCAGTCTGATGAGGTGTTTCCTAACCACAACCCAAGCCAGACCTGTGCCAGTGCTCAGGCAGGCTCACCCACCCAGCTCCATGAACAATGCTGTAGCTGGAGGAAAGTGCCAGTAACCCAGAAAACTGGCTCCATGGTATTCATTTTATGTCAGCGCTAGGCAGGATTTATTTCTTTGTTTTCTTCAGTGCTGCTTGGGGGATATTTGCCCTTTGCTAGGCTCACATTGCTGGTCAGGAAAAGGACTCCCCAGGCAGCAGGAATTTGATGTCCCACAGTTTCTTATCTGCAGCTCTAGTCCAGCTTGTATTAATAAAGGTTGAAGATTATTTAGGACTTCCAGTCTGCTGGCCAGTTGCAGAGGGGATGGGAAATTCAGGATGGACTTACACTCACAGTAAAGCATTATACATGCAATAATATGTGATTTAACAGATATTTTCATATACTTAATCTAATAAACACAGCATATGCTGTAATGTATATGTGGCCTGGTTACTTACATTCTCCTTTAACAGTTTGTGTAAACAGATCCCAGCTGTTCCACTGCTTTCGCTCGTTTCTTGATGTTTCCCCAATTTTATCCTGGAAATAGAGAGAAAATAAACACTTTGTAATGGTGTTTCTGGCAGCAGCCTTCACCCATTTACTGGTGTGAAGCTCCTGCGGTCTCCTGTCACTTGGCATTTCACACTCCCCTCTCTGAGGCACAGACAGAGGCTCGGGTGCCTGGGAGCACCCCAGAGATGCAGAGGCAAGCAGCTGAGCGAGGCCCCAGGGAAAGCTGCTCCCAGCAAGCCTACAGGCAAGTGTGACATGATCCTGCATGGCTGAGGGGGAGAATTGGCATCCCCCTCCCACCCCTGTGCCTTCCCTCTCACCTCCAGCTGCCAACACCTCAGGCTGTGCCAATACCTCACCCTGTGGTGCACCCTGGGCCGTGCCCACGAGAGCTGCACTGCTCCCCATCAGGCTGTGCCCACCTGGGTGCCCACCAGCCCCAGGACAAGCTGCGTACCCAGTGAGTCTCCAGAGCAGAGAGCAGCTCCTGGGGGCTCTGCCACAGTTCAGCAGCTGAAGGTCAGGATGGGCTCCTGGCTTGCAGAATTAGTTGTTTGATCAGAGCAAACTGGTCTGGAAAGATGCTCAGGAGGTCTTCTGGAGCATTCCTACTCCAAAGCTATCACTGCACACTGGGCACCACTGATGCAATTCTGCTCAAACTTTCCCAAAAAATCCTCCAGGGATAATCTTGCAGCCTCCCTAGGCTTAATTATTGTTATTAAGGATACTCCTTGGCCAACCTTAGCCTGCTGCAGTACTCATCCATTAGTGTTTGTTTCAGACAGACAGAGTCCAGTCCACTCCCTTCCACTGTACAGCAGTATTCTGCACTGTTGCTGGCTCTTATGCTGTCCTCTCCCACAGCAGCTGTGAGCTGTTTGCAGTGCCTGGGGACTTGTTAAGCTCCCTGCAGAGCCCAGGAGACTGCACTCCTACTGTAGTATGGTTTCTAAGTCCTTGGAGCAATGCTTACCTCCCCAACCTAGTCCTTGCGTCCCCTCCTTGAGCAGGAGTCCCTGCACAGCCACCAGCCTCCCCCTGGTCCCTTGCAGCTGCCACCCAGCCTGGCTCTACATGGCATGGAGGGAGCCCAGTGAGGGAGAAGACAGAAAACCCTGGGGTAGACTTTCTACCCTGGGGTCCCTGCATTGTCCTTCCCACACGCTCTCAGGGCAGCAGTGGCTGCAGATCCTGACAGAAGGGCTGTTCCCAAGAACCCCTCTCCCTGTCACCCACAGCCCAGTCACACAGTCCCAGCCCTCATGCTCGTTATGCACAGATTTTCCAGACTACTGGTGGGTTTTGTTGGACTCTATCCAGCCAGGCCATGTCCTGCTGGAATTCAGTGCCCTCAGTGGAGTAGAGCAGCCCCGCTGGGGGCCCACACTTGCTGAGAAGAAAACTCACTCCATTTGTCCCCTAGGCGGTAATTTGGTTCCCATTTCTGAGCATGGAGACCACCTGACACCGCTGACTCATGCATTGCCTCTGATCCTTTATGACCCAGACCCTGCTCTGCAGAGTGATGTCAATGCAGGTGGTTTAATTCATGCAGCTGCTTACTTCTGCAGAAGTAAGGTGGGAGCTCACCCCTGTCCCTAGAACAGAATCGCATCTTATTTTTCTCAAACTATTTCTCCAATTTGACAAGACCATTTGTCAAGCTCAAGCTGTGTCTCCCTAAGTACTTGCAGCCTATTCCAGCTTGTTGTGGCCTGCAAAGTTAATAAGCTTGTTATTTATTTTAGAGACCACCATTAATAATGGCCTGGCCTGGCATTTCCCTGCTCATGAATTTCTTCCCAGAGGCCACCCTGCTCATTCTTCATTAAACTTTTCTGTGGAAATTGGATTTGGTCAGGCAAGAGAGAGGAGAAAACAAAGCTAAACTCAGATTATTACTCATTTCCCATCTGAGGGGAGAAAAGGTAACACATAATGCATGTCATCTGCTTCATTTAGCAGTCAGAGCCATAGCAAGTCACAAATGTGTGTCCCAGTGCTGTGGGTGTGTCACACAGCCACCAAATTCAAATTGAGACCACCTGCCATGTGCCAGTGTGTCCCAGAGAGGAGCTGAGAGATGAAGAGGATGGTGCATGCCGTGCCTGGGGCAAAGACAATCAATGGGCCAGGGGGATCACCAAAGCAGGGCACTGCTGGAGGCAGGGGTCAGCAGGCAGAAGCCATGGCACCATAAACAGGGCCATGAAACAAGAAAAGCCCTCTGGCTGCACCTTTGCTTGGCCAGCTGAGGATGTAACTTAGGAGCAGTCTGTCTGTTTCTCCTATAACTCAAAAGGGCTGCCCAACTCTCCCAGGGCCTCAGCAATCTCTGCCAGCTTTCCTGTCCTGCTGCTGCACTGAGCAGTGGCTGTCCCACCCTGACAGCCACTCAGATGGCACAGGGGCAGTGACACAGGGGCTCTATTACCCTCTGGTGCTGCAGTAGAAGTTCTCTCATTCCCAAAGCCAGGAGCTACCCAGTGACTGCTCTTTCTGTAGGATCAAGATGAACTGTTCATGTGCAAACCTTCTGCTGGCTCTGTCCCTGTGTGCTCAGGGAAATGGAGCCCAGCAGCACAGCCCTGTCCCTGCTGCGCCCACGGAGGCTCCAAAGGGGCTGCTCCTCCTTGGCTGTACCAAGGGATTTGCAATGACAATAAAGAACCCTTCTCCTCTCCCATGATCTACCTTCTGCCCTTGTACTTTCAATATCCTGTCTCACAATTCATTTGTGCTTGAGGTATTTTTCTTATGAGGTGCTCTGGGTTTTTTTCTTCCTCTGTGTTTGCAATCAGCAAATGGGCCCTTGGAGTATAACAGCTACAAGAATATCTGAAACTCAGGTTTTAGACTGGAGAGAAGTTATTAAAGAAGAGTTTTGGGACTTTGAAGACAAGAGTAATGGGGATTTAGCTATCCAAATATCCAAAGCAACAGAAAATACCAGAAGGAAATGCAAAGGAAGAGCTCAAAAGGATAAATCTGTGTGGTTTAGGAAAGAGAAGGGATGAGATAATGTCTGGAAATTGATTAAAGTAGAGAAGTGACTCTGTAAATTGTGAGGAAGAGCATAAATCAGGCAAGAAATGTGTTCAGAATTAACTCAGAGTACAAGTCCAGAGAAGGATGTGGCTGTCACAGTTATGGCAGTAACACTGCCATATATCTAGTTTCACACCAGTGCAGTCCCAAACAACATCTCAGCAGACATGGCTTTTCCACAGAACCTGAGTGCCCTGCTCAAAGGAGGGACAACTTAAAAGAAAGATAAAGATTCTGACGGTCACATCCAGTCAAGTTTTGAAGATTTTTTCCTCACAAAAAAAAAAATTCTTTTGTCAAATTTGTTTATTTTCAGTCTTGAAAGTCAGCAAGATCTGGCAGCAGTACATCATGCCAGGAGAGCTATGGCTTTGCTTGGAATGAAACACCAACAAAACTTTGCCAGTGATAAAGTTCCCAGGGCTCACCACCTGGAAGGAATTTCTTGGCAGATTTCATACACAAAGAGAAACACTTCATTCTCAGTTAATTTTAATTCACTTTTGCATATCTACTCCCCAACCCCCCCCATCCTCACTTCAGATCTTCAAAAACTCTCCTGGTAATCTCTCCAGGCTGGCTGTGGGGCACTGTCAGAGGTGCAGGATGCCTCTCTCTCTCTGTACCTCAGGGCTGAGACAATGCTTTTGCCAGGTCCTCAGGAGTGCTCCTGGCTCTCTGTTCCCTTTGCTCACTGAAAAACCACACATGCAGACCCTGCACAGGATCCTTCTCCATTCTTCCCACCCAAAGGCAGCCTCCCAAGGAAACCCATGGGCTTGCAGCCTGACTGACAGCAGGAGCAGCCTGAAGGTTGTGATGCTGGAAGTACAGGACCAGGAAACACAAGGAATTAACATTTACTTGGGAAAGAGTAAAAGAAAATTGTCAGTGTTATACCACAAGGTAAAGGAGGCTGCAGGAGACAGTGAGTGCTAATATTGCAGCCAGATGGAAATAATAGAAGTAACACATCTGGTGGTAGATTGCATGTGAAAAAATGGCAGACAAAAAGCACTTTGGAGAACAAATGGCAAAGGGAATAAATGCTATTAATGTTTCTTCACATCAAAGATTCAGGACCTTGTCAGAAAATCTGTAGGGCCAGCAGATACGGCCATTTTAAAATTATTTATTTGCTCAGTGCTCCTAGTGGAAGAAACTTCATTTTCAAATGGCTCCAGCCATTCTCAGGGGTTAGGGTTCTTAAGAAAGATTAGGTAGAAATCAAAATTACTTCAGAAGAGAGATTTAAAAAGTCACACTGTGAATAGCAATGAATGACTAAGACTGATAATAAGTACTCAGGAGATCTATGTCTCTAAACTGGAAGAGCTAACATCACAGCAGTGATGGATGTGTCATTTAAAATTACTGGTAAGTTAAACATGGGCAAACATGAGGTCAATTTTAAAACTTTGCTCCAAAGGTGATGGGAGTAACTATAGAAACAGGATGACCCCCGTGGCAGGGAGGAATGATTGGGAAGACTCCATCTTATCAGAAGGTTAATTAATTACTTTATTATACTATATTATTCTATACTACATTACTTTATATCTAAACTGAATCTGCCAAGCACTCAGCTCTGCACACAACTGCACAGAATCCCATGACTGTCAGCTGACAGTCCCCACACACAAACACACACACTTGGCTCTGATAGCCAAGGAAACAAAACACCACCACTTTGGGTAAACAATCTCCATATTGCATTCTACTCTTGCACAAACACAGGCACAGCAAATGAGATAAGAATTGTGTTTTCTTTCTCTGATGTTCAGGGAATGTGGAACCCAGAAATATTCTTGGGGAGAATTGTGCCTTGCTTTTCTCTGTGAAGAGAAATGTGGCAACAAATAACTACAGGCCTCTTATTCCAGCTTAGATGCTACAGTGGGATCAGCCAGTCTGTGCTGCATCTGTGAGCTGTGGCAGTCTTTGTTGGGAAACCACAGGGGTAGCTTCTGTGAGAAGATGCCCGTGGCTGCACCCATGTCAGCCAGAGCCAATGCCAGCCAGCCCCAGGACACATTCACCAGAGCTGAGCCCATCAGCGATGCTGGGGGCTGAATATGAAATATATTTCAGGAAGGGTAGAAATCCTGCACAGCAGCTGGAGAGAGGAGTAAGAACATGCGAGAGGAGCAGCCCTGCTGACACGGAGGTCAGGGCAGGGGAAGGGCAGGAGGTGCTCAGGACACTGGAGATGACATTCCCTGCAGCCCGTGGTGAAGCAGCTGAGCACCTGCAGCCCATGGAGGACCAAAGGGAGCAGAGACCTTTTGAGGCACTGCATCTGCTTTTAAGCTGACATGACAGCCACAGGAGTTCAGTGTCAGTCAGCTTCAAAGGCTGACTGCAGCACTGAAGAATTCTTGATACTAGGTCTTTGATAAAAGAACTATCTTTAGTTTACTGATGTGGGAAGAGTTTAACCGGTTTTATCTCCAATGAAATTACAAAGGCCATTGCAGGAATGTTTTCAGCCCACACACAATGTAAAATGGCTGTTTCTCACCACCATCTAAGAATGCTTATGTTCTAGAGAAGGTCAGCTGAGAACACAGCTCCTGGAGAGCCTCACCATCTTATAAATGGGCAGTAAATGACAAAATACCTTCTGCCCTAGGGAAAGGGGGATTCACCTAACCTGTACTTACCTATCTACAATGTAAATGTGTACATGCAATGTCAATAAGGCTACTGCAAGCACTTCATTCTTTAATCTTGATGTTTTGGCTGTGTGATTACCTCTTACTGTTGTGCTGATTTTCTGATTCTTTTGAGTGCCTGCACTATTTCCAAACAATTTTGTCTTCGTTGTAACTCTGCTCTTTTTTGTCATAGGGTGGAGGACTTAAGTTGTCAAAAAAAAAAAAGATATTTCCTTTTGGCTTATATGCTTGCAAAATTACAGAGCTGATCTTCACTCTGCTCTGGCCATCATGTCTTCAGTTGCTGAGTCTAACAAACACTATCCTGGCCTTCCAATAGCTTGAACAAAAGAAGAAAGGACATGTCACATATGACCCTACCACTAGCTGCCATAGCTTACCAGCAGAGAAGTTGCCAGAGTCTCTGGGTTCAAACTCCAGCTTTCCAAAGTTACATAATTAAAAACCCACCCATCCTAGACTTGCGAGCTGGTACTTTTCCTGCCTGATTAGCAAACTGCAGGTTAACTGAAAAAGAAGCAGTGGGTGAAGAGCAAGACCTTCCCTGGATAATAAGCTGTTAATTAGCAGGGATGTTAGAGGCATCACTGGATGTTTAGGGAAGTTCAGTGTATCAGCAGATCCACCCAAAAGTACTCATTGTCCCTGCACTCCAACAGCACAAACTCAGCTGCTGATACTGATCCCATCATTTTTATTTCAGTCCATTCCTTCCTCCTAGAGCTGAGAAAGATTTCTGTAGGGAAAGAGGTGAGAGAGGAGGGGACGGAAAGTTCTTTGACCCACGAAGATTCCTCACTCTTGAAGAGTTAAAAATTAATGAGAGACAGGAGAGGAAATATAAGGCTGAGATTAGTTCCTTGTTTGTTTTCTTGCTTCCCACCGTGAAGTTATAGAAATGCAGCCAGTGTTCACTTTCTCCCACAGGCAGTTAATTACTTGTGTGAATAGTTTTCACTGCTTCCTGCTGCAATATCCCAGAACCACTGACCCAGTGGCACTGTCTCTGCCATCTCCTCCCCACACAGCCAAAAGGAATAACAAAAAATCAGCTTAGCAGGGTCTTTTTGCAACCAGGATCTCTCTTCTGCCACCTGCAGTGGCAGGACAGCTCAGACTGTTAGAGAGGAAACAGGAGAAGATGTGTGAAAGCAGAAGACAGAGAAAACAAGCCCCGTCAATAAGTGGGACTCCAACAGAGAAAGATTCAGCTCTGTGAATATAACTACAAACTGTAAAACATCTCTAGTTTTTTTTGTATCAGTCATCTTGGAGTTTCCTTCTCCACCTAGTTTCTCTTCACTGCTTTCTTTAAGATTCATGTACAGTTGTAGGTATCTTTGACACTGCTCAACCCTAACTTTCCATATATCCCAAAAGCCTTATCATGGTTAATGGAGAGGGCTGATAATATCACTTATTCAACCCCTCAGCTTAGAAAATTCTATGCCACCAGGCATGGCAAGATATCCATGAGCTACCCATTCTCCTGAGCAGGACCCTGATCACACCGCCCTTCATTTGTGTTTCTTTTCTTTCTGACACGCCCCTGCTGCCTATGAGATACAATAACACAGAAAGAGATTTAAGAGATTTCTGTCTTCGTTGGCTCCTGTTGGGTGCTGTCAGTACCTGAGGTCCTTTACAATTCCATCCAAGGGGTAACATCAGAGCAACATTCCCCCTTCCCTTGCACTAAGGGGCTCTTACAGAAGCAGGCCATTCCATTCTTTGGTAATTGAGGCTGGAATAACTTTCCTTCCTTTGCATCCTCAAGTTTTCAGAACCCTGCAGTCCCCCATCCAGGGCAGCCCAGGAGGCCTCCCCAGAGAGGGCAGGCAGGCAGCAGGAGCAGTACATAGCAACAAGGAGCGCTCCCCGGGAGCTTTGCTGGCACTCCCCACTCCCCTGGCCAACAAATTGCCCTGGGCCAGCCCCTCCATGTAGCGAGGCAGGGAGCTGAGCTGATTCCCTGCGATGCAGCTGCTCATCCCAGCCATCCTCTGCCTGCTGGGCTCCTGCTGCCCCCGGGGCGCAGAGGCTCGACACTATGGGTCTGTCCTCACCGTGCCAAACGGAGGTCCCTGGGGCTCGTGGGGACACAAGCAATTCTGCCCCAGAGGCCACGCAAAGGGATTTGCACTGAAGGTAGGCTTTGACTACTTCTTCAGCATGGGGAACAAAACCTGCTGTGAGACAATGTCATTTTGTTCTGATCGTAGCAGGGCTGGCCACAGCACTCTGTCCCATCACAGCAGTTTGTGCTGTGTCTGCAGCACGCAGCCTTCTCAGCAAGAAATTTCTAGCGCAGAGAATCTCTCCAGGCTCCTGCCAGTAGGTGACTCCTTAGCAGAGGGGTCTCGTGGGTAAGAAAATTCCTGAGGTTGGTACAGCCTGTTCCCAGGGGCAAGTCCCACCTGCCAGCATGCCTGGTCTGGGTATCACAGCACGGGGTGGGAGGGTGGGCATGGGCTGGGACAGCAGCCACCAAGCACTCCTGTTTCCAGAGTACCCGCTCCACTGCTTGGAGAAAAACAGAGGTGGGCAACAGCAAAATTGGCTTCCTGAGAAATGTCATGGAACTGCCTCACAGCCCTGCTCAGCTGCACTGATGTTCTTACTCTGTCCCCAAAGCCTCCTGCCATCCCTCATCCTCTTTTAAAAGGGTGCCCTCTCCGTTTTTCTTCCCCTTTTCCAAGGTGCAGCCCTTCCAGGGATTTTGGCTGTTTGGTGATGACACGGCTCTGAACGGCGTCCGCCTACACTGCACGGACGGCACAGTCATCGAGTCCTCCGTGGGGGGGTGAGCAGCCTTCACTCCCTCATCCTCCTCCCGGGCAGCAGCTCCTGGGCAGCTTGAAGGGAAACCAGTGCAATGGTTTCTCCACAGACAGCCACACCCCCTGGAAGGTGGCTCAGCATCCCTCTTGAGGACGTGGGCGAGTTCCCCTTGGCCACAAAGTGTGAAGGTTTCAGGGCAAAGGTCTGGTTCCAGGGAAAGGAACAGTGCTTTGCAAAATGAAAGAAAGATCAGAAATTACAGATCTTAAAGCAATACTTTCTCCTTTTCCTCAAATGCTTACTTTGGAAAGCACATTGAGTAGCAGGGACATAGCAAGCACCTGAAGTTGCCAAGGGGTTCTGCAGGAACAGGGCAGACTGGAGCAGGTGGTGGCTGGGCATCCAGGGATGATGGGGAAGGAGGGTGAAGCAGGTGGTCCCAGAAACCTGCCACCCCCATGTATGTCCCTTGCCCCGGGACTGCCGGGCAGGTCATGGTGTTGATTGCAGCACAGCAGGGGCTGGGCAGGCCTCAATCAGTTGTTTTTCCCTCTGGCAGGTGGGGGAACTGGACGGAGGCCCAGCTCTGCTCCAGCAACAAGCTGGTGTCGTTCTCGCTGCGCGTGGAGCGGTGGCGGTACCTGTGGGACAACACGGCCGTCAACAACGTGAGGTTCGCCTGCTCCAACGACACCGACCTGGAGGGCTGGGGGCTTCCTGGAGGGCACTTTGGCCCATGGAGCAGCAACTGCACCTCTGGGGCCATCTGTGGGCTCCAAACAAAGGTGGAGAAACCCCAGGGAAAGTGGGATGACACAGCTCTCAATGACATGAGAGTGTTCTGCTGTGAGTAAGCCTGGCTCCCCACCTAATGCCAGCATCTACAAAGCTGCACAGCATTAAACCTTGAATCTGTCCTTGCACCAAGGGAAGTGTACTTTTTTTCTGTCTTATTATGTCAAGGGTAGCCAGGTCCCATGGCTACAGCACTTCATAAGAAGGGTCTTTGTAATTATTGTGATTTAGCTTGGTAACAAATTTATAACCTACAAAATTCCTGTGAGGGAGCACAGGGGATTCCCACACCTGTTGGTAAGGCAGGAGGTTGGACTGTAAGGGCTGAACATTGAAGTAGAAGAGGGATCATCTGCCCTGACAGAAACTGTGGTTTCAAGGGAGGGGAAGGGGAACTTCTCATCCTATTTCCATTATAATGCTTAGGATATGCAGGGATCACTATCAGACATCCATCCATCCATCAGACATCCATCCATCCATCCATCCATCCATCCATCCATCCATCCATCCATCCATCCACAAATGAGTTCAAATATACCATGCAGCTTGTGGTCCCAGCTCCATGCCTCTCCTTCCAGCCTTCTCAGCACATCTCCAGGTGCCCCGTGCAGAAGAGGCCCTCCAAGGATTTTTGTTTCAAAGGCTAGAGTACTTCACATGGATTGCAGTCAGAAATATACCATTGCACAGGTATTTTTCCTGAACCCACCACCATCTTCTTCAGCATCCAAACCTCCTGCTCAACTCTTCTCTGGAGTTCATATTTTGTGTTGCTTCCTGGGGCTGTAGGCAATTCCTTGAGGGTGAGGACATAACAAGTATGGGGCAGGGATTAGCCCCAAACCCAGCTCTCACAGGGCATTATGCAGGAACTAGTTGGGGGAGACCAGCATTGTGGTGCACATGTGCAGGAAGGACTCAAGGAGGAAAGGAACAAACAGCAAGGATTAGGAGAGTTCCAGAGAGAATTGCAAATATTTCAGCAAACACTTTCCTCTGTCCCAGGAGCGCAAAGAGGAGGCAGAAATCTGAGGAAGACGTAGGAGGGAAGGAGAATATCCTCAGCTCTGTAAATGTCATAGACTTTGCCCATGATCATGTATTTGAAATTTGTTTGCTGCAGTATTCTCTCTGATAAGAAAGTCTTGCTCAGGAAGACTGTGAATGCTCCTCAGTACCACCTGTGAGCCAAGGCTTAATCCCTGCTGGGATCCCAGATGTTCCAGAGGTTTCTGAAGCATCAACTGTACTATCATCTGCCCTTATGCATCCAAAGAGACTTCTTGTCACTTGGCATGCAGCCAGGAAAAGCCTTACAAGAGGTACATTTACAAGCATATTTAACCCTTTCTGCCAAGTTTTTGAAAACGGGTTTGAAAGTCCAAGCAGTTATATTTTTATTGCCAGTTTGGTCAGTTCCCACATGCTTTGCTTATTCCACACCTAACTGGTAAGCACCACAGAGCCACCAATTATATCAGGGGAGTACCAGATTTAAAATCAAAATAGAAATACTGAATATGTGATCTGACAACAAGGTCACACATCCTCATGGATGATTTCCAATTTTAAGAGATAAAGGCACTCTGGAGACAGTTCCATTTTTGTTACAGGAATCTCTCTACAATTGGATATAAAAGGAAAATGCACAACTCAGCTTTTCTTCTGGAAAAAAGGTTCCCCTAGGAAATACACTGAGACAAAAAGGTGGAATTCTTGTCATGAATGTCTCAAGGGTTTTTATGTTATTTTTGCACTATTACATCACTTTCATATTACTCATTATTCATTCACTTAAGCAAGTTGCTGTACACAGCACTTTACATGGCATTAAACATGAAAGAGTTTCTGTCAACAGGGAGGTTCCTGCAAGAAAGCCACTCTTTAAAGTCATTTCATGGTCTTCCCACTCAGGTCTTCGCCCTCCCCATCATAACAAAAACATTTGATTGGGCTGAATCCAAATGCCCTGGCAGATACTCTTGAGTAATAAATATCCCATTTTCCAGGCAGAGGATACCTAACAGAGAAATGCTGGAAGAGATATCCCTGTCCATTACTCCTTCAAATTCATTATTTGGCTAATATCATATTTTCTGCTGTGTGTGTCACTAATCTGCAGCAGTGAACCTCAGGGTTTGTCACAGCCCACCTCAAAGTGGCAAGGCACATGTCAAGCACTCATTTCCTGTGCACTCACACCAGCATGTGACCACTCTTCTCTCAGGAAAACCTGAATGGAATACCAGATGGAAATCCAGGGCTCTTCTATAATCATCTTGCTTCTTGTGCAATTACTCACCTGATGCACCAGCAAGAGCTGGTTGGGATGTTTAATCTTACATCCCTCACTACATTCCTGTTTTGCCTTTAGGCATCTGTGGTGGAAAACAGCCAGCAGCACCCACTTTTCCCCAGGCACTGAGGAGAACACGCACAGTGCTCAAAATTGCATGTAAAGATATTCACAGCCACACTTCCTCAAAAGGTACAGGTGATGTGCAGCAGCAGCTGGTAATGAAGTAACACCAGTTACTCACATATGGATGGATTTGAGCATCTGGGGGGTGAGGAATAGCAATAAAATAACTCCCAGGGCTCACCTTTTACGCTTATGGGCAGGGATGGTGGGCTTGTTCTACCCAAAACAACAGCTTTCCTCCTCAGAAATTCCTTGTCCAATATGGACTGATTCAGCCAGAGAAGTGCCAATGGAGATTCACTACAGTAAAGAAGGATATCAGGGGATAACCTTGAGCTAAAACCTTTGGTAAGGGAGCAGGCAGTAAAGACAATTCAATGATGTAATTTACACTCCAGTGAGTGAAATACAAACCATGAGAGTCTTTCCACAGCTCAGACATGCGCCCAACAGGAGAATTCCTGTGATGATACTGGCATGTTGGCCTTAAGCAGACAGCTGATAGCCCCTGTTCTATCAAAGGGCTCTGTCTCACTTTTACTGTCTGTTCTGGTGGCAGACTCCATACATAAAAACCACAGCAATGGACCAGGGCTCCTGAGGCATTTGGCATTTGTGCAGCCAGGGAGCAGAGGGAAGGTCCACGCTCTAATCTTTGCTGCAACTCAAGCACACACATCAGCAGGCATCCTCTTCACGTGCCAAGTGAGGTGACAGTGCATTTCTTAGAAGCCACAGTCCTGTCCCCCAGCTGTCACAACACCTGCAGCACCCTGCCTGGAGTGAGAGAATGAGCGTGAGTAATGAAATAGAGAAGGATGAAAAACACCTTGGACATCTTCCTGATGTTTCTCCCAAGAGCACTGAAAGAAGACACGGAATATTTGGATTGTCCCCATTCTCACTGCAAGGTTTGCCCTGGTGCATTAGCAGCCTTTGGACATTGCTGTCACATGACACAGCTGAAATAATGACTACTAAAACTGGGAAAATGCAGTATTCAAAGCTTTGAAAAATGTTCATGTCACACATCAGGAACTCACCTCTAGGCACTGAGCATTTCAAACACACTACCTCTGGAACAGGTCAGCCCCAAAAGTCTCCTGGGAAGTTTGTTTCTTCCCTGAAAGCAGCAAGGGTTGGACTCCCCTCTGAACTGCATATGAAATGTTGTAGTCTAGGAGATCTCTGGTGCTTATCAGCATTCTCATTCTCTGGGACGACCACATTCCCTTCAGAAAAACTGCAAAGGTTGAACTTGGCTCCACACTGAGCAAATGTCCCCAAAGTTCAGAACTCTTCCAAGCCAGCTTATTTCCTCTAGAACATCTTTAATGAAGTACTTATTTATATTTTCCTTGAAGTAGAAATACTGTATCTGATTTTATCACTTATTTTTTATTTTAGTAGGAGATTTGGTTTTGCTTCCACAAGTGTGTCTTTGACCTGTAATAAAATCTGTACTGAAGTAATGGCTAATTCTGAACAAGTAAGTAACAATTCCAGTAAATCCAAGGAAGAGTACATCCCTCTGACCTTCCTGTGCCCTTTTCAGTAACAAACATGTACTTTGAGCAAAAGAACAAATTTTCTTGTGCTGTGGTTCTGCAGGGCCATAGCAGAGTGCTGCCTATACCCACATAATTAGAAGGAAGGTTAATGAATTGCTGAAGCACATGCTTCCAGTGGATAATTCAGATAGAAAGCATGTTTAGGTGGCCTAGCAGTTTATTAAATGAGATTATAATGGACACTATGCTCTTTGCAAGTGTCATTTCAAGATAAATTGATGTAACTCTTTACCTCTGGAAAGTGCATTAGTAAAAGACGGGCTATAATCTCTACTGATGCAAACCAGCGTCAGCTGTCATTTCTTTGGTATTAATGTTTTTCCCTTTTTTCTTTTCTATCCCTTGATATTTTATACCTTCTCTTTGCTTTTTTAGCAAAAAATAGCATTCATCCTCAGCCATGAACTCAGATACACAATTTCTAACACTTACTGCTCTATTGGAGATTTCCTTCTTCTGCTCAGCTTCACCACAGTGTTTGCAGAGAGTATCTTAAAAGTAGGGGAAAAAAATCTCCTGTCATTCTTCTTCTCTCTAGAATTATTTTCAACTACAGTAAAAAAAATAGAAAATTGATTATATGAGCAGCACCATTTGCTGTTCTCATGGTGCTTTCAAGTCTCACATCTGGTTTTACAAGAACAATTTCATCATCTTGCTAATATCTGTGCCTTGTATTTGTACCCTTGTACTGCATCTACCAGAGTCTCATTATGCAGGTAATTTTTGCCATTCCATCACAATGGTCTGGCAAAAAACAACTACTATCTAAGCACCCAATTGCCCTTCCTCTCTAAATATTGCTTGTCTGCTTATACAGCTTTATCTAAATGCACCTCTGTCATCTGTAATAAGGTAACAGGTCTAAAAAGTACTTAGTGTCATTTTGTGTCTTCCACTTTGGTATAGAACCCATTTTAAACCTAAACTGATGCCTTTATTACAGATCTTTCTTTCTGCTCCTTGTAGCACTTTCAGATGCCATGTCCCACTACCTGCAACAGGGAGAAAGAACATAAAACCATTCCAGTGTTAGTGTAATTTTCTTGGGCTGAAAAGTCATAAAATCGCAGAATACCAGGTTGGAAAGGGACCTCAAGGAGCACCAAGATGGCCCAGCACCCTGTCCAACTCAAGATCTACAGCTGGGAAGGAAACGTTTGTCCTGCTATCCATCAATGTCAGTTTTCCCCAACTTCTTTCATCAGTTTGGGCCTCATTTTCTTTGGGCTTTAAGCTGTTTGGGCCAAGCATAATCTTATATTGTACATAGGATGTCTACTGTAAGAGGACATCTAGACCCTGCAACAAAGGGTTTGACTCCTTCCCCAAGGCTTTTCATGCAAACTCAGATAATGCCAAGAGGAAGAAATGTTGTGTCTCAGGAGAACCGGCCTTTGACTAAGAATCTGCATCTTTTTGTACTCCTGGATAATTCTTCTAAGAAAATTAGGCAACATCTTGAAGGTTGAACATTAAGTTGATGCAAATTTCAATGAGTTGGAAGTCTCTCAAAAAATACAAGATTAATAATGGTATATAAAGACAAAGATGACAAATTGGCTGTAGAGCAGCCATTACAGTGTCATATGTCTCCAGCACTAATTTTCATACAAAGTGAGCAATATACTTTTAGTCAGGCCCAACAGCTATAAACCTGAGTCATTCCTTCACACAGGAGGAACAAATTTTGTTAGGGGTCAAATTGTGCTGAGGTTCCTCAATAGAAAAGCATAATTAATAAATAAGTACAAGTCTTTGTTGGGTGATGTTGTCCTGACAGCACAGAAAAAGCAAATCAAGAGCCAGTATTATCCCTGGACTTGCCAGGAAATCTTTATTGCTGAGCTGCAGCTCATGTGTTCGGCAACCCATACCAGTTTGGTTAAAAGGCTGGTGGAAAAGTCATTTCCAGCTCCTCAGGTTGAATGTGTTTCAGTTATTTCTTCCTATATCCTTAATTTAAGCATCTAAAGAAATTTCTTTTAGTTGTTTCACAAAGAATGATTGGTCAAATGAAGATTTTTTAAAAGAAAATCAGATTTGATTTTCTTTCAGAAAAACACATTAAAGGCAGCTAGAGCAAATCCCCTGCCAGGGAAGTGCAGACTTTTTGTACCTAACCACTCTGTTAAAATCACTAATTAATGGGGAAAATGTATTTCAGAGACACTGTGATCTGTAGGTCCAGATTAATTAGGATAAACTTTATTTATTCAGCGGTAATACATGCCACCTTTGAAACCAAAATCATCAAAAGTGGGTGCTTGCAAGCTCAGCAACTACCCCCAACACATTTCTTTCTTCTTGTACTAAGGCAGCAAGTAAATGTAGTGCAATTCCAGTTTTCTCTGCAAGGCCTAAAGCCACCTCAGTTAGGCAGACTGATTCCCAGAAGCACACACTGAAGAGGAGAGAGGACTTTGCAGAATACTTCTCCCCCACGTTCGAAGAGATGACTCAGACCTCTTGAAAACACTTTTGTCTCTCCTAATTTTCATATTGATTGGGGTGAAAATAAGAGGAAAAATATTTGCTCCAAGCTTCTTCTCTCAATTGCTCTTCCAATGTTTTGTTTTCCTCATTATTTTCAAACCCCATTTTTGTACTTTCTCCAAGCACTCTCAGCATCCTCACCCAGCATATTTTCAGGGCCAGCAGAGTTCCTCCTTCATCCTCTCTGATCAACTTTGCCAGCATTCCTGGAGCAGCTTCCCCTTTTGTGCCTTTCTCTTTTGGGATTAGCTTCTCTTCATGTTGGCAGGACTTCCTAGCACAGAAGCATTATCACCACCAGTGCCATTAATCAAGGCTCTGCCACAGGTAGGAGCAGTCAGGAAAACAAGGGTATTTTATTAGCAAATTTCAGATAAAAGCTGGACATCAGTCAGCTGGATAACTACAATTCCTTCTGGCATCCAAATTACAGAGTAAAACAGCATCATTTTCAAGTCTGTGTCCAGCAGCACTGTGGGAAGTGTGTAATGATGGAATATGAACCTGGAGGTGGTCATTTTGTTTATGTGGCTCAGCCTGTACCACCACAAAAATCACCAGTTTCTCCCGTAAATCTTACCGTTTTCTTGCTTCACTCTCTTGGCAGGTACAGCAGTTCCCTCTGAATTTTCTAGTCATTTTCTCTTCAGCTCTGAGTCAGTAGGTGCTGGAGCTGGGGATGGTGGAGGCATCCATCACTGGAAACCCCACTGGAAACATTTTTCCCTCAGCCTAATTCCATGCTTGATCTCAAACATGCCACGGAGCAGAGTCATTATCAAAGTCATGCCAGTGAGATGTGTTGTCGTAAATTGAGACCCCCACATAGGAACTTTGTAATTAAGGAATAAACAGAGGCAATGAGTCATTACATTTGGTGCTGTGGGAGTTTTAGGAAAGCATGTTTTCCGTAGCTCATGGAAATGAGACGCAACCTTTACACGAGATTTTTTCTTTTATGGTTAGCAGTCGTAGGAGCAGGACACAGATTTTTCCAGTTACTGGTATTTAGGTATCTCATGCACAGATGCTGACAACTGGACCTCCTCAGTCCTTCTCCAGATGCTGACACTTGGACCTCACAGTTCTCACAAACAGCCCAGGAAGATTACAAAGAAAGAATGGTTTGGGGAAAGGATTTTATACAAAGATAGGACAGGAATGCTAGGCAGCCACAGGGTTCAGTGTGTTGAGCCATTTTTATCCCTTTTTCTCATTGCCTCATGCTTCTCACCCATTTACCCTGATCCCTTCCCCTCCCCTAAACTTCCTGTAATAAATTTTACATAATCCCACAAACCTCTTCTGAAATCCCATAAGCTTCACATAAACCCAAAATCCCCCTTAAATTCTGAACACACTTGCAATAATCATGTTTTCTCTCTCCATCAGTGACAAAGCTGAGGCTGATGCCTTCAAGGCTGTGCCTGAGTAAGTTTGTAGGTTTTTGACTGGTCCATTTATCAACAACTAAAGTTTTTTTTATTAACTGGATTGTATTGGCTTGAATTCCAATTGTCTCTGTCTCACCAAAGGAGGAAATATAATTTCTAGGTATAAAGCTTTTGATACAGGTAGTTAAAAGTTGTTATGTACACATCAGAACAAATGTGAAAGACTTGAAAATACACAACAAACATCTTGAATACAAGCATCATAGCTGTAGCATAACAGGAAAAGATATCTTTTTGTACCTCAGTTTCCCATCTCTCAATAACAGGCTGAGAGTCTTTCCTTCCCCATAGATTATGGTGTATTTGGGACAGAAACTGCTCTTGCTCTGTATAATCACAGCATTTCTTGTCTCATCCTCTTGGAGAACCAGGTAGTAATCAAATAGTGTGTTATTTTCTCTGTTCTTCAAATAACTTTTGTTTCAGCAAAAAAATAGCTATTAGACAATAAACTCATCATGCTAACAGAAAACTGAGTTAGAGGCTGGAAATCGATATTACCAGGAATGAGTAAAGTCAGAAATACCATATCATTCCTAAAGTCTCGAGCCATCCCACCAGAATAAAGTCATTAAAAAAACAAAACAAAACAACAAAACACAAGGATAGAGGAAACTTCATCTGCTGCAATAGCAATCACAGTGGCAGTCAAGATCCACAAAACAATTGTATAATCTTCTCAAGCTTAGGAAAATATCTGTGCTACTCTTTGCTTGGGGAACTTTGGAGGACAGATGCCACTTCTTGGGCTGTTTAGTCTGGAGCTAGGGACTCTTTCCAGCGCCTCAAGCAATAATTTTTAAAAAAGAGAGACCATTTTGCAAATGTAAGCTGTCATGAATCCATAATCAAACTTTTGACCTTTACAGCTGTATGTTACTTTTACTGAATTTTCCATTTCCTGATGCTCCTGCAGTGTGTCCAGAAACATGAGCCACAAGGAACACCAGATCCTCCAAAGATACATGTCCTGTCTGAAATAACAGGTTCACTGTCAGCATGAGAGCTCAGAGCTCACACCAGCAACTCCTCTTTTTTGCTGCGCTCAGAATGGGTACAGAGACCAGAGCTATTGTGTCCCTGGGATTTCTGATTATTTGAAAGTGCCATATTACCCACCATGCTGTGAAGGAAGAGATCTCACCTGTTCAAGGGCCTGTCCCAGGGAAAGCAAAAAAAAAAAAAAAAACCCCAAACAACTGAAATCATTAAATAAAATGGTTCATAAAAGTCAGCAAAAAATTAAACACAGGGGCTTATCCAGTCAGAGGGAGAGCATATGTACCACCATTTGTGCAAGAAGAACTTGAGAACTGGAATCCAGCCGAACACAACTGGCATGTTTAAATTTGACCTAATTGGGGAAAGGAAAAAAAAATCATGTTCTTTTCATTAAGGGCAGGGAGACAATAAGAAGAGGCATCTGACTGCTTCTGTCCAAACTACATCTTTCATTATTTTCTATCACCTCTTCTATTTTACCATCTTGTTTTTACGTGAAAGGAAGCAAAACTACACTTCAGAAGCATCCCGTGTTGCTACAATGCTTCATTTCATCTTGAGCAAAATGTTTTTAAGAGGTCCTTCATCCTGATTGTGGATTCAAGTACAAACTGAAAGTAATTCCCATTCTGCCAAAATAACCTCCTTGTTGTTCTTCACATTTTCAGGATTGTGCGAAAGCTATAAAAACCATATTTCCTAAACCTAACAACCACATGACATTTAACAGCATCACACTGATCATCTGGATCACAGTGCTATCCAAAGATGTGAATTGAATAGTGGAATGTACCAACATTTCCAGGGTTTCATTATCCTTCTAGGTTGATTATGGAAGAATCACACATGAGTTACAGAATCATAAAAATTCCAAATGTGTCAAATCTACTGCTTTCCCTGTAGGCCATTCAAACAAAAAAGCCTTGAGGAATTTTCAAAATCTTTTTTGTTTGTTTTTTTCTTACCAACAAAGATCAACCATTAGAGGTTTACTTGCTTTTTTTCCCAGTTCCAAGGTATGGGTTAAAAGAGTGCAGGTCCCTAGGTTCTCTTTAGTCTGATTTTAGAAAAACATTTTTCTTCTGCAAGTCCTCTGAGACCTTGTCCAATTCCTTTGAATTCTGAATTATAACTACTGTTTTATATGAAAACTTACCCTCATTTCTGGGGGACTGGCCTCAGTTAAAATCCTGTGGCTAGAGACAGAGGAGAGCTCAATTCTCCCTGCATACCTCATCCCTCATTAGAACATTAAAATAAATTACCAAACATCTAACATTCAATTTGTGAAACATATTAAACTTTCTCACCTTTAATAAGACACAATTTGCCTAATGTCTCAGAGCAAGAAAATTCAATAGTGTTCTGATGGCTGCTGCAAGACCCCCAGGAGAAAAGTTACATTCTAAAGGATATAACTCCTATATAAGAGCAAAAATTAATGACAGCGATTTTCTACATAAAAACACAGGCTACAATCCACCCTTCTTGAATTTGGGTTTCTACAGTGCAGGTGCCTCTGTGTGAGGCAGGTGCCCAAGCTGCCATCACAGCCCATGGAGAGCCAGGCAGGACAGGACAGGCTTGGAGTCCACTGACTCATCCCAAGAACACCACTCACTCTGAGGAGACTGAATCACCCTCAGCTCTGCTCACTACACTGACTGTAACAGGAGCTCAGACACCTTCCCCATACTGGTGGCAAATCACACACCCCCCGCCCCAAACTTAAGCTGAGATCTATTCTACTCCTTGCATCTCACTGCTGAGTAGAAAAACCCCTACACTTTTTGAAACATTCCTTAGTGAAACTGGAGAAGTAAATTCCAAGCAAATTCTGATGCATTACAGAGAATTGAAGGCTGAGGATTACCTGCCAGCATGGGTAGCACTGCCTTTGGTGGCTTCTCAGAGGGCAAGAGGTAAATTGTTCAGTGTAAAAACTAAATTCAAGAGGGATAAGGGGTCTTGCTCGAAATACATCTACAGTTCTCCAGTTGCATATCAGGGTCTCTTCCAGAGGATAATGATGGAAATTTGAAAGATATTTCTTTCCACATATGGACAAAGTATCAAGCAGGTCTGTGATTTAGTGGGAACAAACCCAGGTAACCACTGAGGTACTGAGAAACTCACTACTGATGTCTACCTTGGACAGAATATACAAACGGTGCCAGTACTTCATCCTCTCAGGAATCCTCTCCTGTCCCAACAGAAGGAAGAAATGCAGACGTGGAATCAGAGCTCATTTTTTTTAATTCTCAAGGGCCACTTTTCTGTGATACTACAAAACTTGCCAAAGGTGACAAGAAAATGCTGCAGGACTCCTGCCTGCCTATGGCAGTTATTAAACATAAACAGAATGTCACACGTGAGATTTACATTTTTTTCCCCAGCTGTGGTAGAGTACAGTGGAAAGAAGAATAAAATTTTCATAAAAGCACAGAGTTAATGGAATATATCCTTTTGGAAACAGCTGTGGATTATTTGATTATAGAAAAAAAGCACACAGATGGCTTTCAGAATCTGAACATTTTGCTTCCTGCAGCAGTGTGTTCTGTCTACTTCAGGGAATTCAGGACTAAAAAAGAAGCTTCACAGCCACTGGAGGGTGCAAAATTATCCAGCACAAAGAGCAGGTTTCATGCATTTCAAAACAACCTTTCTGCTGCACTAACTCCCAAGAGAAAAGTGAAAATTATACTCTCTTTCTTGGCAGTAAAGCTCTATCTGAAAGAAATTTTTCAAAGATGAATTTTATTTAGACTGCATAATGACAGAAAACTCAAAGTAGAAATATGGAAAGCTTTGCTTAGATGGAAAGGTAACTTTTAAAGGAAGTATGAAAATTCTCATGAAGAGAACATTAAAAAATGTATTCTCTTTGAAAGCTTCCTTGCTTCTTCCCCCCACCCCCTTCAAAAGTCCTTGAGATCAGGAACAAAGCTATGGGATATAGGTCTATGCAACTTACACATACCATATTTGAATGTATCTGTAAATATTTATTAATAGCATTATCACATTTCCCCAAATATTCTACAGCATCCCGATAGTTTCTTGCTGAGTTTTTTATAGTTTCTTGCTGTCAAAAAAAATTTTTTTTATACACATGTAAGTTACTGAATATTTTGTTCCACCTCTTCTTTCCTTACTGCTGACAACTATTTTTCCCTTTGAAAATTTAATTGTGTTCAGAGTCCGGTCAAAATTATTCTTTTTTAAAAGGTTAAAAGCCAAAATTACTTCATGTCTCTTTTGCACCATCAGTTATTTGAGAGTCTTCCTAACTCAGCAATGATGCCATAGTATCATTGCCTTCCTCTTAGTGCAGGTGTTAAATGTTTTTTTTTTTCCTTGTCTTCCATAAGCCTAAAAGTTGCTGGATCCACTTCACATTTCAGTCCTTCTGATTGTATCCCTACACATCCCTGTTATGCCCTAACATAGCTCTCTAATATCTTTCCTTTTCCTAATTTTGAGTGGATTATCATTCCTCCCATCAAACACTGTGCTGCCCACATCTGCCCAGCAGGGACTGCACACTGTGAAGGAACTCCACCCCAGCCCTAAACTTCCTGTAGGTCACTCCTCATTAGCAGCACAGGGATGAAAAGTATGAACTTTCCTCTGCCCTGGGTGGGGTTTTTGTTAATGCTGTATGACATTCATGGCCTAATTATGTGACTGGGCAACAGTCAGCACAGCAGCTGATTTGGTCTGCAGCATGCAGATAGCAGTACGACGTTTGTAAATTCCAAGTCATAACATGTTTGTGGCATTTGAGAAACGGTTTCAAAATGCCAAAACTAACACTATTCCTTTCCCATTATAATGAGCAGGAAGATATATCAAACAGAGAACTATAATAGTATGATTTTGTTAACAGTTCTCAGTCTTCACTGCAGGCTGCAGATACCCAACTTTTTTAAGCCAACCAAATATTCTGAAGGTCAAACACTATGAATATTTATTTGCTAACTTCCAGCTTGAAGACCTACTTGTTCAAAAGGATTCTTTCCCAGTTCCAAACTCCCTACACATCTTTATATTCTTTGTATATTTTTTTAAAATGCTAATCCATCAGGAAGACATCCTTTGTATGGATCCACTACCTATTCACGACTACTTGTCTCACTGGCCATTCATGGCTGCTAGAGTGAAATACAGTCAACCTCTGGTCAATACAAGCAAAAAAGAAAGGAGTAGGCCTTCAAATACAGGAATCTGCACTACATCATGGCAAAAACAAAGATTTTGCCCAGAATTGCGACTACTCACTACATTTACCACAAAAGAGAACTCTCCAGCTTCAAATGGTGACTATGAATCAGTGGGAGAGTCAGACTTCCATATCTCCAAACAAAATAAAACTCTGAATTAATTCATTTCTTTAATCAAAGAATTGAAAGGAATCGAAATTTTCTGCCAGGCATGCTGTCAAACTGACAAAGTGACTCAGCGAGCAGAATAATTGGTCTGTAATGTGATTATATTTGGGGATTCAGGTTGGGATTTAAACATGCTGTTAAAGACTAAACTGAAATAACTGATTATTACAAAGTTGTCAGGCCTGCAGTTTTAAAAGGTCCTGCTGTCAGCCATTAAACAAGTGGGAACTCAGTGCAAAAAATAATTGGCTGCTGTGTCACCTTACTGGGGCTTCATTAGTAAATATCCTTAATAAGCTGATCCAGATGTGAAACACGGTTCCTGAGAAGGTGAGAGTGATAGTTCTTAGATTATTGCCCAAGACCTGTCCTCTTGCACAACAGACTCCTTTCATGAGGGGGAGACAATCAATAACCACACAGCCCATCTCCAATAAACAAACCCTCTCTCCAAGACACCAGCCATTAGGAAAGGGAGCAGCACAGGTCTCTAAGAACTCCCCAGGATCAGGAGAACTAGCCTACTGAACTGAGAGTCAGTCATATACAGAGGAGCTCAGCACAATTCCATGCAGGAGAAGCACTCTGGTTGGCACCCTGAAAGACATATTGCAGTCAGTGTGTTACAGGAGAAAACAAAAGCCAGCAAAACAAAAACAAGCCATGAAAACTGCATAGCCAGAAATCTTCTGTGAAGCAAAAACACTCAACCAGAAGTTGCACAAAGATGTCTGCATAAACCAAATAATGCATATAGGGTAACTTAAGAAAATGAAACATCACAATTTTATTGCCCAAATAATGTAGACATGTGAAACACTACAGAGCCAGTAGCATCAGAACTGAGGAATCACATGATGATAAAAACCAGAGCAGAGCAGAGGGGCAGAATCACCTCCCTCACCCTGCTTGCCACACTATTTTTGCAACATCCCAGGGTACAACAGGCTTTCTGGGATGTGAGCACACAATGACAGGTTATATCCAGTTTCTTATCCATCGGCACCACCACATCCTTCTTGGCCAGGCTGCTCTCTGTGACTTCTTTTCCCAGACTGTTCTTATATCTGGGATTGCCCTGACCCAGAAGTAGCACTTAGACTTGTTGAACCTCATGAGGTTCTCACGGGCCCACTTCTCAAGCTTGTCCAGCTCCACAGGACAGCATCCCATCCTTCTGTTGTGCCAACTGCACCACCCAGCTCACAACCTCTTGTGCGCCCTCACAATCCTCCTGCATGTCCCCACTTCCCAACATTAAAAAAACTACCCAAGCTTTCTAGCAGTGCTGTTTTGTTAGGAAGAGATTCACTGACTTTTTTTAAGGTAATTATTTAATATGCCAGAATTATATTACTGCTCTCATCTACCTGTATTCCTGTTTGATTTGTGTAAAAAATACACTAAAAGGAAGACGACCACACAGTTTAATTCAAGACTCTACTTGTTTTTCATTAGTGGAAATGAAGACAATAAAATCATCACAGACAGCAGTTCCCATCAAGATTTGATTTGGAGGCTTTGCACAGAAGCTAAAAATAAAAGACTGTGCAATCATAAATCATTTAAAACTGTGTTCACGGACAAAGAGCATTTCAAGAATGATGTGTCCAACTGAAGTTGATGGGATCCCAGGGATACAAAAGGAGATGGAATCTGAGAGGGTTTTCTAGGTGCCCTAAGCAACCCAAATCCCACGTGCTGGGTTGGGGCAGGGCATGTGCAAAGGCTTGGGGGAAATTCACTTGGTCCAAAGAGACAATCAATAGATTCATAGCTGTCAGAGGGAGGGAGCTGTGTCTGTCAAAACCTTCAGACCACAAAGTTCATGCTTGTAAGGAGCTCTGAAGATCAAAGTCCTGTGGATTAAGATTTCCTTGGAGGATGCTATTCTTTTTTTTTTTCCACCTTAAAACAAAGTTTTTTGAAGTTTTTTATTTGATAGGAAACATAAAATGCTATTTACCCACAATCTTGCAGACAGCTATATACAGAGACAAGAAGTACTCACACCAATGTCAGATGAATTCCATATCATCTGTTTCTGTTCTAATACTGGCCAAAGTATTTTTTGCTCTAAAGAGAAAATAATTCAAAAGCTTTCCACAGAAGACTACACTTCAATAAAAGTGGGGAGCTGGTGAACAGGAACCTCTCAAGAAGCCATGTGCTGTTTGTAAAAAGAGATAATGGCCACATTCTCTTTCCACTCTGCCTTCTGAAGCCTATCAAGTTGTTCAGGGCTTTTAAAACCCTGAATCTATGTTTTCATTACAGAAAATATTTTCCTCTGAGTTTTCAGGAATAAACAGTAGTATATACTTTTAAATTCAACCAATCTGACTGTAAATCACAGCAAGAACTCATGGCACATAATTTCAACCAAGCCTCTGAAAAGTCCTGATGAGTAGTGGCCCTGTTCTGCCAATAGCAGAGGGCACAGCTTGCTTGGTGCTGTGAATTAGATCTGTGACCAAAACAATGCTGACAGGACACTAAAGTTTCTCATATGGCTGAGCAGTGTTTTCACAACATCTCCTGTTTCTCCCTCTGCTCCCTCAGTGCTCTGAGTGTGCAAGAGCTGGGAAGGGACCCAGCCAAGCAAATTACCTGAATGAGAAAGGTGTAACAGCAAAGTCTGAATTTCAGGCCATTTTTTTCCAAAGGAAAACCAGAATATAATCCTGGATAATTACTCATTTCCATCTCACCTTTTACAGATGATACTAGATCCTGACTCTACTAAAGCAACGCTTCCTATTTCATTTGGTACTTGAGGTGCCCACAGCAGACACATCTGTAGCAAGAATAATGGGATCAGAAGTTGCAGCAAGCAACAGTCCAAGTGACAGCAGGGAAACAGTTTAGCCGGCGCACACAAATATTGCAGGGTGAACATGGATGTGGCACAACTGCTAGTTGTTGCAATACAGAGTTGCTCCTTAACTTTGCACATGACTCAAGAGGGTGTAAAAAATAATTTAAAAGCAGAAGTAGAATTCAAAATTGTCTCATCAAAATGAAAATAAAAAAGGTCTATAAAAAGGAAATTAAGTCAATAACAATAAGAGCAAGAACACAGACTTGGGTGTAATTTGCAATAATAGCAAACTGTTGACTTGAGAGCAGGAGAGGATCTGAAGTTTGCAGGCAGTCGTGGGCTTCACTATGTTGTAGTCTCCTCAAACAGGCAAACTGCACTGGGTGTGGGTGTGGGGGTGTGTGTGTGTGTCTGTAAATAGAAGGATATTCCACCAAGAATAGCAGCAACCTCTCGTTTCAGACACAGTGATAACAACTCTCTGAGGTATCATATCCACTCTCGAGACTTCCATCACATCCCATCTTAATGAACCAGAGAGACCCTAGAGCACAAAAGAATAAGAATAGAAAAACATAACCTACAGGAAAACATTGAAAGAAAATGCACAGTTTAACCTGAAGACAAGAATTTGGAGACAGCCTAACTGCAGTCCTCAGATATGCAAAAGCAGCCTCTGAAGAATGAAATCACTTTTCACACATCTGTAACAGACAAGACAATAAATACTGAACTTGAATCATGGACAAATCAGATTAAATATAAGAAAACAAATGTTTCATTATGAAAAACAGATCAGGAATGCCAATATCACAAATGTACCTGAATTTCCCTTTGGATCAGCTAGATAAAATTATCTCCTGTCCTCCTCTTATTCTATGGATGCCACAAACCACTTATGAAAGGCTTAAGGAGTACTTAATATATATTATAAATCCAGTAATAGTGGATGAAGTACATAAACAAGTAAAATAGTAATTTCTTTTACACACTTAAAACTACCTTCTCTTCGTGGTAAAAGACATACTCTGACATGGTGTACAGCCCAGTGTAGCTCTAGTGAAATCCCGTGAAGCCTCAGCACTTGTTCCCTAAATGTAATCAGTGCATATCCCAACACACAGTTACACAGAGACCTGGAGTGCTGGTGTATAACAAACAGGAGTATAAAAGCCACACCAGGCTTTGCACCTTTTCCACTACATAACACTAGCAAACCCTCACTGCCAGCCACTGGGAAGAGTGATTCAGGCGAAGACCCAGTATTGTAGTACAGACTGGTCAGTCTTAGTGGCTAAGAGGCTGACCCAGCCATTCCTAGCAAGTTCTTACTAAGTCCTAGCAAGTGTTGCTGAGTTACCTAATGTAAGAGCAGCTTGGATAAGAAAATGAAAATCTAAGTCGTGCAATGGCAGGCAGGAAAGAACAGCAAGAGACTGAAAAAGATCATAATGTTGCCATTTCTGATTCAATTTGCCCATGTTAACTCTGAACTAAAAGCCTACACACCCAGTTCCACCTGGAGATATCACAATCCATAAAGCCATTATGACTGTTTGTTGTTGTCTTTCATCTCATTGGCCTCCTGAACTGTGGTCAAACATTCTAAGAGTTGTTCTACACTAAAAGGGAGAATATAGGAAGAGTTGGAAGAGCTGTAATGCTTTCAAACAACTACAAAGCCCACAGCTGAAACCGGCTATGAAACCATCTAGAGACACGAGATCACTTGGCATTCCCAAATGAAGCCCTGCAACCTGGGACAACAGGCAAGGGGAAGCTGTACAGTGGCAACTGTGTGTTTATGCTCCATAAAATATTTATCAGCTGTTTGCTGCTCATATCTTGTCTTACAATGCTGTTCCAAAACATTTTCACATAAAATATCAGAACCAAATAACATCTTAAAACCATAGAAGAGAGCTGGGACAGACTTGGAAAAGTCATCTTGTTTGGTCTCAAAACCAAACTGTATCTATCTTTCATTCCAGATTTGGAGGTGACCAATAGCTGTGCATCAATGGCCAGAAACTGCAAACCAGAAAATCCTGAATAAAAACATTACCTCAAAAATAGTGGCCCAAGAAGAAAACTTTCAACTTTATTCTAAAATGTTAATTGTGCTTGTGGGTTTTTGCTAAATTTGTTTTTACTGCACGTATGCTCTAGGGTACTTGCTTTACAAAAGCTAAAAATTTAAAAATAATTCATTGATGCATTTTCAGTTCAAATACAGAACTTAAAAGTTGGCTCATCAGAGCAATTTCAGGCTGCCTGCTGCCCTCAGACCATGTGTACAAAGGCACATGCTTGAGCACTTTTACAACTACCCACACATGATGAGCTCAGACTGCTTTCTCTAACATAACCAATGTGTGAGATGTGCCTCTGTGTACAGTGTTTGGGTCACACCCAGGAGCCAGGGAGGGTAAAGATGCTTGTAGGTAAAGATGCTTTGTACTCTAGTATCTAGTCCTAGTTTACCCAGGATATTAAAGATCCAGTTTGCAAAACAGCTACACTTAAAGCAAGAGTATAGCAGCCTGTGTTTCCATGACTTTTCATCTGTAGTCACTTAGAAAAACATACTTTAATGATAAAATGACAAATGCAGACAACAGGAAATGCTGAAGAAATTTCAACCTAAGAAAGAACTCTCAGGGGATCCAGCAAAAGTTTTCTTCTTTCATGAGATACCAAGAGAATGGTGAACACCATGAGAATTACTACACATTTTAACACATTTTCCTTTCAGAAGAGTAGCAGCACCTATTACACAATCTTCTTGTAAAACAGGGCAAGACATGAATACAATCCAACACCTGTTAAATCACACCCATAGATTCACTTGAAGAAAGAAAATCCTTCTCTTCCTTGGTCACACAAAAGAGTACATAGAAGCACATTTATAACATAAGAAATCAAGCTTCCACTCCCTGCTTTCCCTAAAGACATCTGAATTAATATTTTCTATCTCTTACTGCTAAAGAACTTGGGTATTCTTCCAGATGAAAGAGGCCCATTTAAAATTTTTTAGTATTTATAAGAATAAGGACTGAAGTCTAAGCACACCATGCCTTCCAAAAGTGCCCTAACAAGCTGTTTACTGTCACAGCCTCATGAATATTTAGAGATACTTATGAGGAGGAACAGCTTAACCTGACAATACACTTTTCTGGTCTGTGACCAATTACGACAAGATATTCTCCTCAGCATATGTGGTAAACACAGCCTCCCATTTTGAAAACTTCTAAAAGGGTAAGAAACATTTTCCTGTATCACTAGCTTGAGTTACTCTTATCCCATATTTCAGAGTCCTTTCCAAACAATACCAGTAGTTTTGTAGTTTTGCTGAAAGCAGAATAATAAAATATGCATGGACCACAAGTCAGAGGATTTCTCTACACACAAGTTGGATATTCTTTGTGAAACACAGCACTTCCCTTGAGGAACACAAATTCCGAGAGAAGTGATGTAAGAAGAATTCCATTTCCAGTACAGCATTGGATAAAGACTTTTCCACAGCCTTAAAAGACAGTCACCTCTGCTGCTTCCAGCTATCATCCCAGGAAGCAGATGAGACTGGAAGCTACATATGCTTTCAGAGAAAGCAATTTTTAGTCATGCTTTATACCACCAAAGACTGTGCTTTAGCTAAATTTGGTTCAGCATTGCTACATTCTAAGCAACTACTAGCAGTTACCATTTCACATCCTATTTGCTAAGCGATCTTCCCAACAGCCTAAGGAGAAGAGTAGAACTGTCCCTTTATCCACAGCTTGCTGGGGAACACAGTGTAAATCAGGTATTAGATCACTACAATCATCATCAAAGCTTTTAAGTTACTTCTCTTGCAGTGGCACCAATTGACAAAGATCCTACAGAAAATTCACAACACAGCAGATTCCTATCTCTACCATACATACTTGTCAAAATGTGGCAGTGGGGCAAGAACAAGGAAAGCACCCCATCAGCAAAGCTGCCAAAGACCACCAAGGGACTATAAATAAACACCTATTCAACCCTGTAATATTTAGTATCCATTTCTTAATCTGAGCAGTTCACAATAGTTAACAGAGCTGTACAGAGCAATAGTTCAGAAGGAAAAGAACAGGAAGCACACTGAGGCACTTACACAAAGCCTTAACCTCTCCTATGCCAAAGGCCTTCCACCTTCCACTGTTTGCAGCCTTTCCCTGGAGCACTGCAGCCTCCTGTTCACAAGTCTGCATCCCTTCCCTTGTGCTGCTGTATTGTTTCTATCCATGTCCTTCTGTCCTTGTCTCCTGTTGTCCTTGTTCTCCCAGCTCCCTACCTGCAGAGTCCAAGCCTGCTATGTTAGGGTTTCCATAGGAAGTGGTGGACACTGATCCAAGAATCATCCTTTCCCCACCTCACACTTCCCTACCCTCATTTCATATCTTTTACACAAAAGAAAAAAACAAAATCTAAAAAAAATAAATGGTGGAAGTGGTCCTTGAAGCAGATGCAGGCATTTCCTAGTGACATCCACACTTAACAATCAACTAACATGCAACTCTTGCCTCTGGTCACAGCGTGCTTCAACCCGCTCTAACAGCATCACAAGCAGGGATTTTGAGCTGGTCATGATGAAAACTATTAGGGCAAAGTATTACCAAAAACCACCTGTGGCATGAGAGGGGACACCCAGGGGAGAAGAGTCACCTGGGGAGATCCCTGTGATGATTTTCTTCTTTGCTGGCCATCAGAGAGCATTTTCCCTTGAGATTCTTCTTTCACTATTACCAAAAGTAACTGTAAGTATTAAAGCTGTCATTTGCCATCAGCTATGGACTGTCTCATTATCCTTTGTGCTTGAAAAACACTACTTCATATTGAAAGAAAGTACAAAAAATTGCATTCATTCTTGTGTGTGGGGGCAACAGCAGGTTTATCAATCACATTCTTTGTGAATGTTTGTCTTAGTGCAATGACCTCAATTTAAAGACCACAAGGACACAAAATCAGAAGACTATTTTCTGTACAATTTACTTCTGTAGCAATGTATTTGTATTAATCAAAATGTTCTTAAAATGTACACCATTTTTGACAAAAGTTCACTATGATAATTAAGCACTGGCTTAATACAATATAAAAAAAATCAGTTGTCTCAAATATTATAAAACCTCCAAAAGCAAAAGTTACATTTTTAAGAACTCAAATGGCCACATGGATATTATCCCTCTGGCTCAGCTGAGAAAGGAAAAAGTAAACTCACTGTACAAATATGGTTTTTCAGGCTTGCAGGTACATGTGATCCAGTGTCCAAAACTGAAACAGATCATGAGGAATTAAACAATATCCTATATTTTAAAATACATTAGCCACTCATAACACACTGGTGTTATTCCTAACATTTGAAGTATCCTTTAGGGTAATTCATGGCTTATATAGTCCTTGACTTCAGGTTGTTCTCATTCTTTCTTTTTGGTGAAGTCATATGGTTTCCACCACTGTGCAAACTGCAACACCTTTTTCCGCTGCTCCTCAAAGTTCTGTCTGATTCCTTTTCTCCAGAGTCGTGGTTCCAAGTCCAGCATGCCACCAATAATTTCCTTTGCAAGTAAAAGTAAGATAGATAATGATAAATGCAAAATTACCATACTACTTAACACTATCTTATCATGGAATGAAGAAATATGTCTTTTCAAATTATGAGATTGTCCATTTTCTTCAAGTGCTAATTAAAACTTAAAATTCTGAAAAATATACCAATTTAAACATAGAACTGCAGTTGTTGGATGGTTGCCTCAGCAAAATTCTTGTAAGCACAGCACGTTGATGTACTGCTTAAATATCCTAACATTACAAGACTGTTAATGCATTAGTGCATTTGTGATTAAGGTAAGTTCAGAGAAAGAAAGCTGCCCACTGTGCTGTTTCTAGTGTTGTATTTCTTCCCCAATTTCTCCCATGTTTTTGCAACACCAACTCTTTAAAAAATGTTTTCTGTGATATAGTAAAGACAAGAAGAGTTTATTACAGCTCTTCCTGTACATATATTTTACACTATACATACCATGAGTAGCAGTTTAACCACATGAGGATTTTAGTAGTTGTCTGTATGTGTATGCACAGTAATTTATACAAGCAGGTGCCAGTGCACCTATGTATCAATACTATGGCCATGAAAATTTTTAAGTAGATGTAAGTATCTTCCATCTATAAGATTATATACCCATCATTTCAAATATCAGCAGTTCAGATCAAATTTAAAGAAACACCAGTTTAGAATCACAATCTCACTATCAGCTAGTGAAAAAATCATCTACTTCATTAAACCAGCCAAGTTACAATGACTCATCAAGAAAAGACAGATAATAAACTCAGATAGGGAACATCAAAGTAATTGTTCTGGCAACATCTTGCTTTAATTACTTAAATTTTCCAAAACAGACTATAATTGGTAAATTAATCTTCTACATAACAATACCTTTCCAAAGTAATGAGGGAAACTGTGTTGATCTTCAATCACATGAGCAAATCCTCCCTGAAGGCCAAAGTCCACAGAAAAGTATGGCAACCCTTTAGGAACCTACACATGCAAAGTCACATTTTCAGATGTTTAACAAACATTGCTGGCATTTAGTCAACCTCCCCAGAGGAGAATGAGTTTGAACATGGTTTTGCAGTTTTATAGTACCATGTGTTCTTTTAAACTACTTCTCAAACCAACTACATGTAGGATAAAACTGCAATAGAGAAAAAGTAAAGCAAACAGGTAAGGGAAAAGCACAATTTACAGCAACTGGACAAAAAGACACTGAAGAGAGGATGACTGGATGGCAGAACCTCCAGAGGCCACAGCTGGAATAGCAGGTAAGAGATGGGGACACCAGGCAGCAGTGTGCACAGTGGGCAAATGCCTCCCTGCCTCCACATCTATGAATTACATAAGTTTAACAAAAATTTTAAGATAACCATTAGCAAGCTGCATTTATTAAAGATGTTGACTTTGGTCAACATTTCTATGGTAACAGGAAATATTTACCCTGAAAAAAAACTGACTCTCAGGGAGAAGGGGAAACATCTTTTTGAACAACAGATTACCAGAAACCCCCTCTATGTGAATGGACAGATATTATCCTTAGTTTGCCAAATCAGACAATAATTCTGTCAGCCTGCAGGAGAGATGCTGGATATCTGCCACAACAAAGACCCTCCAGTCTAACAGAAGTGGATCCATTTATTGCTACAGTACTGCAAATAATTTCTGCTGTTTCACTGCAACAGGTTATTTTTCACTCCTTTAATTGCTGAGGACATTCCTATACTGGTAAGATTTGCAAAGCTTCCAATTCATAAGCATTTCCTCTGCTACAGTCCAAATAACCATACAACTTTCTGGAGGAGTGTTCAATCTATTGCTTGAAATACAGACTCTAAAAATAATTAAGACTTAACACAGAGGAGCAATGTAGCAAAGCAAGAAATATTTAACACTTTAAATGGACTTTAAAAAATCATTAAATAAGGAAAAAAGGGTTGGCAGGTGATACCTTAAAGAAAAAGTCAGCTTTGTCTTATTTCTCACAATTTCTGCACACAATCCCCCCACTAGGTGATGTCTCAGCCATGTCTGACCTTCTAGCCAGGTATCACCATCTCCCAATATAACTCCCTAAATTCCCAAACCTCAGCTCAGTCTCTAAGCCACACCCTTCGATCTTTCTGAAGCCTACAGACATTTCTTACCCAACAATGTTAAAATCACACAACTGTGTAACAATTCAGCTACATTGTATTACTGTAAAGAACTGTCCTGACTTAATCTGAAAACTGGCCTATAAATATATATAAATATATATATTTATAAATATATAATAGTCACAAAAATGTAAGGCTATATAACACACATCTTCCAGCTCAATATTAAAATGACAGAACAATCTTTGAAGCTAACCAATCCAGCATTATTCCTTTCAGATTTGTTTATATAAAGATGTTTCATCTCAGTATCCAGGAGACAGAGAGGGTACTGTTCCCTTGTTTTACAAAAAAAAAGATTCATAATGCTATTTATATTTTCATTTCATAAACTCAGCAACATAAACAGCTGTTCTAGGTTAATGAAAAGGACAAATCATATTTGTTTCAGGAAAGTAATTTGCAAATCTTTGATCTACCTTAATTCTTAAAGTTAATCAAGAAGATTATGCCAGTACATGTCCTCAAAGTGTCAGCTTTGTTCTCAAGTAATGCTGGCAGCTTAGTCCACCAATTGTTGAAATAAATGGGAATCTTTTCCCTAATGTCTCTTCCCTAATGTTAAGAGTGCAGACTGGTAATTCTCCTCATACCTATGCCATCCTCTGATGCACTAATCTAATTGTGGTCCCTTTCTTCTCTCTTTGAAACAGTTAATAATGGAAAAATGTTAGAAGAATTTAATGGTAAATTCAGGATACAAAACACTTCATTACTTACAGATTTCCGAATGTCTTTTGAAGAAAGATCAATTAACTTCTTGTTCATGGACCACTCTTCATCAGACTCCATTATAGCTTTCTGTAAAATTATTTCATCTAAAGGTGAAAACAGTCCTTCATACAGCAAATAAAGAACTAACTGTAGTGAAGTACATTGCAGTAGGGCAAGTAACAATACTTCTTAACAAAGTAACTTTATTTTTGTTAACTTGTCTCATTTCCACAAGCTATTTTATAAAGACATTATATAGTATCTTCAGACCCACCCAATTGAGATCCTCTGTTTCTTTATTTTAATTTGAGTTTTGCTTGACACAAGTTTCAAAAAAAGGTCACATTCTCTTTTTACTTACCCCATACAAAACCTCTTATGAATTCATTACACTAAATTAGCCTTTTTCTATTTTAAACACTAAGAGAAGAATCCAGCTTAGAAGGATGATTGTCCTTAAAAACCCACAGCTGACTCTATACTCCCCATAGTATGGAACTGGGTATATTGTAGGGTAGGTACCTTTAAATTTCATTTGAAGTGCATTTTAATGGTAGATACTTCCAAAATAAATGACATTGCATTAAATCTTGTTCCTTCTCTTTCCTTGAGTATTCAAAGAAAACACAAGTTATACCAGCACCTGAAGCACAGCAGTCAGATCTGACAGGTGAAAGGTTTCAAATGTGGTAAAAGTTACTCTATTGTTGTTCACCATACTGCTGCCCCACTTCATCAAAACCTAATCACATTATTTCCAGAAAGCATAAATAGTATTTCAAAAATCAAATAAAATAATTTACTTATGAAGGGCAAATAATGAGTCAGTTGCTGAAAGCTGAAAGGACAGTTCCAGGCAGAAGCTTCCATGAACCTTTTCTTAAAAGGTCAGGGTAAAGAGACCAGAAAAGCTGTAGAAGAAATATTTATCCTGCTGTAGAATGTTCATCAGAGGCTTAAGACACATGTAAAATTTGGGCTTACTGAAATAAAATGGAGATGAAATACTATCTACATTGGTATTTCTTAAAATAGGTAACATTATTTTCTCATTTAATGCTTGCCAAGTCACAAATATTGTGCTTTAAGTTTATAGTACAAGACTCAAGTAAGAAGTACTGCAAGCCTTAAAGCACTTCAAGAGGCTACAATTCTCTCATCTTCTAGTATTTTCAGTGCAGTGAGACTTGGGAGAAATGCTAAGTGAAAAACAGCTCTTCCACTGACTACTTGAAAAAAAACTCTTCCATTGATTACTTGAAAAACTGAATTATTTCACACTGCTTATTTTAAGATCAAGGAATATTAGCAAAGAATGGTCCAGAAGAAGGATCAAAGAACATATATTTTCAAAAACAGCACTTGAATATAATTTTGTTTTCAGAAATAGATGAATTATGATATAATCATTCCAATTACTTCATAAAAAAACATTTTTATGTACCTTGAAGTAGATTGGAGCCATATCTCCTACTTCTTTTGGAAGAGGAATGCATTCATATACCATATGATACCTCTTCTTCATACTCATGTTTGTTTCTAGGAACACACAGTCCAAGTCTTTAGCTTCAAACATTCTCACCAATGCATTTCGGAACATCTGTTTAAAGGGAAAAAAAAAGTGTTATTTAAACTGACTTTGCAGAACTTTCAGATAGAATGTACTATTTCACTAGCTTATTATATTTGTAATAAACTAACAATAAAATGGAAAACAATAACAATCATACTAGGAAAATTATTTATTCTTTATTATTTACTAATTTAAGATTAACTATATTTCCTATGATAAAAACATCAGAAGCCTAGGAAACTATTTTGAAACACGCAATATAATTAACACTACAAGCTTAGTTTTAATAAATATCACATATTTTTATAGCTGAAACTGAAACCATGTTGAACTTCTAACTTCTTAACTGTAGTGCTCCATAAAACAACATGGCTTTAATAGTAGGTCCCAAGCTTGCAATTCCTAAGAAGGTAATGACCTGGCTTTTACAGACTATAGTTACGATTACCCTTTTACTACTCCTTCCAATTATACAGTTCAACAAAAAAAAAATTTAAAAATGAAAGTATTTTCACTAGGCATGCTTGATCTTCAAGTAAAATACTAATAATTGCCTCAAAAAATAGATCCACCATCTTCACAGTATGGAAGCAAACCAAATGTAATACTCACTATGTGTGGACTCAAGCTACATTTTCCAGCTCCCTGTCAGAGGGAGGAGGTGCTGCACCCACTCAAAGTGTATTTCAGGTAACAATTCCGATAGCTCCAGTGTCAGGGTCCTGCACACAGCCAAGAGGCACTGCAGGGGCTGGGCCCTACCTGCTGGGTCTCTGGCTGCCTATGTAGGTGGGAAGCTCTGATGCACTTCAGTTGTGAACTGGATTAGGTCCAGCAGAAAGAGAAGGGGTATTAAAGAGTTATTAAAGAGGTGAGAAGTGTGGACCTGGCCCCCAGTCACTCAGGAGCAGCAATTAAGTCCAGGCTGTCTCTTCTGGTTCTTGCCTGAGCCATTTCAGGAATGCTTGTGCAGGTACCTGGCAGTTCTTGGCCCTGACTTCATCTCAGACCTAAGTCCTCACTGTAAACCTGCCTGGCCATCACGGGGCCATGGAGGACCTTGCCTACTAGCACAGGAACACTCCTGGCCTGGTACCATGGGAGCGTGTCCTGTCATGAGATGACCTCCCCCAACTGCCTTGCCCATTGCCTTGAGCCCCTGACTTGGTTCCTGCAGAGCAGCTGGCTCTGGCTGCTCCCTGGCTCTTGACAGCTGGCATTTGCATCCACGATATGCAAAAGCATCATTCTACAGCTTACAATGTTCAGATGATGAACACATTATCAAGAACAAGGGATGATTTCTAAGAGTCATTCAAACTCATTTTCAAGTGCATGAAAGATCTAACTTTCTCATAGGGTGAGTCTTTCTGAAAGTTTCTCAAGATCTTGAAAAATGCTTTTTAAAAATGAAGATTTTTGTCTTATGTGTGCTTTTATACCATTTCCAAATGTAAGTCAAGAAATCACTGAAACTGTAGGATCCTCATAGACCAAGGTATCATAGCCCTAAGACTCACATAATTCATAGGTAGTCCTTGTTGCACTGTTATTTTTTCCCAATTAACAATGCTCAGAAGTAGAAACAGCACCATTAAAAGGCAAATCCCAGCCAAAGGTTTAAGATTCCTTATCTTAATGTAAATGGAGAATGATGACTCAAACATACATAAACAAATACACATCAGCAACATCATAATTTACTGTAAAAATAAAGTACTGAAGTAAAAAAGAAGGAAAGCCAATCACTACCAGGTTTTTAATGCAATGGGACTAGAAATTGAACTCTCCATCCTTTTGCCATCTTGTTCAGTATAAATCAAACTAAAAGTCTAAGAAACATGGCCAAATATATATCTAAACTAGGCATTTAAGCTCTTCAAAGCAGGCCCTTGTGCCCTGAATTTTTCCTCACTAATGAGCTTCTCCATGCAGTGACAGAAGAATGCTGCCATCATTCCCCTAAAGCAACTGATGAATTACAGCCAGAAGACACTGCCCAGTGTGCCATGACTGATATGGGCCTCTACAGCACAGAGTGACAGGCTACTCTGGATTAACAACTTTTTGTCTTCTCCTTGTCACTCCAGCCACCAGAACTCCACTTCAGAAACACACTGAAGCAAGCAATGTGGTGAGACACCAAAGGCTGACAAATACTACGACTTACAGCTGCTACCCTGCAGTGTTAACTGAAATGCAAAATCCACCAAAAAACCTCGAATATCAGCAGATATTAGCTAACTTTCCCCAGCTGGATTTTCTTGTTTTTAAATACATTGGACTTTTCCTCCAAATTCTGAGCAGGCCAAAGCATCAAGAATAATTAGCACTGGAAAGGAGAAAACCATCCATAAGGGGAAATAAGAAGGCTTGGCTTATGCTTGGGTGCACACAACATTAATACATGCAACAGTTCAGTCAACACTGGATGTGTAAAGATTTGTATCTTTTCATATTAAAAATATTCTATGCATATTTGCTTTGGCAAGTGAGCACATCGGTGTCAAAACTACACAATACATTAAATTCAAGAGCTTGAAGGCATACAGCATAAAGGAACTCTTTTTCCTTTAGTCCAATATATCCTAAAAAAACCCAAACAGCAAAAATAGCTAAAACACATACTTCACACAACTTTTTGTGAATACTCAATTTTTCTGCCCTTCAACAGTAACAAAAAATATGTCTCTTGCATCAGAAAGTTACTTCAGTCATTGACTATCTGCTTATACTCTTGCTGGTGTTTTTCAGACTCCTTCTTCTGTAGCACATATATGTTGGGGAAAGAAAATAATCATGTATCCATCACTTTCCAAAATACTTCGCTGCAAAGAAATATCTCAGAATATCTATATTCTCTCTATGAATATATTCACAGGATCAAAGGATAATGGTTTTATCAACTAGATGCCTTTTCTAACAAGTAAAACACTAGTGTTGAATACAGGGACTGCATTTGCTTATCTTTTCATTATCCTATTTTCTTTCTCATACAATTTTAAAATCATAATTGTTTAGTTAAGAGCTTGGGGTAAACAGAAGATCGAGGATAAACATATTTATCACTTTTTCGCATGCTCTTTTGTTCCTCCTGACCCTACTTGTTGCACTTATTTGTTTCTTATCCAACTTTCCTAGGCATTTCTGTCATATGTAAGAGAACTCCCTTTCTTTCTGGCTGGAAAGGAGCATAATTTACTATATGAAACAACATCAGACATGAGAATCAATGTGGGGGCAAATTTGAAAAGTCAGAGAATCCATCTGCCAGAGGATTCTTGCCTTGAGGCAAGACCAACGTTATTTAAATTATTACAAACTTATAAATTATGCTGGTTTTAAGTCTCTAAATCTCGCAGCTACAACAATGAAACCTTTCTCTAGTCTGATATAGTCTCCAATATTTCAATATAAGAGGTGGCAAATTGTTTTCCCCTTGTAATAATCCTGATGGCAGAATAGGGGATTGACAAACATAGTCATTCTCTTAGGCAGAAGCTTGTTACATCCCTCCCTTGATTTACCATCTCCAAAGAAAACAGAACTCCACATCTTCAAAATGTCTTCATAAGAGACTTGGAAAGCACAACCCATCATGCTTGGTGCTTTATTTCAATAATTCTTTTCAAAAAGGACAGAAAGTTGGATTTGAACAGGGATCTCATTTATTTTAAGAGTAAGGTATTTCTCTCTTAACTAATATCCACCCAAAAACAGATTAAAAACTGAAGATATGTAAACAACATATTTGTATTTAATTTTAAGTGATCTGCCTGCTCTGACAATTCTTTTCTTTTCCTTGGCACTCCCAAGAAAATCCTATGAAGTCAGTTATTCTATTTTCTGTAAGGGATCAGCTGTACCTTCTTCATTTCCAATAGACATTCCTCTGACATGGTTTCATAGATCTCCAAGGACGCACATTCTGCAGCATTCCAGGAAACTTCTTCTAGTGCTCATAAAATTTGCTTCAGTATTTACCCTGCCTCTCTTTCCTGTTAATATTTGACCACTAATTTTCATCCACAATGTCAGAAGGTTCTGCCCCTAAGTGGAATCAGAACAGACCTGCCAGACTGCAAATTATGAAAATATGTGCTTATGACAAGGATGCTATTATCCACAACAAAATTATTTTACAAAAGGGTTAGAACAGGAGACAGTTTCTGAGCAGACCTGGATTTCTTCCCAGATGTCTTCATCCAAAAGAGTGGCTGCAGTATGGTGCTGTAGAGGGGCTATCAGGCAGTGACCTTCAGTAAGGGACTGGCTGCTTGGTAGAGACAAGTACACCTAGGAAAAGCAAACAAAAACTCAAGTGCCCAGTTTTCCAGCATTAAAAACCTTCCCATTGCTGAAGTTAAGAAATTCATCATTTGCTAAATTCAAATCAACAGAAGCCATTAGCTACTGACTACAGAAAAGTATTAGCAACTTTAGTACTTTTTAAAAGGGCCCATTATCTACCAGTAAATCAATCAAACCAGTATCCTGAGAGCAGTTCCACCAGTATTATCACCCTTATAAACCAACTGGTATCATAGCTGCTATGAATTCACACTATTTAGTGCACTCCAGTATTTTTAATACAGATATATGGCTTTATGCATTTTTAATAATATGCAGAGGGATATAGATATAGATATATATAGATATAGATATACAGATATAGATATAGATATATAGCTATTATGCATATTCCTTGTCATGGTATAACCTGGCAGGCAACTAGACATCACACAGTTGTTCACTCACTCCCTGTTCCCAGTGGGACAGAGGGAGAGAATCAAGAAAAAAAGTAGAATTTGTGGGTTAAGATAAAGGCAGTTTAAAAGGACAGAAAATTAAATAATGATGATGATAGTAACAACAAGGTACAAACCAAGCAATGCACAGTGCAATTGTTCACCACCCACCAACTATTGCTCAGCCACTGAACTGGCACCTGGCCAACTTGACCCTGAATTTATCGACTGAGCATGATGTCATATGGTCTGGAACATCCCTAAGGTCAGTTAGGGTCAGCTGTCCTGGCCATGTCCCCTCCCAACTCCTTGTGCCCTCCCCACCTGCTCACTGGCAGGGCAGTACGAGAAGCAGAAGAGTCCCTGAGCACTACTTAGCAACAACTGAAAACATCAGTGTCTTATTAACATTACAGTCTTCCCAAATCCAAAACACAGCACTGTATCAGCTGTATACCTCTCAGCTGTATAACTCTGTATACCTGTACCAGCTGTGTAACTCTTTACCTATAAAGAGTTTCAGATCAAATGAAAACATCACTGATAAAGAAAAACTGTAGTAAAAAAACTACAAAAAAGGCTATATTGAAGTATTTCAGATGTTATAAATCCAAATATTTATGCAATTTTCAAAGGCATTAACAGAACAAGAAAGGTTTCCAAACCAAACTTCTGTCTATTTCAAAGGATTCTAAGCATAAAAATTGAATTCTCCACCTAGTTTTCTTTGATATCAAGACACAGTTCTTCACCAGTTCAAATTTCCTGAAGTGTGATTTAATCTTCCACAAATCCACCGACAGTCTAATCTCTGCACAGAGATCTTTCACTATTACTCTTGTCTTCTACAAATGTGAAGTCCTGACATCAAAGATTAGCTTTAAAATTCATGACAGATTTATATCTTTTTCCTCCTCACCCTTGATGAAGTTGTGGAATCAACTGAAAGAGCAAGGAAAGTAAGATGCAGAACAATAAATCCTTCCATAGAAGCAATTTCATTTCTAATTTTAAACACTCTGACATAATTTCTCTTTTATTTCCATGCTTGTGTTAAATTGCTATTTTCTTACCTTGCTGCCAATTGCAATAATAAGATGTTTAGAAAGTTCACTGCTATCAAAGCAGTAGGGGCACTTTTCCATGCATGCAGCGAGTTGCTGGTGCTCACGGATTGCTTTTCTTCTTTGTACTTCCTCCTCTTCCCCACTGCGTGCTCTCTTGGCTGCTTTGGAAACAAACATGTCATCCAGAGTGTAGTACTCTCTGTCTGTTTTCTCCATGAGCTGAAAAGATATGCAGAAAAATTGCACTTATTTGTAAAGTAGCAAGAAAAAATTCTTAGCTCTTTGAAAAAGAGCTTCCTTCCTTGAAAAAAGCATAAAGTACACAAGCAGTAGCATTTCTTCTTTTCATATGGCATCTGCTGCAGATGGAATAATCAGGTACCTCTCCTGAGAGCAGTCATACACAGATATTAAAATATAGATATGTGACAGCAGTGAGAAGAGTATATTACTATATTCCATTTCAAATTAAAGGTTAGGTATTTCAGTATTATCTTGGCATAACTTTGGCTATCTTTAAATAGATGCAAATTTCATATATAATTTTTAAAACATATTTTATCCTCTCCTGTCTCCTCCTCCTCTCCTTTTACAACTAGCATTAAATCATCTTTTGTGAAATAACTAGATCGTGACTCTGCACTTCATATTCACATTCTGTGAAAATATTTCAACACTTATTCTTACCAAGGGAACAGGACTAAGCCATTTTGGGAAGAAAACAGTCTTTGCCTTCAATACTAAGTCTTTCTGAGTGCACCTGTTGCATGCCACAACAAATCTTAATATATTTTAGGATTCTGACTAGGGTAGCCCTAGAAAAGAACTAATGTTAACTGGAGGCATTTGGAAGGCATGCCTTCATAACTGAGGCACAGTCTCCAAATTAAGAAATACTTCCAAATATCCCAGACACAGTTTCTGTAGATAATCTGATACTAAAAAAAAAAAAAAGGACACAGTACATAACTGACTTTTAACTTTCCCCAAAAATGACAAAAGTTCTTGCTTTTTCCAAATACTGCAGTCCTCTAACACAGACCAAAACCTTGTTTTAAATATGTTCAGTATTCTTCTTATCAAACAATTGAGGAGGAGCCTTCTTAATATTACTTTATTCAGCTATAATACACTTAGCTGCTTATGTGCATTTCCTACTGGAAGCCACTGCAGACTAAAATCAACAGTTCAAGAGTTTAACTCCATTCTTCTTCTGCCTTGCTGTAATTCTACATTTAACAGAAAAAGAAGATTTCTGAGATTTAAAAAAAAAATGTAGTGGTTTGGGTGTCTAAATTCATGTCTCTGTTTTTCTGTCATAAAGGCATTAATAAGGTAAAGTCAGACCTGCAGCCGAAGCACTGCTTGGAGAATAGCAGCATTTTGTTATTACTAAACATTAAGTTTGGGATTTTTATTTAAATCAAAATTCTGCCATGAGAATGGAAATACACAGGAAACATGACAGCTGGCAGACTAGAAAGGAAAGGAAGAGTGGAAATCACAACATTTTGGCTATCAGGAGTATCATGTGGAGCAGAGAATATCACTACTACTCTGCTCTGCTTGCACTTAGAAGTAGCCAAGGAAATTCCTGGTTTGTTACACACAACCTCCACAACCTCTTTTAAATAACAGTACTTTTCAAAATACTCCACAGAATCCCTTGTGATAGAATAAATATTCATCTTATTAAACATCCTGGATAGAAGATGCCTCTCTTCAAGATGGATAAATTGCTGAATACAACATGATATCTGGGATCCAAAGCAACATTCTTACACAGAAAGTAGCAAACTTTTATATAGTAGGCGCTGTCTAAAATCCAGATTTTGTTTGTTCTGGCACAGTCATGACCAACAGATCATGGAACCAATACAATAGTTTAGTTTGAAAGAGACTTTGAAGAGACACCTTCCTCTAAGCCAAGCTGCTCAGGGCCCCATCCAGTCTGGTCTTGGACGCTCCAGGGATGGGGCATCTACAACTTCACTGGCAACCTGTCCCAGTGCCTGATTTCCCTCAAAGTAAGGAATTTCTCCCAAATAAATAAACTAAATCTATCCTCTTTCTGTTTGCGGCCATTAACCCCTGTTGTATCTGCCTGTGTGATTTCTAGTCCCCCTTTACGTACTGGAAGTGTTATAAGGTCTCCCTGGAGCTTTCTCTTCTCCAGGCTAAACAACCTCAACTTCCCTAAGCCTGTCTTCATAGGAGAGGTGCTCCATTCCTCTTTTAAAATATTTATACTTCTATTTGTACAACAAGGTGCCCAGTGAGTTCTGCCAATTGTATTACTTGGCTATAACTATATCTCTCAAAAAGAAGTTAAAAGGGAATTGAATAAATAAGAAGAAATCATTCTCTAAAATGCCAGAAGAAAAGCAAGTAATCATTTAAAAACCAATTTCTTTCATACATATATTCTTCCATACAAAAGACAGAGCTAGTACACATCCAAAGAAGGAACTATGCTGATGTATTAGAGTTGCTGGAAAGCTGCTGCTCTGAATCATAGGTGCAGCATCACACCTGCCAACCATGAAAGCCAATGCTTTTGTATGTTGTGCATTTAGTTCTCTTGCCATGATTGATATGGTTTGGTATTGCCCTTGCTGCTCAGGTGCTGCACAGAGATCAGAAAGATGCAGGAAGTCATTCTGATCTATTAGTTTAAAGTTGGGATGTCCTCCAACACATCACTGAATTACCTAAAGCTAAGAAAGGAAATGCACCTGAAGTCCTTGTTCCTACCAGACTGATTAAAGCCCAGAGCTGTGCTAAATTGATATTTTCATAAGACAGATCACCTCTACAATCCCCAGTCTTCTTTTTCCTACTTCACTTTGCTTTATTCTGGGCTTATCTCCCACATTCTTCCTTCATATACATCCTCTTTTTTTCCAGCCTTCCCTTCTCTTTAGGCAAGCACTGATTAACCAGAGGACACAAAGGCATCTTTAGGACTCTTAGCACGAGGCAAAATGACATGGCCTCCCACATCTCACAGCATAATTGTGCAACTATGTCATTGCTACAATCCATCTGATTTTCCACAACCACGATGCAGTTTTCATTTCACCAACACAGAAGAATCACAATTGTGCTTGCCCTGGCTGAGAGAGGCCTGTAATACACAAACATTTAAACAGCAGTCAGGGAAGGCATCCAAACTTCTCACAGGAGCCCTCTGGGCTTTCATTTGGACAGCTCAAATACAGTGCAAATGTGGCTAAAACCCAGGAAAAGGGGTGAGATCTCTAACCATTCAGCACAGGAGTTTAGAAAGAAATCAGCATCTGACTATGCATAAATTAGAATGATTTGAGAGGGGGAAAAATTACAGTGTTGTATTTTCTGATTAAATCCTTATCATGATAATTACCATGAATAATATGAATAAATTACATGAATTATTTCATTATATAACGTTCTGTTTACTAAATAATTGAAGCCCTTTTTAATTTGCTATGTTAGTGAAGCCATCAGACACCATGGCATGGGGCTACTTCCTGAAGTAACTCTTGCAAATCTGTGCAAGGTATACTACAGGGTCAGCCTAATTTTTCTGCCAACCTATGCTCAGGCCACTGGAACCATATCTCTTAGCTTTATTTTAAATAAATTCTTTTTTTCTTATTCCACAGTAAAACCCCTGCAGTCTTATATAGGGGCTCCCTACACACTCCATCTCGAGTGTGCTGCACATTGTGTCTCTTATTGCTCCCTCTGCTGCTACTACTTGCTTTTTGGGTGGCTCCTTCAAATAAAAAGCCCTGCTAAAGAATTTCATATCATTGTGATACTGAAAGGAAACCTATGAGACAGAACTCCCAATGATCGAGATTATACCTGTATAATACCTCAAGTATACTTTTTCCCCCACTTCAAATTTCCTTTGAAATTTGTGGATGAAATTGGAAATTCTATTAAACACAATTAGCAGAGGAACAAAAGATACCTGTGTAGTTCCAGTGTGGGTTATTTTCAGCTTTTTTGTACTGTTTCTTTTCTGCTTATTTTCTTGCTTCAATTTGTATGCAACTATTGAACTTCTGCTTTTCCTGTTTCCTTGCTAACACAATCATAGCTGGAGTTACTTCCATATAAGCTAATAAAAGTGCATCTGCTTGAAAAATTTGTCCAAAAAAAAAGTCTATAGATTGTATAAAATGTATCAGTTTGGGTTTAAATTGTCATGACAACACTGACGTCTTTAAATGACAGAGCTAATATTTGTGGAATGTTGTATCATAATGTATTTCAGGAAGCTGCAAAGAAGAATAATCTATTATTTTAGAATACAAACCTGAGTGACATAAGAATACATCTCATCACATTTAAATTTATTCAGCATTTAGCACCTATTCTGAACAACAAAATCACCTCAGAAAAGTTTTTCTGATTGCAAATAGTATTTGCTTAAGACAAACAAAGGCAGAATTTTATCATGTAAAACCTTATTACAATTCCAGTCTCCCTGTGAACACAGACATTTAAATTTGTAGGTTTAATTCATCATATAATTCAGTGAATAGGCATTTTCAAAACCTACCACCACACTGAATTAAAGAATATTTTAATCACATAATATCAAAGGATTTTAAGACATCAAACAGAGCTCTTTTAAGGCCTGTGTCACTGACAAGAAAAGACTAACCACCATGCTGGTGAGCAAGGTAGCTCAGGATTACCTCTGAGCAGCAGAAGTCAAGCAAAAAACAGATGACAGAGGACTGCTCAGTGTCTAGGGACCAACCTCCTTTTTGTTCCTGCTGTATAAAATGAAAACTATAGATTTTCCTGTAAGTAGTTATTAGGATGGATAAAATTTTATATAAATTTAATGGCATAAAATGTAAACTAAACAAAAATACCTTCAGTCATAGAATTCTACTTTTAAAATTCTTATTAGCATTTCACTTTACAGTTATTCCTGGTCATTTTATGTCTAGGAAAGAATGTCCTGCATAAGTCTTCAATTGCAACATATCTTGTAATTTTAACATAATTCTGGCAGAATCCTAAATGCTTATGCAGTAATTTAATATGGGCTACATTTACACAGTTCTTACTCTTCCCAGGTTTTCTTCCCTAATGCAGCTGTCACTGCTGTTGATTTGTTTCCACATGCAGAAACAGCTTTTTTGTGTCCACACAATATACACAGAAGGGTATTTAGTGAATTGAATTGAAATATAGCAGAACAAGGTGTTGAAAGTTATTTCTCTCGGGTTATCGCAATAACTTTACAATAAACCAGGCACATGGTCTTTAAGTAAATGTAAAAAGCAACAGGGTACCAGAGCTTTGCTGGCTTTATCATATCTATTAAATATTGTGCTAAAATTGCTTCACCATGTGAAGAAGAAGAAGAAAAAGGTTCTTTACATAATAGTAGCAGCAGCAGCAACATTTTGCATTTTTCACTTTAGCTTCTTCTAAGGCTTTTTCAAGACTATTATTTTGGTTTATGATGATGGAAATGCAAAAGTGCGAACAGGTAGATTTGCACAGCAAGCAAAAATGATTAGGCTGAAAGTAATTTTCCATTTTACAGACTTATAGAGAAGCAAGGAAAGGCAACATGCAAATTTCCTTTTTGCAAGCCTCTAATTGCACAATATCACTCGGCTGAATCCATAAAGGAAGGTCAGCATTACTAGTAAAGCATTTAATTTTTCAATGCTGAATTCCTCTTAGGAATTACTGCACGTATTTTAAACTAAAATTAGTTTCTGGCCAAAATTAAAATATCCTGATGAACAACTCAAATTAATTGTTCTCTCTTTCTTGAAGTAAAATATAAAAAGAAAAAAAAATGCTTTAGTAGAATTAATACATACAAATACAAGGTAATTTCTCTTGAGGTTATGTTCCAGGAATCAGTCTCTAAACACCCACAAGCATTTATTGACATGAGTGAAAGGATTACATAAGTCTTAACAGCATGAATTTGGGAAAATTGAGCCACTTACAACAGTCAAAGGCTAAAGAAACTACAAACAGGGTACTTAAAGCTATCAGTAGTGAAAATCTAAGACTGCACACATATTTTGTACTCTAGAAATGTCAGAAAAAAACAGTTTTCAAATGTTTTATTGACTTCTTTATATCCTCAAGATATGCTTCTACAACAGTGAGAACCAAAACCACTTTCAGAGGTGAAGAAAATAAAAAGTAGAAATAGTGATTTTAATGAGTCGTTTTTTCATTGAGACACAACAGCAAAACATGAACAAATCAAATTCTAGGCCTGCTTTTTCTCCATATATCAAAAAGATTAGTGTTGGGTTTTAAAAAGGTTTTTTTTCCCACCACTGTAAATTAAAGATTTGGGCCTTTTTCATGGTATTCATAAATTTGACATAATAGCATGCAAGGGGCAGCTGTGGGAAAGGCAGCATTTCAAACCTCTGGGGTAAGTGACACCCACATCAGCCACCTTTCAAAAGAGACTGAAGGGGAACAGGAGGCAAAAGCCTCAAGCACAGTAGGGTTGTCTTAGAACCATGACTACAAAAATAAGAATGGACAAGAGGGCAATGATAAGTCAGAATCTAAATTTAGAACAAAGACTCAACAGGTAAACAAATAGCAAGGAGACAGCAAAATCCCTCCATCTCATCTCATTGAGCTCTTGAAAAAAGGAGAGGTGGGAAAAGGATTTAATAAGTAGAAGTATGGGTTGAACACTGCAGATGTTTACTCTGTCAATCTGAGGGGGAGTCTGGCATGAGATAATATACAGACCTTCACCTGCCAATGGGATTAGACAGAGGTTTCATGAAGAGAGACTTTGGGTCTACGCACTAATATTTCTTTCAAGTCCCATTCAAGAAAATAAATCCTTTCATGAATTATACCCTTCTATTTCAACATCCCCATCTCTCTACAAAACTGCAATTATGTTATTATCTTCAGTAACAACTAGCCTGTATTTCATTTGAAACCCTGTTAAAGCACTAGATATCGGGAAAGTAGCACTGATCTAGAGCAGAGCACTCAGCTGTGTAAAAGCCAGAAAACAGGCTGGTCTGAGTTCTCATTCTGTTCCCATTTGTGAGAGCAGCACCTATTTCCTCCATCCTCAACAGCCGTGGGGCTGCAAGTTTCTTTTGGGCATAGTCTGGGAAAGTGATAGAAGCCCTGGGAAAATCTCTGAAGGAAATAATAGTTCCCTAGGCAATTCACAGTGGTTAGATGAATGAAATTATTGAACAGAATTTAAGAGACACAATCTCCCTTCTCCCATCCAAGGCAGGACATCATTTGTAGACTTGCAGCAGTTTCCTCCCACCACTCCTCTGCAACATGACAGATTAATTTTTGTGGATAATTTTATCATTTCTCAAACGAAGGCAGAAAGAGAAAGTAATTTGTATGTGTCAAATTTGTGTACTATGGTATCAAAAATAAAACTGGCAAAAGAGGTTTGTTTGCTAGACTTCCTGCTGGAATAAAACACCTTGCTGAAACTACTGAGGAGAAATGCAAGAATTTTGAACACTAACTTATTGAGCCCCAGATCATAATGCAGATACTCCATGTAGTATAGGTTGATAAAGGACATAAATAATCATCTAGAATCTCTGAGATCCCACTCAAATTTTTCAGACTGCTGCCAACACTTCAGTGGTTAACACTGATTTTGTACTGTGAATAAGAATGCTTTCTATAGACATAGAATGACATGGAAACCTCAGAGAGGCCTAGGAGCCAGTTTCTTAACCTAAGATCAAGGAACAAACATCATCTGGGGAAGACCATCACATTTTGTGGTTACAGGATCTGGGAATCACCTGCACAGAAACTACCAAAAGCATTTCAGATCTTAACAGAGAAGAAAAATTGGCATCTGAGATGCTTCTTTTTAAGAAAGTTGAACAAAAATACCTTCAAAACCTAAATGTGACATTGCATAGGACTGAAAGACTACAGTACCATGAATTAAAATATGGACATTGCAACAGTAATGGCTTTGACAAGATATCTACTTTGAGCATATGCTCCAATACACTTAGCCAGTAAATAAATAGTATGGCTGAATCTTTAAAGGTCAGTCAAGAAACGTGTTCTAATAAAACAATGTGATATAGTACATCTTCGCCCAGTAACAAAAAAGAAACATTACTTAGCATTTGATCCAAAGCTCACTGAAATCAGTAGGAATTCAGAGCCTTCCAAAACTGCAATGAAGTATTTGTATAGGCTAGGAAACACAATACATTCTTGTAACGTTATTAATAAATCCTATCCTTCAAAAAACCAAACAAAAACAAAACAAGAAACCAAAAATAAAACAAAAAAAAAAAAGGGAAAAAAGCTGTTAGAATGAAACAGTTGCTTTCTCACCTAGTGTGGCCATTTCATGTTGCAAAATCAATCTCCAGCAATGGAGAAGACGTATGGGGGAAAGTTGGTAGAATTGACTCTTCTGCTACACATTTGCAGTTCTCAGCATTTACTGTGGAGATCCTGAGCCAAAACCTATCTAGATCTCCCTATTCAATATTTAACAATGAAACTGTATTTCACTAAGTTGCTATATTTTTTTTCTCCAACTCACAATCAAGGCCTCCATTGCATTTCATGCTCTACAACACAAGTTCTACAATTACCTTCTTCACTGAAAAAAAATCTCAAACCACTCCTTCATGTTATCTGTTCTGTGGCCACAGCCCATATGAGAAACAAAAATAGTTGTATTCTATTAAACTTTTATGCTAATAGTTCTAGTCTAGAAGCTGCCTTCCCTTACCCATCCACCCATTCCCCCCAAGCTGAAGAAATTCTCTTTACTTAGGTTTTCTTCAAATGGCCACTGCTCTGTGCTCCTGAATACAGGGTATGCTTTAACAGTTTGGGCAGCATTCAAGATATGGGTGCATGATGTGTTCACTACATGCTTTAAAATGCTAAATACTCCCTTTTCATAACCTCCAAAATTCTGATTGTCCTTTTAATCACACCAGCACTGAGACAATGTTTGCAGACTCACAACAACTCTCAAATCAGGCATCAACATCCTCTTGTATATGTACAGTCATGGCCTCACTCAGCTTCAACATTATCAACATTTTGCCTTCATCAACGCTGTCTGTCATCTGAATTGACTGCCTCAATGCCTGTGATGGGATCTCTTCCTTTTTCTTTGAGAGTTCTATGGAATAATCTCCTGTGTCTGAACTAGACATTTTAATTCCTGTTATACCCATAATGCCTTTCAGAGACCATTTAAAATAGGACAGGTGACTCACATCACTAAAATATGTACGTCTCTCCAGCAACACTGTAAAGTGAATCTTAAGAATCCATTCAGATGTTTCACAATGTTAGAAAATTCCTCGCTTTGTACTTGGTAATTCTACAATTTACAATGGCCCCTATTTTTGACAGTCCTGCATAATTCTGTAGCCATAAAAAAATCTCATCTTCCTTCAGGCCTTCCCTTTACTCAGGCCTCACGTCCTCCCTGATATTTCTAATAATAGCATGCTTAATTAAAAAGTCATACACACAGCACCTTACCTTTGATGCCATACGCATGAACAGTGAGTTTTGATCCTCTGCTGTTCTCATCTTCTCATTTTTGACCAAATCCTTCAGGGTCATACTATCATCATCCTGAAAATACCTTACTCTCTCTTTATCTACATGAGTAGGCATCTGGAAGCAAACACATTAAAAATAAATAGTAACCTAATCAGAAAAGATCAGCTACACAATTCAGACCCTAAAAATTTCAACAAGTTTAAAGACTCATGAATCAAGGCATGCAGATCTGAAACATTGGGGCTAACAGCTCCATTTTATCTAAGGAGAAAAACATCTTTCCCTTTCTTCAATTGCATCAGTATGTCTAAATAAAAATATAGCCTCTTCCCAACGTCACTATATCCTTAACATCCTTAAGGTATCAGAGCAACAACATTAACACTCAGGAAAGATAGACAGTACTTCACTGAAACAGTTCATTAGCTCATAAAAATGAAATATCCTAAAAACTAATTTTCATTATTGACAACTCTAAAACTTTTGTAAAGTCACAGATTACTGAAACACAGTAATCACAGACAGTACCGAAAACTTGTGTGAATGGTATCTCTCGGAAATGTTGCCACCTTAGAGTGCACAAAGGAACAGAGATGTCCCTTAGGATAGGATTAGACTAAATTCCAAAGGAGTACAGGAAGTGGTCATTAACATAAAGCAGGACAGCATTTTCCAAAATGGAAACAACAGGACGATGACAACAAATTCCTCACCCTCCTCTGTCTTTCACTTCTCCACAGCAGTGTATCAAACTGATCTGTCCTACTAATCAAGCATGCTTGCTAGAATTATGAGGTAGTGTCACCTCCTCTTATCTCAAAAAGATCAAACTGCTACTATATTTACTGTTAGAAGTAATTATCCTTAGAATAAAACACTGCTCCAGCTTCCAAGTTTCTTATTGTTCTCCAAAGCACTTTGTTACAAAGATTAGGTCATAATTATTATTGTCATAAGTAGTCATATTTTTTGTTGGAACTGAAGTGAAATTAGCCCCTGAGACCTGAGTACCTCAGCAAAATCTTTCTTAATTTGGAAATATTCAGCTCTGCTAATCTTTGTTATTTACATAACTTTATGTAATATAAACTAAAGAGACTGTGATAACTTTTCCCTGAACATGCATTTAGATAAGCTCTAAAGTGATCCCTTGGGAAATGCAATCTGAAAATAAACTGAATATATGCTTAATAAATATGTACTTTAATTCTTAATTACAATCAACTTCTGTGACAATGGTCACAGGGGTTTTCAGGTGAAGGGAGAGATGAGAATGTTGACTCCATGTTCAGAAGGCTTGATTTATTATTTTATGAGATATATATATATATTACATTTTAAGTACACTAGAAAGAAATAGAAGGAAAGGTTTCCTCAGAAGCTAGCTAAGTTAAGAACAGACAAGAAAAGAATGATAACAAAAGGCAGCTCTCTCGGACGCTGTCCGAGATAGCTCAGTCCTTGATTGGCCATTAATTATAAACATCCAAGATGGGCCAATCACAGATGCACCTGTTGCATTCCACAGCAGCAGATAATCATTGTTTACATTTTGTTACTGAAACTGCAGCTTCTCAGAAGGGAAAACCCTAAGAAAGGATTTTTCATAAAAGATGTCTGCGACAATCTTCCAAAAGGAACTTTTAAACTACCTACTGACATTCTAATAAGATACTCATTAATTATGGCAATATAAAAGTAAAACTACAAAATCAGTCAAGAGGTGCAGTTCAGTACTCAGATTTGTAAAACTTACCATCTGGTGCTTTCTTCGTCCTCCTTTTGGCTCCAGTGGCTCTGTTGTTCCCATCACAGGCCATGCCCTTCCACTTCCATCTGCTCTCACAAGGACCACTTCTTCATCTTCTTGACGGCTTGAAGCCTGTGTCAGGTTTTAAGACATATTTTAAAACAGATGGTACAGACAAGCCAAAAGAGATACCTAATCCACATGAAATAAGTGTTTAAAATCCTAAAGATTAAGCAACAGATTCTTTACATTTTGTGTGTTCAGTATAATTCAAAGTAGACAGTTTCACCTTAGTGAGGTATTCTTTTCACATTCAAAGAGAGAAAAAAGTATTAAAAATACATTCAATAAATTAAATGCAGAGCTTTTCTTTCTGAAAGAACTAAGTTTGTATTCTTGCTTTTTTCACATAAAGCTTTATCTCATACAGATAGACACACAATGCTTCTGAAAGAGTTAAAGAGATAATACTGAATTAATAAACACCACCATCATTATAATGCTGTATTCCTGAAAACCATCTAAAAACCTACAGCCCATTACCACTTCTTTTACCACTCTAGATTGGGAGTGTGGAGAACAAACACCCTCACCTCTGTTCCCCAAAAAGTTATAGAACTTGTCTTCATGAAAGGTTCTTTATAGGGCCCCCACTTGATAGGGGGGCCCTATATAGATATAGGGGATAGATATATACAAACACAGAGAGGGGAAAAAAAGGCAGAAATTCTTCACCAAAAAGTAAAGTATTTTGCTTTCTAAAATATTAAGAATAAATTTTAAATCATTAAAAAGCCTGTGAACTTCCTGATTGTACTCCAAAGATGTTTAGGTAAATCAGTTGATTAAATTAGAGCACATAATGGGGCCACTACTTAATCAGATGGTATTAGGACAGCCTTTGTCAAATCTTATAAACAACTTCATTAATCTCCATTTCAAGCTATTTTCTACCAAACTGCCTTCCACCTGCCATGCTTGCCTAAGGAAAGCTTGTCCCAGAAACCCAAATAAAGTCTGGTAAATCAGTAGATACTGAAGTATACTTCAACAGCTTAATTACATTTTTCCAAGGAAAGTCATATGAAGGTAGAAGTTATGGACCAAAAAGCTGCCTAGGTAAGCCAGACCTCTCTCTTCTGTAACACCAAAGGCAAATCTCATTTTGCAAAGCAAACCAGGATGTCCAGCACAACTTTGGCTCCAATAACAATAATGATATTTTCAGAGAATACAACATGACTTATTTCCAGCATCAGCCAGATACATTTTATTTGTGTGTAATCTGTACCTCAAGTATTCCTTTTTCACAATGTAAGGGCTTTTGTCCCTATTGGTAGGGGGAGAAAAGGTGGTTCATTCCAATGGGAGAAAAAGGCTGTGTGCATTCACCCCACACATGTCATGAGATATAAAGGTCACAGCTGACTGAGACACAAACAGCCAGACTGGGGGGACCAGGTTTTACCATGCCATAAAACCGTATTCACAGCAGATACAGAAAGCAAAGATGACAACATCAATAAGAATGTATCACAGCAAACTTCTACAATGCCACAATTCCTTTAAAACTTGGGTGACTTTACAAGGTTGGAGGTTGAACACATAACCACAGATATTGCAGTGAAATCTCAAAAATCCAGAGCATTGCTAATAAGTCTGAAATTGCACAGACCTTTGTAGAGGAAAAACTCACCCTATCCACATGGCCAAGCAGGGATACAGAGCTCTCCCAAGAGGACTAATCAAATCCACATAGCAGACCCTTTACAGTTCTCAGTGAATAATCTACCAAGTAGCCACTTCTGAAGGGTCCTGCTCATGTGAAATCCTCTGCCAGGAGCATCTTTCCAGTCATTCAGCTCCTTTTACCTGCTGCCCACATAATGTCTCCAAAAAGATGCTAACTTCAGGTCTCTCCTTCCCCACACGTTTGTTTTACTGAGACAAGGAAAGGATGAACTTTTCCATTCCCAGTCTCTAAACTTTAACCTCACTGTATACATGACTTTTAAAATACACAGATCATTAAAACCAACAGTCATTACAACAGCAGTGCTTCAACAACTGCAAAGAACAGTAAATACCAGATTCTTATACCAACTTACAAATATTTAATTCCTTTTAATGACAGCCATCCCCAAATTTGTCTTCACTAAAATTCTTAACACAGACATTTCAAAAAGGATGTCGTTGATGTGCAGGCTGTTATTTTCCCAAAAGTTGATGGAATTCACAAGGTGTTCTATGTGTCAGACTTTCTTCGTCTTTGAAGAAGGGCTCTAAAATATTAGATCCAAGCAACATTTGCACTTTATCTTTTCTTCCCATTTCTGCATGCTTACACACTAACATACAAGCAGCAGCAGAGAATCTGGATTGAGTTAGGACAGGGACAGGGAATAGAGAGGGGAGTGATAGATATAATACATACTGAATTATTTGGGTCAGAACCCTATAGCTGGCAAGGTTTTGTCTGCTTTATGAGGCTTTGAGGTTTTTTGTCCCTAATTTCCAGAGTCCTGAGTCCTGACACAAAGCATGTAATACTGACTATAATGTATTCAGATTCAATATTCCAGAGGGAAAAAAAAAAGTCAAAAAATTATAGTAATTTTTACCTTTAGAATACAAAGTACAAAGAAATCAAAGTGGTCCTTCACAGAGAGATTAAAGGAAGCAGATAAAAGGATAAAATAATTATGGACAGCATGAAAACCAATGTGAAGTCATGTTAGAGACTAACAGCAAAAGCATACTAGGAACCAAAATGAATTCAATGGACGCAAGCCAAACGTGATTATTCAGAAGATTAAAGATGTTATTAGAGGTAAAAACATCCTTCAAACCTCAAAACCCTATCTAAATAGAAGTGACTTAAAAATATAGCATAAAAGTTAATTGTATTCACACAAAAAATGGATTTTTAGTAGAATCTTACTAACAATAATTAGTGAAGTTATTTCTATACACATCAGAAACAAAAAGCTTTCTGGTAGAAAAAGATGCTCAAGTGGTGACAGCATTATCAGAAGATGACATTTAAATAATATATTAATTAATTGTATTTTATTCAACAGCACTTTTTGAAATGAAAGAAAAAAAACCCTAGAACTTTAGAAATCATCTTTAAACTGAAATATCAGTAAAAGGAGGTTTTTTTAGTAAGCTGCCATGAAGTAATGATTTTCACTAGAGCTTCGAAAAAAGAATTGTAACATACAATGTCCACATCCTTCAGCATATATTATATCCCTTTAATAGGTCTTAGTACAAAAATAATGGAAAGCATCAAATATAATAAAAAGCTTTAAAATGTGCCAAAGGCTGATCCTGGGAATTCTGGGGCATTGTATCCAACATTTGTAATGGATAAGTTCACACAAGCAAAATAAAAACTAGACTTCCTCTACACTTGAACAATTACACCATACTGAGAAAGACCCTTTGCAGGAACAATCCACCACTCACAGAAGTAACAGACTTTTTAAGGAGTGTGGATATCAATCTAACTGCAAAAGTTACTTAATGTTCTCTTTTTATCTATTGATATTTTCTTTACACCTGTATTCCCATGACTATATGACATAGTATATGGTAACATAATGTGGCCACTGTGACATAATAAATACTCATTAATAATTATGATCAGATAAATAATACTTCTGTTAAGTGCAACAATAAGTTTAAAACATATATTAAAGTATTTTTAATATACCTATTCTTAAATGTTAAAATTGAAACTGGAGAAGAGGCTCAGTCACTATCCCTAAATCTTGTGATGACTGCTAAACCAACAATATAGTGTACAGTCTGAAATGAATAAAAATAGGGTCTATTTCCTGAGTGAGAGAGGAATTGTTTGTTGCTATTAATTAAGGAACATGACTTTTTACTTCAGGCCAATTAAATATGCAAAGTACACAGTTGTTCTCACCAAATGTACAAACTGCTACACAGCAATTAAGACTCAACTGAACAAAACAAGCAGACAAGTCTGTTTTTGAAAGATAAAAGATTTGAATTAAATACATAAATCAATAGGGTACCCGGTACCCATCTCAATAAGAATTTTGAACTCTCCAGATATTATTCCTATTCCATAATCCAGCAGGAGGAAGTGGAAATCCTCTGCCACATCAGGTGCACAGCTTAATTTGAGGAGCAAATGAAGTAGTGAGGTGAACAAATGAAGTAGTCAGGCCAAGCATCTGAGACAAGATCCACTCAGTTTTCAATGCTAATAGCTATTGGGAATAAAATATATTTTAATAGTCAGTGTATTGTACAGTAGGGAACAAATAAAGTTAAAAAAAAATATTTTTAATTACTGAGCCAACAAAAAGCTGGATGCTGCATGATTTGAAAGCTTTCTGCACATGTTTACTGAGATTTACATTCAAGTGGTACAAGCACAGAATAATAAAGGAATAACAAAGGAACAGTCTTGAGCAAGGAACTAGCCTCTACAACCAAATGCTAGCTTTGTTAAATCAGGTGCTGCATTAAGCATGCCACCTGTTTCCTTTCCCCTACAGTCTCTGGTGAATGGAAATGCTTTGGATATTGTCTTATTCCTCTACTGGAAAAGTCTGTCCTCATGTTATAGTAAGTGTCCAAAAGATATCTAGCATTTCTCAGAGTGCTGGACTCAGCTATTTCTCCCATCTACTGTCTCCTGTTTGCTTCCTTTGTTCCTTCTCCTCCCATTCCAGTTACCCTTCCCTTAGGCTCTCAGCTTGCAGTCACACATAACCACCAGTTACCACAAGGATGGGTAAATCCCATGTAGGAAGAGTGTCTGCCTCCTTCAGTGCTGGCTAGTCCTAAGGGGACTATGTCTTATGTTTAGGATTCATTTTATTCCCAACCTGGAGTCCCCAAGTAACAGGCTTCAAAGCATCTAAGCTCCCCTTCAGGCTCTAACATTTGCTGTGAATAGTGGCATTGTAGCCTTCAATGTAATGCTTATAAAAATCAGTAGTTTAACCATTCTCTATGGCAAGACTAAGGTTTGCATCTCACAGGAGGATGAAATTAAAATGGTCAGAGGCCTATAACAGCAGTCCACTGCATACATGTTGTATCTTTGATTTGGGTTTCTTAAAGTAGAAAAAAGATAAGACTAAGAGAATTAGCAGCATGAGGAAGGAAAGCAAAAGCAAACTTCTAAAAACTAGGTTAAAAATTTAGTACTTCAAGACTTCATAAATATATTAATGAGTCACTATTACACATTCAAAAGGTGCTAACACAGTAATGGGATTTTTAAAAGGCTTTACAAGATCAGAAAGTTGCATTGCCATAATTAGGCCCTTGTGTTTAACAGTGAAGAGAAGCATTAGAAAATCTGTGTTGCAGGTTGCAACTATCCTACAGAAGGTGAACTATCCTATCAGGCGGTGCTTGGTTTGTGTGTAAAGCACTGGACTAAACAAAAATCCAAAAATTCCAAACCATGGAAAAGGATTAGGTCTCCATCCTTTTTTTCTGCCAGTGAGTGACACTGGTTACTAACACAGTAAGTAAAAAACTTCATTTGTTCTTATTGATATAAAGTCAGTTGCCCCTTAAAATTCAGCAATTCTTTGTCCTTATATTACAAAAAGGTTATTTTGGCTAAACTGTTTATTACTCAGAATAAGCAGTTTATTAATCTTCATTAATCTCCTTTTACAATGAATGTCTCTGACATTAGCCCTGCATGCAGAAATCCTTCCATTTCTGCTCAGTACTTATTTTCTTAGAGCGTCTTTAAGACAAGGTGATCAGAATATCATCTCTTGAGTAGAATGGCCACAGACACAAATCTAGAGTCAAATTAATTAAGCCATACTGCCAGCCTGTCGAAGTAAAACTGCAACTAGTAACATATAACTTACAGCAGCTTGTAATGTGTCTGTCCATTGATGCACCTAGAAATGGAGAAAACTAAAGCAATTAAGTCTGATTTTAAAATAATATCCTGGATTTCAGGAAGCCACATAGTCTTGAAAATACAACCTTAAACAAAGCTCTAAATATTCAGTTTGATACTCTAAATTGTTAGCTACACTTTGAAATGATTAGTCACTTAGCCACATCAATGAGCCACTGTAGGTATGAGATGTAAGAAAATTTGTGAAAACTGTAGTGACTACATGGCTTGTTTTTACAGCGAGAACATCTGACACAAAACATATATACTCCAACCATAAAAAAAAGAGAAGTATTGAAGCATGTTGGTTCTTAAGTCCACAGATTTCTATTTCATCTTATCAACTGATTTAACACAGTTAAATGGTAAATACAGCAGTAAAAATATGCAGAAATTTAACATGGTGTGGCAGAAAATACAGCCAGAAAAAATGGCACCATCAGTTACAAGTGCATGGCACTTGGATATGGTTTTTCTCTGCTGTTAAAGCATACTTGGAAGTTTTTGTATTCTCAGTTTGAATTCTAAGAAGTTTTACCTATTCTGTCATTTTATACTTTTTAGGTGCTCTGAAATGACATTTTACATAATTTACTTACTAATACAATTTTTCCAACATGTTTTAATTGCAAAAGCCACATTCCTACGAATTACATTCAGGAAGATAAACCACTTTGACTTAATATGCATTTGTCTTAAATAATTGTGTAATACACTCTTACTGACATCAACAAGAATGTTCAGGAAATAAACTAATCAATAACAGCATACACCTATTATTTTTTAAACGTATGCACTAATGATATGAAAGCTGTTCTGCACCTCATACCCCTTTCATTATTCTGTGCTACATTTAGAGCTAGTCAAGTCTGTAGGGAAAACACAAACTTTTGCTGAAGAAAGAAAGGCACAGCCATCTTCCAGACAAGATTCAAGTGTGATGGAACAGCAGGAATCAGGAAATATGATGAGCTGAAAACATCTGAGAGTAAACAGGCCATGAGCCATCTGTTGCTTTATCTCCCCACCATCTGAAGTTTCAAATAAAATCTCAGATTTTTACTGTGCATTTAGTGAGGATCATTAATCCCCAGCCTTCTAGTTTTTGCACAAGTGTCTCAGCAATACTTCTATGCCAAGCAATTTAAAATTATTTTTAAAGCATTCTTTATATATGGTAAGTCTATCCTACAGCTGTATTTAAATTCTGCATTGGTTTAAGTCAGAATGAAAGTTATGAAAACATCTTACAGGTAAATTTTGACAACCAAATATTTTCATTGCAGAAAAAAAACTGTGTTTACAGTCTCAATTCCCAAACCTAAAATTTAACAACCTGGTACACCTGCAATTTTGAACATTAATTTTCAGGGTGATTTGGCTTTTGCTTACTGTTTGTTTAGCATTGGCTTGGTTTCTTTTTAAATAAAAACCCCCACACATCAGAAGCATTCCTTTCCTTCTTTCTTTCACTTCCTACTCTGAAGTACTAATCGCTATCTAAATTTTACATGTATACACAAATATGCAGAAACACACATGTCCACACATACCACCTGACTTTGAGATAACTGTCTATTTCTCCAAAGAATCACTGCTATTTTTAAGCTATTTTTGAACAGGTCAATCTTGAAAACATATGAAAAATAAACATACATTCTTGTTTTCCCCATTATCATTACTGAAACCAAGAGAACATTATTTCAGGTTTGTTCCACATCTGATTCGTCTCAGGTGCCAGATGGTTTACTTGTCTCAGGATAGTAACTGTGCAGCAAATCATTTCTCTGGGTAAAGATCCAGCATGTTCCATCCTGTCTCTCCTAAGGCAGAACTATAAACAATGGGATGCAATGGATGCAATTTTATAGGATCAGAGAATATTAAGGGTTTGGAAGGGACATTAAAGATCCTCTAGTCCCAACCCCCTGCCATAGGCAGGACCTCTCACCAGTCCATGTTGCTCAAGGCCTTGTCCAGCCTGGCCTTGGAACACTGTCAGGACCGGGGCATCCACAACCTCACTGGACAGCCTGTTCCAGCACCTCACCATCCTCACAGTAAAAAAATTCTTTCTAATATCTAACCCAAATTTTACCTCTTTCACTTTGCACCCATTACTCTTTGTCCTGTCACTACAGCTCCTAACAAAGAGTCCCTCTCTGGCTTCTCTGTAAGCCCCCTTCAGACAGTAGGATTTGAGATTTAAGCCAAGCTGTTTTATTCAGTTTCTTTTCTAAAAACCAGTGTTAGTTCTTCAAAAAGAATTTTAAAAAATATTATTTATAGTGAGCTAGTTTCCCCACTATTCTCCCTCAGTCTGGAGTCTAATGACTCTCAGGAATCCAAATTAAACATCAGAACTTCAATACATCAAAATTTGTGTTCAGACAGGAGGTGTTGGAAACATAATCAACCTTATTATTTATACTCAAGAAGAATAATTAAAAATAGCAGAAGTGCTTGAAGTACATGGAATTCTTAATATTATGAAATATATTCAGTAAAAGATGAGTCCTACTTATGCCATAAAACTCACCAAATTAACTTTTCCTTCCTTCCTTCTAACTATAAATCTTCTCCTCCTGAGATGTACAAGCAATGGCCAGGAGTTACTCTCACAGATACAACAGGTAGCCTAGAAAAGGTTTCCTCCTTTAAAGCAGCACCATGTCAGCCACTGTAAAGTGAAATGCTGTGCCTGCCAAAATTCAAGTCTTACTCTACGGATGTCTTCTATGCCCAAGAGGCTTCACAGAAGCATTGAATACTCTTCAGTAGAAAAACACTCATACTAGACCAAAGGCTGAAGGACTTCCACAGAAAATTCAGTTATTCAGATGAAGATTTTCTGTGATTAAATAATTCATATTTTCCCTACATATTCTCAAATGCATAACAGAAAAGCCTATAGCTGTTTCTATTTTTCAGAACTCTCTTCTTTTAAATAATCAGTGACTCTATACTCTACCATGTTATTCTGCTTAAAGTACCACCTTCCAGCTTTCATTCAATTTTGTATTGATTTTTGTCTTTCAAATGCAATTTATCATTATTGAAAACTGTCTCTAGCGTTTGCTCAGCAGAAACTACTTTCTGTTTCCTGCATACTAATTATGTTCTATGGAATACAGAAAAAAGCTTTGGGTTGAGAAGCTTTTCTTCTAAGCCATACTTCATTTGGGATTGAAAACACTTTTAAAAGATGCATACTCTTATACTATATTCATCCACCACCATGTTGCTGGACCAGATGTTCATGATAAGCACCTTCCAAAGGATATATTGTATATTCTGCCTATTCTTCATTTAAATCCATGCATTCCAATTTTTATAGTAGCAAAACCCACTGCAAATTATGTGCTCCATAGGAGTACCACTGTTCCAGATACAGTTTGTTAAATAAAAATACTGAATAAAAGTATAAATTACATCAGTTGTGACTGGTACTGACAATGGCAGAGGTGACATCCTCATAATCATTGCAATAACATCTAGGGTTGTGTAGCACTTTCAGAACAGAAATGCAAACTGTATTTAAGTGGCAAACTATGAACACATCGAAGTTGTTTTGTAAATGTTGAAGTCTCCACCATTTTCTGCTGTCTCCTTACATTCAATTGGTATCATTTTCATCACCTATCCCAACTCAGACACCCTATGATACAGCAGCCTTCTCTTTACAGAGTTTCACCAGGACTCAAATTGCAGCTTTGCTTTCTCAAAATGCCCATGACAAATTAGACAATAAGCATCTGAAAATAAGCATAATTTCATTCTATCCCAAATGAAATCAAAAGTTTTTTGATTTCCATCGACCCTGAAGGCTGCCTCCTACTCAAAGATAAAACAAGCACAATCTAAATGTGGCTCAAGCATTTAACTACAATACCCATTAAGATCCCGAATTCCATTAACAGATAATTTAACTGTATTCATGCTAAAATTCATAGGGTTACATATTTAAGGCAGCCTGCAGTGAAGGAGGGTTTCTATCCAAGCTGAGACTTAGTGAAGTATATCAGCTGAGAAACACAATGTTTTTAAACTCCAAACAACAGTTTTTGAAAACTGTACTTCACAACCACATTTTTGAGATTGCTTGGGCTAGAATTCTTGTCTAAGTCAAAAAAATTACAAAACTAGTCACTAAGTCTCACTGTAAAAGCTATATTTGCCTCTACTCCCACTTATAAACAAAATAAAATTATATAAAATTAAAATAGGATTTAAGCTAACACTTTATAGTCCCTTCAGTCTGTAGTTTCTTGATCACTTTATGGCAGAATAAACCAGCACCACTATCAAAAGAATTGATCCTGTCCTCTGTACAAACCCCAGCCATTCATACACCCCCTTATACTACGGTAAGTCTTCACTCAGTCACACAGGGAACAGAATTGGGAAATTGATCCGTGTCCAATTAATTAAGAAAAAAACTTCCTAGGGAGATGCATTCAAAATTGGCTTCACTGCTTCCTGATTTATCTCCCCAGCTCTCTCAACAGAAACTGCAATAAGGCAAAGACACACTTCAGGACCACCCAGCACGACACTGGCCGTGCTGCTCTGCAGAAGCACAGACAGACCTGCCTGAGATAAAATGTTTCATGTTTGTTACTGGTAATGCAGGCACAGCTGTCAAGCTTTGGGATCAATAGGATATCTGTTTGGAAAACCATTTCTGTGGCAACTGCTTCAGGTACCTCACCTGGAGCACACCTGTGTGAACTGGCTGAGGCTGGCACTTGGGTGGTCTGTGCCACAGGAAGGCAGGGTCATGCAGAGCCAAACACTCCTTCCCAAAGCAGCTTCCCTTGTGCTATGGGATGGGTTCTGAACATCTGGGCTACTGACACACAAGGTGACTTAGCTGGCCCTTGGCACACAGGAGTACCAAACACATCCTGCTTGTGTCCCACTAGTCAAAACCAATTCAAAGCTGTAAAATCAGTAAAAACAGCCTGGCATCACAACGACAGGGCTTAGGACAGAGCAACTGTAAGCTCTGATGGACTTCTGACACTCAAACACCACCTAATACAGACTAAAAGGAGTGGGAAAGAGGCACAGGCCAAGGATACTCATAAATATTTACATCTGGTAAATATTTTTGCAATGACTGTTAGTTGTAAAAACACTCTAATTAAAAATTAAGATAAAAATCAGAATATGGTTGAAGACCAGACCTGACCAAAATTGTTATCAATAACTCAGTACCTAAGGAATAGGTGTCCAGCAGCATTTGTGAGGCTCACCCACAACATGATCTTTACTTCCCAATTTTAAAATCTGAATGGATTTTTTCCTGTGTAATTACCCAACTCCAGTCTGCTTTATTTAGGGGTTTTTTTACACATATGAAAAACATGCCAAAGAACTGCACTGCAATGAAGCAGAATCTACCTACACAGAGCTTTTGTAATTTTGAATTGTTGTGAATTCAGGTGTGAGACTTAAATACTATCATCACAAGGTAGTCAGGCAGAGACCACACACTGTAATTCAGTTTAATTTGTCTTCTAAAGACTGGACAAATACTAGTTGGTGTAAGAGGTCTCACATGAAGCCTTTTAGGAAAAAAATTTTTAGTGACTTTTAAAACTCAACTCACTAGCACCTGAGTTTTTACTGTGGAACTGGGGTAAAACTGAACAAGAACATGAGTTTTTGTCTGAAAATTTCCTCTCCAACATGAGGACAGATAACTCATAACTTAAGGTATTAGCCTTGTTTCCTTATATCAATGTTGGTACAGAAAAGCCTTCTTACATTTCTTAAATACCACCCCTCAGAAGGAATAACATTTGAAGTGCCAGCTTCTTCAGAGACAGCAGTCATGTAGCAGCCAGCACATATCAGTTTCATTTTTAATGGAAGATATATATCCTTGCTGAGGAAATATTATGAGTAAAAAAAAAAAAATTGAATTTGCTAAAGCACCATGGACAAAGTTTTGTTTATCAACAAAAAGTACAATTCAATTTGGACAGTCACTCACCTCAGTCACACTTTCTAATGTTCCTGAGTACATCTGATGTTCTCTAATTCAGCTGCTACCTGTATCATACATATAACATTAGTGCAAAGAAAAGAAAATATTTTCCCACTTACCTCTCTGCCAGCCTTTGCTGGAATCTGTCCCTGAGTCTCTCTCAACTTGCGAGCACTGTCAAGTTTTGCTTGAAGTTCTGAAGCTAAATCCTTCAACAAAAGTGATAGCACTCCTTTAGTTTATCTAAATTTTTTTCATATTTTATATCAAAATGAACTATTCATTTCATGTTTTTGTGTTTTGATATAACATTTTAAACTCTAATACCACAAAATAGTAAAGAAAATGTCAATATAATTCACACAACTCTTTATAGGATACAACATGAAAAAATGATCAGAATAGAGGCATCTGAAGTATAGGAACAAGCATTGCCATAAAAAGACCAGAAAATGTATTCTTAAGCATTATTAAGTTCTACTAATAAATGCTTTGCATAACTAAGCATACGTATTACTTTATGTATAGGAAGCTGAATAAGGAAGCCTGAACACATCATATGCTTATTTTTTTTCTTGTACACACACACACATACACACCTTTACACACATACATCAGCTCTGTGGGTCTAGGGAAATAGCTCTCAGAAATTTTTGCTATGAAGTTTCACAGCTCTCTACACTCCATGTCCAACATCTGCACTTCAGACCTTATCTTGAGAATAAAATGTACAAGAGGTAGAAAATAAGAGCAGTTTACAGTCTTGTGCAAATTGGTTTTGATGCTCCTGTGCTCCCTTAACCATCTGACTCTTAACTAAATAGAAGTATTCCAGAGTATCTTGAATTGGTCGGAATTGCCAGCCTATCAACCTGTAAAGAATAGAACTATACTCTAACCCCTCTGTCACTTACGCTGACTGGACTCCAACAATCATGCCCATACCTGCCACCCAAAATTAAGTCATTTGATCAACACCAGGCAGAAAACCAGTAACAAAAATAGATTCAGAATTCATTTGGCCCACATGGCCAACCCTGAGCTCCAGCCACCAGAACATGCTGTTACATAACCATCTGTTCTGGTGTGTGGGGATGAACTTGCTTAAACAAGCTGCATTTTCAATCTGATTAGAGAAAGACCATGAAAAATATTTAAAATGCCACAAGGCTATTATATATGATATATATTATATTAGCTATTTTATTATTTAAATTGCTGTTGTTTGGTTTTAGGGTTTTTTTTAACTAGGTTGATTCAGAGTGCATATATAGAAAATTGCATCTATAAAAATAATAATAAATTGTAGTACTGGTTTCTGCTACATGATTTGGGTCAAAACAAAACAAAATGATCCAACATTAAATTAATTACACTGTCCCCACAGAATATGTGTATATTTTTCATCAAATCACTTGCATTCAGTTCCCATCAGGTTGAAAAGACGGATTTGTGCCAAAGTTTTGTTTAGGCAATGCTACTGAAGCTAAGCAGTATCAGAAAAAGAAGTTTACAAATTTTTGCTGCTTTCCATCAGTCTTTGGAAAACCTTCCCCTCCACAGTGCTTTAGCAATTAGTGTATAGATGGCTTATAGACAGCTTAGACACCAGTCCCTCACAAACCTATCATAATTACTTTCATAAACATATTTTTCCTCACTAGTGTATGTTTTTTAGTATTAACTAAGAAATCTAGAGATTAACATATGAACACATCTATTTAAATAATTCACACTGTACCTTAGTAGGAAATACATTGCTTTAAGTAACTTTTAATTCACCTTTTGATGATAATAACACTTAAAAGGGACACAATTTCTAGGTAAGGTACAGCTGTTCAAATGTTTAAAGCTACATACCCACATCTATGTCTAAAGCCTGTGAGAAAAGAATTCGTAACATAAAATTGGTTGGAAAAGAAAATATTTGTAAAATGGACACTTTCTCCTAACAAAATCTGAATTATCTGATAGGGGCTTTAACAAGGATCAACACCATGTCCTAATCCAGCAATAATGACAAAACATACTAAAACTTTCCACAAATCAAAGAATCAATAGCTCTAAAGAAATATTAAATTACCACTTGGAGACTTAACATGTTTTATATATTACTATAAATAAATATTTATTTATTATTTCTTAAAGATGCAAATATTGGTGCAAATATTATGTCACAAGAGGCAAACTAAACAGGTGCAGTAAAAATTTATCTTAAAAAATAAATACAAAAGCCCACAGTGATAGCATTTGCTTCTAAAAAATATGAAAATAGTTCCTTAAGAGCAGCTATTCAGAGCCAAGCACTTGAAAAACACAGCTTAAAAACTAACAGACTCTGACCTTGTTATAACTGAAGCTTCCAGACAGTACTACTGAAGGGAATTAACTCATTATAGCCATGTTTAATGTAATACATAAAATACAAAAACCTCCAAATTTTGTGTTGCTGAAGAGTGAAAATCTTGTTCCTTCAGGTAGCTGGCTGAAATAAAATGTTTACACATAAATATGCAGCTGTTTCTCCCAGCTCCATAGACCAACCTCAATCAGAGCAGGACCACAAAGCATTCCACAGCTGTTCTCAGTGCAGAGCTGGCTGCAATGGCATATGCTATTCCTTTCAGTTTTACAATTTCCACATCACAATTAATAAGCTCGCTTATACAGCAGAGCTATGGACCACAAGCATCTACGTGTGACAAAGCTGATGAAAAAAGCAAAGCTCCAGACACTGTTTACCTTATAACAAAGACAGAGAGGGAGCTCTGTAGTTTTCACCTGCTCCTTTTTTTATGAAAAGAGAATAAATACTATAAAAAGGGCAGAGAACAACTGGTTTAGATATGCTGCTTATCCTAAAAAGCCTGGGGTCCTGGATCCTCTATACTGCATTTAAAGCAGAAATTACTGTAATAGCAGTACCTTCAAATCCTACCAAATTTTGCAAGTCTTTATTTGCTTGAATCAGTACCCTTTTAAAAAACACACCCAAACAATTAAATTGCTGTGAGCTTTGAAGAAAAGCTGCAGTAAATCATGACAGTTTTTCAGAGCCATTACCGTGTCTCCCATGAGTTCTGCTTTCACAATCCTCGCTCCCAGTCTGTTCATCTCCTCCTCACTGAGGACCTGAGGCGGCTCATCCTTTGATGATCTGGAAAACAGCAGCTGCACTAAAGCCACAGAAAAACAGGGCAGTATTCACCTGTGTAATTCAGTATGATAAGCTACTGTACTTGTACATATGTGTCTACTGGCAAAATAATTGAAAACGATGTATTATAAAAATGTATTTACAGACTGAAGTTGCCAAGGACTCTGAAACCAAAGACCTTGAATCAAATTTTTATGAGGCTTGTTTCCTCTAACTTTTGAGAACAACTCAAATGAAAAGCACTATCTGTGAACATTCTCCCAGCATGAAAAAACAGTCAAGGGTCAGGAGCAGGTATAAGAAGGAAAAAAAACCAAGGGAGAGAGAGAGAAGAAAGTGTTATTTTCACCTATTCTAATTCTTCTTTCCAGCTTTGGCCATGCTTTTACTTCTCAGCTTCTGCAAAATCACCCATTTCTGAGTTATTATGCTTGTCAAATGGCCTTCCACCTCTTGAAGATTACTTATTTTCCCATATTTATCTGCTCACAGTACAATCTTTGCATCTGAATATTTTATGGCTGATACAGAAGAGTTGCCATAGAAAATTAACAGGTACCTTTTAAAAATAAGAAGTCCCTCTAGAGAAGCCACAGCTGGTAATAAAGAGTATTGTACCCTAATGTTGGTATTAAAAACTTAGCATACAACTTTTTATTTTTATACGACTTATTATTTTTATTATATTTATTAAGTACGGATTCCTAAAAATACTGCAAAGAAGCATCAAGGAAGCTTGGCTCTTGTTCTCTGACCCTAGGAAAGACTAAAACCAATTAACTCTAAAAGTAAAATACCTAACACAAAAGATACATAAGAGTACAGTTATGATAGCGGTTCCTGCTGTTAGAGACAGAATACTCTCAGAATACAAATTGATATGGCTAAACCCTGTAGAAATTGAAGAGGGAGAAATCTTTGAAGATGGTGTCCTCTTTAAGCATCAGATCTCTCCAGTCCTGACAAAATTACTAGAGTTGCTTTTCATTCTTCATTTTCAACATGCCCAATCCAAGCCCCCAAAATTCAGCAGAATTTACTTTAATTTCACCAGAAACAAAGCATGCAAAGATTAGGTTCCCACTGTTCCTTAGCTGTATCCTTCAAAGCAAGGCAGACTACTTCAGAAAAGGGAACAAAAGGTGTTTATTAATTCATATATCCTTTTTTTAATGGTGCTAGTGCTTGAATCACTGTCTGAACTTTCTGAGACTTGAGACATTGCTTTGATTTGCTTTTTATCTTGTCTCAAATTAAACTCTGAAGCAGTCACATTATTAAGTGTGACTTCCAGCAAACACTAGCTGATGGACTTTTCCTCTGGGGAGATCCCTTGGACATCCAATCAGCACTTTTAATTAACCTGTGTCATAACTGTCCAAAACACTTTGATTTATAGGCTGAAGAGACTTCCTCTGTGCCTTAGAAAAGATAAAATTTAAAAGCCATACTTTCAGCATGAAAGATGAGGAACTGAACCAGCAACACCTATTAATTCAAGCCTTCACCTCAAAGATTTACTTTTTGTGACTGACAACACTACCAAAAGAGTACATGTATTACAAGAATTGAAACTTTAAGAAGAAAAGGAAAGCAGCAGCTTATAAATTACTCTCAACAGGTATCTGCTGCACAAGTCCAAACCTGAAATGTTCCAAAAGCCAGAATTTTCTACGAAATACAATACCAAAAAGAATTACTTCTGACTGCTGAAAACAGGAGGACAGGTTATTTACTATTTCAAAACACACAGAGTCTCAAGAGTTAAGAAGTCATCTTAGAAGAACTTGGAAATAAGTTATGTCAATAAGCACAGGCTATATGGTTCTGCAGGCCTAAGTAATCCCCAGTTTACCAATGAGTCAGCTTAGTAATTGCATTGGCTAAGAAATATAATTAAAATATCAAAGATGGACAATTGGGTTTAACAGCACCAGAATGGAAAACACATGCAAAAGAAAATATCAGCTGAACAGTTTCTACATCTAGTTCTCTTCTGTGAGGAAAAGAACTATCTTTTTTATCATAATAATTGAATTCTTTGAACTTGAGCAAGTAAACTACTTCCGCACACAATCTCATTTCCCAAAATTTGCAGCTTTGTCCAGTTACAATTACCATTGCACTTAGTAAATGTTGCAGTTTAAAAAAAGGTACTGTTTTTGTACCTGCAGCTAAAAAAAGTGAATCACCATTCCTTCACAAAAAAACAAAAAACAAAAAACAAAAAAAAAAGACTGGAAGGAGTAGCTGCTGCTTCTTTGAAGAAAACAATACTGAGGCAATGTTCTTCTAGGTCTGGCTCGATGGGATGGAATTTATTTTTTCCACAGTAATGTGGTGGTGAATTTTCCTCCACATTGTGCCTAGCCCTCTCCTTCTCAGGCCATTCTGCAATCCCAGGAATTTCCATTATGCTTTGGCATTTGGGGACCAATGAAGTATCCCTTGACTGCAGCAGGAACTCTTGCCAGGCTAAGGTAGGAGCACACTGTCTGCACCCAGAACTCCTGGTGCCTGCCACAGTGAGGAACAAAGGCAGAAACACTCAGTCAGCCGCTGGCAGCCTCTGATCATTACTCACCTGAACCACAGCCTCAGTGGAACTGTACCATTGCTACTGGAACTTTCAAAATTCCAGTGACTGTGCCAGACTGTGGCCAGGATGTAAATCTCCTGATGACTGCAGCCCAGCACACTGTGACTCCCCCAACAGCAGAGCTGTGTGAGGCCCCCTGAGCTCTCCTAGCCCACAGAGGGCTGTGCCAGCAGTGCACTGAGTGGGACCCCTCTCAGAACTCACCAACTCCCCCGTTTGCAAAGATTAGAGCACTGTCAGGGAAAGCTGAAACCCTCCACTCCTTGAGGTTCAACTCCTGCTTGCTGATGAACTCCAATACACTTGAAGTATTTCACTGAACTCAAGAGGAACTCTTAATAGCCATTTTTTATATATTCACATATATATATATATATATATTTATACATTTATACACTTCTATCCCTATATATCTCTTTTCATCCACGTGCATGCACGTGTGAATTACTGGAACAATCTGAAAGAAAAGATTCATAGTAACAACCACACTAGTCAGATCACTGGAAGAACCGGCAAGCTGCTAATACTGGAGAACAGGAGGCCACGAGCAGAGCAAGAGGTCAGTTCTCTATAACTTTTGATTCTGACCACCTCTCCTTACTACTCTCCATTGTCTTTCACAATAGCAAGTCATGGAAAACTAAATTCCTGCTGCCTGCCAAGTTTGTGTTTCCTTTCCCAGTCCTATTAATGCTTCCCCCTCACCACAGAAAACACACCTTCTATTAAACAGCTTCTACTATTTTTCATATGCTTCTACTTTAGCATATGAGATCATCTCATGAGTGGCTAACCTATCCCTGCTGTATTAATTATCTCAGTTTGTAGTCAGCATTTTCTACCATTTTAAGTTTGTATTTTATAAATTCAATGACCGTTAAGATACTTTGGAGGTTTTTCTGCCTAAGAGGCCAATTTTACCGCAGTGTGAACTAACATTAGAAAGAAGCAGAAAATAGCCTATCATTAGCAATTCTCAAATGTGCTGAGGAGACAGATCAGGTAGGGGATGTTCACTACTTCTGCTGAACTTACTTCTTCTAGCTGGCCTTAGCTGGAGGCTAAGACCCTCCTTGAAACTAAAGAGATCTGATATAATCAGTGCTTATCATGTCAAAAAGATAAAGCTTTTGTTATATTTTGCCATGAAAATACAGAAAATAAAAACCAAGTGAAGATGTTCATAAAATACCTAGAGGATGATGTTTTACTGTCAGATAAAATCTGTTTCTTCTCAGGGGTATCACTTGCGTGTTCCTGTCGCAACTTCTCTTTTTCATCACTTGGAGCTCTTTTCCAACTTTTGCCATCAATTTGTTCCCTAGTACCTGATGATTTTTGATCAGATTTTAATTTCTCATTGCTATCTTCTCTGTGTCTTTTGGTCCACAGTGCAGTATCCTCACCAGGTTTCTGGAAACGGCTGCTCAAAGAGCTATGAGCTGAGTCCTCCTTGGAAGAGAACTGCTTTAACTTAGAGTCTCTGGATGCACTGTAAGACGTTAAATCATCTTCAGAGGGTTTCAAAAATTTGTGTTTCAAGTTGCTTAGAGATGAACTTCTCTCCTGATTTCGTTTTTCACTGGAGTATTTTTCTGCTTTGGAGCTGTAGCCCCTTGGGACTGAGTCCATGCTACTGTGTCCACATTCCTGGTCTGCTCTTGACACATCTCTTCTGTAACCCCTGTCTTCCTGTGCCCACCCCTTGCCATACTCCTCCCTGGAATAGCTCCCAGACATGTGCCTGTCTCTATCATCTTCATCTCGTGTCACCTTTTCAATACGCTGCTCTTTCTTGTCTTGCTTCTCTTTCTCACTTTCTGAATAGTCAGTCTTCTTCCATCTTCCACTTCTATGATAATTTTCCTTTTTGGATGCAGCTTTTTCAGCTTCTTCTAATCGTGACTGAAATACCTCCACTGACTAAAAGAAAAAACAAAAAAGTCTTACCACTTTTAAGGCAATGGGATATTGTGTAAGTATTTCAAATTTGCTATAAGATCCCATATATTAAAAACATTTAATAAGAAAAATATATAAAAGGCTTTATCACCTGAGAGAACCTTCAGGGGCTGTTTTTTCTTGCTTCTTTTCACATGTTTTACTCTATACATTAAGTACTTGCGCCTTCATATGAAAGTAATCCTTTCCAAGCATCTATTAATATGAAGAAAATTTAACTGAAGATCCTTACCCCATATCTCTCAGCTACAATTTCATCCAAATTTCGCTTCTCTCTCTCAGCCTGCTCCTTCATCCTTTGGTATGATTTTCGCAGCCAACTTAATCCAGCATCTTCTACCACTGTAACTAAAGTAGAAAACAACAAGAGGTTGTAGTTTAATATCTCAAGTAATTATTCCTATTTGACCTTATTCTGTATGTGACATTAAAGCTTCACCTAAACTTATTGTAAAAATTGAAGGAGTGCAAAAGAAAAACAGAATTCATATACAAATACATATTTTCATAAGTTAATGCTGGTTATACCTCAACAATACCACTCATTTAGTTTAAGTTTCTCTAGTTTATCACAAGCAGTTTCCAATACAGGAGTGACATATGAGAAGCTGTAGAGTTTCTTTATGACATTAAAGAACCTTCCTGTCACTCTCACATCCTGTGTCCACTCTTGGGCATACCCCTTACACGCAAACAAGTGAATTCCCTTTCTCAGAAACTGAATGAGTAACCCACTGCTTCCCATGTGAGAAGCTAGTAGTGGTCTTGACATTCTAAACACACACTCACTGATGCCTGCCAACTCTTACAGATCTCTGATATCTGTGACTCCTAAAAGTGGGCATGAAGCTAATGGTTCTGGGACAGAAACCTGGAAGTTTCTGTCCCAGAAACCATTACCTTCATGCTAATGGTTCACAGGGAAAGGCTCTCAAAAAGCAGACACCACTCTTCTCTGTTGACAGAATACAAGGATCATTCTCACCACATAATAAATGTTTCATGACATTATGAAAAAGGTTTTTGTTACTGTTTGCTGAAAATGAGCAGGATAGCCCTGGGGTAAGGAAAAAAGTGAAAAGACTACAGAAATACTATTTTTCACCAACTGCATCTGTAATGTACTTCATTTTGATGTGACTCAGACTTCTGTGGGTGAATTCTTTAAAACTGTAATTTGTGCAATGGAATGAAAGGAACCAAATGAGTTGACAACAATTTATCTTGTCTTGGTTAAATCATACTTTTCTTTAATTAGTTCAAAATGGTGAATTTGGTAAGGATATTGAAGGTCAAACCACTCAAGATAAAAACCCAGTGAACAGAAATTCTGCAAAACACATATTCTATGATACTAACCCAATATTCACTATGGAATTTTCATCCAAATTTTACTTTATTACCTATATTATTAATAATAAATATATTATTAATAATCCTGTTACAACAGAAGTAACAACATTAGGAGCAATTTGTTAGCAACACAGAGCCCAGAAATTGGAGAAAGAAATTCAAGATTATTACTAAAAGAGTTGCTCTTAACCTTTCTTAACTGAAGCCTCTTCATCCTTCTCTGGTGGCAAACCTGTACCACCATCTTTCCAATAGGGATTGAGCTCTCTCTCAGACAACACGGCCTAAAACAGAAATAATTTAAATGTTTGCATAGCATATGGTTTGTATTTTATAGAAGATCTATACATTTTGAGAGACTTGTATGTGAAGTCACACAATTCACCACCATCACCACTTTCATGGTCTAAGCATCTGTTGTACACACTGTTTGGTGTACCAAAGAAAAAGCAGACACTCAGGCACAGAAAACAGAGGAGTATAAACCTACATGGACAGCAAGTAGTTGGGTGCGAGAGTCTATAAAAATCATTCTGTTCTAAGACTAAGAATACATCTCAATTGTTGTTAACCATATAATACAGGCTGACATTCCAGTGATTTAAGATGTCCACACTAAAGGGTCCTCCTGAAATAGTGTTCAGGAAAAAAATTGTAGAGAAAAATATTTAAATATTTATCCCTTGTCCAAAGACAATAACCAAGGCACTGCCTACTACACAAAAACAGTGATCCAGGTCAGTCTGGTTCCCAAGCACAACACAGCTAACAGGGAAACCTAATGGCAAGAAAGAGCCTGCTGTGAGACATGAGGACAAAGAAATATTAGCTAGTGATGCATCACTATGTTTTCAGATCAGACTACATAGCATTTAACAAGGTAAATGAACAAATGAAGGAGCCATCAACTGTATGTAAAAAGAGGTAATTCAATGACAGCAGCCCTTTCTCCAGCCAGACCCTGAATCACCCATGTGTTCACCAACAACTGAGACATGAAAGGCACAACAACTGCTCCGAGTTCTTTCTTTAGGAGAAAACAAGCCTCTGTACCCTACACTTAAATACAGTAACTTAAATAAGCTTTTACAACACTAAACAATGGTGCCCCTTTCACACACCAAGGAGAAGGCCAGACCAACAGTCTGTCATTGTTACTAACAGAACTTAGTACTAACAAATGTAGCTTTATCCTTACCTAGAAGTTAAAAGGCTTTTCTCCACAAGCCTGATGTATTAAGCTTTCCATCCAAACAGACCAATTTAATTAAGATCATTATCACATAAGGCATTAGTTTTAATAACAATAAAGACTTACATATTTGAACCAATTCATTACTCTATTCATCACACAAAATTTAGTAAAAGGCAGAAAAAGATTAAGATATTAATTCCTCCTACCTGCTCAAGCTCTTGAGCTTTCTGCCGTTCCAATACTTTTTCTTTGTGTCTTTCACCTTTGACAGCTGCTACTGATGTTGTTTTCAATGACATGAAGTTTAAATTCATCCATTCTTCTCTCTTTAAAATAAACACAAAGAATCAGTGTTCATAATTCCAACAAAAACATGGTTTATGTGCCAAACCAAAGCAGTGCAGCTACTGACAAATGTTGTTGACAATAAACAGTATAGGTCCTACAAACACATATTAAATACTTCAATGAAAAGCAAATATGATTTTAAGAACTCTAATCTTCAAATTTTTTAATATTTAAACAAGTTTCATGTCTCCCTGTAACATGAAATACATATTTACAATGGCATTTAAGACATTAGTAAACATTAATATTTTTAGTCTGCTAATCATTAGAATAAACAAATACCGTACATCTCATTTAGCTAGCTCTAATCTCATGATCTCTTACATCTCTTCTAGTGTATACAAAATCTGCAATCATTATCTGAGCATAGTTCACACCTCAGATATCCAGGCACTAACTGCACCCTCAAACTTAACAGCTATACATCTAAATTCTGTGAACTGTACCCATGATAACAGCTAGAAAACTGCATTTACAGAACCTAAGCCTGATCAAAGAGATTTTAAAAATGAGGATTAGACTAAAGAAAAGCATCATATTAAAAGCCTAGATACATCCACTACCTTTATACAGGTTAAAACCTGAAGCCTCAAAAGCAAGCAGTGACATACACATGGTAAGCAATTACTCTATAAAGGCAAGTATTTCAGGCATTTCTGTAATTCTGGTGTAGCAACCAAAATGACCAGATTACATCTATTTTGAAACATGGCCTTGCAGAAGAATCTTCCTATCTTCAACAGAGGTCAAGACTCAGCTGTCAGTCCAAACAGATGCCATATGTCACTTTGTCTCTTATTTAAAAATTATGTTAGACAACATGCCAGAGAATTTCAGAGGTGAAACTCAACATTATATTTCTCAGATCTCTTTCAAGAAAGAGAAGGAACTGAAAAAATATCTATCTCCAAGTGATTCCATAATATCTATGTCCACATCAGCAAGCAATGTGCATCAACAAATGTGGATGTCCATGCCAATTTATTCAATTGTAGAACAGCCACTAAAATTGTGAAGTAAAAAGTAACATGTCTAGTTAAGACCTTTAAGATGATGTCTTCAAGAAAATCAAAGTAACTTGTAAGAGCTTCAAAAAATCCTCATAGGAGTTGGTACTGGGCAACATTAAGAGTAGTGCCTTATTAAACACTCAGAACTATTAGGTAGAGAAGTCTTCTAATCAATGAAAAGTAGCATCACCCAGCTAAACAAAGACATTGGTCTGTAAAACAGGTTTTGCTCAACACTCTGCAAAAGAGCTCCCAAGAAATTGAAGCATGTCTCACAAGCTGAATTTATATCTGGAGTAGATGTGAGCCTGCCCACCTGCAGGGAAGGTTCTTTTGCAGTATCTTGCTGCTTGTTGACCTTCCAAGCCTCTTCTGTGTCATCTGACTGTGACACATTTGACTCAACCCATTCAACTGAAGAATCCTAAGAAGAGAGTTTAATGTAAAGAATAAAAATAATAGCTTAACACACTACTTGATAATATGCAATACTTAGCAATTATATCAATAATCAAAATTAATGCTGATTAGCATTACTAACATGATATTGTTTAATATTTAAAAATACTGAGAATAAAACCAGAATATTAATATTCCCATAGGAGATTGCTCCATCATGATCAAAATATTTCACTTCATAAGCATGCAACACAACCTCATACTGGCAGCTTATTTGCATAACTCTACTAAAAGTAAAACAGTCAGAATAAAAACAAAACCAAAACCAATAGGGTTTAGGACATAACAAAAAACAAATTTTTAAAAAATCTACATGCATTACATTTAAAAAGTTAGATCAGTTACACAGCATAATCTAAATCATGGTACATGCTATTGCCTGCTATTTTGTATCCCACTTCCTACACTTGCATTTGCAAACAGCGTGCAGAGATTTTTCACTTGAATCCAATAGGGCTGCAGTGAACAGAGTTTCTCTGCTATTCACATGAACCTGTCTTAGGAGTAAAAGACTTTGGATGGAAGTTACAGCTGGGACTGTGTTGCATCCTAGGAGTCCCTGCTGTGATCTGAAGGGTTTTGGTGACACCCATGGAGAATGTGGGACATTTGTGCCTTTGGTTACTTCCCACACTGATACTATTGTTTATCTCTGAAAAATAAGTCCCATTATAATGGACGTTCCTTCACTCCATAAAAGCGACTCTGAAAATTACAACTAACAGTGCCACCTGACTTGTACCAAAAATGCTGGGAAGATGTTTTCCACAACGTGGCCAGAAGGCAGCACCCAGATTTCAAATGCAGTCCCTGAACTGTTTTCCAGAGTGCCCTTCAGTGTGAAGGCATGTCCTTACATGGAAGAAAGAGATTCAAATGTACAAGTCCTTCAGCCCCATGTACAACTCCCATGTTGTTGGGAGTGTCCATGGTTGAACATCTGTGGAAAAAGGCAGAGGTAATTCATGCTTAAAATCAAAGTCAATTATTTCCAATTTTAGACACATCTTTCTATCATATACCAGACACTACAGGATATCTATGAAATTTTTTCCTCTCCATATCAGAATGAGGATTTTGATTTTTATTTTCTCTCTGCAGAAAAGCTACAAATCCCTTAGATCCTAATGAGTGAATTTAATACCATAAAATTCACAAGCACTCACATAACAGCCTATTTTAAATTGATTAAATACTCAGTACATGAAAATAGAAAAATTTTGTTGCAATTTTTCCCAACAGAAAATTATAAGAATGAGCCTTAATTTTACCAACCATGCATACACACAGGGACTAAAAAGGTTCAGGTTTTAAGACTGTAATTTGAGCTATTTTAGAATTTTTTACTTACGGAAGAACTATCAAGTAAGTCATCCTTCTTTTCAGATTTCTGTTTCTTACTTTTCTTCTTTTCCTTCTTAGCTTTTTTGGAATGTTTATCCTTTTTCTTTTTTTTCTGCACAGAATGTTCCTACAAGTAAATGTTTGTAAATGAGATCCAGTAAACAAAATCATCCATATAGAATAAAAATAATCAAAACCTACTTACCAAACCTCACTGAAAAAAGATGAAATACACATAAATACCTTTCATTTTTACTACCCTCTCTCTCTTCTATGGGGGAAGGGCTGGAGTGGTCGGGGCAGGGAGGGCATACTTCACATCTATGATCAATTTTTCTTCTCCCTCTCAGTATCTTTTTCACTGCAACTAAACAGATAATACCTACTACACTACATTTACTTTGGTCAAACCTATTTCTTCAGGTATCACTACATTATCAATACACATCTTTCCATTGTTTAAATATCTGCACATTAAAAGGATGTGATATTCACAGGCTCCATTATGGTTTCTCCTGTGAATGAACACAAATGAGGTTGCTATGAAGCCTTGAATCCTCCAGACTTCTTCCCATGGGACTACTATTGTCTGGTAGCACTTCCTTTTCTGCTTTTGGTAGAAATTAAAGCTGAAATTGAATTACAGAATTTTTTCCTCCTGGCAAATAAAAGATAATGTCTTCCTTTAAAAAAAGCTAATATCAAAGCATAAAGAAATCAGAAATTGGGATGTGTTTAAAGATTGTCTTAAAGTCCACCAAGTCTTATGCTCATACAAACATTCTGTAAAGGCAACAACCCAATTTAATTATTTACAATTTCATCACCTTTTCCAGTGGCTCCATATGTTCATTCACATCAGCAGGCACCAATGTATCTTCACCTCGCAGACCTTTTAGCAGCTTGCAGCTCTCCTTCTTCTCAGAACTAATTTTGGCCTAAGATGAACAGAGAAGAAAAATAATCACGTGGAGCTCAGTAGCTTTTCCACACACAATGTTGAGAAGTGCATTTCAGGCATTTCAGGTTTCAGAATGTTACTCCCTTTGTAGTTACAGAGATAAAACTAGAAATACTTTTACTACATCTTCTGAAAAAATAACCATCACTGCAAACAGTTTCAATTCCTAAAAAGGATTTTTACAAACCACATCGTTAAAATAATTATTTTTTCAGCCTCTGAAGTTCACTCTGTTATGTTCAGCACAAACATGACTTTCAGAAGGAAGTTTACTTAAGTATAACTTGTCTTTAGTAAATTCTTTATCTTTATCATATATAAATTCTTTATCTTTATTTATATATGCCATATATCACCCTACCCTGATTAAACAGGAGGAAAGATTTTACATTATTACAGCCCTAATTTTGTGTTAGATAAGTCTTGCAAATTTCAACATGCTTTTGGGTTTTTACTTATTTGACTACTTTCTTTTAAAATAATTAAAATCAAAACAAAAACTAAAGCTAGAGTTTGAAATTCTTACCTTAAAACACCAACTTTTATCAGAAAGTGTTGTCAAACATAAGCCAAGAGAACACAGACAAGTTTAAGAAAGACCAATATTAAAAGCAAAAAAATTAAAAAGTCTCAGGAAATTGGACAACAATTGAGGTTTTTCCTCCTGGCCAGCTATTAGTTCTCCACATCCAAGCCTGGGCACTGCACAAGACACTAACCACACTACCACAGGGCAGTTTCTCTTTTTTGATATAGCCAAGAAGAAAATCTGCAGCTTTTGTCCTGACAGAAAACAATGTTTGCAGGAAGATGACAAATACACTATAAGGGTTCAAAAGAACAGAAATACATGCTAAAAAAATAAGACTAAAAGGGGATTTTTTAAAAAGTGCTAACTCACAAGACAAGATTGCTGCTGTGTTTTTCAAAGTGGCACAACAAAATGAATTAAAAAAAAAAAAAAGCCCACTTCTTATCTGTGCCCAAACAAAACACCCTTTTAAACTTTTCACTGCCTACTTTCTTACCAGTTTATCCATATGATAAACTTTCTAATGCAATTAAATGCAAGCAAAGCATGGCTGCTACCCAGACTTCTTGATTTTAAACAAGGGAATATTGTAAAACAAACACAAAATAGTGTAAATCAGCTTGAAAAAAGAGGTCAAGACTGAGACTTCCATCTCTAGAATGAAGCTGACAGTCTACAAAGGTGAATACTACCTCTTAAAATTCAAAAGGCAGGCATAAAGAAGGAGTTAAAAGGAATTCAGACATCTGTTCCAACATCAAAACATTTTCTAGTTTACAAGTAAACAAAATAACAAAAGAATGAGCAGGACTACAATGCAGCGAGAGTGAAATAGATGTTAAGTACAACACAGCATCACTAAAACCACCCAGGAATCCAAAAAATGCAGGTGTGTTTCCTGCAACTTCTACATCATACAGAGAGGTAACCCTGGCCACCCTACAACATCTGGGACAAGACCCTTGAAAATTCATGCAGAAATATATCAGACTGACATATTCTCTTCTAGTCCATGTAGACAATGATGGCTCTTTCGTCTTAAAAACATATTCATCTGACTAAAACAAAGTAACTAAACATGCCACATTTTTGGACAAGTAAAGGAAAATAACCTCAGCTTTGCAACTCACAAAATGTCTACAAGCCACAGACTCCAAACTTGAGCTTATAACTGGACAGAGATGAAACACTGGAGATAAAGGGAAGCTGCATGTAGTTCTAGACGGGAAAAAAAAAACCCTGAGTCCAAGCTTGTTCACTCCACAAGCAACACAAAACTAGTTGCCAAGATGTAGACTGGAAAAAAATAGGCAGGCTTTTCCTACATATTCCATTTCACTTTTGGTTGAGAAAGAACTGCAGCTGGAGTCAACAGATCCCTTCCACCCTTTTTGCAGTTCTCCAGCCCATAAATCTATAAATGCCACAATAAAGACCACTCAAGATCAGCTTGTAAACATTTCTTCATTGTAGATGTTCTCTGTCTGTCATGGAAGATTTAGCCTCTTATCATTTCCTACAATAACAAGTACATTTTAAATAACATTAGTATTTTCTTCATGCTGCCGAAGTTACAAATAAAATGAGGTAATGTTATAAAGTAAGGCACAAACTGAGCTTTTATACTTTTTATTAGATCTAAAAATAAACAGAATAAATGAAGGCAAGTATTTAAGTAACTGAGATACATCATTCTAATGAAAGTATGAAATGAAATCATCATTTTGGCTACAGTACACAAATACTCATTTGGAACACAGATTGACTAGAAATCATCATCAGACTACAGATTGCTGTCTCCTGAATACTAAACTAAACAGGATTGGGCAAGATGAATGTGTAGTGGCAGATTGACCACCGTGCCGTTAAAAAGAGAAAGACAGAAACAAAAGCATCAGATGGAAGTCTGTGTCTCCTAAACAAGGATACAAAATAGAAGATTCTTAACAATATATTTATGCAAGATCAAATAAAAAGAAAGAAGGAAAAAAAAGAAAAAAGAAAAAAATAAGAACATTGCCTAGACATCTAAAAATTATGAAAGAAGTTAGAATTTCTAAGACTAGAAAGCAGCAATACCCTATAAATATTTGTTTCTACAATCTAGCTCCCTCAAATTATAATACTCAGTTTTTTTTATTGTTCATTATACTTTCCCCTCACACACACACAATTACTTCAAGTAGAAGTGAGTCGGGAAATCTGCCTACACTACTTTATTAGCTTCAAAACTTACCTTCATATTCTACTTTTCTTTTCAAAAGCTGCAGGGCTTACTAGCATGTCATAAAATGTAAAAAAGAAAGAAAAACTAATTAATTCTCCTGTCAGATTTACCATTCTACCTATGAGGACCAACTCTAATAGTTTCACATCTGTCGACCCAGAGGAGTCCAAGCATTTAATTCACATTAAGGTTCATTAATACTTACAATACCGCAGGAATACCCAATAATTTATAATTTCCCCCTTTACAAATGAGGTACATTTTAGGTCACCACAGCAATATTTTTCAGTTTTTTCCCCATAAATAGTGGATGATGTGCTTCTGAATTACCTGTTTCAAAAGTAATGCTTTAATTATGCAAATGCCTGTGCATGTACACACTTTACAAGCAACAACCTGTCAAAGAAGGACAAGCATCATGCTACACTACACACTTCTGCAACACCCTAATAATATTGCCCATGGTCTCCTTTGCAACAAAAAAGGTGAAGTCTAAGGCTGGCAAGGCAACTCTGCAAGGTCTGTTATTACAAAAACAGTAATTATTCTGCAGCACTATGTCAGCAATGCTTGCCATGGTTGAAGAGAGCCAAATTTTACAGACTTTACCACAAGTAGGCGAAAGGGGTTTGAATTTCACAGATCCAGCTGAATGTGGGAGGAAACCAAGTTCAAGGAAAGTGCTCTCTGGTTTCCATCAAGCGGGTCATTAAGGCCAGCCCGCCCAGTAGCTGACAACATGATCTACTAAATGAATAAAGTTTGCTCCAAAGCAGCCTGTAATACACTGCAGATGCAAAACCCAAAAGCTATAAAAATTACATCATGCAACACCAGGAAGAAGCAGAAATGATCAAAGGCACTGCCAACAGCCAAGTTATAGGTCACACAATAAATGCAGCTTGTTGCACAGCAGTCCTTCAAGGATGTCCAGAAGGGATGGAAGGATGAGGTAAAAATTCCCTTCCCAGCTCACAGAAACCCTAAGAAACACTCCTTCCTGACCTCAACTCTATTTACTGTTTCAGCTCTCATGAAGTCCAGAGAAAGTTTTCCATACCATTACAAAAACCTTGCAATTTTCCACCTATAACTGTGGTCAACCTCTAGTTCTTTAAATTATAATTCCCAAGACTCAATAGTCAACTTCTTCATCCAAAAGACGAAAGACTCCCTTTTCCTCCACAAGCAATCAGAAGAAAATCTACAGCAGATCAGATCATTACAGTTTGACAAAAACATTCAATAGAGAGCACCAGCTAAGCTGCTGTCCTGGCCACCTGCCACTGAAGGGCAGGGCTCCATGCCACACCTCTCCTCTCTGCACTGCCCCTCACATGTTCGCACCACTTTACCCACCCAGGCCTGTTCCTGCACTCCAGTCTCAGGCAAAGCCACTTCCAGGACCACCCTGACACAAAATAAATCCCACCAAAAGGACGGTGCAGCTTCCTGCAGAACAGGCTTACAAGCTGCCCCTCTAGCAAGGTCATCAAGGCTCAAGGAACAAAGGGGCAAAGTGCACTTGGGGAAAAAGAATTGTGGAAAAAACTCCTTTTCAGCAAAAGCTTTCTGTTAAGAAAGTTCAAAAAATCTAACACCTAGCCAGTCCTTCAGACATCAAGATAAGGCACTCAAAATATGTACAATTAGCTTTTCTTTCTCATTTCAGGATCATCTCCCATGCTGTCATACAAACTACCCCACTATTTTAACTGTTTTGATAATCAAGTATCAGAAAGGTTGCTATGCCATGCATTACCACTCCATTACTTTCCATCACCCCAAAGCTCAGGGACAGAGAGCCCTGGTTACACGAGTGCTTACCTCCAAGGAACTTGAACATACCCTTCTTTGCAGCTCTGATGCTTTTATACCAATTTATACTCTGTCTGAATAACACACTTATTTTGGTGAATGCTTAGATTATTTTTTGAGTCTCAATATTCCAATTATTGCTACATCCGCAAAGACCTCCCAAGGAGGACAATAGTGGAAACACAAGGAAGAGCTTAGCTTCCAGCCCAGCTTGGGAACTTGCAACTGATTCAGAGAGCTGCCTGTGTCACCACCTCCTCCAGACACAGCTTTGCCAACTGGAAATGTCACCACTCTTGTCATCTTCACCTGCCAAAAGGCACAGATAAAGGTCACTGAAGCGACTATCACTTCAATCATTTAAGCTTCTTGTGATCAATAATCAAAAGTCAGATGTGATGTAAAGAGCAGGCTACAGAAGATGTCAGCCTTCAGTCAGAAACATCTGGGAGGCAGCAGAGGCTCTGCTGGTACACGTGCAGACACAACAGATAACTAGAAGCTATTACTGCTAGGAAACCATAAATAGGTATTTCTTGTTAATGTGATATCTGTCTTCATCATTGACCTTCAAAAACGACCTGTCTGTTCAAAGATGTTGCTTGCAAAAATGCATGGAGGTGCTCTGACAAAAATCCAAAAATCTTTTGTGAAAGGCAGTATTCATTTCTCAGTGCCATTACTCTTCTAATACCATAGACTGAAGTGCTGAAGTGCTTATTTTCTTTGGCAGATAGAGCTGGAGATTTAACACTTCACAAAGATTTAAAAGGGAAAGAACAGAAAGGAGGTGCTTACTATTACAGCACAGAAGCAACTATAACCCCTAATAGAGACATGTTTTGCTCCTAATTTCTCCCTAAGGAGAGATTTCTGTAATTTTCCACTGAAAACTGCAGTGTGAAATACTGCCAAGCACTCCATCACCTCAGCAAATACTGATCACTGCAAAAAGCCACCTGTTAGGCTTTTAGGAGGAAATACCTGATCGTACTTCACCAGCAAAACCTGCTGATTTCACAGCTTCTTTAGAGCTCTAATACTGTGAACTCAGTGATACTGTTATGTACTGTTTGTTGTTTGCTTTTCTTTAATTTTAAGTTGTATTTCCTAAGAAAATAAAACAAAAAATGTAAACCAAAAAATTAAAGGGAAAAGTCTAATCAAAAACATCAAATAAGATATTTCCAAAAATAATGGCTTGCAAATATCAAATCAATTTTTTCAGAAATATAAAGTATTTTCAAAAATATAAATAAGTAAAACTAAACACACAATTTCTTGTTTATGCAATGAACTTGGTTTATGCTATCAATTTATTTTCATTGTTTCAGTAATATACATTATTTGGCCGAGGTCTTATTTATCTACACTCAACTTCCAATCTGTCAGTAATCCTTAAAAACTAAAAGGCAGGATTTTCTGCACAAGGAATAGCCATATCACATCACCCTCAGAGGCCAAAGAGTGAAAGACTCAAAGTCCATGGAAAAAGCCTCAAGTAACAGAAGAGCAACCCTAAAATACAAAAATACCATATGAAAAAACAGATACAAGAGTAATCCAAATTTTGAAGTCTTGATAAGAAGTGTTCATGTCTAGGAAAATATACATCTCTGCACTTACCACAATACCCATCTGACTATTTTCTTGCTGTAAACTTTTAAACAAAAATAGCAGTGCCATGAACTATTATGTTCATCAAAACAAGATGCTGTTTCTGGAGCTTTCTAATGATTTGCATGTCAACACTTAATTATTTGATTACTGATCATTATCATAAACACTATCAGCCACTGGGTTTTATCAGTGCAGTTTGGAAAACAGACAAATTAAAGACTACACAAATAAAAGAAGACATTTCCAATATTTAAAAGAGAAATCTTGATCAAAGAATTGTGTGGCATTTTGGTTCATAGAAACAAGTGCAAGCTCCATGTTTCATAACAAAAAGCTCCTTAAGGTGAGTTGGCTGAACATCTGATCTTTCCAGAAACAGATCTACAGTTATTTCTGCAAATTCCTCAGATTACCAGAAGCAAAGACTACACAGCTTTCCAAGTGTCTTTCCCAAAGTAAAAGGATTCCAGAATTACAATCACCAAGTAACTGTCTTGACTGCAATAGCCAGCTGTGATTAAATCCTGATAATCTCTTGCTGCTTTTCTAAGACAAACAAAACACATTGAGAATAAGTGTCGCAATAGTTTTCTCCCAGTTCCATTCATAGAATCATGGAATATCCTGAGTTGGAAGGGACCCACAGAGATCATCAATGTCCAACTCCTGCCCCTGCAAAGGACACCCCAAGAATCACACCATGAGCTTGAGAGCTTCTTGAACGCTTCTAGAACTCTGTCAGGCTGGTGCTGTGACCATTCCCTGGGCAGCCTGTTCCAGTGCCCAAACACCCTCTGGGTGAAGAACCTTTTCCTGACATCCAACCTAAACTTCCCCTGACAAAACTCCAGGCCATTCCCTCATCATAGAGCAGAGATCAGTGCCTGCCCCTCCTCTTCCCCTCACAGGGAAGCTGCAGACCATGACAAGGTCTCCCCCGAGTCTCCTCTGCAGCGAAGCAGCCAAGTGACCTCAGTCAGTCCTCATAGGCCTGCATCCTCCAAGCCCTTCACTGTATTTTCTGCCCTCCTTTGGACCCTCTCCCATAGTTTAATGTCTTTCCTATATGGTGGCACCCAGAACTGCCCCCAGCACTGGAGGTGAGGCTGCCCCAGAGCAGAGCAGAGCAGGACAATCCCCTCCCTGAACAGCCACTGCAGCAGGCAGCCCAGCCAGAATCAAAGAAAGGCAGAGAAAGTCAATACACTTAGGACATTAATCCGCTCTCACACAGGCAGCAACAAGTCCATTTCTGAAAATCAGACAGCAGAGTATTGACATGGCAACTATGACATCCTCAGGCTTTCACATTATAAAATGCTAAATTGACTTTTCACAGAAATAACAGAGTATCTACAGGGGAAGTCTTAAAAATATTGCCCTTTTACATAGCTATATTAGATTATTTGGTCCATAAATGGGAAGAGGAAACATTAAATGAGTTAAAAAAAAAAAAATACTTTCATTCTTAAATTTCCCTATCAGCCAAATAAGTAATAAAGGAATCTCTACAGCTTCCTTTGGCCCACATGGGCTTGTATAGGATAAAATGCTTATGATACACTTTTGCTGGCACATTCTAAAACTTTGGTATAGAAAAGGGGGTGTGGGGGGAAACTGCCAAACTTCAGTATCTCCTCTCCTCACTTCAACTTTTTGATCTTACTGGAAGGAAAATAAATAGTTCAAGGACATTCATAAGATGATGAACACAGCAATTCCACAAGCAACAGCAAAGAAAACCATTTGATCATTAATTTAAGTTTCAGTATTACCCCAATGCACCCAAGAGAATATCTGAAAATCAAAGAATCTGACTTCACTTTAGGTTGCTTGGAAGTGAAAACATAACAAAGTGGAAATATAACACAGACTCCATACTGTGACTTTCAGTAAGAAGCTGAAAAGTCCCATCAGGAAGGTTTCTCATCAGCCATACAGGGATCAAGCATCTCTAATGGTTAACTTCTGTAGAAAACAATGTCACTGTCTCCAGATCCATTCCTACACTCCACAAAAAATGGACTAGAAGAATCATGCTGGCTAGTATTTCACAAATTATACTCCATTCTGTTTACCTGTACTGGATTTCTCAGCGCTCTGACATTCTCAGAACTAAGAATCTAAACTAGTATCCCAACTAAAAAATGTCCAGCAATGCCCAAGGAAGCTGACATGTATACAGGCTTAAGTTCAAAGTGAGCCATCTCCAAAATATCCCTGCATCCTCCAGCAATTTGAGGCTCAACAACTTTTCAATCTACAGCTTCCAACATATACTTTGCATTTTAGGCCATTCTTGTCTGGATGAAGTGCAGTGCTGGTATTTGCAACACACCATACAAGAGACTCCAGAATTTCTCTGTGCATCATCTGAAAGTTCACTTCTTTTGTCTGCTTTAAGCTGGCTACCTGCAAAATTCTTAGTACAACCTAGTTCTTAACCTGAAAGAACCAGCAGATAGCACTTTCTATTCCCTTCTCCATATAATTTAACAATTTTACAGAACTTTCTTGTATTAACTTTATTTTCAGCCTATCTTTCCTTGTCTCAAAACCTCTAGAGTCCTTTGCCAGTCCACACCATGATCATCTCTGCACCTTTCTTCCCACCTTCTAAAAGGTTGTTTGGTTCTTCTTGAGATGCTGGGACCAGGGCTGCATAAACTATTTTTAATTGCACAGAAATGGGTAACAAGCCTGTGCAACCACTTTCTTTGTTCTTTATTCATCTCACAGTGGTTCTAACATTTGATCAGCTTTTGTCTAAGCAAAGATGTAGCATCTTTATATAGCTATTTATTCCCCAGTTCTAAGCTGTGAATGGTAAAAGCCAACACTGAGCCCACTGCTGTACAAGGAAAATGTGTTTGCCTTACTCCACAAAATTAGGGTTGTGCACTGGGTTTTCTTTACACAAATATTGCAGATGCATTTTAAAGATGTTCATGTAGGAGTAATTTGTATTCATGGCATTTTAAAAATACGCTGAACAATACAATGATGGTCTGTTTCTTGCTCAAGACAAAGAAAATTACAGAATTCAACAAAGATCCTACATGCATACCTTTTAATACACTACAGCTTAGCAATAAGAAAAAATATCAAATTTTGTTTCATTCTAAAAACTCCAAATCACTTTCTCTAACATTCTTCAGCAAGGCTGATGAGCAGAATCTAAACCTACAGGAATACACTAACACTGAGAGTTAGGGCCTATGAAGCTACAATATCATCAAAGAACTCTTTGAGACACATCCTAACAGCATAGCCTGGTGCTGAAGTGCAGCACTCTTTGAGACATATCCTGACAGTGGAGTCAGAAGTGCAGCCCCCCCTGCCCAAGATACCAAACTTTCTAGCAACTACAGGAACTGTGCCAAAGACAAGCTGTGCCCTGGGCAAAAAGGCTGTGAAGTGGTGCTGCCCCTGTGCACAGCAGAGACCGCAGGGGCCAGCCAGGAGAGCAGGCACCCAGAGACACTGCAGGAGCCAAGGACTCAGCAGGAGCAGCCCAGACTGTGGCACACGTACACTGCAAGGGTCTAGCAGCTCAGGGATTCAGCTGTTCAGGGTCCCTCCCTGCAGGCACCCAGCTCAAACTGGCCTTGTGTTTTGCACCATGATTTAATTGTTGTAAGGATTCAGATGTCTCTGACTCTTCCATGGAAAACCTGGGGTCCAGCTGGTAAGGGAAACTTGTCTGACTGAGTGTGAGTGCTGTGTATAGGGAATCAAGCAGAGCACACGCTGGCCCACACTGGAGTTGCCCTCCACAAAGGGCTTCAGTTCCAGCAGTGACAGCCTTGGGTGGTGGGAGTGCATCCCAGGTGGGGGACTGTGCTTCCTGAATGGTCAGCCAGGAGAGTTTCCTCAACCCCATCACTGGAGTTTTTCAAGACATGACTGAACAGAGGACTAAATAATCTCACCTAGGCTCCCTTTCCCACAAGGGGTTCGACCAAGTGATCCTTCAAATCTTTCCAGCCAGGGCTGTTCTAGGATTCTAATCCAGTGGCACTGGCCCAGGCAGCTTGCTGTACAAGTGGCACCAGCTGAGATGGAAAGATAAACAGGATAATAGTGCCCTGCGAAAGCTTTGCTTGCTGCTAAGGGTATTTTCTGGACATCCAAGAGGTTGAGCTGAGCAAAGGAGCACTATTAGACACATACAGCAGTTCAAGTTAGAGCAACAGACATCTTAACAACATCAACAAACTTTTGCAGGGTAGTGTGATTCACTATTACTAAGTTGAAAGAATTTTTCTTAAACTGCTTGTCAAAAGGGGGGAAATCACAGAAGAAAACTTTTATTGCCAAGAAATGGTTCCATAACTGTACAAAGGAGATGCCCACATGATGTATTACATAAAATCCTCTGTCCTTCTGCTTTGCCTTGAGAAAAAGAAAAGGCATCACTGCTGTGTAAGCATCAGGCTATCCAGACCATTTTCCCACTACTTTTTTTCTTGCACTATCTTTGCCCAGGAAGATTTGGCTGCTGCTTACCCTGGCATTCCTTTTGTCAAAACCCCATCATCACAACCTCATTCTCTTTCCATACTCTGTCTTTCTCTTACACTTCTCTAGTTATCCCCCCTTAAACCCCAAAACAAGCCATGTCACTTAAGTGATGCGCTGTTTGTAACTTCAGCATTCACTCTACCTACAAGTCACAACAAGAATCACCACAAATACCAAAAACAGGCAGGTTTTGAACAACATGCATCAGGATTAGCACGGCTCTCCAAGTCACAGCATCTCTTCCAAAGCACCTTTGAGTGGGAGCCTCCTAATTCTTGTCTTACAGTACAGCAACATATCATTAGGCAAGTAATTGATCCTACAAAATCAGGCTCCCACTTCTTAACACAACTTCAAGTTGTTACCATTCCATGACCAGAAGGTTGCAATGGAGGGATACAGGCTCTGAAAGAAAGACAGGCCACACGACAAGGAGAAGGAGTCGCCTTTTATGGCTCATTTAAGGAAAGGCTGAGACTGGGCCTGTTCAGCCTAGAGAAGGCCGGGAAGTGAGGGTAGGGTCATCTTATCAATGTATAAAAAAATCTGAAGAGAGAACGTAAAGACTCCGGCTCTTTCCAAAGGTGTAAGCACAGAAATACATAATAAGTGAAACACCAAGAGGATCAATACCACAAGCAGTAAAATCAGGTGGCTGTCACGCAGAAATTCCAGACTGCGTCCTGCCACTGTGGGTGCCTCAGCCGAGCTCCCCCGGGCACAGGAGGGGCTCTCTCTCCCCACGGCTTCCCCGCCTCCGCCTGCCGCGGCCCGGGCAGCTTCAGGAGCGCACCGACCCCGCAGCGCACCCAGTCCCAAGCCCGGGGAACGGGGGTGTGCTGAGCAGCCCCGGGGCAAGGCTGGGCCGGGCCGGTGACCCCACCTGTGCCAGCGGCGCCTCCCGCTCCCGCTGCTCCCGGCTCCGCTCGCCCTCCGGCCCGTACGCCACCCGCACGGCCTGCCGGAAACCGCGCGGCGGCCGTACGGCAGCCCCGCCGCGACACTGTCGTGAACGGCGTCCCGGGGAATGGCGCGTGGGGGGCGGCTGCGGCTCCTCCCGGCGGGGCTGCGGGCCACGGCAGGGACAGTGGGGACAGCCGGGCACGGCGGGGACAGCGGGGACGGCTGGGGACGCGGGACACGGGGAGACAGCGGGGCACGGCAGGCACCTGCCCGGAGCCGGGTTCTGGTGCCGGCTCGGTCCCTCAGCCCCTCTGTTCTCGCCGGCGTCCGTCGCGACGCACTCGGCTCATGCCAGGGTTGTGGAATCATAGAACATCCTGAGTTGGAAGGGACCCACAGGAATCATCAATGTCCAGCTCCTGCACGGGACCATCCCCAAGAATCATACCATGTTCCTCAGAGCATTGTCCAAATACTTCTTGAACTCTGCCAGGCTGGTGCTGTGACCATTCCCTGGGCAGCCTGTTCCAGTGCCCAAACACCCTCTGGGTGAAGAACCTTTCCTCAATATCTAACTTAAACCTCCCCTGACTGAGCTGCACGCCAGTTCCCTCAGGTCCGTCACTGCTCACCGCAGAGAACAGATCAGTGCCTGCCACTGCTCTTCCCCTCACAAGGAAGCTGCAGACCGTGATGAGGTCTCTCCTCCGTCTCCTCCAGGCTGAACACACCAAGTGACCTCAGCCACTCCTCAGATGGCTTCTCCAGTCCCCTCACCATCTTCATTGCCCTCCTTTGGGCACTCTCTAACAGCTTTGTATCTGTCATATTGTGGCACCCAGAACTGCCCCCAGCCCTGGAGGTGAGGCTGCCCCAGAGCAGAGCAGAGCAGAACAATCCCCTCCCTTGCCCAGCTGGCCGTGCTGTGCCTGATGCCCCCAGGACAGGGTTGGCCCTCCTGGCTGCCAGGGCACTGCTGGCTCATGTCCAACTTGGCACAGACCAGGACCCCCAGGTCCCTTTCTGTGGTTCTGCTTTCCATCCTCTCATTCCCCAGTCTGTCTGCACATCCAGGGTTGTCCCATCCCATGCACCCAGGTGGGTTCCCCACGCCTTTCTCAGAGCTCACCAGCCTCACAGGTGGAGGTCACAGCAAATACCATGTCATGGCACAGCAGCTTATTGGAACCCTGTGCTGCTTGACCAACAGGACCACACAATCCTGCAAATGGCATTAAGGAAACTTACCTGCCCACCCACCCAGAAACCACTCCAGCAGTCACACTCGTACCACCCAAGCTGCTCTGGCAGCTCCACACTCCATGGTCAGACAAGGTTTCCTTACTGGCTGGACCCCAGGATTCTCATAACAAAGTCTCTGACATTTCAATCCTTAAAATAGTTTAAATCACAATACCACAACAAAATAACAGTCTGAGCTGGGTGCCTTCAAGGAAGGACCCCAAATGAAGAAACCTCAGGGCTGTTATACCCTCACAGTCCAAGCAGAGTCATGTCTGGAACCCTTGGCTCCTTCCTGTCCCTGAGTGTCTGAGCACCTGGCTGGAATCACACATCTCTGTGCCCTTTGGGAGTTTCCCAGTATCTTGGCTCAGGCTTCTCCCCAGAGCTCAGCCTGCAGCTGCACACCGAGCACTCAATGTAATCCTCAACATGGGGGATACTGAGATCCAGGCTCATCCCTCCTGCCAGGCTGAAATTCCCTTGCACAGACCCAGGCCTGCATGTCCAGACCAGCATTAAGAGAGTGAGCAAGGAAATGTGGCCCAAAAATGCTCACAGGCGCCAGAGCCATGCAGAGCCCAGTGCTCCCCACTGCTGTGAACAGCTCCAGGTGATCTTCCAGGCACTTTCTTGCCCAATTGCATCCACTTCAGTGCATCCATGCTAGACTGTGACCTTCGTAATGTCAGCATGCTGGCTGCTCAGAATGTGCCTGGATGAGCAGAGGGAAATTCAAAAACACGTGCTCAAGCACTTGAAAGTTGCAGTTGGCCAACAGTATTGACAGGGCTTCTATGCCTCTGGTGCAACAAATGTTTATCTGGGAAATAATTTCTTTGGGGTGAGATCAGAGCATTATTAATGTGTCTGACACCAAGTGTGTCCACAGCTGCCAAGTAATAACGTTCTTTAGGCCAAGGTCTGAGTGAAGATCTTGGGTAATTTGTTAGCTATTTACATGGGACAGTATGTTTTCAAAGTTATAACAGTAATTTAATCATCATCTCCATGGTGGTATTAAATGTGTAAATTGAATTTGCATATTTGTTCAATTTATGCTGACCGTTAACAGCATCTCAAGAAAACCCTGTTGTAGATCACCACTAGGAGTAGAATGATAACTGATAGACTTTCATAGGCACCATTTGGAAAAGCAGCATGTGAAACCTCTCCAGGGAGCCATTTACAGAGCAAACAGATGGATACAGAAGATGTTCCAGCAGGATTGACTAATGCTACTTCCAGTCCTTGGCTATATGCAGCAAAGTACACTGCTTGAGAGAGGAGAAGCAAGAAAAGAGCATGTTTGCCCCATTAAGGAAAGCCTCTTCTCTGATTGTGATGTGCTCTTCTCACCAACAAATTGGTTTCTTTCCATCCCAGTGCTACCACTTGTTCCAGGCAGGCAGCAGAGGATCTCAAGTGGGTGCTCTCTAACTCGCTCAGCACACAGCCAGGCATATGGGCTTAATAGATGTGTATTAAATCTAAACAGAAAATTGATAGTCCATGAGCTGAGCCAACTACTTGTGACTGAATCAGTTTAGGAAGTATTTGAGAATGGGAACAGAAAGTCTGAAAACTGTGGCATAACGTGAATAGTGACAGATGTGGACAATTTGGGAGTGAGAACAGGGAATGTATTTTCTACAGCAGAAAGTTACAGACAAAGAAGAGGATTCAAAGCACGGGATGAGCTCTTGCAGTGTTATGTGCTATTCTTCATACCATATTCTGTAACCCTCCATGTCATTAATAGGGTGGTTCTGTAAATTTTAATTTAAAACCATTTTCCAATAGTCCCGGTTTCAGGAAAGAATCTATGACACAAATACGCTCTAGAATCTCAGAAACTGAAGAACAGTAAAACATAGAAAGTTATATCTGAGAGCTGACTTTAATTTTGAAGTCAGTGGTTAGGGAAATGGTGGCATAATTTAGTTTCATTTCCTCTCCTTGTTCAAGGTAAGTATTTCCTCAAAGGAAGCAGGTAAAAACTAAAGTTTACCCTTATTTCTTTCAAGATATTAGTATGTCTGAGAGCTCCTCACAGGCTCAGAAAACATCAGTGAGCCTAGAGAACTACTTCTTGATATACCACTTTTAATGATCAGCTGGGCACCTCTGCTCAGTTGTCTAAATCTCTGTGCCAAAATGAAAAGGCTAAAAAACCAGTAATGCCTTGGAGATACTGATTTTTGATGAACTTTAGGGAAGAACTGACCTTTAATAGTGAGGTTTTTATTTTCCATTTAATGGTGAATTTTACATTTTCTCTGAAAGAAACTGGTGGGTGGCTCTCCAACTGACTTGTGTTATAAACCTCCATGCTTCTAACTTTCACTACGTGCCTTCAACTCTCAGCTTGATGTTTTATTTTTATTTCAAAAAGGTTAAATCCTCTCCACTCAGTGTGATCCTGTGCAGTTTTCTTTAAACAAGAGGCAAGGTTTCACTAAGGGGAAAGATGTTCTTTTTTTCCTGAGAATACAAAGTCTTTTTCCACTGTGATGCTGGAGAAAATTTCTCACCTCAGTTATAACAACACATTAAGAAGTTCTCATACTAAAGCAAAACAATGTCCAGTAAGATGCTGATAAGAAGACAGAAAGGGGACACACCCTAGTCAAAATGTACTTAGTTTCAGTTAATTCTCATTCTGGTAATTTTTAAAACCACCTAGTTTTCAGTTGCCATTGGGACTATTGAGCAGTCCTTTACATTCAGTTATGAGGCATTACTTAGACTCGGGGAATTTTCGTTGTCTTAAATAAAAATGTCAGTCCTCGGAGAAATTGCAGCAGAAAAAAACCAAACAAACATAGAATGATGCAATTACAGGGAAAAGCATATTTCTTTCATAGAAATTTCATTGTGTTTACTCAGGAGAAAATTAAAGCAACTGTGTCTATATTTAGTGCCGTGAAATGATAGAACACCTCACCCAAAAATCAATGCAGCAGCAATGCCCAGGTTATTAGCTGCTCTTGCCTGAATTGTGCTGTGAGTGCCTCAATTGTGCAGTGAGCACCTGAAGTGAAAAACCAGACGATTTTCTGCTGTCCATCAAGAAGAGTGCTCCTGGCAGCAACAAAAGAGCCCCAGTGACATTGAGGCTCCTGACAGCCTCGACTGGAAAAGAGAGCTCAGCTTGCAATGAGAACAAATGAAGAGGCTGTGGTGGATCGAACAATGATTCACCCCTTGTTCCATATTCAATAGCAAATTGTGAGTTGTCTGCCCCTGAGCAATAGTTATTTTGTTAATTTCCTCAGCTTCTTTGAAAAGAGATTATAATTTCGGCCATAGTTCAGCAGACCAGGGGGGTGTGGTTTAGAACATCCATTTTCACTCTCCCCACCCAAGTTTCATTACTGTAATAAAGTGAATCCTTTGTCTGGGAAATTCTCCAGTGACAATTTAGCAGTTCTGGGTTAGTGATTGGACTTGGTGATCTTGGATTAGAGGCCTTGTCCAACCTAAACAATTCTATTTTTCTACTAATAAATATTTTGTGAGGTAGCTGCTACACATGTGAAATAACTTGTTCAGTTCATTTCTTGGGAAGCATTTACATGTTTTGTTTGTTTGGCTTTTTTTCTTTTGAGAAGTTGAAAAGAGTTTTATCAGACAGGAAGTTCACAGCAAGGATAACACTCATCCTGTCTGTGATTTGTTGAGACTGGTAACACACCTTTGGGGAGAAATGACTACATCTTCTTGTGCCTGCTCATCTTGGAGAGGTCCGGAGCTGCACATGTCAGGGAGCTTCAGATCAGCTACTTCAAAAGTGAGACACAAATACTGACTCAAGATCATCTGGCTGGGGCAGGGGATCAAAGCCCTGGGCTTTCATTTATCAGTCCCTCTCCATCCGACCAGTGCAATAGAAACTAAAATACTCTTAGACAGACTTTCAATTCAGTGCAATGGGTTGGTTTTGGTTTTAAGTGAGATTAAAGCACATTTTTTGCTATTAAAGGTAGGCCAGCTCCAGAGGCCACGTTGTAGCCTCGTCCCACAGAATTGTATCAGCTCATTTGTTGCAAGAGCAGCAATACCTTAAAGTGATGTTGGAGACACTGTACAGAGTAACCACAGCCTTTGGCTGCTCTTGAGACCTTGGAGCTGTCTTTGTCATCTTCTCCTGCAGTGCTGTGGCTCAGTCCAACACACACTCACATGGGCAGCACACAGCAAACTGAAGGGACCTGCAGAAACTGTCCCAGCTGGACTGTACATGTGGAGTATTGCAGGAGAGTCTCCTCCTTTCACTGCAATATGGAGAATAAAAATAGTTGAGAGCATGTCTTTTTCTTATGAAAAGGTGAACACTTGTGGGAAAAAATTGTTGACACCAGTGAGGTCTTGCTCCATGGAAATGGCTCCAAGGCACTACAGCACCGTGATGATAATTGTACAGAGAATTTGACTGCCACACAGAGTGTTCATAATTGTCTCTTTCAGCAGCAACTTGAACAATTTACTCCTCTCCAATTTTCACCCCTCGATTCCTGAAATTGCTTTTCATTTTTCTTTGTGTTATACTACTCTATTTAGAGAGAAGGGCAATTTCATATCCAATTCTTGTCTTAGCCCTTGACCCAGAAATAGCTGTAAATACTGAGTAATATGCCTGACATCCCAAGTCACTGTCTTTGTCACTGTTCTTGACAGGAAACCCTCTGACAAGTGCGACACTACCAGCTTGTCTTCCACTCACCTTCTGAAGCACAAAGGCCCCTCCAGGCCTCTGCTGATGCTAACACACAGGCTGCACTAAGCAAGTATATCTCAAAGCATATGCCACCATGCTGGATACCACCAAGCTGGAAAAGAGACCCTAAGTGGAAGGACACTGGATTTCTTTTAGTGTGCTTCTTAAGCTCTTCTGTCCTAGAAGTTTCAGAATGGGAGAGACCATAGTATGTCCCATAGCCAAATTCCATTTAATATTTCCCCATGATGTGGTTTCAAGCCCTCACCCTGCCTTTCAGAAGCATCTCAGGGAGCTGCTGACACAAGCAAGATACAAACACATCCCTGCAGGGTGTCCTGCCAAGAGGGTGGATTCAGAAAGGGATTGTTCACACAGGAATAATGTCTTATTATGAAGTCTTTGTGCCTTGTAAAGCCAAGTGCTTTTTATACAGGGAAGATGGGCAAGAAGTGATTTTTGACTCTATGTTTCCTCCTGCCTGTTCTCCCAGGAGACCACTTGGCATGTCAGTCTGAACAAGTGGATTGACTCAGACAGGATGAAACTGAGAGGATTATTTGGAAAGAACAAAGGTGAGGCAAGAACTCTGGCCATCCTAACAAACCTCCTACCAGGGATATCGGAGTGATAAATCTAGCTGTGGCCTGCAAGCTGGCTCCATGTCTTTCAGGTTTTGTAACAGAAATGAGAGAGAATGGGAACAGCACCAGAGACTGCACAATTGTGTTTATTTAATCTGCAAGATATCAACAGAAAGAAAGAGATTAATCTCAGTGATTCCTCTAATTTAAAGCATACAGATAAGCTACATCTGCATAATCAGCATTTCTTCATTAAAAGGAATTGGTGCAAATGTTTTTCACTTCAGAATACCTTCTAATTTACAACCTTGCCAGATACAGCCTGAGACTCAAGAAGAAATCAAGATAAATAATTATTTTTTTCTTTTTTAATGTATTCTTAATACTCAACAGTTGGGTCAGAGGAAATATATCCTCTCATTGTGGTAGTTTGGTGAGAGGCATTGATGAATTCTAAATGAAACCCCCTCTGAACCTCCCTCAGAATATGGGATGAAGACAAAAGGGTCACGTAGGAACTGCTAGGGACTGGTTCTTAGATAAATGAAAACCAGCATCAGGCTAGTTACCAGATGGTCTCCTTATTAAAGGGCTTTATGTCAAAATCTTCCAGACTGTGATGCCTGTAAGAAGCCCAGAGATAAATAACTGAGGAGAGGATTTGAATGGGAAATATAAAGTGTTAGGATTTTCAAGGACTTGAGCATGTCATTACTTATGAGTCAAGGAGTTATTTCTGTATTGGTAAATTAGGAAATCTAATGTGGGTGAGAATTTAGAGGCCATGAGACCAGAGAGGAAATACATAAAGGAAGGTGAAAAGATGGATGGCACACACAAACAAGTCCTCAGAAAGGGCTGTTGTGCACAAAAAATTGATTTGCAAAGGAAGAAAGGGGGGGGGGAACCCAGCAGATTTGTGTTAATAGATTTAGAGAGGACAGGAGAATGTGTAAAGGCCATGTACTGTGCAAATCCCTTTTGGAAACTAAGCAAGAGGCAAGCAGGAAAAAAAAGAATGAAAAACAACTTCTCTGTTTCTTATCCTTGCCATCTTTAACTAGAAGAATAAGGCAGTGTGAAAAGCAGGGGAACTTTGAAATTGGAACTGAAGGCAGGATTTGCTTTCTAATAGCAGGAACGTGGGATTCACTGTAATTGTTCTAGCAGAGCTTCAGATATTGCCAGATTCTAACTTGAATTTTTGCCAGAGAGAGCTGCAGCATACTGTAAAAGACTGTGCTTCCCTGAGATGAGTGCTTTAGCAGTTCCCTGGTTGCAATTTTGTGCCTTGACTTCATCCAAGTGTATGAGGAACCTAACATTATGGACTGATGTGTGTTTGAGCAGTTGTATGTGATAAGAAACATGCTGCTTCATCTTCTGCTCTGCACAAGGCATCAAAGATTAACTATCTGAGGAGACAGGATGGTCAGCAATACACTGTGAGCTACTTTAATTGTTAGTAATTTCTAAACTCTCTCTAGGCCTTGGAATCACAGTTTCTATTTGGATCTAGAGTCTGAATAAGACATCACATGAAGAAGCACAAAATGATTTATAAAAATTAATTTATCATATTGATTTATTCTACTGACTTGTGCTTTGGTTCAATAGTTTTCCTTTAAATTTCAGTAGGGATATAAGACAAAGACATAGCTAAAAATAAATACATCTATATTGTTGTGATTGAAGATTGGTTTTCTTTTTTATTCTTTTTTCAGATAAAGTGCATCAGTTTTTAACAAAAGCAAGCTTGTCATGTTAAAGTAATAATACGGAGCATTTCTGCATTGCAGGGAGAAAATTATTTAATCATATTGCACTGACATATCTATCCACCTTATTTGCTTGTGAATTAGAATTTTCTGCTACCATTTTCATAAAATCAAAGGAAAAAGTACTGCTGTCATTGGTTGCTGTTTTGCTATGGTAAAGTATAAGCATAGACTGCTTAAGGGGTAGAGAAGAGTTTCATGTCAGAGCACTCTCTCCGTGTCCCTGATCCAATTTAAACAAGGATACCTTTAAAATAGCTTACAATACTGGTAAAGTTTCTGAGAATTTTACAGTATTTGCACACCAGTGGTGGCTAGCTGCAAGTGTAGAAATGTGACAGCAATACTGTACAAAATTATGTCAGACAGATAAAAACAATCCAGGGTCTTGCTGTTGACCTGAGTTGCAGTCTTCAACACAGGTGTCTTTTACAGTTCAGTGAGGTAGCTTGGCCAAGAAATTTGTGGATGGGAGCACCATCAGACACAAGAACATGCTGTCTGCATTCTTCAGCTCCATAGCAAATACCTGTTAAGGAGGCAGGTGAGAGAAGGAAAATGTTTCATTTGCAGCCACTTGAGATGTCAGGCATGGTCTTTCAGAAAGTTTGGACAAAGCAATGCAATTCTGATTCTGCCCCAAGAGGACATATACTAGTTAAGGCAGAGCAAGTTATCTGCATAAAAAGTTACGGTCCAAAAGCTGATGTTGTCAGCATAATCACTTCATATAAAGCACATTAACACACCTAAAAGAGATTTGTAATAATGAATGAAATGTCTTTCCCTCTTTTCTCCACAATAAATTATAGAAAACCATAGTGACACACAAAGTGATAATGACAAGAAATCCTTAATTGTAGCAGCAAGAAGAATACACAAAACAAAGCACACTGGAGACAGTAGCTATTGATCTTCTTTAGTATTTTCATTTATCATTTCATTATCATTTTCACTTTGCAAGTGGGAAGTGTTTCTGTGATATTTACAAGTGTAACAGAACTGGAATTCTAAAACTAAAAGGTTTTTTTTAGATTCTGGTAAACATGAAAATTTTGTTATGTATAGAAAATGGTATCACTCCAAATCTCTCATAATTTAAGTGATTGGGAAGGCTCCCCGTCCACCTAGTGCTGCTAGGGGAATAGTTTGCAAAACTCAGAACATTTGCTGTATGCAGTGACAGCTGCATGACATTTATTTCTGGCACACAGTTCCCCAAACGTGCTCATTGACGTTCACTTTATACAGAGAATGTCTGACATCTGTATTTGTACTTACATGATTAGAAGTTTCATATTCATAATGCTTCTGTGAGAGGAAGATGATTCCTAATCCTGGTATGAGAACAGGAAGCAGCTGCAGAAACATGTGATGAAGTGACCATAATCCCTATTCCCCATCCCTCTGTGTCACTGCAAGGAGTTGTTAGAGGATCAGAAATACAATTAAGACTGGGAAGAAGGGAAGGGTGGGAGAAGGTGTTTTTAAGATTTAGTTTTACTTCTCCTTTTTCTACTCTGGCCCATGATGGTGATGGGCAAGTGATCTCTCCCTGATGATATCCCACCCACGAGCCTTTCATTAAATTTTCTCTCCCCTGTCCAGCTGAAGAAGCGCTTGATTGAGTGACTTTGGTGGGCTCTTGAGAATACAAGAGTTCATCTTTTGCTCATGGTGCCAAGGCAAGTCCTTCGAGCTCTCTTAAGAGAAGCTGTGGTCAGCATTCAGCTTTTTGTGGCTCTCATTCAGCAAAGCAATGCAATCAGCATGTTGTCCCTTGCCATCTGCTGTCCTACACCTCTCCCTGCTAAGCTTAAGTTGAACACTTCCAGGGAAATCCAGCCTCTCCGAGGTCTGGAGGAGTTTTTGTCACGGGCTTGGCTGCACCAGGACATCAGTCTGAAGAATCTCTATGAAGTTAAAAGAAGTCCTCCATGTTTTGCAGGTTTCATTTCTTGCCTGCCCTGGAACAAGAAATCACTTCATGTCCTTTGCTTTAAGCCCAGGGCAGGACAGTGCAACACAAAATCTGTAACATTTAAAACCAACTATTGACCTTAAAGAGTTTCTTCTCATTACCACTTCCAGGAGGTAAAAAGGGGCAAGTCAGTACTGCAGAGGGCAGGTGTGGTTGCATGTAATTCTGTGTTGTAAATCTCTGCAATATTTTGTTAGCATCTACCTGCCCTCCTCCCTTGTCATTTTCTCCTTCACCACTTCATCCCTCTTGGAGCATCTGAAGAGACTCTGACTTTAACCAAAGAAATATTTCATAATATTTCCAGGCCTCAGAGGATTTCAGAGTACTTTTAACTTTTCTATTGTCTTTGAAGAGATAGCATGCCGCTGGGATTGTCCTCTGGCCCACGGCCCTCAGAAATGCCAGGAAAAGCCTCTTTGGTAAGGAATTATGTTCAACCCAGTCTACCTGTCCAAGTAGTGTTGCCCGACCTGGTGCTCCCCATGCCAGAACCTCCTTCCAGAACCAGGACCCACTGGAACTCATCACCCTAGGTGATGAGTTCCAATGGGTCCAAGTTGTGGAAGGAGGTTCTGGGCTGCCTAGGACAGGGAGAAGAACACTTTCTGCTCTGAGCCAGCATGAAATGGATGAAAAGCAAGTCACAGCATGAAAAGCTGCTATGACTCAGCTAAAAGGAATACCTTGCAGAAGACTGATGGTCTCCAAAAGACTGACAATAAAATTTGACTCTCCTCTCAGACATCCCAGGTGCTTCACTGCAGACCTGGTGAGAGGGAAAGGGACCTATTCATTCATATGGCAGTCAATAAATGATGTTAATCAGCCCAGAAGGCAAGAAATGCTAAGTGTGACCCCAGACACTGCCTAATGCTGCCTCTGCCAGGGAAACAGAGGGAAAGCAGGAAAGCTCTACAGGAGCCACAGGGCTTGCAAAAAATAGATCAGTGTTACATAAAGTCCACATTTAATTATTCCGGCTTTGTCTACTTGATGCATTTGAGCCCCAGGTTAGAACAGTGCTTAACCCTGTGTGCAGTCAGAGCCAGCAGTGAATTTGGAGGCAGCACCTCTGAGCTATCCTCAGTCAGAACAAGGGTACATTGCCTAATCAAGCACAACTGCAGACTGATTCCTAATTTGTCACACAAGGTCATGATATGGCAGCACTTCAGAAGGACTTTCAAGGAGTAATTGTTCCTTTACAGAACACTGTATATTCTTTTAAAAATGCAGCTACAGGCAATGTAGAAACCCAACAGCAGCTGCTGTGTGCTCAGCAGGAGTCCTGGCACCAGCAAACACAGGGCCATGCAGGCACAGAGCTTCAGAAATGTGTCTTCCTCCTTTATTCTATATAAATGCAATCCACATAATCAGAAATAATAGGGAGCCCAGGTTAGTGAGTTAGTCACTGCACAGACACCAGGCAGAGGCTCTCCCTGCCCTTTCTCACCAGTGACACACTGACATCGTGTAGAACTGGTTAGCTCGGGTGCCACAGTCCAGCTGGGAAAGGAGTGAGTTCTTGCACCCAAACACTGTGTCCCAGTACTAAAGCCAGCTCAGGCCTTTATGCAAGACATGTTTCCAGCTATGGGATATTCATTGAATATGTGCAAATCAGCCCCTGACCATGCCCAAGAGGGCTCATTGCTACAGATATGTTTCCTTTGTTGGCCAAAGGGAAGGAATCATTAGGACAAGGCTGCTGCTACATGTGCAGCTGAGGAATGAGACCTTCTTTCCCAAGGCTCTTTGGAAGCAGACAGCACACAAAGCACAGGCCAGGTGAATTGTGGTGGCAGCAAGCTCCTCTCTTACTGCTCTCGTTCCCCTTGGATTTTCTCCATTACAAGATGGGAGCCTAGGAGAAATGGTGACTGTGAGTAGGCTGCCAGCACAGCAGCCTTTAACTTGCACATGGGAGGCAAGCAGGAGTAAGCCAAGGTGTCCTTGAAGTCCCCACATGATTTAGGATGGGCACCTTGGTTTGAATGCCATTATTTACAGCACCACAACCTGCCAATACCGTAGAGCTTGCTACAATTACAGGTGATCAATCAATATAACAGCATAGTTTAGTAGCACTGGTTTCCACAGGCACAAACAGCCATTCATCCCACAAAAGCCAGCCCATTATTTTAGCTTCAGAAATGCATTCCAGGTGTCACACTCCTTTGGTAGCGCAAGAGTTGTATCAAATAAATTGCACTAGTCCTTGCAGGCCACAGCCAAAAGAGCTGCTCTGAGTCAGTCAGCCCAGCATCAGTTCCCCTCTACTCAAGTCCTTTGCCCTTTTGAAGTGTATTAAACAAAACTTGCTCCACTGCCAACATTTAGAGGTTGAAAATACCCACCAGAAAACCTGTGCCAATATTGCCTTCACTTTAATATTTTTCCCTTTTTCTCCTGGGAAATCTCAGTGTCACCCCACCCCCACAGCTCCTGATGCTACAGGCACAGAGATGCGCACTCTGAAATGCAGGTGTGTAGCAGAGCTGGTCTGGCTGCTCCAGCTGGGCTGGAACTCACACCTCACAGGAGCTTTCACAAACACTGCAATGAAGAGCTGAATTGTGGGTATTTGAGAGTCACGGAAGAGCAAAGCGTCTGTGCTATCCCCAATATCTTTTCAGTTCCCTTTGAGGAAATCATTATTACCACAACCAAGAGAGTAAATTCCAAACTGAAAGAGATCTGTCACCACTCACGGACACCAAAACAGGCAAGACCAAACTTGAGGCAACAGTTTGACTCTTCAGTTGAACTGCTTCATGTGCCAATCACTCCCTCCTCCCTCATCCACAATTTTACACAGCAAACAGCTCTGCCTTTCCTGCCCAGAGCTCCATTCCAATTAGCTGTGGACTGCAGGGAAAACACTGCAGCTACATCAATATAAAATGGTGTAACACAAGGGAGAACTAGGCCCTCTGTCTTAAAAGCTCAACATTGGTCTTGGTGATTTGCATGGGCAGTATTTTCCCACGTAATCCTCTTCACTGTAATTCAGAGAAGTAAAGCAAACACTGCAGAGGTAGTAGCTGAGTTTGGCCATTGTTTTGTTAACATATGCACACAGTGCTAGCCACTGTTATTACCTCAATGCACAATCTTTATTCTGCTATTTTAAAAGAGGCAACAGCTGCAGCCTGCATTAAAAATATCTTTCACAAAATATCTTTCACCTTAAAAAAACAAAGAAAACTCTACAGATAGTAGAGAAAGCATCACAGGCTACAACTTTTCTAGAATCACACACCAGTTTCCCTGATCATAGTAACTCTTTTGAACCCTCACACAATCCAGGGATCTGCACACTGCTTCCAGTTCCCCTTCACAGAACACATGGTAATAGCGGTGGAAAACAGGGCTGAGTTCTTGCAATTCTTTGGAGCCACCTCGAACCACCACTGTATCAACACTTTCCTCTTTCTTTTTTGTACCACCTTTCATGTGCCAGGGAACCAGCAAATCTTGAGAGTGAAAGGAAGTTCTGTTAGTGTGAACAGGCAGTCTGAAGTCTGCTGCTGGCTTGGCACCACAGCTTTCATCCTTCAAGTCATTAAGGAGTTGGTCAGAACATGCTGAGTCTTGGCTGCTGTTATCAGGCCCTTGGTCACTAAATGGTCTCTGGGCTATGTCAGCATTTACTTCCCTGTCTTTGTTTTTACTACCATTCTTTTCCTTAAGATATTTAGACTTCTGGTTTTTGTATTCTTGTTCCATTGCCCAGACATAAATGAGTGCTGTTCCACCAGGTCTTAGAAGCCGAACTAGTTCCCGGATAGTAGCCAGTCTCCGCTCCTGGAAAGGAAAAGCCAAAGTGTGAAGCTGCTACATAAATAAGAAGACAAGAGAATGGAATGGCAGGAGTTTCTCCTTACCCAAGATACAATAAAACTTGAAAAGGACGTGTTTTTTCCCACTATTTATTTTCATTCATAATATAGCCCATCACTGTGTGCAAGCCAAGACATTTTCCTAAACACAATTTCTTCATCAAGACATCATTCATGTCAAGCACTGGAATAAGGCTGTCCAGGGCAGTGGTGGGTTCACCATCCCTGGAGGTATTTAACCACATTGCCCTGTAGATGTGGCACTCAGGGACATGGTTTAGTGGTGAACTTGGCAATGCTGGGTTAACAGTGGAACTTGATGATCTTAAAGGTCTCTTCCAACCTCAATGATTCTACTAATCTCTTTCCATTTGAAAATAATTCTGTGCTGAGCATGATTTCTTGGACATTTCAGCCCACCTGGAAATGACAGACACCTTTTCAAGAAGGTGATTCAGTATTTAAAATCCCAGATTGAAATCTACCACACCTGATGATGCACAGGCTAAGTTTGCAGCTGAAGGAGTCAGACTTACAGCTTAAACACAGGTCCTCTGACCACACAGAGATATGTCAGCCTTCTCCAAAACAGAGTTCCTTCTACTTTTTTTTTACTGGATTTGGAAACATTCACTGCATTTATGGTATGGAAAGCTCCATGGGGCCCCTCTAAGATAGTCTAAAAACTTGTTACCATGGCACAGTTCCTGCCAGGAGAACCTTATCCAGCCCAGAGATACAGCAGTCTGGTGAGCAGTCTCCCTTTTGTTTGGAGATGGACAACCAATGCACAGATTAAAAAACACAAAATCACAAGATCTGTCCAAGAGCCCAATATCTGACCCAGGAAACAATAGATGTCTTTACTCACAAAGCAGAGCCCCCTTCTCCAGTGTCATTAATTACAAGCACATGAAAATGAAACCCAAACATAAGACCAAAGCTTCAGGGGGAGCAAGGGCATCTGAGAAGCAGGAGGAGAATGTGAACAGAAAGTCTAAGAAGCAGCAGTAGCTTAACTCTGCTCTGACCACTGCTTACACCAAATGCAAACCTTGGATTTCTTCCCATTGTGTTCTTGCCTTTGCTTGCATTGCAGTATTAGCAGCTCTGCACAGCAACCCAACAGTACAGTGGAGCAGAGGGGGGTGACTTACTGCTGTGGAGAAGTGGTGGATGACAGCAATAGAGATGCAGGCGTCACAGGAACCGCTGCGGATTGGCACTGACAGGGCATCACAGACAAACGCCTGGAAATGCTTTTCTCCACAAATATCCACCAGGTTTTTGCTGCGATCACAGCCAACCTAGAAGAGAAAATGTTTCATTAAGCTTTTCATGAGAGGATAATTACAAGACTGGAATATGATTTTCATTTGATGCTTATAGTAATAGAGTCATCACAGTCTCCTACTGAGGGAACAGAAGTGTGAGAAAATAGCCTTAAGAGGAGTATATAGTTCCCAGGTACAGACAAAAAGAAAACAACCCTGATGCAGACTGAAAACAAAGATGAAAGACTGGATGTTAGACAGCTCATTATAGCACCCTCATTTTGAACCAGCTTAAGACAGACCAGGTTTCAACCTAACTTTACTTCAAAATTCATTCAAGGTGTCTTGAAATGAGCAAAATGAGATGTGACCTAATCTCAGTATGCTCTTTTCATTTCAACTGCCATTTTTAACTTGACAACATTTAAAGCACGCAAATAGTGAACTCACAAAAGCTGATCTACAAGTTTAAACAATTATCCAGTGACTTTGGTGGTATCACTAAAGTATGGCATACAGCTTCAGTCGTCACCCAGGTTTTGTCATTTCAGTGGGAGGAAGTGCTCAGATGTCTTTCTCTTACCCCTCATTATCACAATGCACAAAAGATTTGAGCTCAACATAATTTTACAAGGTTCTATACAGTCCAGTGAAGTGACCCCTAGAACCATTTCTGAATACCTAATAAAACATTGGTTTTTTTCCCCTTTTAAACCCCTCAGTCAGCCCGCTATGTTTGCCCAGGGTCCACATCAAAGGCGTAAGACAAAACTTACCATCTTTGAAAAATCAGCATCTAGAAGTGTTTTTTACATGCTTGCATAAAAACAATTGATCAAAACACCTTCTGAAAGAAATAGTGAGGCATGTGCCACCCTTGCTTTCATGTCTGCCATGCATACTGAATACGCAAACCAAAGCCCTGCTACCAGGTTGTATACCAAACTCTGCATGTATCAGAATTATAAATTTATTAATTTATCATTTGTTTTCAATGACTAGCAACAAGTAGATAGTAGAGAACAGGTTCAGAATCCTAAATAATTACTGTTGACAGTGTTTATTGCATCTGACACTGAAAGAATACCAAACCGTCTTTGACGCAGGAAGAATAGCAAAAAACTCACCCTGCTTAATCAACCCAGAAGAGACAACAGCACCACCAAAATTAAAAACCTCTTTTGCAATGATTAATGAAAACATATTTATTTTCCATCATAATTTTTCATTTTATCTGTTCAAGTCCTTTTATCTTTCAGCCTACCACCACAGTTTTGAAGAAAACCAGAATTCTGCTCCAGTGAAAGCTTACCAGTGAGCTGCCTTCTACTCAGGTCCCTGACTTTTGATCCAAAGTAAATGAAACAGTTGTGAAAATGCCAACCTGACAATACAGAATAATCCTCCACTAAAACCTACAAATATGTACATATTAGCCAATTAACAATAAACAGACCTGAAAAGATCAATCCTAACATTGCTTTCTTCACACTCATTCCTTGGTCTCTTGCATTTACTGAAGAACTGAGTGAATTGTGTTGTTTATGAATTAAAAAAAGGAAACCCTTGCTTACTTGAATGCAAACAAATCCCCATCATTTTACACTGGCAGCCAGCTGAAGTGTCTTTAAATTACTCTGACAACCTGCATGTTAGTGATTGCACATCTCATTACCAGTACCTTTAACGACTTCTGCAATTAAGACATTGGCTTGCAGTACTTAATAATAAAACTCAAAGCATCAAATTCACTGCTGGCAGAAGGACGAAGAAGAAAACTTGGAGCTTCCACTGATGTCAAGCTTTCCCAGAAAGAACTGCTTTGGACCTCCACATCTAGAGTGAAAATGGGCTGGATAATGGAACACAATCCCCCGTTCCCAAAATGACCTTGAAAAGGACTACAATGTATGTTGATGAAATCCAAAAAACTGAGAATGAGAACAAAGGCATGACTGCCAGATTGCAAAGTTCTCATTTGCATCTAAATTATAGCAAATATTTTGAGGTCAGGTTTACTTGTATTGACATACTTTCTAAAGCAAATATAAATCCAAAGCAAAAAGATGCTGTTTCACAGTGAAAATGGAGACCTTGAAACAGAACACTTTGAACACACAGCTGCTCTGCAACAGGTATTCTAGGCTAAAACTTTACGTGGTTTTATATGTAAACAGGTCACTAGGTGCTATACATATATGCATAAATGGTGAACAAAAGAATCACCACAGATGCCTGGCATTGAGACTAGGTAACTTTAGCATCTTTCTAGAATTATCTCTAAGTGATATTTCAAAATAATGATAATCACCACATTCCTGCATTTTCTGACTTACAAGAAACATGCATTCATTAAAAACCAAAATACACTTGTTTCAGTCACTTAAAAAACCAATAAGGTAGCAAAAAGCTACCTTAAATTAGTCTATCTGTGGTTTTTATGAGTACAGAAAACATTTACAGCAAGGGGCAGAGATCCCAAACTCAACTTTTCCCAATACCATTACGAACCAATTTTTAAATTTTAAAGCATGAAAAAGCTTTGATTTGATGAAATTTTATCTACAGAAGAGTTCAAAGGACTGTTTTAATTGAGAACAGGCTTTTCTCTCTCTAATTAAATATATAATCAAAACATTTAAAACTAATCTCAAAATATAGCTGGAAAGCTTTCATTTTTGCCAGTTCATATCTCTATTTCCAATGCTCAGGACAGGATATTTAGTGTCTTTGCTGGCATCTCTTCCAGAAGAGTGGAGAAAGGCAGATGAATTAATATTAGTCCAGTGTCTAAACCCAGAAGAATCTAGTACATCTGTTGGTGAGTCAAGCTATATGTGTATGTTCTTAGGCTTTCTATTTCTTATTATCTATGATTCTTCTCAATCATTTCTTATACCTCAGCTTTCCAAATCAAATTCCTTTCTCAAACTCCACAATTTCTCATATATATCTCAAATAGCATGGCTGATTATTCAGCTGAGTCTACCTCAGCAAGTCCACCTCTCAGCAAGTCACTCCACACCTTTCAAAATTCCCATAAAGGAGGCTGGCTTCTCAGATTTTGCTCCAGACATCCATTCCCACATCCCTTTCTGAGAAGTACCTCTCTTCACCATCTCTTCACCACTATTTGTGATGTAAACAATGGCTCACAGGAGCTCAAGAGTGGCCACTGACAGTTACCGTGACTGAAATCCATTTGGATTTCAGGCACTGATTTTCAGTGTATAAGGATAAATATTAACTGCATCCAACTCTTACCTGAAGACAGGAAATCTGTATTAGTATATAACACCTGTGACTTGTCTAAGTGTTCAGCAGCTCTGTACTGACTTCCTGGAAACGGGTAACATAGGCATTTATGCCATCCTGCTCCTTCATGTTCCCATGCACCTTCACCTCCACCTTTACAGCAAGGAGTAGCTAAAGTAGATTTTATAAAATCAATTCAATGCAGTGGTTTGGTATAGATCACTGGGGGAAAAAGACACTAATAAATAGCTTGCTTTGTAGTTATGCTACAAATCTGCAAAAGATAAACCCTCTTACATGCTGAAAAAAAGATAAGTAAAGACAGGTTGAGGTTACCCACCACTACGTGTTTTCTTTCTATATTATCTCATTATAACTAACTCAGCCTGGTAGACTTAGTTCATGTAAGTATCTGGGAACCTGATTTATTCAGCACATTACAGAGCAATGAACAAAACGACATCTAATTCTGAAATACAGCCACGAAATGGAATTATGTCGCTCTCCAGAGACAAGCCTCAGCTATAACTGACAGCATGAGAAGCTCAAGAAACCAAATTACATTCCAGCAAACAATTCATCTGAGCCAGGCTTTCAGCATTGCTTTCATGTAGTGTTTTGCTTTTCCATTGTATGTAGTCAGGGTATCTCTGAAAGCAAAGTGCTGTGCCTAAGACATGGAGTTCATTTCTCAGTGACAGAGCAACAGAATCAAGTTGAGCAATTCAGCTTTTATTCTAGTTTTGTGCTGCTCTTGCCCAGTTTCTTCTGAGCTCTCTTCTCAGACCTCTCACCCATTTAATGACTCTTATTCACTGAGAGAAAAAAGCAGGAAAGGTTCATCTCTGTCACCCTTCAATTGCTAAGATATGGTGAACTTACTCCAGGTATACATTTACTAATTGGTTTTGTCCCTCCTGCTTTTACCCACTACTAAAAAGTCCTTGGGAGAAGAATCTATTCCCAATTTGTACAAACCCAGTGAACTAAAAGCCACCCAACTTTATGCAACTATACCACAGAAAATATTCAGTCTCTCTCCTCCCCACACCCTGGAAAAATCAAATTTTTATATAGTTCTAGTAGATCTCAGTTTGGGACAGTAATGAAGAAAACAGCGGTGCACATCTCAGAGCAAAAGTCTTGTGAAATATAAACTGTGTTACCAATTACCCCTGAATGACACACACACACAACAGAAATAGGAATATCTGTATTAAAGAAAATCATTCTGGCTCTTCTATTGGCATTTTTTCCCCTATCATCAGTACTCTGTCAAGCAGAGAAATTTCTTTATACAAAAACAAAGCATATCTACCCTATAGCATTTTCAGTTATTTGCCACTGAATTTCCCAGCAATTTATCAGTTCAATTAAAAATGTAAACCACAAATTTGAAAGACTTCCATGGCTTTTCATTCACGCTGTAGCCTTGCGAGGATTTTGAATGTTCCTGCAGAGACTTACACATCACCACACCTACCTGAACACTGGAAATAAGGAGACAAAGCTAAAGTGCATAGAAATTAATGAGATCATAGCAACAACATCAATGAAACCCTCGTGGTAATCAGGGGAATGGCTAAGGCTGGAACACACTGTTCCATAAAAAGAAAAGCTCTGCTTACAGAGATGATTATTAAGCTTCAAAGCACCTAAATAAAATCTGTTAAAATAATTCCCCCAAATGAGATTAAGGGAGGAGAGAATTGTGGAAAAACAACACTAAACCATGTCTCTTTTTTGCTGTCATTTAAACAATAACAAGGTGTGCGAGACAGAAAAAGTAATCTGAAACTGTTAAATTCAACATTTCTCCAGCCTTTGTGCTAGCTACATCAGACATGGATTCCATCTCTAGCTGATACATCCTTAATCTGAATTTGTTTGGCAGGGGATTGCTGCTCTCTCACTGTGTCAGAATAATGCAGCCATTACAGCAGTGTCACTTTTGCTGAGCACGGATGGACTCGTGCATTTCATTGTCACACGGGATACTCAAGTAGATGAGGCCACCTTTAATCATCCAGGGAAACTGAATCAACTACAACAGCACAGGCTGCAGTGGAGATGTTTTCAGACACTACCTGAAAAGTAAAACATCAAGAGAGCTACCCTAGCTGTGATCTACCAATAGCACTGCTACTTAAAGCATAAAAGCATATTGCTTGCCTTCAGGAAATGCTTGCCTCAGGTTTTCAGTACTTCTGAGTCAAAACACCCCAAGCTGCAGAACTGTGCCAGCAGTGCCTTTCCCAATTCCTACACAACTCCTAATTTCACAGCACTGCTTTATTGCTTCTTTCCCAACAGGACCTGGGCTCAGAGCTCCATTACACTGTGCACAAAAAAGAGACCTAGAGTTTACTAAGTTATGCCTGGATTTTATTCTTCCAACTAAACATGAGTAAATAAGGAAGAAAACTGATGCCCTGCATCTAGAGACCATTTCTTTTATCCCAACAATGCACCTGATACATAAAACATTCTGTAATCCCTCTCCCTCAGCTACATGATTAAACCACGGTAGGTGGAACAGCACTTGAGATACCTTGCCAAAAGTTTAAAAACATCTGTAAACACAATATACACAGGGTTTTCTTTAACCACACTTAGGCTGCTACAGAAAAAAAAAATCTGGTAGAAAGGAGGAGCCAAGCCCATTCTCCTGAGGCTCTGTGCTGACTTGTAGATGAAAACAACCAAATGCAAAGCCTAGAGTCTATCTCCATTTAAGAACCACTAGTTGTCACCACTGGAAAATAAAATGTCAAGGAAGGCCAACTGAATGAAGCAATTCCCAGATTCTATTTTTCAACTGTTTCAACTGCTTCTTTAATAGTTTCCTCCCTTTCATTGTTATTTTTTATGGTTTTTATTTCTCCTGCAGACACACATGAAATTAGGTAACTCCTAAAGTAACAGAGAGGATCTGGCTTTACTTTTACTGCCAGCCAATATGTGATCTTTCCTTTCCTTAGCTGTTAATTGTGTCTAGAAAACAGACTGATGCTGGCAATTTCTGAATACAGTATCTTGCATTAATTTCACTTTACAAGTCTACCACAAACCTCAGCAACTGCAATTTACCAGATCGATTCTAGGAGCAGTCAACCCTCATGATACTCTAATAAATGTTTCTCCTCTCTAGTTAGGCTTGCTGATTTTTCTTACAGCAGTCAAGACTGAAAGACAAAAAGACTGAAACATACTGAAATTAATAATTGGGCTGCAGCAGTCAGGCTGCAATAAAGATGCCTACTTATTAATTGGTTGATGTTGTTCTAGCCCATAAGAACAGTAAGGGAGATAATTTACTAATACAAACAGCATTGTAAATAACAACTTCTCTTTTTTAGCTGAATATAAATAACAGGACAGAAACTCCTGAAAAAGACAAACAACTCCAAGTTTTACTATCAATAATGAATGCCTTGCCCTACATAGAAGTTTTCAAGTCTGACGGATTTCAGAGTGTTACACAGGACAAACATGTGAAAGAATCAGACAATCCTGGAACGAAAGAGAGCAGATACCATAACACACACTTCTCTGAGATTTCTCTTGGCTTAAAACAAGGGCAAGTTTGACTCTTTTTGAATTCCCCCAAATAGGATCTTTTAAATATTTGCAGTGAAAGCTATCTTTTGGTTCATATTTGTACATACATAATCTTGTAAAACTGGACTAAGTACAGACTGTAAGACAGTGAAAGAAAGAAAATGAGAAGAATTATGTCAGAACTGTCTAAAAGTGAAGAAAAGGGAGTGAAAGGCCAGAAGTCTGTACCGAAGTTGAAAGCTCCCTGTGAATTTTATGTTGGCATATTTACTGGGCCTGTGCAAAGAGGCAGAGGTAGAACAGCCAAACATGACATCATTCACAAGTGAGACATGTCACCAGGCCACAGAGGTTATGAAAAATAGCATTGCCCATGAAGATTTCACCCACTCACCAAACAAATGAAAATTTCATTGGAAGCATTCAGATTGTCCAACCCTTTAATAAATTTATTCAACACCAATGACAAGAAAGGCTAAACCATCCATTACAATTTTTCAATCTGCTGCATCCATTACTATATTTCTCAACATATTTTGAATTATAAAGCAGCAGTGGCTTTGAAAAAAAGAAAAAGGTAAAGCACATAAAGAATACAAGTGGAAACTTTAGACAATTGGTACTTGATCTTGGACCAGGAAATAGCTTTCTGTTCTTGGCATTCTTGCAATGCCAGCTTGAACTTCCAGCAAGTGCATGACAGAATAAATACCAGAACCAGTGAAAACAAATGATAGGAGCTACTACTTACCATGTACAAATCCTCATTGATGCCAAGGTACTTCCCATTGCCACAACCAATATCAGCCACTATTGACCCTGTTGGCAGGGACCTGAGAAACTCCACAATTTGGGGCCATGGGCTGTGCCTGGTACTGCTGAAGTGTGTGGCAATCTCTTCATACACCTTGTGTACATATTCTTGCTCCAGCTTTGAGGCCTCCATCTCATTCTGGGGAAATGAGGGCTGCACTGGTCTCTGCTGTCCTTTCTGGCTGTCACAGACAGATGGGTAAACTAGATACAGCAACAGATACAAAATATTAATTTTAAATCAATTCCTCTTTGATTAAGAATATTTACTAAAATTAAATTAAAAGTGAAATATTAAAATGCAAAAAATGTTTCAATCCTCCTGTATCTTTCAAAAACTGAAACACAGGTCAAACTACATAAGTGTTTGATGACCTGAAAATAAGTAACCAGCCCACATGTACCAGAGGCTGTTTGCAGTGATCATTAATCTGCTATGTTAATGATGTTTATGTTCTCAAAACTGAGATAGTGCTCTCAATGCCAAAGACCACGACATCATTGCAATTCAGCTCTGAAATTCTGTTTTAAGGGCATAAATGGACTTCAGTTCCATGTATTCATTGAGCCACCTGTCTATTATTATTTCTACTGCCCTAAGGCACTTTACGTGGTTCTGTCACAGCAGATATGACTACTTCTTCTTCTCTAATGTACCTATTTTCTCAAAATTAGAGGCTCCTTCAAAAACAAAAAAAATCAAAACTGAGGAAAAAACTTGAAGAATAGTAATTATTTCTATTTTGTTACATTATTAAGCACTTGAAATGCCAATGACACAGAAGACTCCAGATTACTTGCCTGGCTCTGAAGCAAGCCAAATGCTTTTCTGTATAGAGAAACTCCAGCAACCACATGAATGCAAGCAATTCAAGCCATATAAAATGCTATGAACCATCCAGGAATACCTATAATGACTGCCAAAACTACCCAAAAGAATCAAATTATTTTCCCAAAGCAAAAAAAGCTACCTATTGGTGACAAATAGCAATTTTGACTTGAAGCTTGCCTCAAGACACTTACTGCAATTGCAAGGGCTTCTCCTCACTTTCCTGAATGTAAATGAAGTCCTTGTTTCCCTTCGATTTAATGTTAAATCCTCAACATCAGCAGTGATTGTTCTAACCTTTTGCCCAAGTTCTGATGCTTGAACAACATCATATTTTCTGGGTGTGATCCTAAAATAAAGAAACACAAAGTAAAGGAATAATTCCATTTGCATCAGAAAAAAAAACCACAATCCATCTTTGTAAGAAGGGAATCCCTACACTGAGAGAAATATGATTACAACGTCCTATTTAACATATTTCTGCCTCTCAGTTTTCAACTTATTCAATTTCAGAGAGAAAAGAGATGACACATTAATAATATGAATTGAAGTGTTGTTTAATTGCATGTAATTACATTTCCCTTCCCTCCCTCCATTTTCTTCCATAAAGCTTGATTGTTTATTTGTCTAGTACTTTTTTAATAAATATTTTTTAAAATATATTTATTTTTGTCCTGTTTTTGGCTGGGATAGAGTTAATTTCCTTCTAAGCATCTGTGCTAACAGCAGCAGTGCTGTGTTTTGGATTTAGTATGTGAATAATGTTGGTGACATACTGATGTTGCAGTTGTTTCTCAGTAATGCTTAGTCCAAGTGAGGACTTTCCAGTTTCCCATGCTCTGCCAGTGAGGAGGGCACAAGAAGCAGGGACAGAGCACGGCCGGGCCAGCTGACCCAAACTGGCCAGAGGGATATTTCACACCAGAGAGCATCCTGCTCAGTGTATGAACTGGGGGACGGGCTGGGCATCAGTCACTGGGTGGTGAACAACTGCACTGTGCATCTCTTGTCTCTCCTGGGCTTTGTTCCTCTCTCTCATTTCCTTTCATTACTATTACAAGGACTTCCCAATGTCAAAAATAAAATGCTGCCACCCCCTCTTGCTCAGCACAGAGTGGTTTTACTATTGCAGCGCCAAGGAATATAGTTTTGCCAAGTTATCCAACCAAATATGAAAAACATGACTAATGAATTTCATCAGAAAAGTCAGAATTCTACTTTCACCTATGAGTCAAAAAGAGAATACATCTTTTGTCCTCCTTGATGACACTGCATAAGCTTATTTCTAAACCATGTGTTTCCCTTTCACAGAGAACTGAATAAAAATGCTTCTCCTGTGCACTTTGTTAATGGGGTCAAAAGAAAGTCTCTAATTCCTTGGCATCCAAGCATACACACTGTAAACATGTCCAGATTAATTTCAAAACTGACTCTTGTGCTCTTACAATTTGACTTCTGAAGTGCAGATAAAAGGCATCACAAATGTTACTAAATCTATTTTGACGTTATGTATGCAAGTGAATTAGTTACAACTTCGTGCTGATGATTTTAATTTTGATTACAATATGACATTCTGGCGGCATCATGCAAAGCTTACTCCAGGTGAGTATCTTGACCCATTACTGCTTATAAAAACATATAGAAGAAATATATTTAGGAAAGGTGGACAAAAACCAGCACAGAAACCATTTGTACATGAGTAGAAAGTTCTGGGACCTTCATTTTCTATGTAGTTTATTCATGAAAGTTCTTGAAAGACAACAATCACTTGAAGGTACAAGGGAGTTAGGTAATAATCTCATTCCACGTTTCAATAGACAGATACACTATTCCAACTTCAGTGGCTTCTGGCCAGTATTGTAAGTGCCCAGCATGTATCCTTCTGCCTCCTGGGAGTGTGGTTGCCCAGGGCTGGCTTGGAAGGAGCAGAGCTGGTAGCCCTAGAGGAAGCTGAGGCCTCAGAAGGGGCGAGCCCTCCTTTCCCTGTGTTTAAATGGAGGCTGTCCCCCTGGCCCTTGTTCCAGTTACAGCCTCAGATGCATGCCCAGCTCTGTCTGTGCACAGCCACTACCCTGACCTGGGGCTGGTGTTCCAAACTGGCCTCAGCACAGCCCATGGAGCTGCCTGATGCCTGGGGTTGGGGACCGGCCACCGGCTTCCCTGGTCAGCAATGGCACTGACACGGAAACTGCACTGTGTTCTCAGAGCTGTACGTGACCTTTCCAAAAGGCAGCTGACGGTATTAGACAGGACAGCATAAGAAGATTACAATGCTGGTATCTGTATTCAGTCCTGTATGTCCAACAACAAGGGAGTTCACTGCCCTGGGCTTCTATACTGAGGCACATCAGAAGTATCAAGTGCTTTTTACAACTTTATTTAATTTAACAAGGGAATATACAGGTGGTATAGGAGCTCTCTAAAATTAACACTGTAAAGGTTATTAGGGATTTCATATTCACCTGTTTTCATAATACATATTAACCAGCAAAATTAAAAGGCAGAAAAATTTCTGCCAATAAAAGGATTTGGTGTTTAATTGACACAGAATGTAATTAGTGCCTCCAACTGACTGCTAAATCAGTGATGGCTTGGGTCAAACAAAGGAAGAAATGCTTACTATGGGCATTTCTGTCCAATACAGGGTTGCCATATGCTCCTGAAATGCATTACTGTCACACTCAGAGCTGAGCAAGGTTTTAGCCTTTTTGCCAATTTCAGCACTCCAATTTTAAGTATCTCCCAGTGGTGCATGATTTAAAAAGCATGTATTTAAATTCTACAATAAGCACAGCCTCAAGATGTATTTCAATAAATACTCTTAGCAGCGTCCCAAAACTGCTCAATGCACTCTTACCAGTAGTAAAGTGTCCCTAAAGTAGCTGGGAGCAGCTCAGGAAGACTCCCCTCTGCCACCCTCAAGCTCTCAGTGCAGGGGAAGTCAATCTTTTAAACTCTCAAGTCCCTCTCTCAAGCCTTTGGCATCTGTAATCTAATGGGGAAAGTTGTGGGCTGAAAAGAGAGAAAGGGAATGGTGACACTAATTGCACTACAATCAATTCTTTGCCAGCTCAGAGTCATTGAGAACTTTCACACTGCAGATGTGAGAATGATCTCCAACTGAAACTTACGACAGCAGCAGGAAACTACACCTCAGGGACTGGCAATTAGCTCCCTAAATCCCCAAGTTTTTCAATTTAACCTAAGCAGCATCTGAGCAGAGGAGTGAATTTGGATATTAATTATAAAACTTGACTTGATTTCTTTCAGGCAATTTTAAACACAGAGTGTCTTTAAAAAACCAAACAAACAACATTTATTACTCCTCTATTTTCAGCAATGCAGGGACTCTTACACATACCCATGTGTCCACAGGTATCTGGATTCTCCAGTCATCACCAATAAACTGCATCGGGGCAACATAATTGCCACTGTATGGCCATCAGGGTGTTTGAAATCCATCACAATCTAAAAAGAAACAAAATCAGTCACCATGAAAGAGCATGACTTCTAGAGCTTCATATACAAGCCAGGTATTCTTAAGTCCTAGCTTTGTTTGTTTCTCTAATGTGTTCAACTGAATATTACTATGAAACAGCTACATATTTCCTAGGGATGCAAAAGCCTCCAGGTCCCCTGTCCTAAAACTCCCTCCCTTTCAGCACAATGTTCAAATCTCAGGCAGTCACAAATATATGCATATAGAGATAATTATAATTACATAGTAATTTCTTTTCACAGTAAACACTTTGTAAGAACAGTAGCACTGTTCAATCTCTGTGTACCTGTGAGGCAGGAAAGGACTGCTATCCCACAACTAAAGGCAGCTGCATGAGAGGAAGAGAAGGCTCATTTGCTGTATCTCAAGCATCTGAAAATTATGTACCTGGACTAAGGCCATCAGCTACTGTCTTTTTGTGATGTCTACACAGAGAGACAAGTTTCTCCACAGGGTTATTCATGCTAGTGTAAAATGTAGAGCTAAGTGATGTGGAATGACCCCATGCCCTCTGGAACTGCCTATCTGCTCACAGTGGATGAGCTGAGACAATTAGCTCAGTAGATACATAACATGCAGATAAACAGTATTAGGTGAGAGAAATAATTTCCAACCTGCCCACATTCTTGGAGATTTGAAGCACAACAAGCACATCCCAAGATCCTGACTAACATGCTAACTAACAGACCATCCTTTTATTATCTGTCATCTGGCTTCCAGCCATGGCTATATACTGAGGTAACGCTTTCAGCTTTATTCCAATTTCACAGCCCAGAGGGCAGTGCTACATTTTGCTTCTGCTTGGGCTAGGAATGTTATCCTTTTACATTTCCCAAATGAGAGAAACTCTTGCTGTGGAAAATAAGGAGCAGGTCATTTAAGCAAGCCAAATGAGTTACAGAAGACTTACTGAAAAGGAAAAGTGGTCAAAACCTACTCAAGTCAGCAGTTCCTGGTACACTGGAGAATTACCACCATGAAAGTGTTGCCATCTGATTTGTAACCTACTAAGTATGCAATTTAAAAGCAGACTTACTCCAGTATGCCAGATTGAAACAAATTAGGCAGTTCTCCTTCTGCTTACAGATGTGCTTCACAAAGAAAAAGTGGTGCAACAATCAGTCATTCAGCACAAAAACCCAGCATGACAGAGACTGAATAGGCAAGACTCTTAAACACTACAAATTGCCACTAACAACAATTACTATTTAATGTTGTGCACACTGAAGCAAAGCACAGTGGCATTTACATTTTTTAGGGAAAAAATTATTTATGCTGTACTACCACTCAGAGTGACACAGCTTCTCCTGTTGGGCTATCTAAGGCAAAAAGTGATAAAGGTGACAAACAGTGGGGTTGGAAGGGGTAGAGAGATATCAGGGAAGAGAAATAAAGCATAACTATAAGCTCTGATTAATGATCATGAAATGCTTCAATAGCTGCACAAAGAGATGAATGGCAGCCACTTGCTACTGTACTCCTTCCTTCAGAGTTTGCAATTTCTTCTAGGAAACCTCAAAGAAGCATGTGGTGAGAAAGGAGAAAATACAGTGGACTTTACAAATCTCATGGGGATGCTGTCCTGTAAAGCATAATATCAACAAGTCTCTGCAAAAAGATGCAGCTGTCTGGAAAGGCAAATAAATCAGAAGATAACTAAACAGGACCAGCAAGTAAAGAAAGAAAAAGAGGAGTGAAGTGGTCAGATGAAATGGGTGAGATGATGCCTCAGTCTGTATTATGCCTCTCTGGCTCACTGCTGCTGGGGACATGAGTGAGGGGACAAGAGAGAGTCTGGGTTCTTCAGCAGTATGATATAATAAGAACACAAGAATGTCTAGATTCCTTCCTGGAAGGAATCCTGTTGCCCCACTGGCCCTCTTTCTGAGTCAGTAGTAACAAAAAAGCTCTATTCTTGCAGATGATATTAAAAAAAGGTACCTTATCCCCATGAATCAATGAGGAGACCTTTAATGGGTCCCCCAAGAGGACCTTGTTCCCTTTCACTTCAGCATGCCAGGCTGGTGACTCCATACGAAGTAGTGGGAAACAACAGTATCTCCAGCTCCCTGCCTTCTCTGCTGTTTTACCTCATTCATCTCCAATTCCTTTTCCCCCACCATCTGTGTGACCCCAGAGTCTCTTCATAGGAGATGTTCCTCAAACCCTGTCCTGTAAACAACTGTGCATCCAAAACAGAGGTTCAGAGTGTTCTACAGGCAGGTGACACCTTGGGAATGAGAGGCCACAAAACTATCCCCAGCAGCTGGATTTTCAGGCAGCAATGGCAGGAAAATAAACAAGAGAAGAGCCTGTTCCCCTGGCTGAATTTCAACAACACTAACCCAAGAATAAATACATTTCTGATGGTGCAGAATTTGAGGCTAAAAAGCAAGAATTCATCTTGGTGACATCTAGTTCTCATCAGAACAGAATCCCAGCTCTGTTCCAGCTTTTCTGGGAAGGGAAAGCTTCTGTACTATAATGTCACTTTATGTAGCTGCTCCCCATCTAACTGAATTTCATCCTTATGAAAAGCTGTGATGATTTGGGAAGGAAAACATAAACAAACTATTAATTTACTTGCAAATGGGCAATGACATTAAGTAATTAGCGGTAATTAAAAGAGTCAAAAGTCTAAATCCAAAACTGAATTTTTGCTTATGAAGCAGATTGAGGTCCTAAGCTAGAATATATTAAGGTTTTGCACTGATCTATTAACAACAAATTTGACATTGCAATTGAGACAGAGAATAAAATTTAAGGAACACCTGAAGAAAATTATTATAATTGCTATGTTTCATTTCTTTACCTAGACTAATTGCACCTGAATGCTTAAAAAACCAAGCACAAATACTTCCTCTGTCCTTTGTTTACAGCACAGGAAAGAACATTCAATCCAGAAGGATTTCTGAAGAACCCTATTCTTATCTCTGGCAAGCCTGCTGCTGACTGAAGTAGAAAACATTCCCACACTGCTCTATGTGTCTTTATCCTGGCAGAGCATTCTCAATTGTCACTGTCAAACACGCACGCACACAGAAGATTAACGCATTTGCTCCTCTTTTTAATTTACTAAGGACTTACAATCAATAAAGCAACTTTGCCACTGCTGAATCAATCTGCTTCATGACAGCTTTGCTCCACAGGAGCTATTTCCAATTACTATTTTTGTTTTTACCTATCTTCTTTTTTCTCTTAGATGGCAGAGTCAATAAAGATCAAATAGCTCATGGTGTATCATCCAAGGATTACAATCAAAACATAAAAACAGTGGGTGTTATATAAGTTTTACCTTTTTCCTTCCACTATGGAAAAAGTGAGTCAATGAATATAGCAAAAAACCCCAAAACTTAAAAGAAACAGCTAATATCTACTTGTGGTTTTAAATAATTTGTCATGATGCCAAGTTATTTAAGAGAAAATGTTCATGACAAGGGAGCACATGAACCGGTAAACAGCTTTCAAGGATGGCTAAACCTCAAAGCAAAGAGACACCCACATCGTGAACATTGTTCCTTGTGGCATAAAATATGGCAAAATGCAAAAATGAGAAAATAGTCCAACATAAGAAGGGAATAAAGTATCTTTTTGTTAACACCTCAGGGTGCAGAAGTCTGCACCACCTTTCAGTGAAGTGGTACTGTACTTCATGAAAGAGTAGGAGGATGAAGGTGAATGACTGATCTATCAAACAAGTAAAGATTCAAAGGCAAAACAGAAAAAATGCAGCAGAGCTATAAAGACAATGTCAATAAGAAATTCACAGCTACAGTGGGGATCAGCAATTCTTTTTCTAAGCTTTGTCTCTGATGCAATTTGTATTTGATGATAATAGACTACCTTAGACGAAACATACTCTAAAGCTAAAAAAAGCACAATGTGGAATGCTTCTCAAGTCTCTGACATTATTTACTGAATTTTCAGAGAGCAAAGACACATTATCAGCCTACATAACAGTTTCCCACATGTAAAACAGATGAAAAAGAATGTCTACTTCAAAGACAGCTGAGAGGTTTAGAGCCCACACACAGAGCTTGAACAACACAGTGGGGCTCTATGCAGAGACAAGAGCCTGCTGGCTCACACAGGATCAAGGCAATTAATTGGTAACATACAGCACCTTTCACTGCAAAAACCATGCTAAATTCCAAAATTCGGGACTCAGAAAATGCTGAATTTTCAAAGGAAAGCAATTAGGATTATTTTTCCTGAATAATCCACATCATAAGAAATTTACCTTATGTAATATATGCAGATATTTACATCATGTATCATGTACATACTCTGGCCATACTTCAGAAAACAAGTGCAGCACTGACAATCGTGATGATGAACTATTTCAGTACTGCCTTTCTCAAAAATCTCACAACACATGTGCAGGCCTCCCCCATATCAGATCTATACTAAAGCATACCATCTCTTGCTAAGCCTGTTTATCCACTTAGGCACTATGGTGATGTTGCTCAGATGCTTAATATACTTACTAGGCTTTCTATCTTCAAAAGTTGTATTCAATTTTCCATCCATGCAACATGTTACTATCTTCCTGAATTCTCTGTGTCATTTTAAGTATCTATGTGTTTCTTTCTCTTAATCAAAGTCTAGCATATAAGTGTTTAAAAAATATTTCAATATATGGACACTTCATTCTTTTATACCTGACGTCTCACCTTGTTATGATTTTCTTGCTATGCCCATGGAGTGGAGTGCATGCACTGAACAGCACACCAGTATCTCTGCCAGTTACTCAGTATGTCACTGACTCCATGATACAAATTCCTTTATTGTCTCACCTCTCTCTAAAAGATTTGTGTAGTGCACAAGAAGAGGAAAACTATTGCAGCTTTCAAGCTAACCACAGTTGGATGGAGGAGCTTCCAACCCTCTGCAGGCGTTGCCTTTTGTACCCAGGGAACCTCACCTCTAGAGGTTCACCAACACCAAGTCATGAGAAATTATCAGTCACCTTACTAAGCTGGATGCCAGCTCCTTGTGATGTCCAGCGAGGTGGCTGCTCTGCCCAGCCTTGGCAGAGGTTGGGATGCTGGTGGTACTTATGGCACTATCCCACCAACTTCTGCTCAAACTGACTCCTTGTTTCAAAAGCCTTTAAATATGTCAGTTCCTACTGCTCTAAAAGTATCAAGTTTCTTTTGTATGTCAGGACATTACCTGTGCTCTTTGCATCTTCCCAGATCATTACTTGTGTTAAAACTCAATGTTGTATATTAGACTCATATATAAAAGGCTTTCAACGCCTACACTAAAAGGCAATAGTTTCATTACCACTGCTCCCCCCTCTCTCTCCCCCAAGAGGTACAGATGTGTCCTTTCTGGGAAGTGCTATCTAACCCAAGCACAAAACCTTGGTGTCCTTTTGTGAATCCAGAGTCAGAGTCAGCCAAGTTCCCAACAAGAACAAATTTAGTCATTCTCACTAACATTTCATCTTCATCCTTTAATAAATTGCCTCCCTAGCTCTTAGCTTATACTCTTTTAGTACACAGAAAGCAAGAGGCTAATGCTGTTAGTTTTCATTTAATTTCTTTTACTGACTTAGCATCCTCTGCAGTATTTTCCCATTATTTCAGTGATATATCTTCCCTCACATCCATGGGTGCTACTACGCTGACATACAGGGAATTGCATCCAACTATACCAGGGCAGAATGTGCCTGAAATGCACCAAATCATTCATCTTCCTTTCCAAAGGAAAGGAAATTTCTAAGGTTTTGCATCTCTTGCTTTCGAATGGAGGACAGTTCAATGGAAGAGCACAAGAGGACTCCTACACATCCTGACCCCTTCCTTATTTACATGTCGAACACTGTACCAAATGTCCACCAAGAAACCACTAAACAAGTCCTTACAACACAGACACAGTTGTTCTGTAATAATCACAAATTTATATGCAAGTATAATATATAGAGGATCCTAATATTTAGGATATTTAGACGATCCTAATATAGAGGATCCTAAATGGATGTGTGTGGCAGCACATGGTCTATGTGATGCTGTGGAATATCTGTAATTTTCCCACCCATTTAGAAAAGTTCTCAAGAGGTTTTCAATATCTAAGTAGAAAGGGAAACACTTCAGCATTCAAAAAGCACATCTCACCTTTCTAAACCATTGATTGTATACCAATACCTATGGAAATACACACAATTCTCACATTTCTGAGGGTGCAAATACACATAAGCAGGACTCTCTTCAACTGTAATTTTACATCCATTCCACACTACCTGTACATTTATCATCCTGTCATCAACCATTGCAGGCTTTAATTGCAAGTTTTCTACAGCAGAAGCATTGTGAGCAACAGGGAATAAAGCCTCCATGCTATATAAACAATAATTGATACAGCAAAAACCAGGCTTTGCCTGAGTAATATTGCCAAACATGGAATAAAACAGGTAAGTGTAATTTGCAAGAAAGAGGACCTGAAATATTTACATTCAAAGTGTAGACTCATACCAAGTACTAGTGTGGCACAGACCCACCAGTTCTTGTAAAATAGCCCAAGTCCTTGCAGGTTTAATGTATTTCAAGGAATGGGTAAAATATGCTGCATATTCATTATCCCATACTGTGGAAAACCATCTTCTCTTACAAACACTGGGATTGTTCATCAAACCTAACTCTCCTCTGCAGCTCTCAGCTTTCTGCTTGGAGTGCTGTAGTACAGGAATTCAGGCTAACTTTAAGACTAGGGTGGAAACAGGCAAATCAGTTCAAGATTAAGATCTACATTTGGCCTTAGATTTTAAAAACATTTGACCTTAGATTTTAAAGATTTTAAAACAACCCAACTGGGGAACTGAAACCTATGAAATGAAACGAAATGTCTAAGCCAGCATGAGCTGAATTACCCCATAGGCTGGGCTGACTCAATCCCCACTGATTACAGAGGAGCTCAGGCATGCAGCACACAGGTACCCCTACCTGTAAATACTAAAATTTCAGTCTTAATCCTGGACTAAATACCATTGACAACAAATTATTTCATAAGGCATCCACACATGGATTCAACAGATGCTTCAACTCTGTTTAAAAGAGTCCTACTTTAATTGAAACTGAGTCCTGCACTATTATCATCACTAAAATCTCGGCCCCTATATACTGAGAAAGTTGCCTGGAAACAGTGTGGTGCTGAATACCTGTACTTCAAAGGGATGAAATGATGAATTTATGCCCTCAGAGTCTGAAACAAAGGTCAGCTAGTCCTTCTCATACCTGCATCTAACAGCTGTCCCAGAAATCATTACAATAAAAGAGAACTACCAGGATATAAGACGTGCAAACTATGCCTTCCCAAACTAATTCTTGCATCATATCTCATAAGGGCTGACAAGACATGGTTTTTCATCTATTGCTATAGAAACTACCATATGGCCTGTCTCTTAATCCTCTGCATCTTCACTGTAAAAGGGAAATCTACTTAGGAACAGAGATTTGGGCATGAATTTAAAGAAATTGCTTACATACATTAAGAAACCTCATTCCTTAGCAATCAAAAGCATATAACCCTCAACTCCCTCCCCTAAAAAGAAACGCAAAAAACCCCCAAAGAACTAATGGAAGTTATCTTCTTAGTTAACAATGTCTCCTGTGGCCACAAAGTATAATTCAAAACACTACTTGACACAAAGACACTTGTTTAAAATAATTTGAAGAAAATTGTTTTATCAATTACTCAATTGCTACATGTCACCCCACAGAGCTCCCACACATCTGACATATACATGTTATTTTAGAACAGGGAAAACAACCATAAAGGAAAAACAGATTCTGAAATTTGGATGGGAAGTATTCCAACACTGCTGATTTTCATCATAAAGGACATAATCTCTTTCTTCTGTCTTCTCCATCTGCTTCATTAGCACAATGACTGTCTTCTCAAAATCCAGCCAAAGTTACTCAAAAGGGCTCTAACCAGGGCCTCAACATCTGAATTTACAACTGACTGCATGAATGCACATGGCAGAGATGCAGGCAGTAACAGGAAGGGCAGGAGGAACAAGAACACCTCCCAAGGAACTATGAAATGTCCACTTTTCTGCTTTCTGCTGCACCATCAGCCTTGCTTTCCTCCAACCATTTCTCTGCTGCCCCAGCAGCCAGACCAGGGTTTTCCCTGCACTGCCCGTGGGCAGCACAGACAGGCTGCCTGCCTGCCTGCTTGCTTCTCTGCTAAGGGCACAACTCTCCCACTGACAGAATCCTTCTGCCAAGTGTATCAGCATCACAGGTCTGACAGCTCCAGCACACCTTAACTGCTCAACATTGCCAGCTCCTCAGCAAAAGTTTATCTCTACTGCAACGAGAGCCCTCTGGAGAAACCCCTCTCAAAACATAGCTGATAAGAAAAACAGAAACAGAACACTAAAGCATGCAGAATACTCAGATTTGTAGGATAGTATAAACGCAGACAGACTTCAAACCTCATGTGCTACCACTTACTGCTATTACAAATTCCAGTCCAAAGCCATGAGACACAATACACCACAGCAGGAGCTCAACAAGTTAAGTTTGTTTCTTTGCTTATAGGCTACTTGTGATGATTAGTAGTGACTGACTAGGCATTTCTACATGAAATTTGCCACAGTCTTAAAATAGGCTCCTAGGACAATAGAGATGACATCAACAGCTTAGGTTGATGATGACATCAACAGATTAGGTTTCCTTATTGAATTCCAAAACAGAAGTACAGTTGAAATGCAACACCTAAAGATAACTTTTTAGTTCACCAGTTCAGCCTGTTTGCTGTTAACTGGTAGCAGACACCAAGATTCCATTTCACACAGCAAATACTGACCTCCTAAAAATAATATGTGGAATTACAGTAACTTTCAGTGATGAACCTCTTGACAAAACAAAAAATCCTTTAAAAAATGAAGAAATTAGTAACTACTAAAAAGCAGCACAAAGGTTTCTATCAAAAATTTTAACTATTTCAAGAATGACAACTCAAAACCTGACTAAAAAACAACTTCAGCTGTAAAAATACCAGTTGAAATGTAAATTCAAATGCTCTGTTAGTTTTCATAGAATCACAGAATAGCTTGGTTTGGAAGTGACCTTCAAGAGCATCTAGCTCTAAATCCCCTGCCAGGGGCAGGGACACATTCCACTACACCAGCTCAAAGCAGCACCCAGCATGGCCTTGAACCCTTCCATGGGTTCATCCCTTCCAATGGGGCATTCACAACTTCCCATGTCTTACCAGCCTCATGGTAAAGAATTTCTCCCAAATATCTAATCTGAATCTCCCCTCTTTCAGTATCCATTACTCCAAACCATTCAACGATTACTCTACATTTTGTCACTACACTCCCTGATAAGGAATCCCTGTCCAACTTTTCTGTAGGCCCCTTTCAAGTACTGGAAAACTCCCCAGCCATCTTTTCTTTAGGTTGAACAATCCTAACTTTCTCACCTTGTCTTCACAGCAGAAGCTCCAGCTCTTTTATCAATTTTATAATCCCCCTCTATACTGTCTCCAAAAGGTCCTTGTCCTGCTTATGTTGGCAGCCCCAGAGCTGGATGCAGAACTCCAAGAGGGGTCTCATGAGAGCAGAGCAGAGGGGGAAGATCCCCTCCCTCAACCTGTTAACCACACTGCTTTTAATGGTCTCCTATCTGATGCTTCTTTTCTTTTATTACAATAACCTTTTTTTTCCCCTGCTGGAATAAATACAAACTTCATAGTTAAACAGTTAATTAATCTCACCACCACAGAAGAATGGTTCATGTATCATAGTGAAGGATACATGGGAGGCATGAAGTGCAAAAGAGGAAAAAAAAAAGGTTTTAATTTAAAATGAGTGGTACCATATACCATAGTATAAGGTTTTTCCAAGATTGTTACCTATCTACATTTTTCCTACCACATGAAAACCAATTAGAAATATGTAGCAATAGCTATGGAATAGCAAGATACTTTTTAGAGAGTACATTTGCTTCCCTGAAAAATTCAGTATCTGTATTTGTGTGTCACGGTAGCGCCTTAACAGCCAGACGTCTGAGAATTGAAAATGAAATGGTGCTGTCTCAGCATACAAAATAAGCACACTACAGAAACAGCAAATAGCCTGGAGACAACAGGTTCTGGTAAAACAGAATCAAGCTGCTAAAGGTATTAAGCAGAAGCTTTCCTTCATTATTTAGCAGTTATGACCCCAATTAGAAAATCTTAAGCCCTACTGCAGACTGCAAACATTTTAGAAAGTATTTCAGTCACAGTAGGTGCTCTCTCACAATCACACAAAAATAACTGGAACCATATGATATTTCTTATAGCATCTCAATGTATTTTTCTGTGTGATATTGAGTGGATTTAATTTTCAAATTCTTCCTAATTGCCGTTTCTTATATCTCTTTCCACATTCACTTTGGATACACTGCCCAGAGCAGTTCAGCAGACAAAGAGAATATTCTTCCACAACCCTTTCTCAACACCAAAACAGCTCAAACAAAACACAGGATGCTAAAAAGAACAACCAACTAACCGTGAAGAAAGCAAACTGTTAAGAACCAGGAGAAGCCACAGCTCTGCCTTCCCCCTCAGTAGCCAAAATAATGGACCATGAACAGGAAACAAAACCACTACAGAGAATGGAGAAAAGCAACTTCCCACTCTAGCAGACCCAGGAGAAATAGCTCAGCAAGTCACAGTACATTCAGCAATCAAAACACAGGGTGCCTTCCTTCCTCAGCACTGAAGTAGGAGCTACTGGGCTTTGCATAGTGGGGAACAGCTTTATGGAAAGGTATGGACTATGATAAGTTTCCTCCTTCTGTGGAGAGGAAGGCAGGCTGGTACCAATCCAACAGAAGGGAGAAAGGAGACCAACCTTTTCAGAGTTATTTATCTGGTATTGGCCTACTCATAGTAAATACCCAGCCTCAGACAAAGAGGCAGCTGGAAACTGTAATGTCACACCAATATGAAAGGGGAGCCAAAAAGAATATTTTTAAATACAAAATCTTGAAATATGGCTCTGTCATAGCTTAGCTTTGATCTTGTTCTTCCCAAGTAGCTGAGGAGGTAACAGAGAAAGCAACATCTCCACACTGCTGTCCTGTTTCTTCACAAATTACTGCCATACAGCTTCTGGGGAAATAATGCTACCAAATCATTGTTCTGAGGGCAATTCTGACCAAACCAGAATGCTCTTCTTGTACCATCTCCATGCAAATTGAAATTGGTTAGCAGATTCCTACAGTACTTGGGAAACAAATGCTTATCTACATTAATGGCACACAGTGGGTGCCTCGCTCTTGTTACCCTAGCTAAAACAGGATTTAGCCTATCAACAACCAAAGATGTTTTTCTTTACTGCAGGACAAGTTCCCTCTGAACAGTTTACATGAAAGCTGGGCTTTCAGGATCCTTGCAAGAGTTAAAATAACTCATAAGGTGGAAACATCAGCAGTACATGTTGGTATCTGTGAACAGAATCCTGTATGCAAATGGGGAAGAGACATCCAGCACAGAAATAAAAACTCAGAACAGAATGTCTCACCTTTCCCAAAACAGGCAGCTAGACTGTTGTATTTCCATGAAGGGGCTACAGGGTTTGTTACTTATCTCAGAGGGCATATTTCAATGTTCAATTATGTCAAAAGGAAGTTTTCCCTTTTGGTACTTCTTGTATCCCATCCAAGCTCAGTGACACTCAACCATGGTATGACATGCATGGACAGAAATAAACACACAGGATATATCTATACAGAGCAAATGCAAACAGAAGAGACAGATTTATGAAGCTTGATGCATTTAACTTGCAGTGCTCAGCACACCTTTCACTTGGAGCAGCTCCTCATTAGTTTTCAAAAATGAAATACCACTTTAAATGGGACAAACCAACTAAACTTGGCATACAATTATAAATTATGTCCATTTGGATTTCCAGCTAAAACTACTGAAAGTTGCTATTCTTCAAGAACCAATAAAATCCATGACTGTAAGACATGTTTCTTGAGTTGCACCTGTCTTACAGACTGGAAAAGCATGTTACTGAGCTTTAGGAATCCTACCTCATCTGAACAAACTTCTAAACTCAGCATTAGGTTGTAGTGATTAAAATTAGTATCTTCCATTTGGGTTTAGAGACAATTTGATTCTGCCAATATAATCTCTTTTGAAATACTGATGACTGTTACTATTTCACCCACTACCATCATCCTGCCAACCCTACCATAGTAATTCTTTAAATACATAAGATGTTTTCTGCCTTTCCTTACAAGAAAAAAAAAACAAAACAATATATATGTAAACAGCAAATTAAGCTGAATTAGCAACTAGCCAAGGTAAGCAGAGCAAGAGCTGGACCACACAGCAGTACCTAGTGCCTGTCTATCTTATTAAAGCTCATGCAAGACACAAAACAGCTGCTAACTGTCAAAGGCTGGGTACAGTCTAGACTTCCTAAAGGCTTCTCATAAAATCTCTCAGCTATTACAGAAACAGCTGCTGCTATACCAGCCACAGGTTTCTGTTTGTTAGCCAAGACAGATTGGAAATAGATCAACAGGTAAGAAGCAAAAGTGCCAGAAAAAGGGTCAATTATCAGACTGAGAGATGAGTAGAAGCAGCATACCTCATTCTATCAGTTCTAGAATGACCATACTCAAAGCTTGTTCAAAAGGTCTGGTGAAGCTTTTCTTTGAAACATTGCTCTGCTTTCAAGGCTTAAGAGACTCACAGGTTTTCTTTATAGATCAAAGCACCTAAGATCCACAGGCTAAGAGATGATGAATGATGAACAGAAGCTAGGCAGAAGTCAATGATCCATATGCAGCCCCCCCCTTTAACCCTGAGCCACAAATCTGGCTGATATCCCTAAAGCTTTCCTTCCTCAGACATTAGGTCAGGGCTTGGAGCATCACAGCAGTTCTCAGTGTTTGCACCAGCCTTTTGCCAGCCCAAGACACAGGAAGCAGAGTAAGGCAAGGAAAAGCAGAGCTAAGGAGAGAATGACAAGCCTGGGGCTGCTTCTTAGGAAAACAGGACATAGCAACATAAATCAGGATATTGTGCCAAACCAACATCCCTTTGGAGCAAACTGTGACTGTGCTTCGCTGTGTGGCAGGGCACAGTAGGTGTCCCACAGCAGTCTCAGATGCAGCAGGGCAGAGCTGACAAGGAGGAACTACAGGTTGTTGGTAACTTTAGATTGGGAGTAAGATCTACAGCCAGGAAGGGAAAATTCTTCTATGGGTTGGATATGTTCATAGCACTACTGAGCTCATAATAGAAATGCTACCTGTGTATTTCTAAAGTTTTAATGAATCAAGGCCTTACACAGCAGCATATGAGATGGCAAATTAGGAAAACTGGAAAAACAGAAATCTCAATACTGATCAAGCTCCTGAAGCACACCTGCGAAGAAAAATTCAACACAGGTTAAAATGAAGATTCTTTTGAGACAGCTGCAAACTTGGCCAGGCTTCTGGTGAAATACTGTAAAACTGCATATCTTTAGAGACACCAAATGGAGGCACTGAAAATAACACCTAACTGAAATAAAACCAAAATTCTCAACAGAAAGGATTGATCCCTGTTTTGCAGTACTTTGTTAAAATTTATGGATGCAGAATATGATTTGCCATTAAGTTTAATAAAAGATTGTTCATCTAAATTTACCACATTGCCTTGTCTTTCCTAGTATGACAATTTCTGAATAAAAGAAAGTTGCATTCAATAACAGAGCATTGAAACTGATATTCATTATAATTTCAGTTTATTAACTCCTATAAAGACAGCGTGAATGTGGTGATTTATAAAATGCAATTACGAGTCCACAGGACTTTCTAAAAGTCTCATTTTATTATGCAGTTTCCCACGAGATGGTAAAGAAATGGGTCACATACAGGAAAGATTAGCCTGAGACCCCTACTTTTCCTGAAGTATTACAGGACAAGACAAATCACCTTGCACTGCTTTGCCCTCTAACTATTGAGAAGTTTTTATAAGCTAGGCAGAAGTGCCAAGCAATAATGAAATTTTCCTCCTTCAAAACAAGTTAAATCCATCATGTAAACTCCTCAAAACAAGATGGATTGCACCAACCAGGGCCACCACTTGCCCCTCTGTGCCTCTTGATAAAACTGTTTCATGAGACTGAGATAGGAAAGAGGATGTCACATCTACCTTTTCACCTAATTTCATGCAGGTGTAAGAACCTGGATTGCTGTAGATTATCTGATGCAAGACAAACGCAGCGTTGTGAAGAATCATGTCTTTATTTTGCAAGATTGTTTATATTTAAAATGAACATATATGCCAGTAACTATTCCTTTTTCAACATAAATCAGGTTTGCAGAAACAAATTAAACATCACTAGTGGGCTGCCCTTGGGATTGACACCAGGGCTAGCGACCTGGATGATGGGTCAGAGCACACGTTCAGCACATTTACAGATAAAACTAGAAGTGGCTGATGTCAGATGGTTGTGCCACCATTCAGAAGGATCTGGACAGGCTGACAACTGCTGCCAACAGGAACCTCATGAAGTTCTACAAACAGAAGTGCCAAGTCCCACACCTGGTGAGGAATTACTCCATGTATCTTTACACACTGGCAGCTGATGAGCTAGAAAGCAGCTTTGCTAAAAATGACCTTGAGGTCCTGGTGACAAGAAGCTGAACATGAGCCACCAATGTACTCTTGGAGAAAAAAAGGCCAACAGCATCCTGGGTTACATTAGGAAGAGCACTCAGCTGGTAAAGGGAGGTGATCCTTCCTCACTTATCAGCCCTGGTGAGGGCTATCTCTTGTACTCTGTCCAGTGCTGGAACTGGACTGAGCTTCCCACTACAAGAACACCATGGACTTATTGGAGCAAGTCCAGGACAGGGCCATAAAGATTATTAAGGAATATCTTTACATAAGGGGATGCTGACAGAGTTGAGACTAACCAGCCTGGACAAGGGATAGTAAGGGTCAGAGAAGATGGCTCTTATTCATGTGTGTGAATAACTGATGGGAAGGAATGAAGAAGAAGGATGCAGATTCTTCCTAACAATGTAAATCAACAGGACAAGAAACAATGGACACAATTTAAATCCCATGCCATTCCATCAGAACACGAAGAAACAGTTTGGATTTTTACTGTGACAGAGGTCAAATACTACAAAATTTTGCCTACAGAGGTGCTAAGTCTCTGTCTGCATAAACATTCAAAACACAACCAGACATACTCTTGGACAACCTGACCCTACTTAAGCAAGAGCTTGGGCTACATGACTTTAAGAGATTCCATCCAATCTCATCAGTTCTGTGGGCCTGTGAAGATGATACAAAAAGTTTGAGTTTGAGTGGTGATAACTAAGTCACCAGGCTAGGAGGGTCTTTGTGTTTAGTCCTCTGTTCTGCCAGACTTCTTTTTTCATAAGCCAAAGCATTTATTGTAGTTATTAATTATCACAATCTGCCTAACTCAGATCCTGAAGGGACAAGCATATAAGCAATTGAAAGAAATGCTCTTTCCATTACTCAGTATAATGAGGCATTCTTCTTCCTTTTTTTCCTCTGAAGTGTCTGCCAATTTCCAAAATAGAATACAGAACCGGCTGGGTTGCAAGGTTATTTCTTTATGGCACTTTTTATTTAAATGTGTGCATTTACTGTTGAAGAGAACAAAGAAAGGACAAGACATATGGCTTTGTGCATGTTTTCCACCACATTGCAGCCTGATGTATTCAAGTAGGAAAAAACACCCTACAGAGAGAAAAATACAGAGAAGAAGAGAAAGACACCAAATGTTGATGCTGTATGTGTAAGACCAATTATTTATTAATAGAGTGTGTAAATTTGCCTGTGGTAAGATTTAATGGGAATAGAGAAGGGGGCTTTGCTCCTAAAATAGGTAAACCACATATTACTGCAACTAGTATTTTCATTTTAATATCAGATGAAGAGCTAGATGCACAAAACCACAAAGAAATCATAAAAAATTGTAGAAGTACTAGAAAGGAAAACCATAAACAACAGAACATTTCATGGGCCACTGGCTTGTTTAAATATATCTGTGTTTTGACTGCCTGCACCTGAAAAGTGCATTTATGGCCCATCAGGAAAAGGCACTGAAATTTGTGAGAAACCTAACAGGCTGCAATCCAATGCCTATGCCTGAAATATCTAGAAATGGTCCAAGTCTGGCTGTGTCCCTGGTTGAAATGTACACATTCCAGCCTTTTACAGCTTAAAAATGCTCCATGCAGACCACTTCCCAGAAAGATTTGTATTTTTCATGGGATTAAAATCACTGTGCTTTTGGCCATCTCTGACACCAGCAAGGTCTGAGGTATGCTGAGGCATGCTGCAATACAATAACCTAGAAATACACTGCTTATGGTGTTACATCAATGAAGTAAGAGAGCATCTGTGCCAGAGTCAGCCTTTTCATTGGAATGGAAAGGATAAGAAAGCCCAGGGCTGCAGTACTAAGGCAGAATATGTGAAATTAAAGCATGAAATAAAGATGAAGGAAGGTCAATGGAGACCTGAATGCCAAGATTTAAAAACTATTGTATCAATGATCTTTCAATCATTGTATCAATTAATCTTCTAGTGACACCATCATATTGCAGTTACTTATTTAATTAGCATATCATACCACCTTTCATACTTGATATTAAGTTCAGATGAATGTGGACAGACACCATGGAAAATCAAATGTAAAAACGGAACTTCTCAGTAAAGCATCAGACCACATGCAAACATTAAGTTTACCTCAGCTCCCAAACTGAGAGAGATTATTTCATCTTCAAAAGCAGAATGTGTATCAGTATGAGGAGGAATTCCTGTTTAAAAAAAATAACAAAAACAAACAACAAAAAAGTGACTACAATAATGATAATAATAATAATAACAACAATAATAGAGTGCTATCTCCATTGGCAAGCTCTATTTCTATGGATGTCCCTATGGAAAACTGGGATGTATGGTTGAACAAACAAAACTTACCATAAACAAGGGAATTGTCTCATGCCCAGATTAGATGGACACAATTAACCTAAGTGTCTTGTATAATCAGTAGAAATACCTAGAAGATAGTTCAGGTTACTCCAAGGCCTTGCTCATTCCTGGATGGACTCCCTGCTGCAGTGAGAAGCTCAAGCACTTTGCTCTCCTTGCAGGCAGTTTAGCTCTTAGAAGCAACATTATGGTACCTATGGCGATTTTGGACTTTAGTTCATCCACAATAATGTATTTCTTCCTCACTCCCTTCAGAGAGGAGTAATTTCAAATCCCTCTATTTCCTAAGCAAATGACTGCATTAAGAATTTCAGCTTCAGCATTAGGACCTGCTACCTCAGAAGCAGGCACTGCCAGGATCAAGTCTGCCTGTGTTTTGCACTTCCTAGGCAAAGCAACATCCCTGCTAGGCTAACCCCTGGGTAATACATCTGTTAGTGTGGGTATGAGTACACACACATAACTGAGAATTGTCAAAAGGACAGTCATTTTTAGGGGTTTGTTTAGATTTTTCTTTCATATCTGCTAATTGGAAAGAAACTGCCAATACCTGCAGCTTGCGTCACACATTTTAACGCTAAATGCTAGAACAGCAGTGTGCATGCCACAGCAAGATCTCACCACATGGTGGGGAACAGCAGTCAGCAGTGAGCAAGGGAGAACAGCAGACAGCTTGGGAGAACTGCAACTGCACCTTCCTCTGACCCACTGCAGGCCAAGGCAGACAGAATCATTCCCATACCATCCAAAATGAAACAGTTTTATTTGATTATCAAAAATTCTACCCAAGTCGATTTTGGGCTGTGTAGAGAATTCCTGAGTTGAAGACAATTTTTTCTGAAGTGTTATTCAGCTCTATAAAGCACCTTTATTATACAGCAGATTTTACATCCAGATGTAAATATTCTGAATTCCATTAGTTTCAGGGAAAACAATACAAGTGTTTTATGAGACCAACATTTAATCTGACAGAAAATCAGTGAGACTTGAAAACCAAGGACAGATAGATACCCGTTTGTTACAGCTCACAACTTTGCCTCGGTACAAAGCACTGAGGCTCTGCCTCAAGAGGCTCAAACTTGCACACTGAAGTCTGTGCAATTCACTGTGCAGCAGGAGAACACTGACAGCTCTCCACATCGTCATCAGTAATTCAACCAAGACCACATTGACCCACACATCTCATTTAATTTATCTTATATGTGGTCCCTCCAGTTTAGATACTCATAGCCATAACTCACTTTCCAAAATTACAAGTATAATTTCCAGGGAAAAAACAGCTCAGAACCAAGATGCAGGCAGTATCAATCTGACTGTGCTCTGTCCTCATTCATATCCTAATGATTTGCACTTAAGAAAGGGTATTTTGCCTTGGGATTGGGTTTTTGTTTGATTTTTCAAAAAACTCTGCTTCCATTCTTGATAGAAATCTACAATTCTAACTAATTTCCTCAGATGTCCCAGCCAGAAGTACAAAATGTATCAACTTAACAGATTGTCAGATACACAAACAAATAGGATCAGACCCTTGTTCAGCAGACACTCTAATAGCTGCCAGACATTAATTCTGAGAGTAAAGCCACTGTTCTTTCTTCCTAAGGACAAATGAGATACTCACCCTGGAAAGCAAGCCAGATACTTAAGCTTGATGACTAAGCTTAGCAAAAAGTACAGCACGTGATTTGTTCCCTAGAAGTGTGATTAGAAGCTTGTTTTTCTTCAGAAGCCTCCAGTTTGGAAAAAAATACAAAAATACAGTAATTCCTTATTGCTAGGATAAGGGAACACTGCTTGCATCATATTTAACACTCCATATATCACATGCACTAACATTATATCATGTGTACTAACAGCAGGAGAGTCTCCATTTCTTGGAGACTGTATGCACATTACAGGAAGCAATACAAGTTTGGAGTAAAAAAATCCACTGAACTAGAAGGCCAAATATGACTATTTATTCCTATATCTTTTTATAGTTAGTTTTCAAATCATGACCTTAGACTCAAACACCATAATTTTCCATAACCGTGGTATCAAAAACTGCACTTCTAAACCTAAGTTCCCATGTGGAGAAACCAGTACTAAAACTTTAGTTTTGTTTCAAAGCATCTATGGTCACAGAGGAAATACACTAAGCAGGTTCCTGCTTAAATCCTGTTCCTACTCCATTTCACAGTTAGATGCTACACTCTCCTGCTTTTTAGTGAAGTTGTACTGGTTTGGCTGTAGTTCATTTGCTCCACAGGTGCCCGTACGGTGCTATGCTTTGGATTTGTCATGAAAACAGTGTAGGTAATACATGGATGTTTTACCTCTTTCTAAGCAGTCCTTACACAGCATCAAGGTCTTTTATGGTTCTCATGTTTCCCCACCAGCAAGTCAGCTGGGGTTGCACAAGGAGCTAGCAGAGCACACAGCTACGACAACTGACTCCATGTGACCAAGAGAATATTCCATATGACCATATGAGATCGTGATCAGTAAGACTAAAGTTACTTCTCTGGTGAAGTTTACCAGGGATGTCATTACTCAGGGACTGAGCACTGATTGACCAGTAGCTGAGGAATTTTTTTGTATCATTTTCCTTCCTTTGTTTTGTTTGCCTATTTTTTTTTAACTTACTAAACTGTCCTGATCTCAAGCCTCCTCACTTTTATCTTCCAATTCTATCCTCTGCCTCAGTGAGGGGAGTTAGCAAGAAGCTGCATGGTGCCTAGTTCCCTACCAGGGTTAAATCCCTATATAAAATAGAGTTCAAAATTTTTGAGGGACAAATGAACTTACCTTGTCCAGGTTCATACTGATTTACAGTCAGTTGATCAGGTTTATGTTTGATATATCCCTGCTTTAAGCACTTCTCCAAGAATGGGTTGCAAATTTCAGGAAGACCTAGTTACAGAAAGAGAACTGTAAACAAGACAGGACAGCTTTTTACAATAAATATAACTAGGAAAATACATAGAAGTAGCTTCATGTACATGCAAGTCCATCTTTAATGATGATTACTCTGCATCTGCTGCTAACATACACATCAGAACTGGAGACACATCAGAACTGGAGGCCTAATCTTCAAGTCCAATATTCTTGAAGGTTTCAAAATTACAAGGGCCACTCTTCCAAGCCCTCTACATTCAGAAACAGAGTAGTCCTTACAAATGCAAACTGTAGTATCTCTACACATAAATAAAACCACATCAAATCAGAGGAAAGGTTTTTACCAATTACAATAAAAAAGTTGCAGTCAAGAAGCAAAATTATTATGCAAAGAGTCAGTTGTGCAAAGAGCTCCCTAAAAAATTTATTGCCTGGAAATCTGTTACTGAATTAGATTAAATATCACCAACAAATCTGCTGAAGTTAAGCTGGTCTTGAAACAGGAAAGGAAGGCATAGTCCTCCACTGAACCTTTGGTTTGCCATTTTACCTGAGGATTTGTTTGAAAAATCCTGCTGCAGGTAACACCAACAAACATGTTACTACTATCCCTTCCATGAATCTACTGATTTTTATCCTTGTTTTCTCCCAAGAAGTATTTATGCTTTTCTGACACATAAGATAGTCTGTGAGACTAGAAAACAATTCACATATCAATCCTCTTACAATGATATAGCTTCACAGTTAAAATCTTAAGATAACCAGAATCCTTCTGTTGCATGCTACATCCACCCCAGTACACATGCACCACCTTAAACACCTTCAAGTTTTACAGGAATTTAACTCTCCTATTTTGCTATTTTTAAATCTAAATCTATAAGATGACTCACTTGCTTTGCTCTGACTCACAGCTTTCAACTCCCAATATGAGTTATTGAAACCTTTACAAAATTGCTTTCAGAGCAAAGGAAATTTTATTTCAGTGTGCATGCATCCAGCAAGTTTCAAGCTGGTTGAGATAAATATATACAGCAACATACGTCATATCCCCCAAATAAATTAATATGCAACTTGTAACACATAATTGTTTTATGGAACAAAAAGCTAAAAAGGAATGACAATTACAATCCCAAAAGCCTTATTTGACCAGAGCTCAACAAAGGGCAGCAACCTCTTGCTCCAAGTGACTGGACAACAAGCTTAAAGCACTAACAATAATTTGGAATGAGTCTCAAAATTAAGAAGCACTTTTGTGTGGGTGCTTAAGATACAGCAAAGGCTCTCCTTTAACCAGACTCTCACAGCCATAACGCAGCAAGGCTTTATATAATGGTTCAAACATCAGTGCAAACTGATATATAAACTTTATATAATGGTTCAAACATCAGGCTTTATATAATGGTTCAAAGATCAGTGCAAAATAAGCACAGTTTAATAGGGAAGTTCTCACCTCCAGGTAATGGTTTGTCTTTATCAACATTATTATTATCATAGCGAAACTCATATCCAAAATGCTTTACTCTTCTATGCTTTAAAGTCTTCTGGGCTGTAAAAACACATATGTTTAAAGTAAGATTAGACTACATAAAGACTATATGAAACATTGCAGGCATTTTACCATGTTTCCCTATTCCATTCTACCTGTTAAGCCTAAACATTCTTTAATTAGCAGTTAAAATAGTGTATGTGACCCTTGTTCTTCACGCACACACTTCTGCTTATTTTCTTTTCTAATTCATCAAACATCACAGTCACTGCTGTTGTGAGTCAAAGGGATGGTGTTTTTGTATATGTAAGAAACAGGGAACACAAATTTTTTGAGCCATGCTTAATGCATCTTTTTCTTGCCCTGATCTCTGAATTTACACCTGATGAATACCCTACAGGTACATCAACATCCATCATTCTCATTAATCACCATGTTTCACATTAGCTAAGGTCAGAATAACCTTTTGCGTTGCTCCACGGAACAAATTTACACAGGAACTCCGAAGTGATTTCCAAGAATTCATTTAATGTAGGATTCAACTCCAAAAGCTCAAGTGAAACCATCCAGAATGTATGCCTCACTAAGTTATTTGTTTTACATAAAAGAAGACACAGCTCTTCAGTTGAACATCAAATTACAAACAGTCTTGTGCTTGGCACAAGACACATAGAAAAGACTTTAAATGTTTCTGGATGCAGATTTGTTATTCAAGTAAACCCATTCTAGCATATCAATTCAGATCTCTTGTCCCAAGGAACTGATCACTTGCAGGATAAGACCTAATTTCTAAAATGCTAAGAGTAACCACAGAATAATTTCTGACAATACATTTCCCAAGATGTAGACTTCCTGTAACCTGAAACTGCAGGAAAAAAACAACATAAAAGTATAGAATGTCAGGATTCCTATAGTTGTACCCACCATTCTGAGTATCTTCATCTGCTTTCCAGTCAATACTTTCCAACATCCTCCTTTCTTCCTCTGGAGAAATAATCTTTTCAATTACCACTAAGCCTGGAGGCAAGCTTGTAGGAACAGCATTTTGCAAGGAAACTGAGGTATAGGAAAAAAAGAGAATTTTGTCACTCTATTTAGAGAAAATAAAAACATGTATTCCCTATGGAAATAAAATTATTTTTATGATAATATAGCACAGCTGTTGAAATGTTTAGTGATACAATGGAGCCCTCATTGTGGTCTTATTTGGAGAAAGAATGATCCCTTTTTGTCACGACAAAACAGGGTAAGGCCTGAGATCTGCATCCAGCACTTTCTAAAAATTTTACTGCATAAGACAAACAAGACTACACTATTCAAACATAAAACTGCTTGTGGCTTTCCTGTAAAAATAATGGTAAACAGAATTTCCCAATCACTTAAGGTTCTACCTGAATTTCATATTAATTTTGTAGAATTTTAGTGATTCACCATATCAGCAGCTTCCACAGACAGAATAGTCTGTAATCAAATGTGTACAAATATGGAGTACAGAACAATACCTAGGTGAAAGCAAAACACCACTGATGTTGGGACATTCAGTTTGCTTTCCTAAGAGATCAAAAAAAAGCTATTTGCTAGCATAATGTACAGACCAACACCAGGAACCCTTTTTGCTAGACACTATGAAAGCTCACAGAAAGAGCAGCAGTTCTTTAGAGCTTATAATCAGCAAAAAAAAAAAAAAAAATAGGGGGAAGGAGGAAAAAAAGGATTCTGCAGGCTCCTTAATCCCAAAACCTTCATGCACAGTACTGAACGGTCAGGAAATTACTCAAATTTTTTTTCCTTTTGCTTACGAGTAATATAGTTGAAATTAGAGTATCCTAACCTGGAATACAAAGAGTAAAGGTTATTTTATGTCCAGAATCTCAGATTCTAGCTTTCATTTTCTGTGTCTACTTACCAAAACTAGTGTGCTTTTACCTACATTTACAATCCAGGAAGTAAAAGCAAAGGGAAGCAGTATGCAGGAAGCTGGATATATAGGAAAGCAGAAAAACTGTACCTTTTTCCACAAAATTAATATATAGAACAATGTTTTGGTCACAGTCTTCCAATGTTACTTCCTTTCCATTAAGGGCATTAAAGGCTTTCTTGGCTTCTTCTGTTGTTCTGTATTTCACAAATGAGTATGGTTTATTTGGTGGCATTAAGAGTGTTTCCATTGCTCCATATTCTTCTAGTATTCTGAGCAACTGCTGTCTACTCATCCCATTACCAAGACCAGCATTGGCAATAACCAGGCTCTAAATGAAAAAGAATTAAAAAACAAAACAAAAAAGAATTAGTGATTATTGTTGGTTCATTTAAAACCAGCATTTTACCAAGAGAACAGCACTATAAAAAAAATTAAGCCCATGAGCACTCTTTTATGTATTCTGCATAAGATATTTACATTTCCATGAGCTTGTTACACAAGGCTAATGCAACCTTTGCTTGCCCAGCACACAGTGTGGCTGAAAGCCTTGCAATCTCTCTCAGAAACACCTCCTCAGGTAATGCACACTTTGAAGTGGCATGTGTGTGACAAGTGCACTGCAAGCAAACAGTGGCACTGGCACACATAATTTTGATGGTTTCTGGAACAGCTGGGAAAAGTGTTCAATTAATTCAAACAACAGCACTTCACTTCTCTAAAAAAACAGAAAATGAGGTTTAGAACCAAAGAGGAGGGGCATTAAAAAACTGAGCACTGCTGTGATTATGCCTATTGTGAAGACTCTGTTAACATCTGCTCTAAGCTTTGCACCAGGCTGTCTGCCAAAGATCATATTTTTCAAGATTTACCTCATTATTAATTACTGCTATTTTCTGGAATGTTATTGATGGAGGGACTCGTGTATGAAGGACTTCCAGAGGTTCAAACCACTCCTTTCACCTAATCTTCAAAGACCCCCACTAAACAACTGCTGCAGCACATGCAGCAACTGATGATGTTAATTCAGAGATAGTCAGACTCTTGCACAAAGCCTGGAAGTATTTTCTATTTTCCTGACATAAATTTTCCACTAGCACTATGATTTTGTTTCACATATCATTTATTCAAATGTTCTGTCACCAAAAAGGACCTTGCTGGACCCCAAAATTATTCTTTGGATAGATTATTGATAATTTGGTACCTGGGACAGTTTCAAGGGGAACAAGTCCCAAATTACAGACCCATTTCCATGCAACACTAGAAAGACACAGTCTTTGTTCTAAATAGTTTGCAATACAAACAAGTTTGCTGAGTCATTAACATCTGTCCATGTGGTTTGAAATTTGAGCAAAAATTAAACCAATTTTTATTACAAAAACGTATAAAGATCTAACTGATGTTTCCATAATTGAATGGGAAGAATTTTCAGGATCAGGATGAACAAGCATAGGGTAAATGATACTGCTCTACAGTGTTTCAAGCCATTTGTATTTCCTCATAAATGAGAGAGTGAAATTAGAAACTCTGACTTCCCCATCTGTCTGCAAGTTCCTGTCACTTTTTGCTACACCAGTATCTGTGAGATCATTCTCTGATGTGCTGTAACTCTACTGTGGCAGTACACTACAGATCAAAAACCCAAGCAGCTTTCTGTTAGGTCTCTTTTCTGCAAGGAAAGAGAAAGCTGTCCCCATTTAAACAGCTGCAAGTCAGCCAACCAGCTCAATTCCCACAGAACCACAGCCTTAATAAAAACAAGATGGAAAATATTTCCAAGATAGACATATTTTTAATGGTGAGCTCAGATATGACAAATTACACTTGACAGAGAACCATGGAAGATATAAAGGTACAAAAGTTAAAAGACTGAGGAAAAAAAAAAAAAAAACCACAGAGAAACAGAATAAAAGTTTATCTACTTCAATAGCATTTCCAATGCTTCCTCCTTCCTCCTCAACCCAAGTAACTACTGTGTCAGGTTAAAAAAAAACACCTTATCCAAAGACCCTGAACTGCTGAAGTACAGTTCTGCTTTGAAATCAAAGAAGCACAGAAAACCCTCAATCTCAGGAAGTCCATTTTTAAAAACTGCATTTTACACAAGACACATGTGAGAAGAGAACACAGATAAGCAGCATTTTAACACTACCATCAAAATCTCAACTACCTGTGTCACATGGGAGACACACTTTATGCCCTCGTGTCTCATCAACGTATGCTGAGCTCTGACTTGCTTCCTCAATACTTTCTTCTTCATTTTCTGGACTTTCAAATGATCTTCACTGGTTTTAGCTTCCATACTGGTGTTCTGGAAAGCAGAAATAACAACACATAGTAAGTGTCCTGCTTGAAAAGGATCTCTCCCAAAAATAAAGCTTTAAAAGATTGCTATGATGCTTGATTTCATTTTCCTATTTTTCTCTTCCTCTTCACTCCTTTATTCACACTCACAGTATCACTAGATCCATTTGTGCATTTTAACCTGTCTACCCCTCCTGTTTTCATACAGTAATTTCAGCTAATTTCCTTCTCTCTGCAGTCTCTCCAGAATAGAACATGAGAAAAAAATAATGCGTGGAACTGCCATGAGACTCGTATGGTCTCAGCTTCTGAGTTATTCTCATGCCTCACCAAATGTTTCAGTTGGAGATGAAATGTTTGGCTTCTTTTATCTAATTGCAACCAAGTGTGACATTTGGCCAAACTTGCCTTTCTTGAGAGTAGAAAAAAGAGAGTAGACTTACATGTCCTGGAGCAAGCAACTAGGATGCTCCACACATCATTTACCATGTCTCCCAAACTTAATGAAAATCACATTCCTGTTGTGTGAAGGAACAGAAAACTGTGTACATATATATAAATATATATTTATTAGCCACTGAATTCATAGCAACACAGAATTTACCAATCAGTGAGTACTTAAAGGTCAATGGCATTCTCCAGGTTTTGCTGCATCTTTTGCCACTTTTGGTCTAACACTACATTGAGATCATACAGTACCTTCCCACATTTCTTTGAGCCTACATTCTTTTCCTTTCTTTTTTCTACTCCCTTCAAATCCAAGGGAGGAGTCTGGATCTCATGTAAGATTATGACAAAGCTCCCAGACATTGATGCAGTTTGACTTTGACTTTATCTGTCCCTATAACACAACCCCTTACCTGTATTTTAGAGGTATCTTCTCTTCTTTGCCAAAAATCCTCCTAACAGTATAGCTGGACAATGCAACTTCAGCTGTCTGTCCTATTCCATTCTTTTATCATCACGACCTGGCAACAATCCTTCCATCTTCTCTTCCTGTCAAAAAAATGGTTTTGTTTCAGTTATTTTTAAGGGAAAAAAACCAAAACAAAACTAGGTCAATCACCCCTATATGTAATTATTTAACTCTGTCAACTGCCCCAACAGTCACTTATCCACTTGCATGCCTTCTGGCTTGCAGGACAGCAGAGTTGCTTCCCAATACCTAAACTGCAGACACAACCATGATAATATGACAATGTACTACAAAAAAGGGTTAAGGTAAAAAAACCCCTCATATTAGTATTTGCTGCAACTTTGTGTTGAATGACTTAGCAAAAATGTTGTTTTAAACAAGCACTGATATGCTAGCAAAACTGTTATAAAATATTGACAATAGCTCAAAAGACAAATAGCTCAAAACAGTTCAAAGTAAGATTCTTCAACAGTGTTAAATACAGAGAGCAATGGTCCTCTTAACCTTCATTAGTTAAATAATGATCAAAAAATCTCAAACTTGCTTAAACCAAAAAAAAGAAAGCACAATGAAACACACACGCACACACAAAAATAACCCCAAAACCAAACAAAAAAAAAAAAAAAAAACCAAAACCAAAAAACTACTAAAAAACCAACATCCAAAAGCATAAGATAATTAGAAGCCACGGTAGCTGAGAGGGGGGAAAATAAAAGTCACATAAAAAGAAGCTTAAAAAATTTTATGAATTAGATTCTCCTAAATGCATCTAATGGGTTACCCTTACCAAGATTCAGCTGACTAGCCGGCTCCTTCAGCAAGCCTACTATGACAATGTGTGCAATTATAAGATTTCATAGAATTATAAAATTATTTAAGTTACAAAAGACCTGTAAGGTTGAGTTCAACTGTTAATCCAGAACTGCCAAATCTACCACAAAACCCTATGTCCCTAAGCATCACCACCTACACAATTGGGTGCAAAAGGCTTGTCCTGTCCCACCTTACTTGCCACACACAGGTGAACAAAAGCCCACATCTTTACAGCCTACACATGAGCAGGTTCCTCTGCAGAGAGTGTCAGGCAGTCCCAAACTACTCCACAGGAAAGTGACACATCTTTGGCTTGGTGAGTTTACAGAAAGAGAGCAAAAATACAGGATAGGATAATACTTTTGAGCGAAGCAAATTGGATTTGGATGCAAAAGCATGGAGGCTATGCACATCAGCCATACCAGTCAGACCACTGTCATGCAGCCTGCAGAACAGACTTGAAACTGAAAGGGTCAGGCCTCTTCCATAACATCTGTACCTCTACATACTGGAAGACTTCATGTGATCTCCGGGGAAAGCATTTCTGAGTTTAGTCAGGCCTTTAGTCAGGTCCTCACAAACACCTACATCCTCCAGGCAAAAGCAAAGAAGTCATGCCACAATATTTGTTAAACTAGCACAGAAACTAAAGCTGAAAGACTTCTTTTTATCCTTCCATAAACCCTGAACAATGGACAGCTGAGATGTGACTCAGCTGTCTAAATAGCACCCAACACTGGCAGAGATGACCTAGCCCACAACACTCAGCCTTTCACCTGCTGCTCAAGAAGCTGAAGACCTTCCTGATGTGCTGTGTCATGCTTGCCAGCATCACTCTGGTGCCTCCAGCTTCTGAAGACATCTTAAACAGTAATACCTGCATAGCTGAGACAGAATATTCCCTTGGTCTCTGTCTAAACTGGGTCTAAACTCTGTCTTGTCTTTTGCATGCATTACCAGTGGCTCAATTTGGCAGGCAACTCTGCCCTGATTTCTGAATAAAAGAATCACACTCAACTGTATAGAAGTAGGAAACTTCATTTTCTGGGATCTCACACCTCCTTTAGAATGGCCAGTATGACTACAGAAGAAAAAGGATTAATCCACTGTTAAATTTGTTACTGTTACCACCTAGTTTTACAACAAGTATTTTTAAAAAGCACCTCCTGAAGTTACACACTGAAAACAGTTTCCCCTTGCAATACGAGCTGAGGTTACACGCACTTTACAAAACTGGCCTGAAGCTCCTACAGAGGTTAATGTAAAGCTTTAATGCAATGCACGAAGTTTGTTTGCTGTAGGAGCCGCCTCTGAGAACTCAAGTACCAGGCGGGCGGGCAGAGCAGAGCGGCGGCTGTCGGCAGAGGGAGCGCCACGATCAGGGATAAGCCGCGATCTGTTACTCACTTATGGCTTGGTTTTGTGCCACAGTCACGCCACAGCAAAAATATAAGGACACAGTATTCACATAAACATCCGGGAGGGAAAAAATACATTCAGGAGGCCCTACGCAGAGATTTAAGAGCTCCAGCACTTGCCAAACGCGCCCGAAAGCACCAGCATATCCAGGCACTGGCATGTCCCCGCGGCTGTCCCATGCCACCTCTGCGAGGGACAGCCAGCACCAAACCTCCCACCGACACCCCGCACAACCCCGGGCACTCGCTGCAAACAGCAACGATAACAGGAATAACCTCCGGAGAGCGTCTTAGAATCACGGAATGTTAAGGCTTTGAATAGACCTTAAAGATCAACCAGTCCCAACCCCGTGCCATGGGCAGGGATGCATCCTTCTAGACCAGGTTTCTCAAGGCTTTGAACACTGCCAGGATTGGGGCACCCACAGCCTCCCTGGGTAACTTGTTCCAGGGCCTCACCACCCTCACAGCAGTATCCCTTCTTCTCTGCCCTGAGTACACACGGGGGAGGCTATAAAAGCTGTGAGGCAGACATAGAGACTGGCTTGGCCTTCTCCCCCTTGCACCACCTCGTGTGACAGGGACAGAGATGAAGCAGGAGCCGCGGCCAGGCCGCCGCGGGCTCTGCTCCCCGCACAGAGCGGCACGGGGGGCACGGGAGGGAAGGAGAACCAGCGGCACAGACCGCCTGCGTTCCCGCCGCCACCGCGGCTCTCTGTCCCCAGGCAGAGCCCGGCGAGGCCCGGGCGCTGCAGCCCCGGCCCGACGGGCGCGTTACCTGCAGGAAGCGGCCATGTCGGGGCGGGCACCGGCCCCGGCACCGCCCCCGCCGCGCCGTCATGGCCCCGCCTCGGCCCGCTGCCCGCGGAGCGGCACGGCCGAGGCGAGTTTCGCGGCTGCGGGCGTCTGTCGCTTTATTGCAGGGCAGAGAAGCCAGGCTCTGATGTTCAGCAAAGCCATGTGCTGGGTCCTGCCTTTGGGTCACAGCAACACCAAGCAGCGCCACAGGCTGGGGGAAGAGTGGCTGGGAAGGGCCTGGAGGTGCTGATCAGCGGCTGAAGGCCGATGGCATCCTGGCCTGGATCAGCCAGGTGTGGCCAGCAGGAGCAGGGCAGGGACCGTCCCCCTGTACCCAGCACTGCTGAGGCCACAGCTCCAATCCTGTGCTCAGTTCTGGGCCCCTCAGTGCCAGAGAGACATTGAGGGGCTGGAGCGTGTCCAGGGAAGGGCAGCGGAGCTGGGGAAGGGTCTGGAGCACAAGTGCTGTGAGGGGCAGCTGAGGGAGCTGGGGGTGTTCAGCCTGGAGCAAAGGAGGCTCAGGGGGCCCTCAGCACTCTCTGCAGCTGCCTGACAGGAGCGTGCAGCCAGGTGTGGGTTGGTCTCTTCTCCCAGGACACAAGTGACAGGACAAGAGGATGTAGTCTTAAGCTGCAGGAGGTTCAGGTTGGACATTAGGAGACATTTCTTCATGGAAAGAATTATTAGACCTTGGAATAGACTGCCCAGAGATGTGCTAGAGTCACTGTCTCTGGAGATGTTTAGGAAAAGACTGATCATGGCCATGTTTGATATGGTGGTGTTGGATCGAAGGTTGGATTGATGATCTCCAAAGGTCTTTTCCAACCTAACTGGCTCTCTGATTCTCTGGCAGCAGCCAGTTCTATGTGCCAAGATTTCCCAGTGACCAGGCCAGGGCTCTCTCATGGCACACAGCCATGTTTGGGTTAGAGGGACATCCATGCTGGGTGGATCCACGGCAGTCAGTATGGCAAAGGGAATAGGGTGAGCAGCTCCCTACAACCACCTTTCATGGACACACATTTGCTGTCACTGTGCGACCTCCTGTTCCTGCTCACTCCATGCTTCCGAGCTCCATTTGCCAGCAGGTCCTCCCCGTGCCACCTTTTCTCCAAGTAGAGCCAGCTTTTTGCCCTTCATGATTTAAGCCCAGAAGCACTGTGCATTCTCCTCCCATGCTAGATAAGATGTGTACAGGCTCCTCCTGCAGATACCACAGTGCTTATTGACAAGTAAAAATACATCTCCATTAACAACATTATCACTGATTAACCCACAAAAGAGTTCACAGAAATGGGGATTCTAATACATTTACCTTTGATGTTAATATAATCTCTGATTTAAAGTGTGTTAGCAGAAAACTCACTTCTTCTTTTTAAAAATCCCTTTTTTATAATTTTAATATTTTGGTTTATATTAATTTGGTATTAGTTTGATATTAATTAGTTTGATTTTAATTCTTTGTAGTTTTCTTAAGAAAAAATAAGTTTTATATAATAAAATCTTGGCTCTGCTCTATTTTTTTAAATTGATAATGAGGAAAGATGTTTTCTAAAGCAGAATATCATGCTCCCATTTAGTCATAGGTGAAAAATAAAATCCTACTGACTTTTCTCCGGAAGAAATTACACTATTTGCTATGCTGTTAGCTGTTTTATCTTGGCCACATTCCCAGGGAGAATCAAAGCATTTGTCAGTCCCTGGCAATCAACTTCATAGGATAACAAGTAAGCACTTCTATTTCCTTCAACAAACAAGGGTTACTGGTCTGTAGGTGGAAAGATAATCTTACTCCTTTTTATAGCAAAGCAAGCCAAACCGTGCTGTAGCCTAATGTGATCACACTGGATTTCCATTAATTTCAAACCCAATTAAAAGGGAATAGCAAGAAGATAGGATTTGCTCTACCAAATCTCTTGGTATAAGAAACTGCAGTTTAAGAATCATGACAAATAGGATATGTTTCAGGATAGCAGTTTGTTACAGAAATAAGAAGAAACCTCTTAGCACAAAATCCAGCTCAAAATCACCCGTGACTACTCCTGTAGAGAAGTACTGTAATAAAGGATGAGACACAAGATAAATTGTTTTAGGATAGTGTTCATGTCATAATTCAGCACTTGGACAAATATGTGTTGACCTAAATTCAAAATGTGCAACTGCTGCTGCTTGAGATAATAAAACTCTCCATAACAAACCTCTGCAATGCCAAGGGCTTATATTTTTCAGGACAAAGGCAAGGCTGGCTCTATGCTGCATGTCATTTTTATTCTGTGTTTGTGCTGTTCAATGCTAGATTTTCTATTTCTTTCTAAAAAAGAAAAACAGTCAAAAAAACCCAACTTTTAAAAGCTTGTTAGCAAACGCATAAGACTGAAAGAGACATGAGAAGTCTGGGCCCTGTTAAAATCAGTGGGATTTTCAAATGCTAGTGATCAAAATGCTTGTATACTCAAGAGACTTAAAATGTCAAGTAGTATCAGTATGCTTTCTGGTTTCTAAGCTTTAGCCTACATTCTGTTAATATCTCCAAACTTTTTCAAGCTTTTTTCCACAAATGTAAGATTTTAGAGTACTTCCGCTTTCCTTTAATAAAAAAGCTGCACTTTTCCTGAAATTTCAAGATTCTGTGTACAAAAACTTCAAGAAATACACTAAATAGCATAAACCTCACAGTGAAACTGTAATATTTGGCAACACTGCATTTCTGTTGGCAGGTTCACTACCACTGTTACCAGGTGTGATCCTCCTGTGGAGCAAGCTTCTTTAGCACCATGACACAGCTTTTTCTGAGCAGGGAGATTCCAGTTCTCCACCGGGACAGCTACAGACCTTGCCATCTGCAGAACCAAACCTGTCAGTGAATGTTTAGGATTGGACACGGGTTAGCTAAACTGAGCACTTCTGCTATGCCATGGGATTGCACTAATGAAGTTTAAGGCTGTTTATTAGAGGCAGGGAGGAACAGCTTTACCTTCTGTTGTCAAACACCGCAAAAGAATGCCTACATTGCTTAATGGGTGCATTAATATTGCAGTTGAGCTGGGAGCACAATCTGTAAGCCCCAATAAACAGAAAATCTTTGATCCTTTTCTGGTGAGTCTTCAGAAAATTCCTGTGAACTTTCAGGCATAAGACTGAAATTACTGTAATTATGATGTGTCTGCTACAAGTCTGAAGACATTTCATTATATGTACTGCCAGTGCAAAGAATCAGCTCTTGAGAGGTTCCTGCAACATGTGGACACAGAGGTAAAAAAACAGATAATTTCTTGATTTCATTAAGGAAGACTCCAAGAGATGTAAATTCCCTAGATACAAGTACTGGAAAGCATAATATCCATTAAGTTATCTCAAAAATTCCCAGTGAAGCTCCTGCCAGATTTTTCTGCTCAAATAAAACCTCTCAGTGAATGGTCCTCAGCCTTCAAAGTCCCACATGTACCAATACTAAGCAAACCATACATTGCATGGAATTGTCTTGTCCTCAGTTTTAGCTTCCTCTTGGCATAAACAATCTTGGTGACTTAGGGCTTTAAATCTTTCCAATGCCATGCAAGCTTTAAAGAAAAGATGATAATTCTCTGCTGAACTGGAATTGTTGCTTTCACTGCTGCTATAACTCTTTCTCTACAGTTCAGGCAAAGTTTAGGTGAGATCATTTGCCAGTCTAGCACACTTTCTGGGGTGTCAGAAAAGTAATATGGAGTACTGAAAGAACCATACAAAATATTGATTTCCCTCTAAATCATTAAACCCATCAACACATGGTGGAGTTTAGCTTTGAAGACAGAGTTGTTAGAAAGAGTCTCATAAAATATTTGTTTTCTCTGACATGGATACTGAAAATTGTCATCCCTTCAAAGTCTGCATGTACTTTACATTCTCTTCTGGTTCTTTTTGCCTGTTTTACATTAAACAAATAGGAAATATAATTTTTTAAATGCTGTTTGAACTATATTATACTCTTCTGGCCATAGAGTCAAAATCTTACAGTAACCTGGGAAAACTCAGTTCTGTCACAAACAATTAGGGTTTGGTAGGCATTCAGGAAGCAATGCGACCTTGCACAGGGATCCTCCCTGATATCTACACTAGGAAAACATAGTTTCTCACAGTTATAACTTCAGGGCATAAATGTATCATAAGGACAATCATGGAATAACAGGCTCTGATTCTGTCTACTTGAGCACTCAATACATTTTTAAGGATGCAGTGCTTGCAGTTTGGACACAATCTCTGAAGTAAATTTTTAAAGACACAGTACTGTTTACATAAGAGAACTAAATGTTGCATTTCCGTGCTAAGTGAGATCCTTGGTGCCCCCACTGCCTGGAGAGAATATTGCAATGTATTCCTTGGACTGGGACTCCATTCTTTCATCTCCTTTCAGGCATCATGTCAGGAGAACTCATTAGCTGTTGCTTGTGCAACATATTTACTTTCTTTATAAGAATAATAGCTGTTCAACCACAAGTTAAAATTTTCTAAACAAAAATATGGTCAGATGCTTGGGTCACCCCATTTGCTGCTCTTGTAATCAATTTTCATTACTTCTCTGGATCTATGTGCACACAACATATCTGGAAAACAGGAATTGTAAGCTTTTAAGCTGAATAAGCAAAAGAAGGAAAAAAAAGAAGATGGATCCAAACTTTGTGATTTTTCTTTTATAAACACCACTTGTCAGCGAGTCAGTTTGCTGATCTGTATGACATTTACATAAATATTTACCCAAATCACCAGGAGTTGTGAATCCTCATGAATCATTGTTGGTGAAACACTTCATAATCTTTGCATGAAGTGTAACACATACATTCAGAATATGGATCTAATTAATGGCAGAGGATGAATGAAAAGAATAGATAGAAAAAAAAAACAAAACACATCACCTTTTTTTCCCCCTTGTTAGAAATTGATTTAAAATTTTTCTGTTATAAAGGCAAATCTTTCTTTTCACACAGACATAATATGGTTGGTACACATATTGGTGATGATTAGGGCACAGTTTCTGCACATTCAAGTTTGTTCAATTTTATTAAGAGAAAAAAGCAAGTATTGCTAGTCTATAGTATTTGGAACTCATGTCTATATCACCATATTTTATTCTTTCTATGTAGAAATATACACCAGAATGATTTAAATTACAATATTACAACATTAAATGCTCTTAATTTATATGTAGACAAAGTCTTTTCTGGCAAAATTCTGGCAAAATTCTTTCCCTCAAGAAATGGGTAAATTAAATGAGCATACTGGCTGCTTCACTTAGCTGTCATCTCTCTAAAGGCTCTATGAGTAAGCCTGACACACTTCATCTCTCATGTTACCATCATCTACAGGCTTCTGTTAGTGTCACCCATGTTAAACTTTATGGCATCTTCAGTCAAAGAAATACAAGTGAAGCAAAGTCTGGGACTGGAAATGAATAAAACATCTAGAAGATTGGTTTAAAAAATTATCCTGAAGCTTGTGTGCACACAGCCCTAGTTGCTAAAATATCAGTGGATGAGAGCCATATAATTCACCATCACAGGACAGTCTGTATTTGATGCTTGTCCTAAACCAGGCACAAAGAACTCCCAGCTGACAAGAATCCCCTCAAAAGGGGCAATCGAGGAAATTTGAGAACAGCCTAGGAAGCTTGTCATTTATACAGAGTAGCCTATCTCATGCTGAGTGAAAACTAGAGGGATTGATGATCTGAACTACAGATTTTGGAAACTGAGGTAAGAAAGTTCCTTATGTAAACAGGGAGAGTTTTCCTATTCCTCCCTTGTTCTTTCTTCCTACATCTTTTGGGATTATTCCAGCAGTACTAGGTTTGTTAGGTAAAATACCTTCTTCCTCTTGTTGATTTTAAGTCAAAGAATACAAGTGTAGCTAAATGATTTCTGCCACCTCTATATTGTCACAAAATGAAAAATGCTACATGTTAAAAAGGAAACAAAATAATACTATAAAACCATTGACTAAAATATAACTTCTTATGGTGCAGTTAATAATGCTTGGGTGGCACATTGTCTGAGAAAAGTGCTGCGTGATATTAGTTGGGTTCTTTACAAGGACACAGCACATATCCTTGTTATCAACTTTTTCTTTATCAATAATTTCTGTAACAGCAAGAGTGTCTATCCAAAATAATAAGGGACTTGAGCTTTTGATTTTTCACTAATATCTGAGCAAGGTATGTTGCTATCTGGTTTTTCTGCTGCTTCTGTCACCTTCTTTACAATGCTAAATTAATCATGCAGGTGACCTTGCTGGTTTTATTAAGCACAGCAGGCTGTATGAGCTATTGCTGCAAAAGCGTGACATTGCTCAACTAGTGGGGTCCTACATCTATATTTTTCTAATATGGTTTCACTGCCACTTCTAAGTACAGATTATATTTCTGCTGTCATTCACAGTTCCTTTCATCTGCCATCAGTTAAAATTAGTTATGCTGTTAAAAGGAAGTACAGCATAACTGCTTATAAACAGAAGAACTTTTTATAATATGCTGGTTTGCCTCAACTTTCCATTAAACAACGATGCTGAACACAGAAGTCATAGCAACCTGAGCAGCTTCCATACCAACATATTGAGTGAATGGGTACATCAAACTGAAATTTGACAACGAGGATCTCAAAAAAATCCAGGCAAGTCTGAAATGGCAGACTACAGAATGCATGACTACAGTACAGCCATGTACCACTGCGTGTTTCCAGAGAATGGGCAGGAGGCTGTCTGGAAACTCCAAACATGTTGATCCCCTAAATTTGCCACAACAGTAAGAGAAGAAGTCAATAAGGCTTTCTAGCTCACATTTTGAATTCCTTAATATTTGTGAACAGGAGCATGTCATCCTGTAGCAAGGATCTGGCTTTTTATGTTCATGATTCATCTTGCATAATGTGAATGAATTGTCTTACAACTCTCTCTCTAGATTTATTTTGGGAAGCATAACCAAACTCTGCTCCTGAAGCCCCTGAAAGGTCCCCCAATTTAGAGTTTATTCTGTTCAGACATCTACAGACCTGCACTGGGTCCGCTGGCCTAGTGCAAGAGAAATTTCTGACGGGCACAGGATCTAAGAGCAAGGATCTGATGTGTTGGGGGTGGACATAGTTGTGATACAGTAACTAGAAACACTGCTCTAATGCAGGACACAGGAGAAAATAACTACTTTTCTAATTGCATTGATGCATGGAATTATGCTTGAAAGATTACTTCAGTGTGCAAAGCATGATGCAAGTAAGAGATGAGGTGGTAAAGCTGTAGTCTGATACCAACTGCTGAGTTGTTCCATTGAGTGTTGGACCTCATTTGCTGATGGACCACACCGTTGAGGTGGAGGCTGCTAGGACCTCCTCTGTCCCTGCCACTCCATCAGCCCTGCAGGACACAGCACCTGCCAGCCAGGTGCACCAGGTATGCTGATGGCAGCTGGAAGACAGACAACATAGCTCTAGCCAGGAGGAGAATTAAATACCAGTCTGCTTTGCCTTAAGACATGAACAGTGTTTCCTAATCATTAAATGTTTAACACAACAGCCCAAGTGTTTTCACCATACTTCTTGAATGTGACAGTTGATTATGGGATCAAAATAACTGAAAAGGGAGATTCAGAAGAAATTAAACCATGTCCCTGAAACAGGCATGCTGAAAGCTATTTTCAAATTAGGCATAGAGAACACTTAGAAAAATAGGTTAATTAGCATTTTCAAAGGACTTCTGAAACATGAAGCTGTTGGCTAATGTCGGGATGCCAATGTGGCCTGACAGGCTGCTTGCAGCTTCAAAGGAACATCTGGACAGATGCATGCAGCAGTAAGGGTGAATGAAACACAGAGTACTTGCCTACTGGCAGTAGATACTGCACTGGGCAACTTTAAATGATTCTGTGGATGCTGCAGACAACAGTTGTTATTCTCCTAGAGGGGAGAGCTATAAAAATAGGATGACATGCCTATGATCCCAATTAGCTGACTTCAAACTTTGAAGATCAAAAGCCTTCAGGATATACTGCTGGGAGAGAAAGGACACTGCTTGCCAGGTCGGTGGGATGGGATATGGAGGAAGGATACTGGCTCGCTGAGTACTACCCCAGCTAGCCGGGACCTTAACACCGGGGAGATGCTCCCCGCTTTCCCATAGGACCTTAACCGTACCACTGTGGCTGGACTACCCCAGTTAGCCGGGACACCGATGACATGCTCCCAGCTTTTCCGTAGGACTTTAACCGCACCACCGTGGCTGGGCTCCCCTGAGCGCAGACAGGTATCGCCTTTCCTCGGCAGGCGCGGGGAGGACGAGGCGGGGGGAAGGTCCCGAAGTGCAGGGATGAGAGGTGCGCCCTGCGCTGGGGGCCAGGGACGGACGGCGGGCGGCGCGCAGGGAGCTCCGGTGGCTCCCCGGCCCCTTCCCCTCCCTGCGGGGCGGGCTCGGGCCCCGCCGCAGCCTCCCCCCGCGCTCGCCGGTAGGCGGCACCGCCGCCCGCCTTCCTCCGCCTCCTCCTCCTCCTCACCTTCGCCGGGCGCCGCGCCGGGTGACCCAGATCGCGGCGGCGGCTCCGTGTCCCTCCCGGCTGGAAGGACGGCTCGGGACGGCGGCTGCGCTGCGCTGCGCCGCGGGCATGGAGCGGCGCGGAGCGGTGAGTGCGCGGCGGCGGCGGGCCCCGGCGGCGGCCCCGCGGGTCGCTTAGCGACGGGAGGCGGCTCCGGGCATCGCATCGCAGCTGCCTGCACCGCTTCCCTCCCCTGCTCACCGCCCGCCGGTGGGAGAGAAGTTTTGCCCCTCTGAACGCGGGACGCTTTATAGAAGGACCTTGCGGTGTAAGGAAATTTGGGGGCGCTGAGTGGCTTGCACATTTAGGGTATTCGTAGTTGATTTTTAAAATTTAATTTTAATTTTTTTTTTCTAGCGGCCCCATCCTTTATAAGTGCACGGAGGAGGCCGGCACTGGGCGGCCGCCAGGCGCACGGCTCTGCGGCTCCGCAGTGGGCTGCGCACCCTGCCCTGCCCCGCAGCCCGCCCTGCCCTGCGCCGCCGGCCTGGCTTGCCCCTCCGCACCTGGCCCGAGCTCTGTGCGCCTCAGCTACACCAACGTGTGCACATGACAATGATGGCTTCTTCTTTCCATGGCACTCTCTTCTTCCCCGCCTCCCCTTCATCCCCCCACATGGTCATTGTGTATTGAAGTTACACTTGCTCCGAGTTTATTCCAGGATTGATGGCTTTGATGTTTCCCTTTGTCCTCACCGTTTCTGCTTTTCTTATAATTTCCTTTAAAATGGCTAAAAGAGAATAGGGAAAGTGTATGTCAGAATGGGGGCGGTGGGGGAGAGGGAAGAACAACACCTTTGTCCCAATTCAGTCAACTCAACAGTCAAATCACAACAAGCTGGTTTTTTTGTGACAAAGGCATTTGAAACAAAGAAGCCATTTTAGAAACTGAAAGAAATTTATTTTGTGGCTTGCATGCTTTAGTCAATCCAGGTTTTCATTCTTTTCTCTTATCTTTCCCCCTGCCCCCCTCCTGCACTCCCCGTTATTCTAATTTATCCTAAAATGAAATAGAATAGAAAAAATAGCATCTCTAAAATCCTGCATCATTCCTGTGCTCTTCAATAGGCTTGCTGATTGCCTTCTGTTCCAAACGTTTCATTGCACATTTTTAAAGAATGTTATTTTGTACTCGTAGATCGATGAATAGTTGAATCAGTTGAGTGTGATAAGAACACCTCATCTCCCTGGGAACAGCACAGCAAAAGCCTCATTATGTGTAGTAATTTGGTAGGTGTTGCATACTTATATCTATTTAGCAAAGTGCAGGTTCAGATGAGACACTGATTCTTAGGAGAGCCTGCTTTTCTCTGACTGTCTTTAAAAATGTGGGCCACCGTGTTGCCAAGCTGAACAGGTGGAGTTACATCTAGAAATATCCTTTAACTTGTTCAGTTCTTATAATCTGCATATTATTTTAAGAAATATTTCAACTGAAACTAATGCAAAACTACATTGCATAGCAAATGACTTACCATCAAGGCTAATAGAATCTTGCAGACAGGAAGCCTATGATTTTCAAGGGTGAAATCATGTGACAGCATCAGATGCTGTATGTATCACTCTAAACAGAAAATGGGCAGAAGATGATTCCAGGAAAGCAGCGAACAATGGGAAAACCGTGCAATGGAATGCATTCGTTAACTTTCCTGCTGGCTCACTGACACACAGTGAAACATGTCCTGCTAGTGTAAAAACCTGCTATGGCTGAGCACACAACCACAGTGTCTGTGAATCCCCAGCCTGCTCAAGTTTTGAGACAGAGCTTTAGTAACCATGGGACAGCATCACATTAGCTTCACTGACATGTGTGAACCCAAGAATTTCCTGTGATCAAACATCTTCCTGTCACTCTTGACAGGGAATTGCAGCCCCCTGAGCTAAGCTATACTTAAGTGGTAAACTTTTGGGCTATGTTGCATTAAGCGATTATTTTGTTATCTATCATCTTCCCTGCACAAACAGACTTGCTGCTGGCTGCAGGGAAAATGCTGTTGCACAAATGCTGGCATATGTAGGGCTCCAGACTGCTGCTAGTATTTAAATAATCTTGTATTTTAAAGTTAGGCTGTGATCAGCCATAAACCAATTTAAACAAAAATTATGTTCAGTTGCACAGTCAGGGCATTATAACTATACAGAGCCAGGCAAGCTTTATTTTTCCCAAGGGGTCACTTGAAGTGTTAGCAGAAAATTGCAAGAAGAACAAACTTGAGTTGCCTGGAGATCAAATCTTGTTGGATTTAATGCTCTCTGGGTCATAAGACTACATTTAATTTTTTTTTATGAACATCTGCTCAGCTTTCTTGATTGGAAAGCTTCTTTCATTTGACATTCCTTTTAAATCCTTTGCTTGGTAATGCAGGGCAAAGGACTGCATGAAATACATTACTGTTTGAATGCAAGCTTTGGGAAGGAGGCCTGAAAAGTAAACTCCAGAGGAGAGCTTACTGGAATACTGAGAAGGAAACCAGGTGGTGAGATTCCAAACACACAAGAAAGATAAAGTAAGGAAAAATAATATGAAAGATGAGGCTGATGTAAAGAGATGTGGAGAATGCTTGTGGTCATGCAGGACTGTGGCTGTGGTTCAGGCTTAGCATCCTCAGCATCCATCTAACATGATTCAGGCTCAGCCACCTAGCTGAGCTCAAGTGCTGAGCTGTGCTGTACTGCAGGATTTGCCAAGCCTGAGCTGGAGGTGGAAATTTTGCTTGCTCCTGCCAGGCAGTGGAAAGGGAAGTATGACAGCAGAAACTGTGGGAGCAGCTTCCCGAGTCACTACTTAGTGGTACGTGGGACTGCACGAGCGCTCCTTTCCAAGGCAAAGCAAGCATTTTGGTGACAAACTGACCTGTCTGACTTTGCCTTGAGACATGGATATGTTTACTAGTGATTTGGCTTGCATCTGGCTTGAGTATCTGACACATCCTCCAAAGACTTTCTCTGGTTGCCTTGAAGTGGTTCAGGTCTCAAAGCAGTCTGGCTGCTCTGAGCTCTCCCGTTGAAACTGAACCAGGACTTCTGCTTTGGGAGTGTTCCCATTCAGTTACTGAGCCTTTCGTGAAAGATATTGGTTTCTTTCAAGTACCTCCTAGCTGCAGTCTAGTGAGCAGTTCTCATCCACTTTAGCATAAAACCAATGAAGAGCCCCACACCAACTTCATCAGCTTCAAGTGTTTCTGGCAGTTTGTTTTGGAGTGCAGTATCCTGCTCCTCTGCAAAATGTGAGCAAACACTTCTCAGCTTTTTGTTACAGCTGAGAGGCCCTTCAAGAAGATAGTTTCTAGCCCTCCCAGTAAAGTACCTGAGAGAAAATTGGCATAGTGTTTTTACCTCATCCTAATCTGTCTACAGGTCTGCAAGCTGAGCACTCCAGGCTAGTTCAGATAGATACAGCCACAGACCTCAATAGGAGCCTGGGGAACAGGAGAAATATAGGAGCTACAAAGATTGGAATTGAAAACAATTGACAATATAAGCAGGTGAAATTGAATTTGTTAGAGCAAAGTTAGGAGGTGAAGTAGTGGTCCTCAGGATTGTGTCTATAGGAAAATGTGTACCTGTGAGTTCTTCCCTCTCTGGTAAGAAATTACTTCACAGGCATTTTTAGTCTAAGTATAGATGTCTACACTAATGTTTCTCAAGCAAATCTCCTGGCTTTTGTTCTTCACCTTTTTTTGTGGGCTAGTCTTGGAGCACCTGAGAATAAATAGGTGAAAATGTTTTGGAGCACACCAACTGCAAGCTGATATTCAGCCCCAGGGACCTGGTTGGAGCTACTCCAGCATCTGTATAGGATGTTTTGTTTAAAAACAAACTGCCTTCCCCCATCCTGTGCAGTTTCAATTTCAAGTGCTTGGCAGCAGCATTTCTCTTGGTCTGTGCTCTGCACTGATGTAGCTGTAGCTCCTGTAGTAGCTATGTATTTTGCTTTTCCAGGGAAGGATACTTAGGTAAAATAAGGGACAAGACCAAACCCAAAAGAATTAGTTATACAAAGTCCTGTCTCCACAGCTCTCTGTATCAATCTTTGTAACTAGGCCATGGTCAGCCAATGTTTTCTGATGGTGCATCAGAAAGAAGGGCAGTTTCTGCAAAGAAGGTTTGTTTGGGACTGTGTACAGCTGGCAATCAGTTTCCCAGACATAGGAGTTATTCCTTAATGTATATACACCATCTGCCATTTAAGCCCCTATTGTATGCCTGTGGCCATGCCTGTGTCTGCCAAAAGTGAATCAGTAAGTTTCCTAGGACCCCAAAACTGATACTATTGTACTTGCCCAGCTGAGCAAGGGCTTCTGTAGCTAGTTACAGATTGTTCTAGTGATGAAATGAAGTTTTCTAATTATGTTTATTTCTTCTTTATTTTTTATTAGTCTTATTCATATATTTGAAAAATAGAATTAAATCTCTACCTTTCATTATCTTCCAGGATGACTTAGATGTTGAGACTTGTCCATGGCACATCAACAATTTGTTACTACACTGATAATACTTGCACAGTCATGTGGGTGTGTAGGTGATAAAAATTGGGCCCCTTAGTACAAAGCTGTTCTGTGGTCATGGAAACTACAGTCCTCTTCCGATAGGCAGTTATAAGAGCAAGCCTCTCATTCCTTCTCCCACTCTGCTCTCACAAAGCCATATACATATCAACATTGGCTTGGATGTGTGCCATCAAGCAGGTTGTTCCTCTGAAACACTAAAATCAATGTGGGGTTTGTTAATTTTGGGCTTGGTAGGCCCTCACACTGTCAGTGTTAAAGCAGCCTGAGGAGAACAGATGGGTTGAAGGAGGAAAAAAGGAGTTCTTGCTGAACTGAGTGAGGAAGGGAAAGAAATGGTGGTGCTCCCAGAAGATGACATGGAAAACAGGACATACCATAAGCACAAATTAGGAAAGGGCCACACAATCTACTCCCCAGTTTTTCAAGTAGGACTACAACTATATCTCCAATGGCCTGAGATAGTCATGTTCTTCTTTGAACCTCGTTTGTCCTGACCAACCTGTGCTATATTGTTCAGGTTACTGTCTCAAGGATAAGATCAGTTCATGCTACTGAATTATTATGGGTGTATCTGCTGCAAGGGTTCTGGAATTGTTTAATGTAATTTCTTTTAGAAGTTTTCCTATCACTTTACACTTACTAGGTTAAGAGCGAGACTATAAGAAATAAAAGTATGCCCACTTTTTCTAAGAAAAAAAAAGACACTGAAGGAGGAAAATTTTCAGTGTTAAGTGTGTTTCGGTGTTAAGTTAAATTTTCAGTGTGTTAAGAATAAATGCTTTATGGCAATCCTGTCAATCATCCTGTCCTAGTCTGTTGGCTCCACTTTGTTCCTCTTCCTCCTCAGTAATATTGCAGGAACAGTTTTCAATGGTTTTCATGTTTCTTCTTTCTCTTGTCTTCCCCACATGCTCTTCTCTTGTCTTTCCAGTTTTCTACTATCAAATTTTTGCCAGCATCCTTTGCTGTCTGAGAGTGGGCACCCAAAATAAAGTAAAGGTCTGGTTGAACTAAGCAGGAAGCAGCAGACTGAAGAGCACCGCAGCACCTTGCACTTCCTTTGTCACTCACTTCACTTTCCTTCTTGGTTGAACAAATACATTTTGTACAATTACTACATAAGAATGGTTCCTATGCCATGCTTGTTTCATACATCTTGCTTAACAGCTGGTGTAAGTTCATTGACCTTCAAACCATTCTTTCCATCTTGACCTTTTGCAGGTCTTGCTCGCCTTTTGTTGTTACTTTGTCCTGTCAGTGTGGTGTTTGTGTTGATTTATCCCTCATTTTTATGAATGTCTCTGTCTCCAAACTCCATCACAGCTTTATTTCTCCACTGCTTGTAGAAGCAGTGTTTGACTTTGATGCTGCTTGGAGGTATCTTAAGCTACAGAAAGGTGAAGGAAGGGAGTCTTAGTGCATTCATTTTTACAGTTGTTCACAGCTCTTGTTAATAGAAATAAAAACTTGATAAGATACTTGTGACTCTTTAAAGTTGAGCTGATATACTGATATGCTGGAACATAGGCCTGTCTGGACAACAGATTGGATAGATATCTGGAGCAATATATATGTATATATGGTTTGGGTTTTGGGGTTTTTTGTTTGTTTTGGCTTGGCTTTTTTCTTTTTCTTTTTCTTTTTTTTTTTTTCTCGTGCTGCCATTCAAAAATTTTCCTTAAAGGAGGGCTTAAACCTGGTTCAACCAGAGCATGGAGTTTGCAATACAAATTAGAGAAACTTTAGAAAAAGTTTCTAGTTTCTCTCATAAAAGAGATGATTTCTTCCACTTCTGCTCACTTCAGACATTGGTAAAACCAGAGCAATCTACCCTGCACATGTCCTTCTGAGCAGCAAATGCATAACCAGAGCTTCCAACAAGGTCATGTACTTGGAGTTGTCCTGATTTCCTACCTCCTGGGATGTAGAACATCTCACTGATCAGCAACCAGGAGATTAAATTGTAGGCCATGAAGTTTGCAAAATAACTGCAGTGGGATTTTAGATCCTCTTTTTTTTTCCTCTTTTATTGTGGTCTTACTGCAGGCAGCAAGCAGCTGGTGCATAACGTTATCATAGAATGCTTATGGTTTCACAAGTGTTGTGCTTCATGACATCATCTAACTGGCTGACTGCATGGGAAGTCATCATTCTTGAATCCTGTTTTAGTAAAATGGCAGAAGGAAATGCAGAAACTCTCATGGATCCTACTTGTTCTACTCTTGCATATCTATCTCTCAGAGCTCTGTGGAAAAGTTGCCACTTCTATGCCAAAGTAATCTGGTGAAATGATGGGAAAATGGCACCACAGTGGTGCCAAAATGGAACAATATTCTGTTAGATCAGTATGAATTGTGCCTGATCTTTACCAGATTCCTGGATAAATAAATTGATTTCTGCTTCTCTAGCTCAAAAGCTTAGTTTGGCTTTTGTCCTGACACCTCTGGTATCCTTGTCTTAACATTTTTTGGGGGGAAGGGTCAGTTAACAAACTAAATCTCAGTCCTTAGTTTTACATGCTTTCAGGCTGATACTTGGGGTGAGGTTGTATTAATCTGGTGGCTGAGTTAACTCTGCTTGATCCAAGAAAATATAACAGATGTTGGAAAGGTGAAGGAATGGATAGAGCAAGAATCTTGGGTGTGAATCTATTGACATTGCAGGTCTGTATGTAGCCTGTTGATAGGATGATGTTTCTTCCCCACAAACTGCTGTTTGTTAGGAGTTAATTTGGCTCTAAAGCAAGTCTAGACTTCGGGTAATTTTGGTGGCAAGGGAATACTTCATCTTTGCATTTTAACTTGTATTCTCCACTCATCTCTGGGCAATGGAGTGGAAGCTGGGAAGGGAGGGAGAGCAAAAGCACATCAGTCATTCACTTTTTTAAATAGTAATTTTGGGGTTTTTTCCTGATACTTCTGCAGTAATTAGTCTGGGAGGTAGCCAGGCAGCCTCTTTGGATTTTATGTATCCAGCCTTGTAGGATTTGTTCTAAACTTGAAGGATTTTTGCTACAAAGTGTGATGTTTTATTTAGAACACACTTCCTTGCAATACAAGCTGTCTTACAGCGTGTCTGGCAACAGAGCAAGTTGGCCAGAAATATTCTGCTGCAAACCATGGAGACACATGTGAGCCACCCAGGTGATGCTGCTGTTCTCCTGGGTGAACTCCTTAGTGGTCAAGTGAAAGTTCATGAGAAGTGACTAAAAATGACACCTTTTTATAATGTATGAAGAAGGGGGGTGGAGGAAGTTGCTATGCTTTAAAGACTGTTTTCAAGCATGAGAACTCAATTTTTAGCTGATATTTCATTTACTCGGTGCCTTTCTGGATAAAATACACTTTCCTCCACATGTAAAGAGCTTGTTAAGGATGGACACACTGTAGACAGAGAAAAGACAAGACAATACTTTAATTCCTGTTGAATTAGGCATCTGATTACATTTCTAGAAGTTTAAATTTTCTGGGTTGTGGAGAGCTTGCTCTTTTTTTTACCTTTGTGTTTATTAATAGAAATAGAATTATTAGTATCCAGCAAAGTCTTCACCAGTGACCTAAAGTGACTTCATAGAGTTTTGTTCTTTCTTTCCATCTTTCAACATTGTAGTAGAGCAGAGCTAATAGAAATTGGAAAAAGAAGATTATTGTCACAGTTCTGCATGCAAAGTGCATCTGTATGCATGAACATTTCCTTTGCTGGATTTCTGGGATTTAGTTTGCTTTGAACAGTCAGGTAGTGAACCCCAGCCTTTTTCTTTTAAAGGGCAGAGATGTACAGTGAAAGGTGGAGATGCTTCTACAGTGCTGAGTTCTGGTTTGATGTTAACCTTCATCAAACTGTGGTTTGTCACTGAGCCAAAATCTGCAGGTAGGCTGAATTGAGTGGTGTTAGAGATAACTTGCCATGTGAGATTTGACAAGTAAGTTCTCTTGAACCCAAATACAATCCTACATTACTCTCTCTTATGAGAACTTTAAGACCCTCTTGATCCTTCCTTATATTTGTAATGCTTTGACGAGGCAGTAATGGACTGAAATGCTAAGTTAGAACTACAAAATTAGAGGTTTTCAAAGCACTCTGCTGTAGCTTGAGAGAAGCTGGGGGTTTTGTGCCCCCTGACTCCCCAACTCTGTTGATTTTAACCTTTTATTCAAGCCTCTTTTTCTTTTTATTGCTTAATTGTGTGGTATGTGCTTATGCTCACAGGACAAAAATTCACTTAAATTTTACTTCATATGTAGCCTTGCCCTCGCTCTCCTAGTGAAATACAGAAATGTAAAATGTCAGTGTGTGATGGAGATTAGAAGTGGAAAAAAATTTATTACCTGTGACAGTGTGACTGAAGTCAAGTCTTGCTTATTAGGGTAATCAGTCAAGTGTGACATTTTGTTCCAAGATTTTCCTCTAAAGAATGCTGGACAGGCTGTTGAATACAGCCTGATCTTGGGCACATGGAAATGAAAATACCCTTCTGTACTGAGATGGGGAACTAAGCTCACACAAAACAGGCATCCACTTTTGATCTCTAAGGTGAGTCCTGCCAGTGGCTGCATTCCTTGGAGACAGTCAAAGCCACTTCTGAGCCAACATAAAACTTCTGAACTGCATGGAACAGGTGACCTGTTCTTGAGAGCTTTTCTAGCAATGGAGTCGTTTCCCAGGATGTCCCCTGAGTTGGAGAGGTCTGAGCAGTGTTGTTGCTATAACATTCAAAGACCTGTAAATGATTATGCTGTAATTGACATGAAGATCCTCTGTTTTTACTCATTTGTTTAACACACTTGAAGTGATTTCTATGCCACCTCTGGGCATGAATGCAAGATGGAAGATGCAAGTAGATGTGTGTCTATTCCATAGGATAGCTGGATAAACAATACTTGCTTAGAATTAGAATGGCTTACTAAACTGGGGTCCTAGAGTTGTTGGGGTTTTATTTGTATTTGGGGTTTTATTTGTATTTGGGGTTTTTGAGTGTTGTGTGTTTGTCATTGTCATGACTCTTGTAGATTCTCATTCTTGAATTGTAGGACCATAATATGACTTGTTTATGGTCAAATTTCATGGTGGAGGCTTTTCGTGGGCGTGGTGGGGAGAGATGAGAGAGGGAATGATTTTGTTCCATCCTAAAGGTAAGCTTGTTTCTTGGGAAGCATTGCAAATTATACTGAGAAGTGGGTAGCTTTTAAACTGATGAAATAGCAGGCACTTGGGCACCCTGTCAGTGGAATCTCTATAGCAATACAGTACTAAGAGTATTTGGGTATAACATGGGATATTTGAGATAGCCCTGTGAGAGTGACTGTGAGGGGAGCAGAGAATCAAAGGCTGGAAGGGACCTCAGACTATCTCCTGCCCTACCTCCTGCCCATAACAGGGTCAGTTTTGAGGTCAGGCTTCTCAGGGCTTCATTTGGTTGGGGCTTGAAGCCTCAAAGTGTCTCTGAGCAGCCTGTGCCACTGCCTGACTGTCCTCTCAGGAAAAAAATTTGCATCATATCTAGGCTGAACCTCTCCTGTTTAAGTTTTTGCCTGTTGTTTTTCCCCTTCCCATCCTGCACTGCTGTAGACTCCATCTCTTGACTTTTCAATGACATCCCCACAGGCACTGGAGGTGCTGTTATCTCCCTCCAAAGCTGTCCCTGCCTGCAGCTGAACAAGCCCATCTCCCCCAGCCTCACCCCCATCATGCCAGTGGCCTCTGCTTAGCTCTCCTAAATTTGTTGGTGTCTTTTGTGTATTGCTGGGGCCCCAAACTAGGCAGTGTCTAAATATGGCCCAGAGTGCCGAGCAGAGGAAGATAATCTCTTCCCTCAATCTACTTACTGGCTCTGCTTGTGTTTGTGCAGCCCAGAGTGCTCTAGTCTGTCTTTGCATCCTGCTGGCTTCCAGCCAGCTTGCTATCCTCCAGGACCTCAAGGGATGTTTCATAATGTGTATCAGCTATTCTTCCCCTTTCCAATTCTAGTTATCTTACATTGGTGTTCGAGATACAGAGGCACTAACATTCCCATCAACAAAAGAAAAAGGAATGTACAGTAGCAAAACGCTTTTTGTAACATAAGGCTCAAGCCTATTGTCCCTGAGAAATAAATAAATGTAGGCTATCAAGGTGAATGAGGAGTAGATGCCAACCCAAGATACCACTGGAAAGAAAAGTGGAAAAGTGGCAACCTGAAATCAACATTACAGTGGTGGCATGCAGAAGAACATACTTTAACACATACTTCAAACTGCAACAACTAAAAGTAAATTACTTGGTTTGGTTTTTTTTTTTGTAATCTAATGATCCACATTAACAAATTGTCATATCCAGCCTGCTCACATTAACATTTATGATGTTTTTTTCTTCAACACACCTATTCTTTCTTTATAATTGGAATATACATTTTAAAGTGTTTGCAATATGCCAAGTTGCAAATACCCATTAGCTTGCAAAACAGAGATTATGAAAGAAGCTACTTAGGGTTTATATTTTACTCTGAAAGTATGGTGATTTATATTAAATAACACAAGTTTTCCTGGCAGCTGTATCTGCAGCTTTATTGAAGACAAACAAAGCAAACCCCCAGCTTTAGATAAAGAGGTGACGTTAAAGGCTTACTCTTGATTTCTTTAAGCCTCCAGCAACTGTTACCCTTTCAGATTGATGCATGTTTTGCTATACAACTGAAAAGATCATAGAGTCACAAGAAATTCAAATAGTTGATGTTTATTTAAGGAAAGCTTCATTTATATTTTGAGGCAGATCTTGCAATAGTTTTGCTGCTGTATGTGATTATAGTAGTATTGCTTCTTTTCCAAGAAAAGCTGTGGTTAGTTTTAGGAGGGGAAGCTGCTGTCTAGTGTAAAATAAACTGGATGAAACAATTGGCAATGAATGGGTACGTGGGTGTGTTGTTGGAGTGAGTAGGAAGCTGCTTTGTGGAAGTGATAAAATGGGATAAAATCCTGCAAGCTGAGAACGTGAACATGTGGGAAACCCATACTTCATCCTCACCCCATCATTCTCAATATAGAACCTTAGAACATGCATGAGTCCCTTCATGTCAAAGAGAAAACTTCAAACACTGACTGTAGAGGCTTTCTATAGTTGTAGGTTCAAGCTACCTCTAGGGAGCTAATGGAAGATTGCTAACAAAGTCAGATCTATTTGTCTTTAGACATATCAGCTGCATGACTTAATATCAGAAAAAGCTGGAAAACTATTTACAGAAGAAAAGCATCTTGAGTATTCATTAGTGAAAAAATTGTGCGTATATCATGAAGCTGCAATATTTTCTTAAGCCATAAAAAAGCCCACAGCTACAGGTTCGCATGAGTGAAACCATGTAAAAGCACAAACTTGGGCTCTGAGCAGTGGGTGGATGCTGTGGCCAACTGGCTGCTCCCCAGAACCTGCTGGCTCTGGGTGTCCTGCTGTCAAGTCTTCAGAATTTTGTATTTCAGCTATCCACTCCATAACTGCTGACAGCTTCTCAACTGAATTTATAATTGTTGTGCCCTTTCTTTCAACAAACTCATAAGCATTCATTAACAAGATTATCATTTGTAAAGGGGAATCTTTTTCTCATGTCTTTCTTTCCTACAAGTGGACCTTGAAAGCCTTCCTGATCAGCAGACATCCAGCTTGGTGAGGAAGGTCTTTCCTAAAGACAACAGGAGGCTGAAGTCAAGTCCTTCTCCCTAAATAAAAATGAATATGTGACTTTTTTGTTTGGGTTGGATTTTTTTCTAAGCACACCTAATGGCAAATGAGTCTTTTTGTAAATTCTGAATTGTTGATAGAACATATCATTCTAAGATAGGGCTGTTCTTCCTGTTCACTGAGATGCTATAACAACCTCACTGGAAATAAAGTTTCACTTATGAGAAATCTATTACATTTTGAGATGAAAAGAGATTGGTAGAAATTAGATCTTCTGGCTCTACCAGTTTATGAATAGTTGAACTTAGCTGTAAATTGTGGTAATAATCTTTCTTAAGAGTTTAAATACTGTTTTCTTCACAGAAAATCTTTACTGAACTCCTCTAGAGGATCACTTATGGAGGTATATGGAAGCAGGAAATGCTGCCCTCCAGTCCTGCTTGTTTAAAGATGACTGTAAAATCTCACCTGATTAAATTTCTCAGTTTATCCTGGGTGTAAATAGCTTAATGCCATCTGTATGTGTGTGTTCACAGAAGTGAATTGTTGCAAGAACCACAGAGCAGAATGTTGATTTCTGTCCCTGTACTTAGCAGATGACAGCATTTAGAAATGCTGTCTGCCATACACAAAAACTAAACTTTTTGCCTTATGAACCAAGACAGCAGCATTCCTGTACTATAGATTCCCTGTAGTTTTGTTTGAGCTGGAAGTCTTGCCTCTAGATATTAGAGTCCTCTTTTTAATAGAGTCAGGTGGGATTTGATTGCTATGTGTCCCTGTGGAGGAAACTGCTTTTGAGGCCGTGGCCTTCCTATGGACCCAGTTGTTAGCTGGGCTTGTACTGTAAGGAACTGGCTCTTGAACTTGTACATGAACTCTCTCTCCATGCTGAAGGGTTTTGATATTGACTTCCATGGCATCAGGTCTTCAGCTGTAAAGTTTCTTTCTGTAGACTTCCCCACACGCATTTTAACAAAAAAGGAGAGAGCAAGGAAAATTTATTCTTGTAATTTCAAGTGTGGGCTTTTGAAGACACCCAAAATAGGCACTTTTAACCACTTGTCATGCTTGTTGTGTCATTTAGTTTTTCTTTTTTCAGTCAACTGCCTTTCTTTCAGTGGTCTCTGAACAGCTACAATGATGTTCTAATTTTTAATGAGCATTGAGAACAGATTTGTAATTTATAATTGGTTGGAGCTGGTAACTATTCTTGAAGAGATAGTATCTTGAAGCTCCTACCATGCCATGCTTGTATGAGCCATTTCTGGAGTTGAGACAAGTGGAATTTCTCTTCACTTTAAAGCAGTAATAATAAAGCAGCATAATTTTCAGCAAGGGCCTTGGTCAGAATCAAGAAGGAGCTGACCTGAGAGACTGAGAGTAGCCTGCACTTTTAGAGGGGGTTGATTTGACAGCTTCTGGCACTTCTGGTGTGTTCCTTGCACTGATGCCCTTATGGGTCAAATTTTGTGGTGGAGCTTCCTTTGTTCAAGTTGATGTTAAAATGCTGAGACTCAGCTGTGAGAATCTTTCACAAATGATATCTTTTAAACAGCAAATTATTAGACTGGAGAAGGGGAGCAGGTTACATCCCCTCCAGTTTTTGCCTATCTCCTGTGCTCACTGCCACAGAAGACCTATCAAAAGCTGTAGCAGGAAGTGTTTAGAGCCTGCCTCTTGTGTTCATTAATGAACCAGAGTTAGCATCTCTCTGCCCTTGCAAGCAGGTGTCACTGCAGCCAGCACCAATTACAGCAGTATTCAGGGGACAGCAACATGATTCAGCCAGTCAAAAACAATACAAATGAAAGAAGCTTTCACAGTTCAGGGATTATATATTTTTAGCAAGCTGTATGTGATATAATCCAACAAGATAGCTGTATTTTTCTGAACTTAAATACTTGTTCTGTTCCTGTCAGCAGGCAATAGCAGAATACAAAACTTACAAGTTACACAGAGGAAAGAATATGAGAACATAGTAGGGCAAGATTTTTATCCCATCATTGCTGATAGGTCTTGCAGAAGAAAATAGTTCTTGCAGAAGAAAATTGAAGTTCTCTAGATTTCTAAATTTGTGACAAAAGAGGTCAGATTTCTTAAGGCCTTCAGTACTTTTCAGCCTGCAGTGCTAAGGAAGAATGGGTTCTTAAATGATTTTTAACAACAAAACTTTCATTCAGGCCTTTGTGTATGGTTTGTACCAGTAAAGAGTTTGAAACCATGATCTTGTTCCCTCTCAGTGTTGGATTAAGTTGTCCCAACAGCAGTTGCCCCTGTGTAGCAGTGTCCCATTTTCTGGCAGCAAGTAAAAATCTTTTACTGCCTTTTACAGGACGTGAAGTACAGTAATTTGAGATGTCTGCATCTTTTAGTCAAGTATCGCTTGTATATGAATACTTAATTTTAGAAACTTAAAGTAAAGAGGTGGTGACTGGAGAGAGTCTGCAGTACACAGACAGGGTTGTATTTATGAAGTTTCTTCATTAATTCTTCCTGTTCTCCTCTGCTGGAACTATGTGGTAATTATAATGAGCATTAACCATAGGACACAAGGTCACAGAACCAATGGGCAGCCTGGGCAAGTGTATTATGGGAGCTCTGAATTCAAGAAGTGTTTGGGCAATGCTCTCAGGCACATGGTGTGACTCTTGGGGTGTTCTGCACAGGATCAGGAGTTGGACCTGATAATCCTTGTTGGTCCAACTCAGTATATTTTATTATTCTATTATATGTATTATGCAAATTCTGGTGAATAGAAGACTTCCAACAGCAGAGTGAACTGAGTGTCTCTTGAAGCTGCTGCTTGGGAGTTGAACCAGACAGGTGTTTGAAGAACACAAGAAGCATTTGAAAATATCTAGGTAATTCTTCAAGCTTTATCACTCATTTCTGTATTCTCAGTCAAGATTTTTACTTCTCTGAAAAAAGACATGGGTAGCATAGTCTGGTCAAAGTATGTGCTCAGGCTGGTGTGAACACCTTATGATTTTTCATTTTGTTTTTATTGACATCAGGTTTTTTCTTAATATATTTCCCTTGTATTTCCATAGATGTTTATTTCAAGAGCAATTTTAAAAAACTGAAGTATCCCTTTTTCTTTCTGTCTGTAAAATGTCTCAATTCTATTTGTACAGCACTAATATCCCCTGTGAAGAAGAGGTCTTCAGTGATCAATATATTACGGCTCTAGCAGCACAGACCAAACCATCACCATGAAACACTTCCTGAGGTAACTGTTCTGTATTTTCTTAAAAGTGTTGAATTATTCCAATTACTTTTATGCTGCAGTGAGCTAAATGTTTTAATTGTTACAAGTATTACAGAAGGTGTAAACTAGATTATACTAGACTGCTCTCTGTTCACCTAGATTTCACTATTTAATTAAAGCTATTTTAATTTAAATTTTCTTTTGCTGTTCTTTATAGAAGCATAGAATGTGGGAACTGTCTTGTGGGATTGGAGCAGTGATGTATCAAATCAGTAGTGCCTGATATGTCAGGGGAAAAGAGAAAAAATAATAGCATAGAACCATGCTTGGAAAATGTCAGGTTTTTTCCTTCCTGCTCTTGTCCACTGTCTGGATTTTTGGAGTGTTGTTTGTGAAAGCAGAGATGCTTGCTGATGGTGTGCAAGTGTTTTTGAAGCTGATCATGCCCAGTTTGCAGGAGAAATGTCAATTACTTGCTCCCACATATGACTTGCAGTTGTTCCTCTATAAACTAATAATAGAATGGGGGACTTGCAGACAACAGATGTAGGTGCAGAAAGCCCATGTTGTTTTTGTTCTGTAGTCGGTGGGGGAAGTTGAGCACTTCTCAAAATTAATACAGATCAAGAGCTCATTTGTGTATAAACCAAAGAAATCATATTCTGTCTGTAGGGGAGGAACCTTTTCAAGAGGACTAAAACATATGCTTCTGTATAGAGCATCTGTCACTATATTTTTCTCCCTTTTTAGACTGTTTATAGCAAAGAAGCTTACACACTATGGATATCAGCACCATTACCTCTAGGCTGATCATCTGTAATGATTTTGCTGCCAAGACAGACATAGCTAAATTATTTATGTGGAGTGTTTGGGCCAGCTTCCTCATGTATCTTAAACCAGCTGCAGAAGGGCTCTGTAAGAAGGACATAGACAGATTGAAAGTATAAAGCAATGTTTGCTAACATCCACAAAACACAGCCAAGGCTGAATTGAGCCCTAATTTAAACATTAGTGTGCTCACCACCTTATAGTCACCAGCCAGGAGGGAAAGAATTGACCCTTGCAGCTCTGTGGCCCAGGTCCTGGGTGGTCACAAATCTTCCACCAATTCCATTTGTACTGGTCCAGTGACCTAAAAGTTCACAACTAGCCTGACTAACATCCGTGCACTGCTTTTTCCCTTTACAATTTTGTAACACCTCATGTCAGAGCCTTTGTTCTAGAATCCTGCTAATTATTTCCTTCTTAATATTATTTCCTTCTTAATATATTTCCTTCTTAATATTATTTCCTTCTTCTCCTGCCTCTATAATTTTTACGTTTTTTCTCTGTACAGACTTGTTCAGACGCCTGACCCAAGGTCACAAATTGATGCCATATGGGATTTGGTTCATGAGTCCCTCATAAAGTGAACTCTACCATCCTGTGAGAAGGGTGGGAGCCTCTGTCTAGGACTGCAGAGGGTGTTACACTTGCTCCCATAAAGGTCTAGTATTTTCTGAACATAAAGTAATTTTGCTCCCTCCTGATGGAGAAGCTGAGCTGATGACAACTTCTAAGCTGCCAGCTCTCTTCCTGTTAAACTATCTGTTCTGCTCACCTTTGCTCTCCTGGCCCCTTGATGATTTTCTCCATGTTGGAGAGAGAGTGCTGTTTTGAATATGTAGGTTCCTGAGGCTGCCATGGGGAAGCTACCTTCTGCTTCTCTTCATGTTTTTCCTGAAGTCAGTGAATCCTAAAAGACTTGAAAGGTCTCAGTGGTGCTAGATTCTCTTAAGTAGTCAAGGTAGATCTTCTGAAAAACAGTTGTCTAACTAAACAGGACAGTCTAGGACTTCGTTATGGAAAATCCAGTATTCAAAATGCTGAACAGAAAGTTGGATTAAGGGATGGGGTGGAGGAGAGTACAGGGCACCAAAAATATGAACACCGTGTTGAAATAGGAAAGCTATTTCTATTTACTTACAAGCATCTGGATTTTTTTATATTATGTTAAACCTTTCCCATGAACTGATAAGAGAACTACCCTCCCTGTATTCTGTAAATGTAGAGGAAAGCCAAAGAGACTAAAAGAAAAACCCTCCAAGGGAAGCACTTACTGGGCATAATGAGTTCTGCTCTATGTGTTGCAACCTGCAGTTGCAGGTTTGTGTGATGGGGAATAAGTGAAGTGTGGGACTGCAGGGACATATATGGGCAAGACAAGGTTATTAAGCCTTCCAGCTTGGAAATGGGTTGGAAAAGAAGTTAATATATATTGTGTCCCCATGTTTGTGTGTAACCAATAGCAGCACCACTGGGGAGCTTAAATCATCCTTAGCTGTTTGTGAAGATCAATGCAGGGTTGAAATTTGGAATTCTGATTGCAGGGACTGCTCAGTGGCACAGTGTTTTCCTTGTTGCACAACCTGGGACAGACACCAGAATAGCTAATGCTGATGGCATAGATTATCTTTGTGGTTAAAACCAATGACTTTATTCTGCACAAACTGCAAGTCATTTTGTTGATTGAAATGTGGAAGTTGCCGTAAAACAGACATCAAGAGGAACAGGGCTTTCATCTCTGAAGTTATGATAATCTTGACTTTGCTTTCTAAGTGGTGACAGTATTTTACCTCTAGCAACTTCATGCAGCAGATACTCACCTGGAGACCCAAGGGGGACTTTGAAGAGTGGATTTCAAATCCAGCTTGTTGTTTAGTGAGGTTGAAAGCTCAGGAAATCAAGTCCTTTCCCACTGCTCAGAGTAGGGTCACCTATAACAGGTTGCTCAGGACTGCATCCAGACACATTTTGAGCGCCTGTAAGGATGGAGATTCTGAAGCCTCTCTGAAAAACCTGTTCCATTTCTTTAGAATAATAGAATTTCTTAGAGCCTTTTAAGATCATTCAACCCAAGCATTAGCTCAGCATAGTACCGTGTACCACTAAACCATGTCACTTGAATGCCACATCTATGTTTCCTTTAAGTATCTCCAGGGATGGCGATTTCACCACGTCCCTGGGAAGCCTGTTTCAATGTTTGACAATTATTTTAGTGAAGAAATTTTTAATGATTTTCAATCTAAACCTTTCCTGGCACAAAATGAAGCTGTTTTCTCTTGTGCTGGGAGAAGAGAATTACCTCGACCTGGCTGCAACCTCCCTTCAGGCAGCTGCAGAGAGTGCTGAGGGCCCCCTGAGCCTCCTTTTCTCCAGGCTGAACACCCCCAGCTCCCTCAGCTGCCCCTCACAGCACTTGTGCTCCAGACCCTTCCCCAGCTCCGCTGCCCTTCCCTGGACACGCTCCAGCCCCTCAATGTCTCTCTGGCACTGAGGGGCCCAGAACTGAGCACAGGATTGGAGCTGTGGCCTCAGCAGTGCTGGGTACAGGGGGACGGTCCCTGCCCTGCTCCTGCTGGCCACACCTGGCTGAGCCAGGCCAGGATGCCATCGGCCTTCTGGGCCACCTGGGCACACCCTGGATCATGTTCAGCCACTACTGACCAGCACCTCCAGGTCCTTTTCCAGCAGGCAGCTTCCCAGGCACTGCCCCCAGCCTGCAGCACTGCCTGGGGCTGTTGTGGCCCCAGTGCAGGACCTGGAACTTCGCTTTGTTAGACCTCATGCAATTGGCCCTGGCCCTGTGATCCAGCCTGTCCAGAGCCCTCCACAGAGCCTTTCTACCGGTAGTGGATCATCACTCCCACACAACTTGGTTGGAGAAAGAGTCTGTCTATTAAACAGTCCAGTAGCTGGAGTAACCCTAAATCTCTGAATTTAGACTCTTATGTTCATATTTCCAGTTCAAGGCAATGTCTTAATGAAAACAGTTGGTCTTTTCTTTTTCAGCTTGTCTGATATGAATAATTTCTGACATCTGAAATATTACTTATGAAAAAATAAAACTACTTCTCAGTTAAATACTTAATCTTCCAGGGCTTTCTCATTTTGGCACTCTGAGAAGTCTGTCAGCAACACTTCTACTTTGACTGTAATTTATCTTAAACATCTGAAATAATAGCAACTTGGAGAACCAACTGTAGTAGACAGGTTTTTTTCAGTAAATCCTAGAAATCTTACATCTCTTGCTCTACTGCAAAGCAAACTGTAAGCTCTAGCAGATTTTAGTGTACTGGAGTCATCAGATAAAATGAAAATCAAATCAGCAAACAGCAAGAGCAGTGAATGTGTGGAAAGCTGCTGTTAAAAACTATTCATATGTCTTCCCTAGCTGCCACAGTGAGTTGCTCCTATGTCTACATGGGGAGATGAGGTGGATTTCAGTTGTCATGTCTGCAAAGGCACAGAATGAAAGCAATTTCTTGTGTTTTAAAGGAGTTAGTAGCCAGTCTGCCTATGGCAGAAATGGTGATTGGTACCTCACTTCTTGGTTGAGCTTGTATACACACTGTAAACTATGCACATAAACCAAAGATAGTCAAGTTAATGAGCTCCTACCAGGGTTGTATCACTTGCTTACTCGCCCATTGGACAGCTGATCAGCCATGACTAGTGTGTCCTTGACTTCACAAACAGTAATTAGAATTCTCAGAAAGGAAATACTGATATGTAATGCACTCTTATCTGAGATTAGTATGTTCTTCAGGAAGAAATAGTTGTGTAAAAATCTTCAGAATCCATAGGACCTAAGACACAACAGACAGAAAAGAAAATGATGTGTAAGTATGCTCAGTGACTTTTATTTCATTATTTTAAACAATTGCTTTGGGGGAGAGGATGAGGGGTTTTTTTGTTTTAGATTTGGATCTAGGGTTTTAGGTTTTGGATTTGTTTTGTGTTTGGGTTTTTTTTTTGGTGGGGCTGGGGCATTTTGGCTTGTTTGGGTTTTTTGTTTGTTTGTGTGGTTTTCTTTGGTTTTGGTTTGGTTTGGTTTGGTTTGTCTTTTTCCTTGTTTCAGCAGTTTGCTTGCTTTCCCCCAGGTTTAAGTCCAGTAAGTAGCATTTAGTATCTAGATGAAGCTTTTATTTTACCCAGAATACCTATGTTTGTTACTAGCTCTGAAAATACTGAGATTCTGAAATTACTGAAGGAGGGAATAAACACTTTCATTAGTTTCATGCACAGTAATTAATCTCTACTTCCCTTCAGGAAGTACTTCATGTTGCAGCAGACATACATCTTGATATTTAGCTGAACAGATTACACAGGAAGGAGCTTCACAGAAATATTAGGCAACTTTGGAAAGTTTTGCATAATTTTGCTTCTGACATTTTGTCATGGAGAAGGCTGTGCTTATCTCCTAGAGGTTGTCACCTTTAAATAAAAAGCCAGATTTCATGAAAATGTGATGTCATACTGTCATTGGAGAGAGATGTAAATTCTAATAACCATTGCATTTGCCATTGTAATCGCACTGTCCCAGCATCAGCTGCGCTAGTCGAGAGCAAACCTGGAAATCCCTTGTTGAAAACCACTTAAATCTTTCCATTTGCAGTGCTGGGGTGTGAAGCAACGTGCTCAGTGCTCTTGGCTGGTTGCTGCCATGTGCTTTCATTCCCCAGGCAGAGCAGCACGTGCTGTGGAAAATAGAAGCACTGTCTCTGCTGCAGCAGTACTCTTACTTTGTGCTGGCTTTGGCTCTGCATTTCCCCCTGTCTTGCAAAGATGTGAGAAATTGCAGAAACCCCTTTCTTTGTCTTCTTTGTCATGGAAGAGAGCACTCCAGAATCTCTTGAGCCCCATTATTGCTGATAGAGATTGGGTGATTGGTTTTGTCATGCACCATCCTTGGCAAGGAAACTGAATGTTGATTTGACATCTTATTATGCAGTTTTTTCTTTATTTTGCTTGAGTAAATGTTCATATGAACTGTTTTAATGCATGTATAAACACAAATATGCAGGTCTATACAGCTGCTTGGAATACAGGAGGGGAAAGGAACTGATTGATTGGATTGAAATAGGAAAGAATAGAGTGTGAGTCCCTGAGGAACACCTTCATTTCTGTCATACTTCTGTTCTTAGACCTCTCCTCTGAGGATCTGAAATAATGCTGTACATGACCACATGAACTATTTTCTGTGCTGAGAAACCTGCAAAGGCAAGCAGGTGGGGGAAAAAAAACCACAAAACGAACAAAGAATAACAAACTAAAGAAAAAAAACCCAACAAAAAAATAACAGAGCACAGAGGATATTGAGTGGAGAAGAGGTTTGGAATTTAGCTCTAAAACAAGCCAGAAATTAATGCCACTGTGCCACAGTCAAAGCACATGGCTGTGCCTTTGGGGGGTTCATGTTCATTGTATGCTGTGTTTTGTTTTACAGTGCATAGGGGCTAACATAAAATCTGCCTTGCATAATCACTAGTGTGCCTTTATTACAGGATTTCTGCAAGCAAAATTCCCTTTTATAAACAGCTTGTGATACTTTTTATGTCTTTCATGTTACAAATGGAAGGTTTCAACTATTGTAAACTTGAGATGGATGAGTGATAAGAAACTGAAGGTACCCACAAAGGTTGACTTTCTTCTATATAAGCTACCTAGTCAAAATTAGTGTGTGTTTGATTTATTAGTAATAGCTGCTAAGTATATTTTAGTGAATCACAGAGGTAGTGTTTGTGTGCTGTATTGTCTTGGTTTTAGTAGATGCATTTTTATTAGTCTTTGTGCAAACCACAGCCAAAGCAGAACTTTGGTGGAGAAAGTGGTTGCAATTATGTGGTCACAGCTCTATCCCACTTGCAGTTTTTCCTTTGATTTGCAGATCTGTCATTGAGCCTAAGGCAAAAATATGTAATTCAAATGCACTGATACTTTCCCTCCTTTAAGTCCCCAAACTCATCACAGCACACAGTATTCAATTATCCACAATATAGTACACAAAACATTTTTCATGAATTGCATTGTCATGTTTTAGCATTGAAGGCAACAAAGTATAGGCATGAACTTTCTTAAAGCACATCTGTATTTTACAGGAGCTATCTTGCTCATGAGAAGGAAATCTTACATGAACTGTTAACATGAAGTTAAATGAGTCTTTCCATCTTCCATATAAATGATCTTTCTGTATTTTTTTGCTCTAAAAGAGACCTAACATTTGGAAACAAAGCAGACCAAAAGAAAGCAACTCTAATTTCTACTACAAATACATGATGAAAATTCAGGACTCTGTTTTACCATATTCAGCCTTCCAGTTTGGTGTTTTCCTGTGCTTTTAGCCCGACTACAGAGCTGAGTTGTGCTGATGAAACTAAGGATGGCTGTAGGTTATATTTGAATTCCTCTTCTTGGTCTTGTGGAAGGTGTCCTTGCCCATGGAAGGGGGACTTGGAGCAAGATGACCTTTGAGATCCCTTCCAGCCCAGATCATTCTGTGTTGATTCTGTTATTCTACTTCTGACTGTTGGAAACTTAAAGAATGGCTGCTTGCCTGGTCATGGCCTTGCCTCCTGCTACCTGGTGATGTTCTTAATACTGAAGGTGATAACCTGCTGTGAAGCACAAATTAACTCCTCACAGTAGTGTGTGCTGACATATCTTGAGTCAGGAATGAGGGAGTACCCAAATACTTTGATGTCAGCTCCTGAAACTTCTTTCTTGTCTAAAACTTGGTTCCATAATGGGACTGATTCCTCATTCTTTGGAGGAATCAAATCAATTGGTGTCAATTTGTTTCTAAAATAGAGGCTTCCTGTTAAATAAAACCAAGGAGGTTTTCTGCATACAGGCATTTGGGAGTACTAAGTGAATCAACTGAAAGTCTAAAGATAAAGTGGATGCTTTTAAAGCATTTTAAATACTTGTGTGGATGCTTTCCATTTAGATATAAAATGTCTTTAGTTCCCATAGCTTAATCCCCCTTCAAAGCTTAAACCAACATAAAGCAGATTAAGCTCCTGTGTGGACCTTAACACATCTTAATTCATCTTCCCTTCCTTGAACATCCTTCTACAGCATGCCCTTCAGGAAGTTTTTAGGAAGTGATGGAGCTCTTCAAGCTTTATATACATACACATGCATATTTATAACTGATTTGAGTATCTGGAATTCAGTGTTTTGAAATAATCACTGCAGTCTATTGAAAAGCATAATAGAGTCTCCTAAGAAATAACTGTCCTTTGAAAGCATCAACTACAGAAAATAATGGGCTAATGATGAATATGCATACACACAGACTTAGACCATAGTGGACCAAATTGTTTGTGAATATTTATTGGCAAGCTCGCATATCAAAGTTGTATTGATGTTTTCATATAATGTAATCACAGAATATGATCACAGAGAGTTTGAGATAGGAAGACACCTGTAGATGCCATATAATCCATCCCCCTGTTCTAGCAGAGCCACCTGTAGCCAAGGACCATGTCCAAATGGCAATGTTCCTACTGCTAGTTCTTTGCAATTTGTCTTTTATGAGATGTGTTTCTGAACCCAGGGGCTGGGGGTGGATCCATGTGGTGGATCCATCCTCTTCATCCCAGGAGGTTGACAGATAGTTGGGTGATGTGGCAGGATCTGTGCCATCATAGCCATAGAAACAAGAAAGATAAATTATTTCCAAATAAGTTGTTTCCCATTAAAATATGGGTTTGGGGTGTGTTATGTAATTGTGGTAGCCATATGTAGACTTTGGTAGCAGGTGTAATGCTAACCAAGTTTAAAATGGAGTGGTTTTCATGTATGCAGCCTTTTTCAGGCTTTTGTAGGATCCCAGCTGAGCCTGGGAGGGACCTTAGCAGGTCTCCAGTTCAGCCTCCCTCTCACAGCAGGGCTAGCACTGAGGTCAGACTGGGCTGCTCAGGGCTTCTTCCAGTCAAGGATTAAAAATCTGACAAAGGAGACTGCACAGCCTCTCTGGACAACCTGTGCCACTACCTGACTGTCCTTGAGGGGAAAAGCTTCTCCTTGCAAGGCTGATTCTCTTGTGTTTCAACTTAGAGCTGTTGTCCGTTGTCTACTGGCCCTGCAGGATTGTTGAGAGCCCAGCTCTGTTTCCTTCAACTCTTCCCATAAATGCTGGGGGCTGCTGTTAGATCTCCCTGAATCTTTGCTTCAGGTGGAACGAGCCCAGCTCTCCCAGCCTCTCTTCACAGGGTTTGTGCTCCAACCCTACCATCTTCACTGAGATACACCCAGTTTGTCAAAGTCTTTCTTCTGTTGCTGGGACTCAAAACTAGTTGCAGTAGCTACATAAGGGCTTTCTTGGCTTACTGTCAGTTCTGTACTTTGAGGAATTGTGTGGCATCACTGCTAAGTAGCAGCTGGTCTTGGGAAGAACTGGCAGTCCTCAAGACCAAAGTCTGTATTATAAGAATCAAAAAGTTCTTAAACACCTTTTCTTCTGCAAGGGGAGAAGCTTTGATTGCCTTAGTTTTCCTTCTTAGGGACATGACATGAATGCTGTCAGGATGTCAAGTTTGTCAGGATAACCAAGCATTCTGCTTGGAGCAGGTTGTTGCTGAGGCAAAACTAAGCTAGGGTGTGATGAATTCCTGGATTCTCAGCATCCATTATATCAGGGTGAGCTGTACTCCCTTCTCATGTAGCCCTGTTTCCCCAAACTGTTAATAGGAACTATACAGCCTTTTATGTTGAGAGGACAAAGAGTTTTCCACAAGTACCCTTTTAAGACTCTGGAGTTTCCTTATTCAGTGCTTCTAGCTGTGGTGCTTTTTGTGGAGGGTGTTTTGTTGGCTAATACTAAAAAGCCCAATTTAATATTTACTGGCATAAATGTTTGTAGTATGATTGATTGCTGCTTTTGCTGTGAAGGTGCCCTTAGGCAATGGGAATTTGGGGTGAGGAAGTACTTTCTGTTTGGGTGGTGAACATGTTGAAACAAACTCTGCTCCAGACTCTTATTTTCAAGCTTCTTCTTTTGCCAGGATGTTTGTCCAGGTATGCCTGTACTTCTACTGCAAATGCTTGTGGCGCTGCCTGAAGTTCGTGGTCAGGAAACTAACAGGTCAATGTGAATTGCAAAGGATCTGTTACAACACCAAACCTGGAGCTGCCAGAACCATGAAAATAGGTAACTGCAATATACTTAGTTCTGCATGCCTTTGTAGCCTTCTGCATATGCTCAAAATTGTATATTGTTACTAGAAATAAGTTATTAAATTTATTCAATGTAAACATGCTTGTCTGACATGATGCTTTTGAATACTTCCCTTACAGAGGCATCCCTGAAAGGTTCAAAAAGTAAGGTGAGTGTAAGATCTCATTACTCACCTTTTCTATGATGTCTTGTGCTGTTGTTTTGTTCAGTCTGGTGTTTGCTCACCCCAAAAAGTCACTTTAAGGTTTGATATGATTTTACATTTTCCACTGAAGGGGTCTTGTGTCTGCAAAAGGAGTTGATCTTGCAAAGTTGGGCAGAGTATCCTGTATTCCAGAGATGGGCCCACTGTGGCAATGATGGAATCAAGGGAACAATTGCCATGGTGCAGGTCATGAGAGTGAAGTGTTGTAATTTAGGGGTTCTTTGTTTGATTCCTCATACTGTCTTAGAATATCTGTAATCTGCAGTCAGTTGCTTGCAAATTTAGAAAAGTCAGGGGTTTTTGTCTGGAAAGCAACTTTCCCAGCTTTGTTCTCTCTTTTCCTTTTAAATACATTGACGGAGAAAAGCCTCTTTCACTTTATCCATGTACTGTACCAGTGGTTGTGCTAACCTGAGTTGTTCCCTAAGGCATTTGTGTGTATGTTAAATAACATCCTTCAGCCTTTACATTTCTGTCACAAGAGTCAGTAATATTGAAAACCTTGCCTCACCATTAACAAAAATGAAGTAATTTAACTCTTAGTTCAGCATAGTGGTTCTAAATGTATTTCTAGCACAAACAGAAAGGCAAAATCTTATTTTAAAACTTGCATTTAAGCAATTGTGAAGTTTTGAGACAAAGCACAAGAAAATTCAACCCCTTAAATTTTCAGATGGCACGTTGGTTTTTGAATACTGAACTTCTGGGGGCATTTCTACAAATAGCAATTATATATGACAGAAAAGGAAGAAATTTCGCTGTGTTACTGCAGCATGTTGGGAGAGGGAATGTTAAATGAAGGCTGTCAATTCCAGTGTAATTAGGTGGATGGTCTGAAGCTGCTTCTTGGTCTGCTCTGAGGTCTTTGATCATCCTCACTGACAGCCACCACAGAAATGTGATGAACTGACTACAAGGGCGAGGGGACTCGAGTTCTTACAGGGCAAGGGCTCTGAAATGAGTCAGAAGGGTTCAATTATTTGGAAAGATATGTACAGGGGTTGAGTTGGGTCTTCTGGGCTCTTAATGCAGAAGCTTTCAGGCATCAAATTTACCACTGTTAACTTGTTGAGTAATAGGTTCTGTAGGAATTAATACGTGTTTAAATCCTCTTTTTAGCGGCTCCAAACATCAGTAAATGTTCACCCTGATGCTATTGAAAAGACGATAGATGACATCATGGAGCTGAAAAGGATTAATCCCGATGTAAATCCACAGTAAGTTCATAGTTTCCTTATAGAGCAAGTGGGTTTTCCTCAGTTCTTGGGTCCATGGAGAACTTGTTCTCTATAGTTATTGTGGTCCAGAAGTTGAAAATGAATTCTGTCTCTCAGCATAAAATTCTAATTTTAGCTTTGCTGTCAAAAAACTATGTAAAAATGAATTATTTTTTATGGTTACTTAATAAGCAAGTCTTTTATCTACCTGATTCTGTCTTAGTTTCTTGTTGATGCATGGATTTATGGGGGTCACTTCCCCAGGGATAAAACACCACCAAACCACAGGTCCTGGCAGGGACAGTGATGGCTTCTTAGAAAGGCTCAATGCTGCCTTTTGAGTGGGAGGAAACCATCTTGTTTTAGCTGATACAGATGTATGCTGGTTTGCATTTTAAAACTGCCTTTAATTATCCAAACAGAATTTTTAGTAATGCAACTAATATTTACTTTTGTAAGAAGAGTTTGACTACCAACCATTAAATTTACAAGTGTGTATTTCAAGAGTAGGTGATGATAACACATTTATGGTTGCCTTACCTTGTTGTGCTTAAGGCACAAGATATCTAGGTCAGGAATCAGTAGGAGGAAAGTTGAGAGCTGTATTATCCAGGTGATCTGTCTGAGGTTCACTCCTCTTCCCAAGCTTGAAGTTGGTATACATAGTTAAAAATGGGCATCCATAAATTGTTAGCTGCTTTTCTTTAATTGGTCAGCAGCATCAACAGGTAAGGTGGTCCCAAGGTCTTGCTGCAACAACAAAACCCAAAAGCTAAGTTGAAAAATTATAATTTATTTTGTCTCATTATAGGAATCTCCCTCCCAGCCCACTCCCCATTAAAAAGGGCAGTAACTGGGTGGTCTGAAAATGAGGCTCCACTGATCATAAAGGAAATAGAATACACTGCCTCTCTCTAGCTTGAGAGACAGCTCTTGTGATGGTGACCGCAGCCCCAAGAGTTGAAAAAATTGTGACCTAACCATTAAATAAAGGAAGAAAATACGAGAAGCAAAACAAAGAGAACCCCTCATTCTCATAGGTGGGAAGCCCTGTGAATTTTTTCTGGATGTGAGCACAGAGCTTTTCCGGGTTGTGTCCTGACCCAGCCCACATGCTCTTCAAAGGGAGGGTGATGAAAGACCAGCTGCTTCAAGTGGATGTGAGGCCTTTCTGAGAGGCTGCCATCTGAGGAGGGCATCACAGCCCTGATACTCTTGTGTTACACAGCATGCTGTCTGCTGAAATTCAAAAATAAAAACTCAGAAATTAGAGAAGGTGATGTCTGAGGAAAAACTGCAGGATGTAAATGTGCACAGCTCAGAGCTTGGATTGTGGACATCAGGAACTGCAATGTTTAGCAATCAGGGTGATCCAAGTGCTCACTTCTCAGTGTTGGGCCCTTGGGCAGAATGATTTCAGAAGAAAACAAGAAATTAATTATTATTTTGTATAACACGAGAGATCACCTTTTGATTCCCCTCATGGCATGCCTTTGGCCTCTGGAGAAATGTTCTCCTTCAGAAGAGAGAGAGAGCAGTCATGCAAATGACTTCTCCTTGCTTGAAATCAGGACCCTGAACATTAGGTTACATTTTTAAGGATCTGTAAGAGACCCTACAAGAGAGCTGGAGAGCATGCAGTGACAGGACAAGAGGGAATGGATTCAAATTGAAAGAGAGTAGGCTTAGATTAGATGTCAGGAGGAAATTCTTTACAGTGAGGGTGGTGAGGCACTGGAACAGGTTGCCCAGAGAAGTTTTGGATGACCCATCCTTGGGGGTGTTTAAGGCCAGGTTAAGTGGGGCTCTGAAAAGCCTGATCTAGTGGAAGGTGTCCCTGGCCATGGCAGTGGGGTTAGGACTAGACAAACTTTAAGACAAGACTAGACAAACTTCCAACCCAAACCATTCTGTGAATCTATGAAAATATTTTTAAAAATACCGCACAGAGGAAAAAAATAACCCAAGCAAAAAAAACACCTGAATTATCTTTTTTTTGATCCAATTGGTGTTCATATGCTTAGCACAGGATAAATGCTTGTCTTTAGACTAGAATATTTGCTTTCAATATTTTACTGCATTTGAGTCTCTCATCCCCTTTTCTCCTTGCTCTCCTTCCCATTTGGTAAAATATCTTCTTAAAGCAGTGAGGAATGTGGGCCTGAAATGTGCAAGATGAGGTCACATACGTAGATACACACTCTGCCACTAAATTGGTCCTTATATTAAATTAATAATATTTCTGCTAAACTTCAGACATCTGCACTGAAGTTTTACATGCAGCCATTTATTTTATACTGATGTTTTCAACAGAAATTTGAGCAAAAGCAGGTCAGCTGCTTTTTTAGACATGATTAAGAAAAATCCAATGCCTTGCCTTCTCTTGAACCTAAAACACCTGTAATCCAAACAATCTTGTTTAGAATCTCTGGCCTTGTGTTGGATAGCAGAGACTTGACATTTCCTGGGGTAAGGACAAGGGGACGTGTCATAGTGTATGTGTTTCTGCAAATCTGTATGCAGTCATTTTTGTTAATGTGGCATCTTTGCAGAGCTGAATTAGCATCACAGGGGTGCTTGCACTGGCTGTTCTTGAAGGCTGTGGGCTGCTGTGATCTAAAGAGGAGAAGGCATCCCACAGTAATTTTCCTTTATCAATGCCTCTCAGATAAGTGTGTGTATATAACAGTAGGAGCGAGCAGGTTGAATAACCTGGTGGTGACATGCAGTCTACACAAACTATGGAAGCAGACATAGAATCACAGAAAGGCTTGGGTTGGGAGGGAATTAACGATGATCTAGTTCCCCTACTCCAGTTTTGGTCTTGCCTCCATCTGGTGGAGCACCTGGAGCTGAGTACAGTGGGAGTGCAAGCCCAGGTACATTGCTCCTGGGCTCTGAGAACAGCCACAGCCAGCACCAGGATGACAAGGAGAGGATGTGGGACATCAGCACCTCACCCACATCCTGTGTTTGGCAAGAATAACAAAGCATTAATGAAAAGGAAAGGGGGGAACCTAATTTGACCCCCACCCCCTTACCAAATAACATTGTGTGGAACTTTTGACTGCCTTTATATAAAGTGCAAAGATGGTTTACTTTGAATGTGTCGTGTACCTTATATCTTAAAAACATGTATTTTTTTTAAATATAAAATTGCTCTGCTTTGCCATAGCCTATGTTCTGCTGCTCTAAACTGAGGCTATAAAGAAGTTAAAAACATTATGGCTGTGATTTAGTGATACTCTACAGCATTTCACAGTCTGTCAGGCTTTTCAGCTTTCTTTGAAATGCAGCCTTTCTGTAAAATTGGAGGCTATAGCTAGTGAAGCATGTTAAAAAAAAAAAAAAAAAAAAAAAAATAGAAAAAGCCAAAAAACCCCCAAAAAAGAAACAACAAGGGATGGAAAATACCGTGGAGGCTTTTCTGTCTGAAAGGGTTATAGCTTCAAATGGGATAAAATTGCAGCATGAAAAATGGACTAATGCTGATGTCTCTGATTCTGTAGATTAACTGTAGAATCATTTAGGTTAGAAAAGGTTTAAAATTCTGAAGTCCAACAGTTAACCCAGCAGTGCCAAATGCACCACTAATCCATTTCCATAAGTGCCACAAACATCTGAAAGATGTACATGTTTTTTAGATACCCCCAGGGATGGTGACTCTACTACTTTCCTTACTTTCCTTCAGGCTGTTTCAGGGCTTGACATTTTGGTGAAGGAAATTCTCCCCAATATCCAATTTTAACTTTTTCTGGGGCAACCTGAGGTCATTTGCTCTTGTCCTATCACTTGTTACCTGGGAGAAGAGACCAACACCCATCTGGCTACACCATCCTGTTAGGGAGTTGTAGAGAGTGCTGAGGTCCCCCTGAGCCTCCTTCTCTCCAGGCTGAACACCCCCAGCTCCCTCAGCTGCCCCTCACAGCACTTGTGCTCCAGACCCTTCCCCAGCTCCGCTGCCCTTCCCTGGACACGCTCCAGCCCCTCAATGTCTCTCTTGTAATGGGAGGCCCAGTGCTTTGCCTTGCTGAATCTCATACAATTGGCCTTGGTCCATGGATTCAGCCAGCCCAGATTCCCCTGCAGAGCCTTCCTGCCCTCCACCAGATCAACATTCTGTCCAACCTGGTATCAGCTATGAACTGACTGAGAGTGCACTTGATCCAGATTATTAATAAAGATATTAAATAGAACTGGTCCCAGACTGATCCCTGGGGAATGCCACTAGTGACCAGCCCCCAGCTGGATGCAACTGCATTCCCTACCACCCTCAGACAGATTTTTACCCAGTGGACAGTGCACCCACCCAAACCACAAGCAGCCAGCTCCAGCAGAATGCTGAGGTGTCAAAGGCCTTAGTAAAGTTCAGGTACAAAACATCCTCATCCTTTCCCTCATCCTAGGCAGGTCACCTTGCCATAGAGGGACATCAATTTAGACAAACAGGATCTGCCTCAAAAGATAAGCAGTGAAAATCCTTATGTTCAGAAAATTTGAGAGTATTACAGAATAAACAAAATGTTTCAGTGTATCAAGCACAACAGGCAAGGAATATGCAGCTTAATATCAGTGCAGCCTGTGTTCCACAGAGGAGTAAGGGTGCACTTAGCTTGCCCTCCAAATTCATACCAGGTGTTCCTGTAATTTTACATACTATTAAAGGGCTTATTGCCATATATAAGCAAATATTTCTATGAGTATGGCAGTTGCATACTGCATGGCTTAGATTTTGTATTATAAATTCTTAATGTAAAGCTGTTGTTTGGTGAAGAGTTTTCTGGTGGGTTTTTTATAAGTTTGGTTTAGAGTTTTTTGAGGGTAGTTATTTCATGTGTGTTGGGTTTGGTTTTTTTGATGATGCATCAGAAAATGTAAAAAGGAAACACAAAAATCTGCATTAAAATGAAAAGAGAACTATTATGATGATTCTTAACATGAGACAAAAGCCAAATCTGCCTGGAGGCAGATCTTTGAAACTGTATTACTTCAGGCTTTTGGCTTCTTTATGCTAGCTTTAGTGGCACAGAAGCAAAACAATTATTTTTAGCTTTTTGCTGAGTTTTCTTTCCCCCCTCAGCCTTTTTCAAGTTCTCATCTCTGATCCCAGGAAATTGTTTGAAAAGCTGTCATTGGAATGAAGAGAAAGATACAGTAATGTGCTTGTTATAGGCATTCAATGCTGCTGTGTATAGTTATAATGTGATTTCAGTGTGAAAAATCACTGTTCACGGTTTTAAAAAAATCCCAAATATTATCATCTAAGGAAGAGACTAGATGAGACTGTGCCCTTCACAATGCCTTGTATTATCAATGTCATATTGATCTCTTGGAAATTGTCCTGTTGCAACTGAAGTGTTAGACTGCCAATTAACGGATGTAACACTAGTCATGAGTATCAGCTGTGTGCATACACGGCAGTGCTGTTTCATGGCTATACCTGACTGAGGTGGAATATGTTGCTCTCCCCACCCTCAGGTTGGGAGTGTCTCTCCAGGCATGCCTGCTGCAGATTGTGGGCTACAGAAACCTCATTGCAGAGGTGGAGAAGCTGCGCCGAGAGCCGTACGATTCGGAGAATCCACAGCACGAGGAAATGCTGCTGAAGGTAGGCACTCAAGAGGTGCTTGGGGGGCGTCCTTTATTCATGTCAGCTCCCAAGCCTGCTTCATAAACCTCTTTGGAACACTGAGAGCTGTTCTCACCTTCCTCCATCATGTACCTGTTTTAAGATAAGACTACACAGCCTTATAATCTGGTCTGGGTGTAAGACCTGCCAAGCAAACAGCTCACTCCCTGGCTGATAAATGCATTTCCCTTGGCTGGACTATATCTAGGCGCTGGATAACACAGGTCTTAGAGCACAGAGCTGTTATCTGCAGTGAGCTCTGGAAAAGTAGTTTTATGTCCTCCTTCAGTACACCTTTCTCCAACACAAGAAGGTATTTTTCTCTATTAACCAAATTACAAATTTATTTCTTCAATTTAATGTATTTTTGCAGGGCAATGTCTGTGTATACCAATGGCAAACATCTATTTTTTATTGTGTGGAATGGAAGAGTGGGAGTTGATGACTTACACATTTATAGTTACCAAATGTATTTTCAAGTGAAAACAAAATGACACTATTCTTTCAATGATACATGGAGAGTCAGGAAAACCATAACAATTGGTTTTTACTTCCTTCATGCTTTCAGGAAAGCCTTGCACTGGAGCAGATAATAAAAGCAATTTCTCTGTCTTGAAGCCATAAGCAGAGAAAGAGCTAGAGAGTTCTTATATTAGAAAGAAATTGAGGAAAGAATAAAAGTCTGGAAAACAGCCTAATAGCAAGCCCTGGTCCTGATCCTGCTTTAACCATAGCTATTGCAGGACACTTCAGAGAAATGCCAAGAAACAGAATAAGTGATAGTGAGCTTTTTGGCTATAAGCAAAATGACTTCCTAGAAAATTTTCAGAGTTCTTATAAAAACATACTACCTGTTTGGTTGTGGGGGGTTTTCTTTTTCAATTTATGACAAAAAATACTGAAGACTTTAACAATACCAGATGATGGTGAAGATGTCTTCCATGCTGTAGCTTGCAGTGCAAGCCTTTGCACAAGTTACAGTGAGAGCTTCTGGAAATTTTACCATAATTACTTGGTCTTCCAAAAATCCCAGTAGGCATATTATACAAGCACTGTCAGATGCAAGTAACTACTTCTAAAAATGCCTCAGATGGTCAGGGTTCCTGTTGGTGTCTGGAAAGCTGCCTTTAAGGTTTGCCTGCTGATGGGAGGTGGGAGTCTCACCCAGGAGTGCTCCAAATCCAGAGCTGCCCTGAAGGAGTGTTCTAACCATCAGGTAGACTTGGGCAGAAGGACTTCTCCTGTTCAAGTCCTGCTCCTGTGTATCCAAATGCACAAATTTATGGGAGTAGAGTGAGTTTTAACTAAAGAGACACACAGATTTACCCATTGAGGAAGCCTGTGTCTTGCAGGTGAGAGATCCAGGTGGCAGCCTACAGTGTTGGCTGCTGAAAATACCAGGCACCTCACTGCAGATTAAAGAGGGCTTTTGGCTCCAGGAGAGCATCTATAAATACCCTAAATACAAGAATCTACGTTGCCCAGAGAGCAAGTAGGGTCTGGGATCATAGGTGAGAAGGACCAAGGAGCTGGCTGTAGCCTCTCCCCACCATCCAGCCTGAGAATCATGTCAGCAATGATGTGTAGTCATGTAAGTGCTTGAAAAACATAATTACACAAGCATAAAAGCAGAATGGAACTAAGCATTTGTCTGAGGAGAGATTAAACAGTGCAGTTTATGCGACATTATGCAAAGTCAAAATGTTGAAAAAAGTATCAGTTTCACCTAAGTATTAGCACTTGTTTACAGCAGATGTTCTACTTTTGCAAATGCCAAATGGAAATATGTCCAAGGGTTTAATTCATTTTATAATCCTCGCTGTGTAAGAATAGTCTGGTTGGTTTTCATTCCTTCTAGATACTCTGCTAAGTGATCTCTGCAATGGGTAATTCGGGTTCCTAATGGCTATCATTTATTCATGTTTACCAGGAGAGCACTTAATGAATGAGAGAAAGATTAACTTAATGTGATTGTACTAATGATTAATACTGTATTTACTGTTGATGGATGAACATTGGTTTAAACAATGATGCTTTATACAGTCGTTACAAAGTGAAATCATTAAGATTTTAACCTTCCCAGGGCACTTAATTTTAAATGCAGTTGCTAAAATTAAAACAATTTCTGTTTTTATTTGGGAAATGTGCACACAACTCTTTCCCTTGGGTAGGCTTTGTCTGAGTGATTTTCTTGCGGATGTGCTCACCAATTCATGACTGGTGATTAATATACTTTCTTATTCTAAATTCTGATTTCTTAATACACTTCAAAAAGGGTGAGTTTGTGATATGGCACATGAGGTGTGCATAAAGGTATGCATTTGTCATATGTCAATTGAGGCTGCTTTTAGGTGCATAGCAACATGATATTTAGGCACTAAAGTTGCTGGACCAGTGCAGTTAAAGGGATTTATTCCAGCTGATGATCTGGCTTGTTAAATCACTTCGGACATTTCTTTATGTGAGATCAATGAATGATTCTTCCCTTAGTTAAATATGATGGTACACATGCTATCCTGGTATGGATTTTTTTTTTAATGTTCTCCAATTTGCTGTTCAACACCATGGTAGCCAACTCTCTTGATTTATAACCTTTCCAGAGACTTGCAAAAAAAATGAAAAAGAGAAAAGAGAAAAAATCGCTGCAGAACGTTAGGAACTCAAAGCTGCTCTGCTGCACTGTCAGTGATTTACAACCAAATTCCAGCCCATTCCTGTCTCTGTGCTTATGGAGGTAGACACCACCTTGATGAACAAAGCATAAGCAAAACAGGTCTTGTTAGAGCAGCTGTGATAAGGGCAGAAAGGCCTTGTAGGGCTGAAATGTCTGCAATACTTCAGAGCAGTTTGGGATTTCCCCCCACAGACACTCATCCAGAGGAACTCCATTTGATTTTGTGTTTGGGTTGCTGGGATAGAAATGCTGGGATACTGTTCAGTGATCAGAACTTAGCTTGGTTTAAAAAGAGAAAAAAAATTAAAAAAAGAAAAGAAAAAGCTCCACTGTGTGGAAACTTCATTATGTTTTACCTGTAATCTTCCTAGTTGTGGAAATGCTTGAAGCCGAATTCACCGCTGAAAGCTCGCATTTCGAAGCAGTGGTGTGAAATTGGTTTCCAAGGTGACGATCCTAAAACAGACTTTAGAGGAATGGGTCTCCTGGGCTTATATAACTTGGTGTAAGTATGTCCCTCTGCAGATGGGTTTACTGGGGTCGGAAGTCATGAAAAGCAGCATTACTTGCAGATTTTAGCAAATCTGTGGGAATAATTTATAAAAGTGCCAGGGACTTCATATTAAGCAAGTGAAACAATTTATTTGCTAGCCTCATTTTTGGAGTGTTTCTCAAAGGGGTCTCCTTTCTTTCAGTATTCCTAATTCAACCTTGTAATACCACTTGCTAAGCCCTTTTTTTAGTTTCTCTGTGACACAGCAAGTTAGCACTCTCTTCCTACCAGAAAGAAAGTGTAAAGTATATTTTCATCAGTATCTAGATCTCCTTAAACAAAATGCCCTGGAAGTATGTAGGTGGGAGGGTTATGTTACTGCTCAGCTGCTGTCTTTGGGAATTTCATGCTGAATTCTTAAGCAAAACACTTGATATGCAGTCACTGATGGTAGATTTAAGTAGTTTGACTACTACTTCAATTTCTGTCGATACTCAAAATTAAGCAGTGAGTTTACATCACTTTTTTCTTCCAACTCATGCGCACCAGGTGTTAATGCCATAGCTGTGCTTTGTAATTTGGGAATTGACTAATGCCTGTCATTTTCTCCAGTAATTGTATTTGCTGCATGCAGTTACATAACTTGGAAACATTTGGTAAAATAACTTCTCCTTACAAGGCGAAAAATAAGTATTTTCTGCTTTTACAGATTGCAGGACATAAATCATCCTCTGTCCGTATGTTGTTCCCTAGTAAATCTCAGTTGAGGATCTGGACTCTTGGCTCTGGCTTTGAACTTCCATTTGAAATTAATCCCTACCATGTATTTAATTTCTTAGTCTTCTGTGACGACTCTTATCTTGCTTAATGAATCTGCCAGATCAAGAGGTCTGAACTGCTTTTTCCTGAGCTCAGCACCCGACATGCTCACAAACAACTGATTTTCTGTAGGGTGGGTGGAGAGGAGACTCTGCAATGCACATTCCCTAAACCCATATAAGAGTGCACTTGGAGTTGGAGGCTGCTCTAATCTTTCAGTTTGGGGGTCTGAGTGGCAGTTTAATGAGTTTAACACATCAGATGCTACTCATACTGTGTAACACATGCACCTGCCTTTAGAAAGGTGTGTAGAGACAGCTTACTATGACTTCACATGCTTTTTTTGCTTTTGTTTCTTTTTAAACAATTCACCCTAAACATATATGTCTGCAGGTATTTTGCTGAATGGGACACTGAGATAGCTCAGCAAGTTCTCACTGATTCTCTTCACCCTAAATACAGGTAATGCTTGAGACCAGAAACAATAACTTGAGAGAGCACTCTGCTGGCTCTCTTTGAGGAAGGGGGCTGGGGTTTTTTCTCTTTGTTGGGCATGTTCTTGGGTATTTCCACATGCTGTCTGTTGAAAAGTACTGATCCTGAAAGCTGATCAGGTGCAAGAGGTAAACTTGTATGCCAAATCTTGGAAATAGTTAAATTTAGTATTAAATGATTTCACTTCTGATTTCAAGTAATTTTTGTATTTTTATTTACCTTTATTTTAATTTGTTTGTGTTTTTTCATAATAAAGGGAAGTCACTAAGAAGGAACTAAGGTATTTTTTTCTTTTTTCTAAGTTTTCTGAGACACTACATGTAAATAAAGATCAAACTACAATTTGGTGTGTTATAATCCTAAAGTCTTTGTTGCAACACTGGGAGATCCATGTTCTTTCCATTAGACCCAAACTGGGCAGGGGAACACTGGGTATATATGAACATGCTTATATATCAAAAATGAAATCCACCTTGCTTGATATTGTTAAAGTGACTGACTTGATAATCATAAGTAGTCTATGCCAAATATTTGTTAGTAGAGCTGAAAAGCCCCTTTATTTATAGTCACATATTCTGTCTGCCTTGACTAGTGGTGGTTCCAATGTGGTTACTCCATTGTCCTGGCTGTTCAGAGATCAGGTACCTGCAAGTGTCACAAACTGTGCTGTAGGTAATTTGTCAGTAAGAGACTCCATAGTTATTGGGGAGTGGAGGCCTCTTAGCCAGTTACATAGAAATCAGTTCCCTGAAAAGACATTTTTCTTCTGCCAGTAGTGTTAGATATCCATAAAGCTGGTGCACACCTAAATCCTGAAGCTTTTGATCTCCTCAGGGTTCTTGTTTTTTTTTTTTTCCTGTTGAGTTCCTAGTGATAATTCTGTGACAAAAAGCCCTTGGAACATATTAGTGTGCTTCATTTGCATGTTTGATTACCAAGGGCAGTCTTGGAGTGCAGTGTGAGCATGTGCAATTTCTGTGCCTTGACAGAGCATTCAGTAGAAGATAGATGCTGCAGGTGATGCCCATGGTGATCTTCCTGGTGTGGTTGCTTAGCAGCTGTGCTGTTTTCTGATGGGATCAATGGATTTCCTATTTCAGTTGAACTTTTTCACTTGCCCACATCCTATGTGTGCCACATTTATTATTCAGTCTTTACCTGGGGTTTTCTAACTGGTGTTATTCCACAGCCTACAAAGATGGTTCAGATTTTAGAGGATGAGCAAATAATAGGGTATTCCTGTCTGCAAAGTTATTTAGGAGCTGAAGTTTCTGTCCTTATGCCAGCTAGTAACCCTCAGGTCACAATGGGTGTGAACCTATTAGCATCTTAAGTAATTATTGATAACAATTTTTATATACTATATTTACATGAAGCTCAGGGAATTGTTTTTAGTGTAATTTATACTTACTGAAGTTCAAGAATAGTCTAAGAACAATGCTTTATAGACACAAAGCTGTCTATAATTTGGGACCTAAAGCTTGCAAACTCTGATTTGCCTTACTAGGGCAAAATTTCCACAGCCATGTCAAGGCTGTAGGCTCCTGGTTAGGGTCAGTTCTGTGCCTGCCTTTAGCTGGTTTCAAATGCAGGCAATGATTTCTGCTAAACTTGCTCATCTCAGTAGATTCAAACCTGGTTAGTGGGATGTTGGCTGACTGGTTGGATCACACAGCTCTTTTAAATTGTTGAAGAGCTGAAATTTAGTTAAAAATGAATCTGTTCCCTGACTAATTTTATTTCAGGAAGGCGTCTTCTGTGTCCTTGAAAAGCACTGCATTATTGTGCCAAATAATAGGAAACTCTGTTCCTTATCTTTGGCTGTTGAGTGATTTCTAATTTGGCTGGTCATAAAAATTTACTGTCAGAGGGGTATTTTCATGTTTGCTGCCTCAGGTGAATCATGCCTCATCATCAGTGATGAGTATCACGAATATCTCTGAAAACACAAAAGAGCTAAAACCATCTTTGATTAGTTAAATATAATTTACAACTTCTTGTACAGCTCAAGCTTACTGAAGTGGTTCACCTTTGTGGTCAATTTAGAAAACAATGAGTTTTTGCTGAGAGCATAGGTGCATTTTGTAATGGTGAGACCAGTTTGTTGGCAATGCTGTAAACCAGTTACTCATTTCAAGTCTGTTTCTATCAATCCATTCAGCCAGAAGGAGTGTTAAATGGGATTAACCATATCAAAGAAGATAAAATATCATGTTCAGGCAATAATATAGCATCAGAGAAGTTGAAAGAAAATATTTGTCAGTTAGTAATGTTTGGCAATATCTGGATTTTAACTATTTTTTCTTCCTCAGCCAACTTAGCAAAGCTGAATGGGAGAAGAAAAAGTTTGATAAGGCAATTGGGTAAGTTTAAAGACCTTTTTTAATATCCTGCAAACACAGCAAATAACAGTGATGCTATATATTTGAGGGAGAAAAGTTGTTTCCTAGTTCTTTTTTAAAAGAAATTTCTGTGAGCATATGTACATCTGCCACACCTTGATTTTGGTCGAAGGTTACTGGAGAAACAATTCAAGTTACATTCAGAAAAAAATAAGCCAAAAATTTTGTAGCAAGGAGAAGCTTTCTTTGTGTGCTATATATAGTGTGGTGATTAATATCTGTTTAATTCTTCTTAGCACATGACATGATCAAGTTTCACTTCTTGCTGTTGAAGCCAGGTTCAGAACTGCTTTTAGGAAAATATAATAGCGAAGAAATAGTACTGAGGGTTTTTTCTTCTTCAGCAGTGGGTTTGGTAGAACTGCATTATTCATGGAAATGGAACAGGATGTTCCTTCTCTAAAATACAAGATTTTACTGCCCAGATTTAATTTTTCTGTGAAACTTGCCATTAAGCAAGTTCACTTCATGCTGAAGTTAACTTCTGGACTTCTGGTTTGTTTTTTTCCCTCCTGAAATGCAAAAAAAAAGGTTAAAGGAAAAGAAAATATTTCTTTTTGCTTGATAGAGGTAGTTGAAAAAATACCCAAGACAGTCTAGAGAAGACAGCTGTCTTTAGCTGAGAAAAAAAATTAATCACTGAATATCCAAACATGTTTGCTTTTGTGACGGAATGTCCATGTGAGTCTTTATGTGCTTTCTTGGGAAATAGTCACTGCTAGGAATGTCAAGTTCTAGGAATGTCAACCAGCCTTACAAGTTAGCTTCCAGTTTCTGAGTTTTGTTGTGCCTTAATATACTTCACTTGTTAATATCTCCTAGCAGGACAGAGTTTGCTTAATGAGTCTGATTTTCTTGTTTCTGTTTCCTGCAGGCTTTGATTTAGGATTTTGCCTGTTTTCTGGCCTTTGTCTCTAGTTCTCTTTTAGGGAGAAATCAGAGGTGACTCTGCTGGATCCTTTTCACAAACTTTTTAGCCATATGAATGTCTTTTTAGGACAGGTTGTTGAAGCACGATGTTCCTAACTATGGGTAATGAGTTCCAGTGGGAACTCCAGCAGTTAAAAATAACAAATGATGGGTCACCCTGCAGCCGTGGCCACCGTGTGGAGTCCTTGCCCTGCTTCAGAGGCGAGTGCAGGAGCACAGGGAAGTCTGTGCTTGTTCTTATTTTGTAGGAATTAATCAGTACTGTTCCCCTGAAAAGGCTGGCACAGTGATGAGACTCCTGTTTTTACTGTGACCACGTATTTCCCAAGGGAAATGCTGTACAAAGCACGCAGAATACATGTTTTCCTTGATTTGCACCCCACACGCACCTTGGAAATTCACAAAGGAGAGAATTAATGCATCTCAGTAACAGGGTCATCAGTGTTCCTTAAAATGTGACAAAAGAAGGTGAATTCTCAACAAAAGTTGCTGCTTTTCCTTACAGCTACTCCTTTGCCATTGTGGGCATTAACATAACAGACCTTGCATACAACCTGCTTGTGAGTGGGGCTCTGAAGACCCATTTCTACAACGTTGCTCCAGAAGCACCCACGCTCACCCACTTCCAGCAGACCTTCTGTAAGTGCTGGGTGGGAGTGTGGGGCAAGGGGTGGAAATGCATAATTGGTACTCTGCTAACATACTACTGCCCATAGTTTAAAAAAAGAAATAAAGTCTTCTGGCACAGCATAGAGACTGTGCCCTCCTGTCTCAGATGCTTGGATTCTGCTCTTCAGCTGTGAAGGAGGCCACTACCAAGCCAAGGTGTAAAACAAATTAAGAAACGCAAACAAAAAATGCACTAAGCACCTTACCAAGTGACCTTCCTGTTTTTTAAATAATAAGAAAAAAGCAAATGTGCTTTAAGGAGTGTCTGAATATTGTTTCCCCTTAAATCCAACTGTCATATGATACTGCGTCTACATTCCAGTGTTACTCCCCCCCCTTCAGCAGAGTTGCAGCTCCACCGCCAAAATAATGTTTTGACAGCTCTGTCCCCTGTATTTAAGCATCCCTGCTGCAGCAGAGGCCTGCTATTCATCTTTGCACAGTGGGAGTAACACTTCTAATATTTTTCAATGTGTAGGCAAGGAACTGATAATGAGCACTTGCAGCATCTTTCCCTCTTTTTATACTCCCTGGTTTTGTGTTTCAGTTTGTGAATCCATATGTCAAGATGACTAGTGACTTATTGTATTTATTGTGAGAGATTCTGCCAGTGTGTGTAATATTCATCCAATTTTGGCCTCGTCCAGAATAGGTTTAGTCTTGTTCCTGCCCAGTGTCATGAGGTGTCAGATCTCAGTGAAAAGGATTCTCTTTGCAGATCATAATTATTAGTTCCAGGCTAGTTTCTAATTTTATATGTCATCTTTACATGCAGTATTTATCTCTTCTTCCTTCGTATTGTTTTGTAGGCTATTTAATGCATGAATTCCACAAATTCTGGATTGATGAGGATCCACTGGACATAATGGAATTTAATCGCGTCAGAGAGAAATTTTACAAGCGAATCTTGAGACAGCTACAGAACCCAGAGATGGCTCTGTGTCCTCACTTTGCTGCATCAGAAAGTTTAATCAATATGTAATTACTCAGTTGATTTAATTTGGAAGCACTCTCTCACTCTTGGTTTAGATCACTGTTAGACCATCACTAGCATACTGAATGACCATGGCAATCGTGTGCATGTTTTTGGCACAGTGTTCATCTATTTTTGTCACATGATCCCCTTATGCTTCTCTTGCTGGGGATTTTTCATTTTAAATGGGTGCTCATATTGCCTCATTATGCAGTGTTACCTTCTGAATTGATGTCCAGATATCAGAGTTTTTCTATTTTTTTAGACTTTCCTCATAATTCAGCATTGACAATTGAATTGTATTTCTCTAGCAGTGTTTTTGTATATGTGGAATAAGTAGCTGGATCTTGTATTGTGAAAGCTTTTTAACTTCTCGGTATGTTTTAAGATAACTACTGGCATTTCAAGCAAAATATATGTTTGGACCTCATCTAGAAGATAATGTAATTTAATCTAATTCAAACAAACACATTTAAGTCCAATTTTCTCCATGCAACCATTATATGCTTAATGCAAAATTAATGAGGCTTGTGAGATACAACTTTCAGTGAGAAGAGTTTATGCAGAATTATGATCAAATGCATGAATACCAAATGGTCTGGTGATGCTAACACAGTGAGCTGTGAGCACATTCACAACTAAGAGATACCGGCAGGGGCCAAAAATTATAACATCAGGCTGTTGTCACCAACACCACCACACTGAGGCATGGTCTAGATTCCTGCACATTCCTTTGGATATGCAGAGGTTGGTGCTTTGTGTCACACGTTGGAAGGCAACATGATTTGGTCACGTGGTGCTTGGTGAATTCAGGGAAGCAAAATTATTTATCTTTTCTTTGAACTACTGAAAATGTTGCTTTGGTTGTTAATTCAGTTCCTAAGAGCTGGGAGAAATATTTGGTTAGAAGGTTTAGAACAAAACTGCTTGTGTTTCCCAGACTGCTTATAAAAAAAAATTCAAAATGGCAAACTGCCTTTTTTCTAAAACCATAAATGAATAAAAGTGTTTGACAATAAGATTGTGTAGTATACTGAACAACATCTACCATGGCATTTCATACCCATGGTATTTTTTACCTTCTAAGCAATCAATTTTAGTATTATATGTTTGTGTAAATCACTTGCATATGGAGATTAAATTGAGTAGTGTCTAACTACTTGTGAATATATGAATAAATTATACATCATTCTAAACTGAAGCACTGTGGGTTTTATTTTTGAGATATGCAGTAGTACAGAGGAAAAGTGTTTTACTTAATGGATGAGGTAAAATGTGTTGTAACAGCTCTGTGGTATTCCTGAGGATGAAGTGTGATCACAACTTCTTCAGATAAGGTGCTTTATATCGTTTTAGTTACTGCTTGGGCCATCACTTTATTTAACTAAATAAATAAATGAATAAATGGAAGTACTTCAACTTTCTAGGAAACTCCTTGGGTTTAAGTTGTCTCATTTATTTGCTAAAATGTAAGCTGGGGGTCAGGACTTCTCTACACGGCTGGAAACTTGCACTCATGGAGTTAATCAGCAACATTTTATGGGTGTTGCAATAATTAGTCTTTTCCAATGAATCTGGAAATACGGAACTGGAAACATTAACATTTACATATTTTGCATGGGAATACAAGGAATAAAAAATATGCATGTTCAACTTAATACCATTGATTTTGGAAAGTGATTATTTATAGCTGTTAGGTCTCAAGGACTTTTTTGTGTGACTCTTGAAGCTTCTAAACTAGGTTTCTAGTAACAGTTTTCATTGTTTCAAGTTTTAGGCTCTCTCTTTCTTTCCTTGTCCCACTCTGACTTAAATATCTTCTGCAATTTATTAGGTTACTGGTTTATTTTTAATAGTCTGCAGTGGAGTTCATGAAGTTGCAGGGGAGGGAGGGAAGGTTCCTGCTACCTTCTTACTGCTCTGATCCTCTCAGGTGTGCCTTGTCTCAAGATGTCAACTTCAAATAAACCAGAAAATGTCATCTGGCTCTGTGTCAGATTGTATCAGTATAATCTAACTAGTTTGGGTGATTATTTTTCCTGTCTTACAGGAAGATAGATTTTATGAAGTGAAAGTGTGAAATTCCTTCTCCTGTGGAGCCCTTGCATGCTGGTGCCTTCAAATCTTCCTGCCCGCTTGTGCTTCAACTTTGTCCTGTGCTTTTGTTCCCAAAATCAATGTCAAACCTGGAGCAGAGAATATCCCTGGTGGGTGCCCAAAACTGGCTGGGCATGCTGAGGGAGGATGTCTGTGGGGCACGGCCTTCCTTCCTCCCCAAGAATGACCTCTTACAATAATATAAACCTAAGCGTTTTTTAAAATGTTAGTATTTATGCTTTCACTAGTACAGATCCATACTGACCTGTGAGCAACTGGATGCTGCTTTCCCTAGGGAGGAGAAAATTAAAGAAATGGTTGGGGGGGGGGGGGGGGGGGGGGGCAGGTGTGTGAAGTATTAAATAGTTTTTCGATAAAGAAGAATCAATATTTATACTCAATGCAGGGTGCAGAATTTGGTTTAATTAAGTGTAAACAAGGTTTAGGTTGGATCTTTCCAAAAACCTTCCACAGCTTCATGGTTCTTGCATTTCACCAACCATCTCTCTCAGGCTCATGCCTAGTCATGTTCATCTCAGGCAGCGACTCCTGCCCAGGCTGCAAAGTAAATGGTCACCTTCTTTTGTAACAAGTAATTTTTCTCAGGCAAATAATTCACATTGGCAATGCCATGCAGCCCAGGTGTTGTTTTTAAAAGGCGCAGCCATGTTGTAAGTCTAAGCTGCTACTTTACTGTATAAAATTCAAGACAACCTGCTGAAGCTATGCAGAATATGCATTGCTTAGAATGTGTATGGCTTTAGGTCAGAGGGTGAAAATATAACTGATGAAGGTATAACATTGGGAGATTGAATGTGTTAAAATGCAGAAATATTAACCTTGATTTGTTTAAAGGCGGGGGGGAAAGGGCTAGGTAGTATTTGAGTTCTTTAATTCTGTATTCATCCTTTTATAATGGTGCCTATATTCTTCTCTGTTACACATTCAAGCACTTCCCATAGCACAGCATTTTCTTATCCCAGCTAATGTGTATTTAAATTGTTACCAGGGCTCCTTTAACAATATCGGTGGGCATGGACTTGTCTTCAGTAACCTTGGTGCTTCAGTAACCTTTCCATTCACATGCTCCAGAGCCTCTGTGGAGCTGGGGCTGTGAGAGCCCCAGGATCTGTGCCTGGGGGGTTGATTACAGCCAGGAGGAGGAGAGCAAGTGCTACTCCACCTTCCTGACACTCTTTGGTTTGTTGCTTTTTTTGTTCTTTGAGGGAAGGAGAAATATTTTTGCAGCACTTCTAATTGGCTCTTTTGGAAGGTAGTTTTTCAAATGCTGCTGCTGGTGGTATTTCTATATGCTGTTTTTAGAAGCAAACAAGGTCTACCTTATGTATACAATTTTCCTTGGATAATTTTATCTCCTGACTGTTTCCTGGAGCAGCACTGAAGCTCTATTGAAAAATTTACTATCATTTAGAGGGTAAAGGAGATTAATTTATTGTCTTTTTTAATGAAAGAGCAATCTCTAAAAGCACCTGTGCCCACTATGAGCCCTGTGGGGCACAGACAGCTGGTGATGATTTAGCAGACTAAAACACTTTGCTGCAAGCAGGGCATTTTCAGCATGTCTGCAGCTGAAAAAAGGTGCTGTTAGACGGAACAGGATGTATGTGAACAGAGTGCTGATGCTCAGGTTAATTAACCCAGATTTGTCTCCACTGGCCCAAAGAATCACTGGTAGCATCATAATACATTGGCTTCCATTATGAGGGATCATCATTTCTTTCTTAATCCCTCCCTTCATGGATTGTGATAAGCTTTTAACATGCCATTTGCTGACCTGTCCCTTTTTGTCAGAATGTGACCAGAGATTTTTGACCCTTCCACAGGAGTGACCAGCATGGCAGGGTTGTCCCCTAGTGTGGTATTGCAGATTGTTGTCATTCCTGCCCGAGCTCTAGGGGAAACCTCAATCCACAGCTCCACCACTTGGATGGATCTGGCTGAGGTAGGAACCAGCTGGAATAATAACTGGAGAGCAATTCTATAACTGTTAACTTCATGTCTTTGGCAAGTGCTGTAGGGGAAATAGGGAAACTCTGTATGCACTTTGGAAAATATGGTAACTCTGATTATACTTACTTCTGTCCTCCAGCTGGCTCTTAACAAGCTTGACATCATCAACATTTTAACATCATCGTGACCATTTTGACATCACAGGAAGACTTCTCTGGAACTGTGATTTTCAGAGAATTGTTCTACTTTGAATCTTGTAAACTACCCTGATTTCCACCTCTCAGTCCTCACTTGGAAATTGTTCCAATGGGAGCTCAAATTTTGCACTAATGAATCCTCTAGGCTATACTGAGACAAACAGTAGGGTTCCCCTCTCTACTCTTGCATCTGCAGCATGGTGCAGCTAAAAATCACATAAATTATTAAAATAGATGTTCTGCAGAAAACAATCCTGAAATGGATAAGGCAATGAATTATTCATTGTTTTCCTTGGTTTGCAGCAGAGCAGGTTTTCTGTAAGACTTGCCAATGATTAGACAGGACTCTTCCTACCAGATCCTAGAGGAATATAGTAGGACAGGCTTTGTGCTTTCCCCTGTGAGCAGTGCACATAGAAATCAGGTCATTACTTATTCTAGCAAAGAAAACTGTTCTACTCTATATAGAACTATAATTAGAAAAGAGATTTAGCTCTAAAACCTCCAAGCAAGAACTGGGGTCAGCAGCTGAACTCCAAAGGAGCTGTGAGGAAGGGCAGAGGGCTGGTTACTAGGCCTGGGCTCCAGTGTGCTGAAGGACTGCCAAAACTTTAGGTGGTGTATTCCCAGAAAAGCTTACAGCTTGGAATGAGGGAGGCCAGCAGGATAGGGAAGCACGAGGCCAACACACACCAGCACAGCTGGCAGCTCAGCAAAGCAGATCAGCACAAGAGGAGCTGGAAAAAAGAGACACGAGGTCTCCTATTGTACCTTTTACAGGCAGTATTGCCCAATTGAAAGGGTAACCAGGGAAGACACGTGCAGGTGACTGTGCAAAACCTAACCCAAGGACAACAGGGCATGGCGCTGTGACACTGGAAATGAGGACAGACATAGGAGACCCCAGCTTGCGCACTGCACTGAGCTCTGAGGTCCACAACACAGGGAGGACACGGAACTGTTGGAGCAAGTTCATAGGAGGGACACCAGGATGGTTGATTAAAGGGATGGAGCTCCTCCACATGAAGAAAGGCTGAGAGAATTGGGATTGCTCAGCCTGGAAAAGAGTAGCCTTGGGGTGACCTAATTGCAGCTGTTCAGTACCTGAAGGGGCCTACAGGATGGAGAGGCTATTCACAAGGGGGAATGGCTTCCAGATAAAAGAGGGAAGGTTTAGATTAAATATTAGGAAGAAATTCTTTACTGTGAGGGTAGTGAGGCATGGGAACAGGTTGCCCAGAGAATTTGTGGATGCCCCATCCCTGGAAGTGTTTAAAGATGGGTTGGATGCAGCTCTGAGCAACCTGGTTTAGAGAAAGATGTCTCTGCCCATGGCAGGTGATTAGAACCAGATGAACTTTAGGGTCCCTTCCAGTCCAGGCCATTCTGTTATTCTGTGATCCCTGGTGCCTACCACACAGATGAGAAGAAATTCTGTGATTCTCAAAAGAGACTAGTCAGGAAGTATCAATAATATATATATATATATAGCCTCGATGTAAAGCCCTGAGGGGAGGCTAAGGGCCAAAGTGGGGTCCTTGGTCATGGTCCAGAGACAAGATAGGATTGTTCTCCTAAGATAGAAAGTGCTTTATAGGCACATCAGCCTATGAATGAGCAGGCAGCCTATGAGCCTGCCTGCTCACCCCTGAGAATCTGCCTGACGTGCTGGATGGGGGAACACCAAAGGGGCAGGATGCAGAAGACCCAAGGATGCAGTTTGCTGTCTCTCTTTGATAGGGGAATTTGTGATGCTGACTTGGCTCTGGGTGGTCTCACACGTTCCTTTAAGCTATTGTGATTAGCCACCATTTGCCTCTTCACTCTCTCAGTTTTCCATTCACATTGGCTGGTTGGTTTGAATTTAAGGCAACTGGCACACAATTGACCTCCAGTTTCCATGCCTCTGGCCCTTCTCACATGTTTGTCAGCAAGCCATTTTGCAGAGGATATGAGTGTCACTTCTCCTCAGCTCTGTGGCCAAAAAAGAACAGAAAAAGAAGAGTGGGGGCAGGGTGCTCTGAGCAGGCTGCTCTGGAATGTCCTGACCTGGTGAGCCCCCTCCTCCTCCTGCCATGCCCTGGCCCAGCTTGCAGGAGGCCACTGTGACACCAGGGGTGGGAAAGCTGCTCTGAGCTTGGCTGTGTCAAGGCTGCTGTCTCCAAGTGCTTTGTGCCTGTCTTGAGGGCTGTGGGAAAAGGACATGAGCACGTGGCTGCACGGACAACCCAGGGCTTCTCTAGTTAGCTGCTGATGGTGCCTGGGGTTGTTCTGCCCCTCAAGCACCCTCAGCCTCCCACCAGGCTCTCTCCAGGGGGAATCAGCTTTTTCTGTCTTGCAGAAGAGAGTAAGGGTTTTCAGGAGTTATTTTGTCCATGCATGAGACTGGCCTCAGTTAGTGTAAGTCATGCCTGCCTGCTGTGAAAATCAGCAAGTTTACACTGGTTCCAAATCTGACTGGAATAAATGCGTCCAGCAACAGCAGAGAACAGGGGATTCTGAGCCATGGCAAGAAGTTATAATCCCAGCACAGTACTCTCCTTCATTTGCTGGATAAAAAGACAGGTCTGAGGGAGATGTGAACATCAACGATCTAGCTGTAACCAAATATCAGTAAAAATAAAATAAACTCCTTAACACCAATGTAATATTAAGAATCAGGTGTTCTTTATTTGTCAGAAGGCAGGAGGGAATATTTCCTTCAAAATACTGTGCATGCTGAGTACAGGAAAGCTTCTGGTTTTATACTGTATTTCACATACATATTCACTGATTGCCCCAGAATAAACACATATATCATAGTCACGTCCCTGAAATCATTGACATATTTTCTCTCCCCTTTCCACATGTTCTTCTGTGCTGGGGGTCTCTTTGGTGGTCCCTGGTGGTCAGCACAAAGTCACACCTGAATGATCAGTGAACTAGTAAAAGTTGGCAGAACTGGGGCTGGTTGCTTTCCAGCTCTCCTTCTTATACAATGGGCATTGTGCAGTTCCATAGGCCAGTGGGTTTTAAAGAATTAGCATTGTGTTAGCTCTCCAGGTGTAGATGATTTTTCATCTGGCAACACAAGAATGGGTCAGAAAGCCTTCCTTGATCACTGGTGTGAGTGCCCTTGTATTAATGGGTAGACTAAGCCTTCATATCCTTAGAGACTATTTGAAAAGCTTGCCAGTGACTTTCTCCTTGTGTGAAATATCAGTGCTTTTGGAATGCTAAACTAATTTCTAATTCCAGCAGAGATACAGATAGATGGTGGGAACCTGCCTTTTGGAGCTGTCTGAACTGCAAATCAAAGAGAGATACCGGCACTTCTTTTGCATGTATAGGTGCAAGTTAAGAATAGAGAATAAAGTATTAAACATCACTATCTAGAAACAGTATCCTTTGTGATCCTCTTCAATTTATTATGGATGTCTATAATCACTCTCTTTGAGTCTTATACACAATAGAGATTAACTTCTATGTCACAGTTCTGTTCCATTATATTTTAGGCACAGCAATGACAGCTCCTAGACATCTGAGTGATAAGAATTAGAAACTCTCATACCCAAAGAGAGAGAATTGCCTTTGGGGTAGATCATTGTGTGAGGCAATGCTTCCTATGTCATTTGGGTTAGGTCATCTGTGATGCTACTGAAAATTTAATCAATGTAACCCTAATATCAGTGCCTAAACTTCAGAGAGGGATATCAGCACAGGTGAAAACATTCATAAGACCATGTACCTATCCAGGAAAAAGGTAAGCCTGAAATACCCAAATTGCAGTTGGGGGCTGCAGAGTGATGAATTACCTGCACAAGCAGTGGGACTTCTACGTCAGTCTTGCACTGTGCCAGGAGTTAATTCCAGGACGTGTTGACTCACTGCTGCTCTTGGGATCAAAGCAGTTACAATATCTTTATTTTCTTCATGTTAAACTGTCTGTTACAAACACTGCAATGGGAAAAATACTGTGGTTTAGAGAGGCAGATTTTTTGTTAACAAGCCTACATAATATCAGTGTATCTCAGCTGCCTGCTGTCCTATGACTGACTCCCAATAGCCATGCTCCAGCAAGGACAAGCAAAGCTTTGCCCATCATAAGAAATTCAGCTTCACAAAATCCCTGTACGTGGACAAATAACACCTACTTGTCACATTTGAGGAAAAGGAGGTGCCATGCAAAATAATGTAGGTTTCAGGTATGCCAGTGCATGGGAGAGGCCTGAATTCCCATGCTCTCCTTTCTTGCTTCAGCAATGAGGGTATTTTCCCCAAAAGACAAGTAGAATACCATCTGAGAATGAAATGTTAAACACAATTTTTGGGTATGATCTCATTGTTTTGTCTCAGCTGCTGAAGCAGCTACTTCTCTGACATGGCTGCATTTTGTGGTTTTCCGTATATATACACACTGAATATGGAATACAGTGTCTCATCTTGCTTAAAGCTATCACATCACTATCATCCTGCAACACTTGAAATCTGACCTTTAAGCAATACCTGTGCCAATTTTGGCTGAGGTAGAGTTTTCTTCATATTAGCTACTACAGGGCTGTTTTGGATCCGTGCTAGAAACAGTGTTGATAATACAGAGGTATTTTTGTTATTTCTGAGAAGGCCTTGCACCAAGCCAGCAGTGAGTAGGCTGGGGGTGCACAAGAAGTTGGAAGGGGGCAAAGTGTGGACCAACAAGGTATTCTAGACCATATGGAATCATAATCAGCTTATAAAACTGGGAGAAGAAGGAGGAAATGGGGATGCTTAGAGTGATGGTGTTTGTATTCCCAAATAGTCATTAAATGTGATAGATCCTTTCCCTGGAGATGGCTAAACATCCACTTGCCCATGGGAAGTGGTGAATTAATTCCTTACTTTGTTTTGTTTGTATGTGAGGGTTTTTCTTTTCCTGTTAAACTGTCTTTATCTCAGCCCATTACTTTCTTGATTTTACCCTTCTGATTCCCTCCTCCATCCCACTGTTGGGAGGGTGAAGGAGTCACTGGGGATGCAGAGTTGCCATCTGGGGCTAAACCCCAACACCACCTAAACGCAGAAAGTCAGATTACCCCTGGAGGGGGGGCAGCTTCCTCTGTTTAATTCCCAGCACTTTTTCTAGTTTCTAACAAGTTAACCATCGTATCAAAACCTTTGGGTTTTCCCTCCTTGGTTATTTTTTCACCTGCATTCTTGTTTCCTCAAAACCAAAGTCTCACTCCCCATGCAAAATTTTCGTTCTTGCAAGGCCCCCACAACCAAAGTCTTCACCACTGATGTCTGACTATACAATGAATAATAAGGGGAAAAAAGCCCCCAAAACACAAAAGACCACTTCAAAGCCATAAGCACCAACATTTTTATGAACAGCCTCACATAATGGTGAGTGAAGGGCCATCATGATGGTGAGAGGTCTAGAGAGAAAGCTGTATGAAGAGCCACGGGGGTCACTTGGTCTGTTCAGCCTGGGGAGACTGAGGGGAAACCTCACTGCAGTCTGCAGCTTCCTTGTGAGGGGAAGAGGAGGCGCAGGCACTGATCTCTGCTCTGTGGTGCCCAGTGACAGGAGACGAGGGAATGGGCCTGAAGTTTTGTCAGGGAGGTTTAGGTTGGATATTTTGAAAGGGTTTTTCAACCAGAAGGTGGTTGGGCAGTGGAACAGGCTCTCCAGGGAAGTTGTCACAACACAAAGCCTGACAGAGTTCAAGAAGGACTTGCAAAATGCTCTGACCCACATGGTGTGATTCTTGGAGTCGTCCTGTGCAGGGACAGAAATTGGTCTTCAGTGATCTTTGTGGACCCCTTACAACTCAGGTGATTCAATGATTAATTGCCTTCCAGCTGACCCCTCTGCACTACAACCAAGAACCGTTCTGGGGTAAAAGCACGAGATTTCTCTTCTTGGTCTAAAAAGCAACCAGAGGCTGTGGACAGCCCCGTTCTCCCGGTGCCAGGGTCCCTCCCAGCGCCGCCTCCCGCCGGGCAGAGCCGCCCCGGCAGCCGCGGAGGGCGAAGCCGCCGGTTCAGCACCCTGGACAGCGCCGGGCCCGCGCCGCTCCCGGTGCGACCGACTGGGGACATTGGGAGCCCGAGGCACAAATAACAACATTCTCCGAGCTCCTGTAATTCCCCTCCCACAGCCCTTGGCTGCCGCTGAGTGCTGGAGCAATAGCAGTGGGGATGCTTGGTAACTATCTCCAAGAAAGCCCTGTTAATCAAATGAGGTAAATTTTAGTTGTTTCTGACAGAATTCAGAGCAATAGCAGGCGTGTTGAGGCCATGCCCTTCAGGGCTTTGGATCTGTATGGGGGATTTTTCGCTCAGTTTGCCTGTCAGAGTTCACTGAGAGGCCGGACAATGCTCTCGGCCATGTGGTTTAGTTTTAATATTTCTGCAAGCTGCAGGGTGTTGGATTTGATGATCCTTACGGGTCTCCTTTCAACTTGAAATAATTTATTATTCTATTCTATCAAGAGTTTCTTGAATAGGAGTTGGCTGTTGGGAATTCCCTCACCTTGGGGATAGTCTGCCAAAGACCCTGCACTTCAGACCTGACAGATCCCAAAGAGACAGGAGCAGCCTGGAGGAAATAAAATCAGAGCAGCATTTGTCTTCCCTGAGGCAAGCATTTTCCATGCTGTGAAACACTGCTCTGAGTCACCTAAACACTTCCTAAATTTCACAGGAAATCCTTAAAAGGTAGTATCCCTCTCCAAGCTAGGACAGTGGTTGTAAAGTATTCCTGATGGATTTTTGAACCCATTCCCTGGGACCACTGGCAGCATCTCTTGACATTGGTAGCCCCACACCTCTCAGCAATGTAGCATAGCAATCAACTACACCAGCCATTAGTTAGACTAAGAAAACTGCTCCAAAGTCTCTGTTTGCTAATCCAAACCCATTACTTCATGTGCAAGGAAAAGTTTTTTCTTTCTTTCTTCTTTGATGTTATGTTGTATGTATTGGAAGGCTGTCAGCAATCTTCCTTTGTCATATTTGGCCCATGTCCATTCCCAGTGAGGTGCCTGGTGTCTGCTGCTGGGGCTGGTCACATTGGTGCCCTGATGGTAGGTGAAGCAAGGTGCAATAACTCTTCAGAATACCTACTGAGATTTAGCAGTCTGTGGGTTAAGCTTCCTTTTATTCTCCTTCTGCAGATTTGTCTAAACATTTTAAACATATCTGTTCTGTTTTCTTTCAAAACATCTTGTACTTTTGAGTTTTACACTTCAGTTTTGCTTTGCCAAATGCCTTTCTTCATTTTATATGTCGCTATTATGTTTGCCATTTATTTGATGGACTGAGAGACTGCAAATAGCCAGTCTTTTTGCCTTTATTTGCTATTACTCATGTCTTTTCTTCAGTTACCTTTTTCTTCAAGGTAAAGGCATCTACGTCTACCAAATTTCTTCTCAAGTCAAAACTTTTACAATGCTTTTTATTATTTTATTGCTCTCTGCAATTTTTCCAACATTGCCCATGGAGCTGATGTGTTCAGGGAACTCTCTGCAATTATTCCTAGATTTTTCCTGTATGCCAGTGCCTGCTGAGCTCATTATTTTGTGTTGGAATATTCTCTCTCCGAATGTATTCTCCTTCACATTTGTCAACTTTTAACTTTATCTACCATTATATAACTTATGATTTGGCATTCAGATTACTTTCTGCAACCCCTCGTTTATGACATGTATACCACCAGAAAATTTTGCAGTCCTTCTGCTTTTTCTGTAAATATGTTAAACAGCGAAGGCTCTTGTAGACTTCCTTTTATTATCCAATTTCACTGTTCACTGCCGCTCTCTTTCCATCTTTCACCCAGATAAAGGCAGAAGTCCCCTCTCACTCCCATCACAGTTTGTGGTTTTTAAAATGTATTGATTGGCTCACTTTTACTGTTTCAGAATTGTAATAGGTACCAAGAGCAAGATTTCCCTTTGCTGAAGCCTTGCCGACTTTTCCACTTAGATTCATACAACTGTCGAATTTTTTAGATTGGAAAAGACCTTTAAAATCATCAGCCCCAACCATTAACCTGGCACTGCCAAGTCCACCATTAAATCACATCCCTGAATGCCACATCTACACTTTTTTTATATACCTCCAGAGAATCTGATTCCACCACTTCTGTGGATGGCCCGTTCCAATGCTTGACAACCCAAGGCAACTATGAGCCTTTGAATTCTGTCTGGTTTTCTATGGTTTGGTGGTTTTTTTTGGAAATAGAGCTTCCTGGTCTGTAACTGCCCAGCTGTCCTCTGCTTTCCTCTTAAGAACTGATGCTTCATCTGCCACCTCCCATTTCTCTGGTACCAGTCTGATGTGAGAAATAAGTTACACTCCACAGTAACTTGGCAGGCAATTTCATATCCAAGCTGCTTTAAAATCACCAGGTGAACATCATCTGGTCCTGCTGATATATCACTGCTCATGCTATTGGCTTCTGGCCCATCGGTTGAGACCATTACTCATCACCTGCAGATAAAAGTTCTAGCCTGGAAACTCTCATAATCCCTTCTACAGGGAGCACTGCTGCAGGTAATTAATATACCTTTCCTATACCAAACATATTTTCTGAGCACTCCTGCTCTGTATCTATCATCTGCAAACCCTGCTGTCTCCTGGCAGGTTGCCTGCTTCTGATGTATTTTATTTTTAGCTTTTTATGCATCTGCTGTGCTGTTAATCAACAGTTTTCTTGCCCTCCTTACAACTTTTTATTTAACTTTCCTGAGTTCTCTTCAGTTTTGCCAATGTAGATACATTTTCTGTGTTTTAAGCAGTAGTATTTTATTGATAACTCCTCCCTGTGCTTTGCTGATTCTTCTTTCAGCCTTCCTAGTTCCATAAGGAAGTTTCCCTTGCGCACATTGTGGTCATTGTCACACCATCATTTTACAAAGGTAACATTTGATCCTGATCCTGTGTCCTGTTAATGGCTGCACGACTTCTCCTTCTGTGACATCTGACTGCCCAAGGGGAAATAATTTATGTTACTAAAAAATGTACCAGGAATTAGAGGCCAGTTTGACATTTTCCCACTTTGTGGAGGTGGTGTGAAGCTGGAGTTTTCTATGGCCACAGTGCTTTCTGCCTTACAGCCTCCCTGGTGTCTTATTCCGGTTGACACTTCAGTCCTAATTGCACTTTTCCTATTTTTGAAATGTCAGGCTGGAGGGTTATTATTTTTTTTTAACAGTGAGTTTATTTTGATAAAGATTTCTTTAATGCATACTGCACCTTCTTTACTGATATTGTCATCTTTATCTTTCTAATATTTGCATTAACACCGTGTCCTATGGTCTTTTTCTTTTTCTGGCTAAATGGGCCCTTATTTGTTGAAATTTCTGATTGGTTTTTCTTTTTCCCGTCTGAATTTCATTGACTTTCACTCTGTTCTGTGTCAGGGAATGCAGTATGGTATGATTTAAATCTATAAGCTGAGCACTACACATTTGGAGCTGGCTGTTTATGCAGACAAGCTTTCCCCAAGCCTGAAAGGGATTTTTCAGTAATTTCAGTGCTCAGCTGAGTGCAGCCTCAAAAGAGAGAAGAGCCAAAATTCCCAACCAAGGCTGCAGAAAGGAGTAGAAGTCAGGGGACAACAGCTATAAGTTCCCACTTATTAATCTCACAGGAGACTTGATTTAGCCTCATTATGACATGGAATTGACTGTATCTGATGCAACAGTTTCAGTTTCACATTTTTCTTGATACTCAGATAAAAATGCAGCTGAAGTTCCCAGAGGGATCATTAAGTAGGGACGTATTCAGACTGAAAAAAGGAAAAAACAAGGCTTAGTGTTTTCAATGCTTACTATCTCTGATTTCAGTTAGATTTAAACCACTTTAAAAAAATACAGTAGATTTAAAATTCTATTTTAAATAGAATAGAAAAAAAAATCTGTTCTAAATTTTAAAAACAAATCTGTTGCAAAAGAAGTCTAATAAACTCAGTTAATTGATATTGCTTATTTTGTTCCAAGCCAAATAAGTTTTAGAACCTAGCAATTTGAAAGCATCGTTTGAAATAGAGGTATATATTTAAAGTGTGAGGCTTACTGTTTCCAAATCATAGCTTAATTAAAGTGTTAATTAATTCTGCTTATAGCGAAATTCTTTTATTGAAAATTGTGTTGAAGTGGAAGATCCAAAGCTATTTCTGGCATATCTCTTCCAGGTGATGCTAAAACAGAGCTCTGTGGAGGGCAGATCAGAACCAGAGAGACACAGAGGGGCAGATCCTTGTCTGACATAACCAGGCCCAGCTCCACTGGGGCACACTGGGGAAAAGGCTTGCAGCAAGCCAAGGCAGATCCTGCCTAACATGGTAACAAGGCTCAGGTCAATCCTGCAGGAACTGGCAGTCACCAGTGAAACTGTGCTGCAAGTATTAAAAAATTATATCCCTGCTTTTAGCTATGCCAAGAGATGTCTGAGAACAACAAGCTGAGCAGCAGAAGGGTTGAATACAGCAGGGAAAAGAAGAACATGCAAAATCCATCCTAGATTATTTATTGCTCAACGTGTCCCGTAGTTTTGATTAAGGAATTGGGTCACTCCCACTAGATATTTTGGGTGATGCATCTGGGCCAGGCTGTCACAGTGATGTGCAAGCCCACACAAACGCCATGTGCATGTAAAAATATGCAGATTTCTATAAGCACAAGGTAGGATCTTCTCCAGGAGCCCTCCTCCCAAGGCACATATCCATGAGGGATTAAGTCTCTCCTGAGCAACTGATACCTGGATCACCATGAATATCCTGACCCATCAATTTGATCTTCAGGTCACCTGAGCCACACTTGCTCCAGGCCTTCATACACGTGGCAGGGACAGCAGGATGGAGCAGACATGAACAGGGCAGGACATTATTCTGGTATTCTGTGTACATCTCTGGCCACGAAGCTGAGACAAAACCCACAAAACCCACTGCCTGCTTCCCAGGAGGGAAGAGTTGAAACACAAGGAAAACAGTCATTTGGAAGAGAGGCACAGCTCTGGTAGCTCATCTGGTTACACTAAAAGACATAAATGCAAAACCAAAAGATTAAGGCACATACAGAAACCTTCCTGGGCCGTGCTATACAAACTGTACAAGAAGGAAGCATGAGTCTACATTTATCTAACAACTGCTGCCAAAACCAAATTATTACTCATCTCCTTCATCCACCCACTACAGCCAAGAATTGGAAAGTACAAGTGGAATGCAGCACACACAGTAGGACAAGATGACCACCTCTGTTTGTTCCATTTACAAATTTATGCTTCTTTGCACTCCCTCACAGATCAGCATGGTGTGAGTAGAGATTGGCATTAGCTGATAAGCATAGCAGAGCCTGCTTGAAAGTGCTGTCATCTCTCTGCAGAAGCTGCCAGCTGAACTGTTAAGCTGGGAGGTCAGAGCTGATTGGCTTGAGCAGCAGCTGTATGTGCCCTGAGAAACGTGCCAAAGGCTTTTCCAGCTCAGACCCGTAATCCGTGGGTAAGCCCAGCACACAGGGGGCCAACCAGCTCAGCTGTGCAGGTGAAGAGTGATTTAGGAGCCCCCACAATGGCCAGCCAGCGAGTCAGCACCTGTCAGTCTTCTTGATCCCTCCTAGCTCTCTGCACTAGCAAAATATAGATTATGATTGTGCCAAGTTCTTCTTGAATTGCAAGGGCATCTATTGCCTCTGGCACGCTTCCAAATGCAGTTGTATAAATAGAACTGTGCTGGACTTGCTACATAGCGAGGAAGTTATTTATGCTTCACATTTTTTTTGGCATGACCCAGAGAAAGATTCTGTACATACACAGGAATGCTGCCTTGATACCCCGGGTTTTGCATTTTCTTCTTCTTTTTCTTTGTCATCTGCTGAATACATACACAGCACTTACACATTGCATGTTATATATTTCCATCTGCTGAACACAGAGCTTACACAGTGTGCCATTTTTTTTCCCTACAGAAAACTGCATTTTGAGTGAATCTTTGCAAACTAAAAAATGTCACTAAGAAAATGTTTGTAATCAATCTGCTTAGGAAGCAGCACATGCAGATACCGGATGTCAGCCACTTCTTTTTCCCATACTCACCTCTCTCTCATTGCATGACAATTTCCTACCTTGTGGCTTGGAGATAGCACATCATGAGAGTGATTGGTTATGCAACATGGGATAGAGAGCCTGCCTGGCCTGGAGCCTGGGCAATAAAGGAGAAGGGGGCACAGGTCACACAGCCTACAGCAGCTTTGACACATCATTCAAAAGCAAAATGGACACAGTTGGTGTTCATACATGACATTTGCCTTTGACAAATTTTATTTTTCCTTGATGAAAACAATTTTCTTGAAAAAAGAAATAGATAAACTGGTTTCAACTGAAAACCTATTGGATGGGTAAAAGCATTCTGGTAGACCCCACTGAACAATTTTCTAATGATTAGCCAAAATTTCAAATCTTGGTGCCTAAATTTGTTCTAGGTTGGTATGCAGACCCATAAACTAGCAGTCTGATTTTTCCCAAAAGCATGCTGAACATCCTATGTCTTGAGCTCCTCTGTAATGAGGTACTAAAGGCTCAGCAATTCCACATGACCAGGCCTAGACTCAAGCTTCTGAAATCTGAACATCTAGAACTAGGTAGCTGCAGTCTGATCCAAAGCCCAGTAAAGGGAATGGAGAGACTGCTGCTGGACGTCTGGTTCTGTGTGTGGCCAATTCATCCATGCTTAGCTGGCAGGATGATTACCTCATTTGGGCCAAGTCAGCCCTGAGCAACCACTGTCATGCTTGTTGTGAGCAGTTCCTGCTGCACAGAGCACCTTTAGCAAAGAGGTGGGATGGCAGGGGGATGGGGTGGTAAAGTGTCACCTGGGCAATCCTCCTCATGTGTTGTCATCTTATTGCAAAACTCCCATACCTTCTCAGTGATTTCTCATGTGCAGCTCCTCATAGCACTGACTCTTTCTACTTCACAGCACAGCCAAAAATTCCATCTCTCTTCACAACACAACCAACAAACTCCTACTATCTCCTCACCCATCTAACTCACTCTTTTGTAGCACTCGTCTTTTTATTGGACATAGCTGTGGCCTGTTCCTAATCTTTGGTGATTAGTACAGCTGCAACTCCTCAGGTGTGAGACTGCCTTCTGCACTATTCTCTTTCTTATATTCTATCCCTCCACACTCATGGGCAGGAACTGTGCTGCACTGATGTCCTGGGCATGCTGTGTAAAACTTCCCTTGGGCCAAATGCTGACATACAAAAGCATAGGAGGGGCCAAGCAGCTGGAAAGCTGCTCCACAGAGAACCTGAGGCTCACTGGGGTCACTATGAACCAAAAATGGGTCCTTGTAGCAGAAGCCAAAGAGCCTCCTGTGCTGTACCAGGCAGAACATTGGCAGTGGACTGAGGGAGGTGATCCTTCTTTTCTGCTCAGCACTGGAGACACGTCTGGAATGCTGTGTCCAGAGCTGGACTTTCCAGTACAAGAGAGACAGGCAGAGGGTCAAAGCAAAGGGTCATAAGGATGAGGAAGCATCTGATGAAAATAGGCTAAAGGAGCTGGGACTGTTCCGCCTGGACAAGGCTTAGAGGGGTCTTCTCAGTGTATGTAAACACCTGGTGAGTGGGAATGAACAAGACAGAGCCAGACCCTTCTCAGTGGTGCCCAAAAATGAGACAAGAGGAAATAAGAACTAACTCAATGTCAGGAAACACATTTAAACATAAGGAAACTCTTTTTTTACTGTGAGGACAGTCAAGCACTGGAACACTTTACCCAGGGAGGCTACAGGGGCTAGAGCCCTTACACTAAAGTATCGTTATAATGAAAATTTTGCCTAAAATAACTTGACTGATAAACTAAAGACAAATCACTGTTAGCGCAGAAGTTGTTTGATGTTCTCCATCTCCTTTATACTGCAAAGGGGTGGAAAATCATGACAACGTACATCTCCACAAAGCCATCTCTCATCCAGGGATTCTTTGGTGAGCAAGAAGGTAATGGACAGAGTTGGAACCTTAAGGGTCATACCAAACACCTACATTAAGGTCCCTCAAACTAGGAAATTTTGAATTTATAAATCTGTATTTACTTGAAGTTTTGTGTACACACACATTAATGTGCCTGTACACCTATAAAATGCTGTCTCTTCACAGGATCTGGCACTAAATGTCGAATTGTCTTTTGCCTCAGTTTCAGGCAAATGACCTAGGCAAGTAATTTATCTTATTCAAAATATGCTTGGAAACTAGAAATGCCTGAAAAGAGAACCACTTATGCTGGTATTCTCACTTTTAAGAACTTGTTCAAGGTGATTTACCTTAATCATATTGTCAGTCAGATGCATGTCGACTCTGAAAAAGATTGGTGACTGAAAGTTGTGGATGGCCCAAACTCTCCAGAATATCTTCTTAGCATCTTTCAGCACAAATACAGGCTGGGTGGAGAATGGATTGACAGCAGCCCTGAGGAGAAGCACTTGAGGGCATCAGATAATGAGAACTGAACACGATCCAGCCATGAGCGCTCACCCCCCAGGGAGCCAAACGTGTCCTGGGCTGCATCCAGTGGTGGGCAGCAGGGCCAGGGAGGGGATTCTGCCCCTCTGCTCTGCTCAGAGCCCACTGCAGGGCTGCATCAGCTCTGGGGCACCAGCACAGGGAGGACAGGGACCTGCTGGAGTTGGTACAGAGGAGGGGCACAAAGACTGTCAGCGGCCTGGAGCATCTCTCCTATGAAGACCAGCTAAGAGAGCTGTTCAGCCTGGAGAGGAGAAGGCTTTGGGAATGCCTTCTACAGCCTTCCAGTACCTAAAGGGGTATGCAGGAGAGCTGGAGAGGAACATGCTACATGATAGGACAAGGGGGATGGATCTAAAGTGAAGGGTGGTCCAGTGGAAGGTGTCCCTGCCCTTCGCAAAGGGAGTTGGAACTAGATGAACTTTAAGGTCCCTTGCAAAACAAGCCATTCTATCAATTCAATTTTCATTACATACTGAAAACTGCTAGGATCACTTTGAACTGTTTCTGAACCACTGCTGGTTCAGGCAGTGAAGACCACACCTCTGGTTTTTTATTTGCTAGACTGGGATGAGCCCATGGTATTTGCTCTCTCCAGGGAGTTACAGCCAGCGAAAGATTCTCATCTTTCATATTGAATTATCAAGTATTCATGGTATGTATAAATAGATTTTCCATGTCCTTCTCTAGCCATTGCTTGCAGGTCTCAGCCAAGCTTTTGAACACAAGCAGACCATGTGCAATACTGATAAAAGAGCAGCATCTGGTGCAAGGTGGGCTGCAGAGAAAGGCTGTGTCCATTGCTGACAGAAGTTCATTTCAATGTCTCAGCGCTTTTTTTTCTGAAAATTTGTCATCCCCAAAAGTGCTGGAGGCAAGTTTGCTCATTTGCAGCCAGGAATAAACAAGAGGTGGCTTTTTAGCATTGCACTGCAGTGGGGATTCCTTGACTGGGAGAATGAGAGGCAGAAACTGCAAGACTGCAAACCCAGATGGACAGTACAAATGACACAGAGCAAGGGCTAATTTATTAGCAAACTCGAAGCAACACTAACCCTTAATAAGTGGTGCTAACAGAGTATTTGCGCTTTCCCTAAAATCCAGGGCCAAATCCCACCTGTGAGGGCCAGCTCTGCCTCACCAGCACAGCCCTGCAGTGCTGCCTGCTCCTTCCAGGCCCCTGGAAGGGAAAGCGAAGGGAAAGCATCATGACACATACTAAACTGCCTTCCTACAGGAAGCTGTACTTTGTAGAGGATGCTGATTCTTTGAAGCCATTAAAATGACAGATGGGGAATTCCTGGGAGGAGTTTGATTACTGAGTTCACAAGCCCAGGGACTGTGGGCTCTTCAATCTGGCTCAAGATGTTTTAGCAGGCGACGACACCATCGCAGCAACGCAGACACAGTCACACCTCAGCCTCCTGAGGCTGGCCACGGCCGTGCCGTGACACCTGGCATGTCCCACCGGGAATTCTGCCCTGGGCAAGGCTCATGGCCGGGCTGGGATGCCAGCAGGAGCCTACGCCTGCAATTGGCCAGGCTTATCCCTGCAGGCACTGCTCCAAAAATAGCTTGGCCCAAAATAAAACTGTGGGAATCCCTGCCCGAAATCCAGCTTCAGAAAACGCGATTATTGACGATGTCCCAGTGGGACAAAGGCTCTCTTTGAAGTCCATGTCCACAGGCACCAAAGGTGTAAGTCTCTCTGGACAGAATATCACCCAAACAGGTCATGTATGTGGTTACATGTCTGCTATGCTGCAGGGTTTCCATGCTACAGCACTTTTTAAAAAATAAAAATTGAAATGTAAGTAGGAGGAACAAGGAAACTACCCCACTTTCATATCACACTGTACCACAGCTATTATTGGCTCAGGTCAGGAGAAGGATAAGGAATGCTCCAAAAAAATGGTTTTACATGGTCTTTATTTAAACAAAATGTGCAAGTGGAAGCAGAGGTTTCACATTCCTTTTTGCTAAGCAAGTTTATGCCTTTTACATTGGGTAATACAGGCTCTTACATTACACGCTGCAGTTTTACACCCTCCAGAACCCAACACTGCTGCCAAACAAGCCAGCACGGTGGGCTGGGAGTACAGCACGCACAGAAACTACCATGGAGGAGACAGCCACATCAAGCTGTTCCTAAGCATCTTACACTTTACAGCTGGATCTCTGCAGACTGAAAGAATTACACCATCACAGACCCATTACAAACATTAGCACAGGCAACAGATAGGAGAGAGTGAAAAAATAAAGGTTCACAACATCCTCAATTGACTGAAAGCTAAATGCTGTGGCATGCTGTGGGTGCCACTGATGTGTGTGATGCACACAATGAAATCACCTCCAGGGTTTCTGAGAGTCTTTCAATCCTGGTAAGACTTCACAAGGAGCCACATGAGGATTACAGTAACCAGGACAACCATGAAGTTGAGGCAAATTTCTCGCGTGGAAAGTTCCATTTTTTGGGAATAATGAGGAGAGAGCAGAGGTCAGCAGGCAGAGCAAAGGGAAAACTCTGGTGACTTGCTTGGATGTGTCCTTGAGCTCAACCTTCAGGTCACAGGCTCTTAAAAAAAAAAAAAAAGAAAAAGAAAAATATGTAAAGGACAGACACATGAAGGTGGCAGATTCCACAGAGTTTTTTATGTCAGTCTAAATAAATGTTGTTTCAGTTCCAGGAGTCAGTAAGCTCTGGGGTGCTAAGAAGTAAAAGCCATCTTTGGCAGCTTATCACCTTCTTTGATTTCCAGCAAGGACATTCCCAGTGTCACCCCAAAATAGAGTACACAGGTGTGAGCAGTCTGTGTAAATCAATGCTGCTTTCTGCAAGTGTTCTCAAATAAATAATGCCCAAGACCCATTTCAACAAGTATACATCGTAAATAGACTACTGTTAAGAGTTTTTAAATTCCTATATTTGTAGGTGTATTGTTTTTAAAAAATTAAGTGCAAACTATTATTTTATAGAGAAAGACTAATAAATGTGAATTATTTGTTACTACTAAAAGTACAAGGAGAACCTAAGGTTAGACGTTTTAATTTCTGAAGAACTTCACATATTTTGTGAGTCATTTCCACAGATGAAATAGTATTTTCTCAATAAACTTCTGCCTTTCCTGAAATTTCAAGGAAAAGTTGAATTGAAAAATGCTAAAATTCTCGTATTTCAAAAATCCCATTTGAGTTGTACTCATAAACTTTTTTGTTGCTTATTGCTTTTATTTACTTTATGATAGTAATTTTTGAATTTTATATGATTTTGGAGTTCGTGCAGAGAAAAGAGAATACTTTATCAGAAATATCATGCACTAATCTCTGCCTACCATGTAAATAAAATAAGAACCCTTAAAAAAATGAAACGTTAAGTCTAGACAAAGAATTTCAGCTACACAATCAGGCTGTAACATCTGTGGTGCAAACAAGAAGCCTTGGGACCATACCAGCATGAAGACAGAGAGTTTCAATTGAAGTTAATTTAGTTTGCAGATTAAATATTAAAAGCCTAGTGCATGCAGTTAACGAATTCCTACATTTTCAAGTTGTTTTGCCAGCCTTCTATGTCCTTGCACATGAGAAAATCTGACCTAATAAGTAAGCCAGTTCTTTTACCTTGAGGAGATAAATGGAGCCCAGTGGTTCTGCCTCTGGACTTTGGGTCACTGCAGATAATCTTTCCCTCCAAGCTTCTGCCTATCTCCCACTCGGTCTGGGTGCTCTGTCCCTGTGTGGGAGCTAAAGTAGGCTGAGGGTGGAGACCAACAAGTGCATTGGCAATCCAGGTGCTGACATCACCCCCCCCAAATATTTTTAGAGGGCTAAGCTGGGCTGCAAATTTGGTAAAGGCTGTTTATGCAGTGGGCTCTGTGGGTGGATTTGGTTCTTTTGTCACGGTGCTGTACTAACAGCAGAGCTATGTGCGTCTCTTGCGAGTCAATTGGATCTGATAGAGAATTTCATGCAATCATAGAATGGTTTTGGTTGGACGGAACCTTAAAAATTATCCACAACTCCCCTGCTCTGGACAGGGACACCTTCCACTAGACCAGGTTGCTCAGAGCCCCATCCAACCTGGCCTTGAACACTTGTGGGAACTGGGGCACCCAGCTTCTCTGGGCAACCTGTGCCAGTGTTTCACCACCCTCACAATGAAGAATTTCTTCCTAATATCTAACCTAAACCTACTCTTTGAGCTGGAAGACATTCCCCCACGGCCTGTCACTACATTCTTTCCTTTGGCCTGTTGGTGTGACCTGCTCTTTCCCTTTCTCCACATTTTTCCCCCGTGTGGAGAAAGGGAAAGAAAAGCACTTGAAGAGTTTTGTGTGCAGAGCTAAGGATCTCAAGACCGTTTCCAGGATACAGAGCCTGTCTACATATCTACCTTTCTGAGTACAGTACAGCTGTTGCTGTTCCACAGACCTATAGTCTGCACAGCTTCTTGAGTTCATATGCATTTAAAAGAGAGTGAGTAGGAGCAAAATATACTTTTCATTTCAATACAAATAACTGAAACAGAATAATTTCCTGGATAGGAAAGTTTGGGACTAGTTTGTCCTGAAAAGCACAAAACATTTCTTTAAAGACGGCTGACAATCTTGCATACTCTTCCCTCGTTGAATTTCAGTGCTGGTGTGAACTTCAACTATATGAGCATACAGAGAAGTATTTCTGCCATGATGCAGTGTTTCATCCCAGAAAGACTCTGCTCTGTGCCCTAGAGAGGTGTAACCCCCACATTCCCTTATCTTTGCTCAAGGCACTGCTAGAACTTGCTGTAAACATGAACAAGAAGTGGCTATTTGCTCCCTTTGAATTGACACAGCAGAGCGAGCTGGAATGGACTGGGAGCAGACAGTGCCATGGGTTTCCCCCTACTTGGAAAATACAAGTATTTCCACTGAAGTCAGAGGGTCACTTCTGCAACACGGTGCTGCCAGAGGAGTGGGGGGATCCTGCTCAGGTTTAAGTGTGTAAGGCTAGCCACAGCACTGACCTTATTCTCGCTGCCAATCACTGCGTGGCACATAGCATGCAGATAATTTATTGATTCTGCTGCCTTTTGTATATTTATACTCAGGCATGCTGGGACATATTTTGGCTCAGGGTATCCAAGTTTGTTTGTCACCATCCTCCCCCCTGAGCTCCCAGGGAGCATCATCACTGGCACTCACATCACGGGACCATGGCCGGTGAGCAAGGCCAGCTGGCTGGAAACCTACCGTGCGGAAAACACAACAAAACAAATAGCTGTGGGTAACCAGGGGGGCGGAGGGCAGTGCTCCTTGGGTTTTGCTGGATCATCTCCCTAAATAGTCTTCCCACGGATCAGTGGAGGTGGGAGGGGGATTGGAGCAGTAGAAGATTTCCTTTTCTTTGGTTTGACTGCCTTGCCACTGCCCTCCTACACAGCCAGGAGCACGTTCACAAAAGCCAGTGTGCTGCGTGGGAGCCTTGTGCTAAAGCACACAGATCAAACAGCAAGGGCTTTAACCCTTGCCTCATGCAGGAGTTACATGCCTGAGTAGGTTTGCAGGGTCCTGTCACGATGCTTGCTCTGCTGAGCCATCTTTTTAGGGGAGACTTGGGCAAACATCCCACGCTTACAGGGATTTGGGAAATCCAGGATGAAAATGCTCCTTTTAGCCAGAGGGAAGCAAGATTATGACTACCATGAGCCTACCCTAGACCATTTCCTCCTTTGGGATGTTCTGAAGCAGAAATCTGTGGATTTCTCATGCTATACCTCATCTACTTCACCTTGAATCACATAAATGTTCACCAGAGAAAAGGTGAAACATTTGAATGCCATTCACCCTAATTACTGAATGTTACACAGCACTGCGCAAATATTCCCATTGGGCTATGGAAACCTTGGGATTTATTTTACTCTCTGCTAATAGAAAACTCGTTTTCAAACCCAGAACCCATCAGCTCTAGTCCCCATGCTCAGGTCCCCTGCACTTCCACACTGATGGAGAACTCCTTCTCCTCTGTCCCAGTTCATCTCCTTCTTCCTTAATGTCCTGCATGACAGCTAGAAAATTTCCCTTCTTCAAAGCAGGGAAACAGCACCATAAATGTCATTAATCACAATACACACAACAAACACTCCAACTCACTTCTACAGGCATAGATGTTTCACTTATTTTTCGTGCTGAGGATCTTGCAGTAGACCATGGATGAGCATACAGCATCACAATTATTCATTGCTGAACGAGAACAAAGTTCATCTAACCCAACACACTGACTGGTAGCTGGGGGAAGTATATAGAAAACAGGAAATAAAATATGATCTTTGCTTAGATATGCTCAAACATCTGGGATTCAGCCTATGGGGATTGCTAGATAGAGGCTACAAACAGGTTGCCTTTATGGCTCCCTCTTGCTCATTCCATGAATAATTCTAGATCAGGCAACTTGTTAATAATAGTTGAGCTTTACCTATATATTACATATGTACACACAGGCACACACAGACTTGTGAAAAAAAAAGGGGCTTAACACTGACCAGGAGGTCCAATAAACACCCCTGAGCTGTGGAATTTTCCCCGGATGCTAACTGTGAATCCAACCAGTGTCTGAACATCTGACTTCAACTCACCACAGATTAGAGTTTGTGATTGACCAGAGGATGAAAATTCTGCCCCCTCTACCCAACCTCCCCCCCCAAAAAAAAAACACTTACTCCTGCTCTTTATGAAAAAGCATAAAGACCTTAAAGGCTGTTTCTTTAAAAAGTTGGTCTATTTATCCAAGTGATTTAGTACTGAATAGGAAAGCAGGAAGGAGAGAAAGAGAATGAATGTAGTGATTTCACTTGAAATGCTAATCCAGAAGTTTAGATACAGGGTTGAATTTTTTTCTCATTGTCACTTTTTCTCCTTTTTCTGACAGATCTGAATGTTCTCAGCTTTCATGTGGCCATGCCAAAACTCCATTTTCATGCCTCACATACTCAAACTTAAGGCTCCAGTCTATATTTAAAGCTGCTGTGACTATCTCACGTTCTTCCCAGCCTACTAATCAAGTTCTATATAATCTTTCACAGCCATTCTTACACAGTTAGAGGATACTGTGCTCATTCTTGCTCTCAGCATTACCTTTCTTACCAAATGCAGTATATGTATGTATAAGTATGGGCCATGAATCACACAGGTGTTTACAATTGTTGCCAGCATAATTCCTTGTTCTCTGTCAGAACTCATTTCTTTTTATAACATTTTTTTCTTACAACATTTTTATTAGGTTTTGGGTGTTGTTTCATTAATTTTAGTCTTCAGAAGACACTCCTTTTATTTCTCTACAACATTTTCCATTGGATAAATATTGCAATACTGTGAGACAAACTAAAACCCTCTGTGGCAATGTACTTAGACCAATAAAAGACCGCGTGCAACCGTGAACACAGAGGGGAAAGAAGAAAACTTGAAATTACTTCTAAAGCTCCAGAAATGGGAGGTAAGATAAGAACGATAAAGCAAAGGAGGCCTTAATTTTAAACTTTGTAGCTGGCTGTCTCAAAAAAATTAAATGTCAGGTCACAAGTGAAGAAAACATCAATTCCCCTTCAACAGCGGTGACCCAGTCACTCCAGGGACAATCAAGCACTGAATGGCATTGGGAGATTAAATATCACAGACGGAATTATGCAAAAAATTATGTTGAAAGTTAGACAAAAATGGGTGTATTTTACATCTTGGCTCCCATATTCTTACATTTTACTTGTTCTGAATGGAGTTGAATTCTGGGACACAGCCTTCGTCTTCTACAGGGCTTTACAGAAAACCATTATAAGCCAACTACTCCCAGTGATGCTAAATGTCAGGCCTTGAAGTTAATGAGTTTCTCCAGGAAGATAACTAAAGGCTAGGTGGGAATTCATGGCTATGCACTGGGATATGCCATCACTGCACTTGTTTCTCCAGACAGTACTGATGGAAGCTATGGAGAGGGTTTTGAGCTTAAACGCTTGTAAAGCTAATTTCAGCAATCAGGATCAAGGTCACAGACATGCAGATTACTGAGGCTACACTCTTCCATACCACCTTAAAATGTGCTGGGAGACAGAGCTGCAGTTTGGGCAGAGTAGGCAGGAGCACGTTAAATCCCTGGGAGTATGAACCCCTGCATTGGCAACATCCTCAGCAGCACAGTAGTTGTGACCTTTGCCACATCTGTCTTCCAAAAAATGCCATTTATGAGGTTTATGCTTGAACCAGCAGACTTCTGTCCACAAGCGTAAGGTGCTAGCAGAACACACCAAAAATCTAGTCAGCACTGGTTCAAAGAAAAGAACAATCTGCAGACTAGTAAGGAAATACATGAGAGGAATTGATGGCAGAAGATGCAGTGGAAGAAGAACACATTCAAATCAGAAACAAAACAAATCTCTTTAAAAGTGATTTCTGAGTGGTGCAGGAAATTTCTGCAGGTGGTGGAGGAGAGACTGGTGCAGCAGGGTTGGGGGCCCAGGCAGAGAATGCAGATTTCTGTACTCAGGCCATGGTGTTCAGTGCTTTGGCATCAGTAATTATTGATGCCCTTGTAGCTATCAACATGTCACAAGTCTGCAAAGGGTTCAGCTGCCCTGGAACAGGTATGGGCACAGAGCAACAAGGGTGGCTGTGAACCTACAGCCTGTTGGTGGCATCCTGGTAAACAGGCATATAAGCAAAGACAGGGTGTTTATCTTTGGAAATAAAAGGGGCAGCTTTGTAAGTAACTGTGAAGTAACCTCTGGGTAGGAGTTCGGCCACGATTTTCCACTGATGTCAGTCTGGTTCTCCTCTTACTCTAACACAGAGTGAGGCATCTGTGCACTTACAGCCTGGTTTGATCTCTTCTATGGAAAGAAGTGAGTCTTCAATAAAATATGTCCTGGCACTGTGAAGAAATACAATTTTTATCTCTGTGAACAACAATATCAGCACTACTGGTATGTGACAAGCTTCCAACTTAACCCATACAGCTGTTGTGTGAGCTCTCCCATCTCTGAAGTCACCTCCAAGGCAGCCTGCAGCCCCTCCCAGAGCAGGAGCTTTGCCTTTAGTTACTAAGTGCCCACCAGCTGTTGTGCCAACACACCCTGGTGCCTCAGCCAACAGTGTTTGAGTGGGTTTGCAGGGCTGTGGGCTGGTGACCTTGCCTCTGAAGGCTCCCAGCCAGCTCTGCTGCAGCATGCAGGGCTGCCCTCACCCCGGGTGTGCTGTGAGGTGCCCCTGCCCCTGTCACATTTACCACGGAACAGCAAACACACGTGCTCAAGAGAGCAGCGCTATTTCTCCCCAGACAGACAACATCCTGCCCAAACCCTCATGGCAAAGCTGTGGCAGCCACAGGGGAGTGTTAAACACCCCTGGCTGGCTGTAAGAATACAGAGAGGGGTGTGCTCCAGAGGGGTGATGGGGGCTGTCCCGAGGGATTGGCGCTGCTGAGGGAGGAGGCGGCAGGGGAGCAGCCTGTGCGTGCAAAATCCCAAAGGAGCGGAGGGCACCGCTCTCTGTGCACACAGGAAACAAATCCTTTGACAGCCCCACCTGAGTCCAACAAACAGTCCATCCTGAATCCAACAAAGGAAAACCCTGGAATTCTGACTAAACCTTGGCCAAACTTGGTTCTCAAATACCACTCCAAGCAGCAAGAAATTCTGGGTATGCCCCGCTTGTTGGTGCAAGCTTTCATTCCCTCCCATTCCCACTACTTCACAAACACCAACAGCAAACTCTTTGACAAAAGAGTGCACTTGGTTCAATGAAAAAAAAAACAAACAACAAACCAAACCATAGAACACCATGGTGGGACCTCACCCTCAGCCAGGAGATCATCAGGAAGTAACTACCAGCAGTAGGCTGGTATTTTATATAGTCCAGCATCCACAGTAAGAAGACAGAGATCCCACTCCTGGGAACATGGAAAGGAATTGTCCTTCCCTAGGGACACTCAGAGAAGCATGTGGACAGAACCAGCAAGCTGAAGCCTTAGCCTGGAACCTGTCTGGGGGGAAAAAAAGGAAAAAAGAAAACCAAACTAAACCCCAAACAAACAAATAAACCACCCCAAAAAACCCCAAACCCCACCAAGCAAAACAAGTAGAAAGAAATTGCCCTGCTCCTGGAGTTATGGAGCTCAGAGGTACATATCAAGCCATACATTTTCATCCAGAAATCAAGAAAAAGAAGTGTGGGGGTCTACAAAGGAGAATGTGTGGCGTGAGCTCTGGGTCCAGCTCAGGACTGGTAGAGAGGAAACCACACTAATCTGGGTATCTGTATTAGAAGCAGGAATATTGTTGATTTTAAACTACAATAAAAGCTTATCTCTATAAGCTTTTATTTTTAACAGCATGAACCCTGTTAAAGCACAGTTTAGCACTCACCATCAATTAGATTATTTTCTAGGTTTTACAGTAGTCTGAATTTGTGGGTGCTGTAGACAAGAACCCTCAGACAATGCTTGGAACAGGGGGAAGCCAACAGACCTGGAAGCCCTAATGCTTCTGTAAGATTTAGGTGTCCTCTACAAATATAAATAAATATGATCAATAGATAAACTGCCACTAAACAGGACCTATAACATCTCTTCTGGCCCAGCCCTACCTCAAACACCCCTTGCAGAGATGCTGACACTCAATTTCAGTACTATCCATTGAGACAAATCCAAAGCCAGTGTTATTTAGCAAGAAAAGCTCATGAAGGATCTCATCCTTCTCTCACCGAATTCCAGAGGAATCTTGCTGTGGGTTTTAGCAGGGGCTGAGCAGAACCCAAAGCACTGAGCTGCATTGCTGTGTGTTCATTAGGAAAAACAGAACTAATAAGGGCTGGATTGACTTGGTGGAGGGGAAGGCAGGAGCAGATCCTCCCTCAGCGTGGATTTACCCTTCATTTTTGAGGTGTTTATACACAGCCAAAGAGAGTCAAGAGGTGTCTAATGACTTTCTAATCACAGCAGTCCTTGCCCCTGTGTGAGTGGGATGAAATCTAATATAAAGCTTGGCTCAAGACAATGCAGAGGTTCATAACAACTAATGAAAATAAATTGTTATTCTTTCTCAGAGCAATGTACTTTTATGGAATTTTATGGAATGATTGAGAAGTAAAACCTGGCTACTCTCAATAATTCAGTAACCCCTGCTTTCTCCAGGACTCAGACAATTGCTCCAGGCTATGAAATGCACCTGAAAAACTTTTGAGACTGTCAGAATTTAATCCAGGAAAAAAGTTTGAACAGCCAAATTGGTGGAACATTCCAAAACAGCACCTTCAACCTAGACCCCGCCCGTGCTTCTTCTTTCCTCTTGCTTAGTCAAAATCCACACCTTTTATAATTGCTCTCCCGGTCTGTTTTGATGGACATATGTTCTGGGTCTTGGAAAGACAAGTGTTAAGAGTGAACAATAACTTTTAACAGGACTACTGACCAGTAATGTATTGGGAGCAAAGTCTTTTAACACTCAACAGCTGCATCACTAAGGTTAAGCTTCCTCCATTGTTTGAGATAAATGTTCTTTTCCCTCTTTTTGTCTTAGAAATCACAGTTTGTGCATCACTGATGAATAGTTAAACCCCCTTTGTGCTTTCTGCAAAATCAATTCACACATCTCTGTGTGAGCAGATGGAGGCTTCATTACCTGAGGGTGTACAACTGCAGAGAGGAGCAAGTGAGCAGCACACAGACACCCACTCTCACACCCACAGACTTCAGGGTTATGTGGCTAAGGGGAAAACCAGAGATCCACTCCCTGCTCAGCTATCATACCTTCCCTTCTCTTCTCTGGTAATACATTATCTTTCATTCCCTGCCCTGGAATAGGAAACTACTTGCTTTGCCCTCTCTGGGCTTGGTTGGGCAACTGCTAATAGCAAACCTGTGCACTACCAAACCAGCTTATGATAGATGAGTAATGCGATGACTGACTCTCACAATGAATGGACAAATATCATGCATATAGGTTAAGAAAAGTTTTATAGATTTATAGTTATGTTTTACCCCCTCACGTGGTTATCAAGAGACAGCTGGAGTTGGGACATCTGGGAGGGCCAGCTTGTCACTCTGGCGACATCTGATCTCCAGTCAGGATTTGAGGAAGAGATCTCCACCTCTGGACAGTGAAGAAGGGGTTGATAGACAGAACTTTGGGAGGGGTTGAAGAGTTAAAAAGGGGAAACCTCCATTGTGAGGGGGCTGAGCACATGGTAGGAAAATCTTTCACTTCCAGGCTGTAACCTTCTTTCTTTATTCAGTCTTCTGTTGTATTTTTGATCAGGTTTAATAAACCTTCCTAAACTATGAAAAGTAAGTAGCTATTTCTCACAAGCTGTCAGCATGACTCTCTTTGGATAAGGTCATGGACATAATCCTGCAGCAGTGAAGGTGACCTGGCAGTGAGCACTCAGTGTTTATGGCAGCTGCAGCAGGGCACCCACCTTCCCATCACCCTTGGGTGTGTCCTCAGTGCTAACCATTTTACACAGTGAAAACACTTCATAGGTGGTTATTGGAAGGCATGTTATCTGCCATCTTCCAGACCTTTCTGCATCACAGGAGACACTTCCCAGGTGTGTAGTCTGAGTGTGCCCAGGTGGCCCAGAAGGCCGATGGCATCCTGGCCTGGCTCAGCCAGGTGTGGCCAGCTGGAGCAGGGCAGGGACCGTCCCCCTGTACCCAGCACTGCTGAGGCCACAGCTCCAATCCTGTGCTCAGTTCTGGGCCCCTCAGTGCCAGAGAGACATTGAGGGGCTGGAGCGTGTCCAGGGAAGGGCAGCGGAGCTGGGGAAGGGTCTGGAGCACAAGTGCTGTGAGGGGCAGCTGAGGGAGCTGGGGGTGTTCAGCCTGGAGAAAAGGAGGCTCAGGGGGCCCTCAGCACTCTCTGCAGCTGCCTGACAGGAGCGTGCAGCCAGGTGGGGGTTGGTCACTTCTCCCAGGTAATAAGCAACAGAATAAGAAAAAATGGCCTCAAGTTGCACTGGGAAGGTTTAGATTTTATTAGGAAATATTTCTTCACTGAAGGAATTACCAAGCCTTGGAACAGGCTGCCCAGAAAAATGGTGGAGTTGTCATTCCTGGAGCTGTTCGAAAAGTGTGTAGATATGTCACCAGGGGTTGGAGTGACGTGGTTTAGTGGTGAACACAGCAGTGCTGGGTTAACAGTTGGACTCTATGACCTTAGAGGTCTTTTCCAAACTAAATGATTCTATGATTGTAACTCTTCCCTGCAAGAGAGGGTCAGGGGTCCAAGTCGGTGCACTCTTTGGCTTGATTTGATAATATTAACAGGATCAGTACTTTGCCTATAGGAGCTAGGCAACCATCTGACACCTAATAGAACTGCTCAGGCTGGATGACATGACACTGACCTGTGTCAACCCTGGATAATAGAAGTATCTCTTAATCCAGCAGGAACAGCCAGGGAACCACACTCTGATACTCTGCAGAGCTCCTGTGGAGCTTGTTATGCTTTTGGAGAGAAGCAGAAATCTGTGCCAGGTCAGTCAAGAAACTTGTTATTCCAGGAAACATTAGAGGAATGTTGCTTCATTAGCTTGAGCTAAAGTTCAGTTTTTCCACCCCACACACTGATGAGGGCTGAAGTTGTTGATGATTACCTGGGAAATATAAGAGCACAAGAACCTTGCTAGCCTGTGTTGTTTCCTACGTGCAACCCTCACCGTAATAAGAAGTTATTGGTTTTGTGCCAATTATTTTCTGAGGGTTGCCAGCACGTGGCTGGGGTATGACCAGCCTGAGAGAACAGAAGGTGCTGAGGAAATGTCAGCCAAGGAGTAATGGAGGAGTGTGTGTGCTACAGGGGAGCAGGATGCACGGGATACCCTGGGCCAAGGAGCCTGCCTGCCCCCGCCCCCAGAGGCAAAACTGCATGCTCTGCTTACTGTCCCCCAGGCCATTTGACCTGGCAGAAAAAGAAGGTCTTGCCCCATGAGTGCCCTCAAAAAATGCAATTTTTTTTTTAATTCTTTAAAATATTAAACTTGGTTGGAGGGAAATGTGGCCAAGCACAGCCCCATTCAAATGTGGGGAAACTGGTAAAAGACAGGTCACAATGACTTAGAAAATGCTGTTGGGCCCCAAGAACTTACAGTGAGGTTGGCAGGACTCAGACACCACATCCAGTTAGAACAGGGCTGAACACAGCTGGAGAGAGATGTAGGGCAGAGAGCTTTCTACATCCAGTAACAAGTATTTTTTAGCATGACTGACCCCACCATCAGTTTTCACTTGGTTGGCAGTGGCACCCAGAATGGGACTCACTGTGATTAATCACCAAGGCTGGTGCTTCTGGCTTTACTGCACTAACCAGGCATAACAGAGCTGGTTTAGAAATGTCAGGGAAATACATCTTATTTTGGACAGAAAACTGCAAATAAAAACATGACTGTATAAATAACTGGGTTTTGCCAACCAACCTTAAAATCTCTTCTTCAGCTGCAATTCAGACAATTACAGATTTAAAAATGCAGTAGGCAAGAGCACAAAAATCCCATCTCAGTTTCATTAATAAGAGATTGTTTCTAAAATCAGGTTATTTGGGCTGCTTTCTTTCCCTCTCAACAGTCTTCTGTTCTTCAATCCATAACTACTCAGCTCACATCCAGGTTATCGTAATTGTCTAAGCCATGAATTTCATAAACACCTTTGGCACTTTAGCAGGTTGATGCCTGTAAAATTAACATAATCTCAGTAATAAATATTGCTGATCCCACCTGTAAATCCAACCTTGGATTTGGGTTGCAGTCTCATTAGTGCATGTCTTGTCCAAAACTCATCACAGAGGACATGCAGGAGGTGATGAGTTTTCTGACCGACCTCCTGAGTGCACAACAGAGACAAAAATTGCAGCCATCTGTCTGCAGCATCCCCAGTGCCCACCCTGAGGCACTTCATGACGTGTGTGGTACCCATTGAGCCCTGTCCCTGTGGAGGAAGGAAATTTGTTCCTCTGAAATCAGAGCCAGTGCCCACTGTCTCTGCACGTCTGCCACACTCACTGCTCTGTATTTTGTATTCCCTTTCTGTTGTGTTTTATTCACAAGTTTCAGATTCCCATCGCAGGCTATCAGGTTGCACATGACATAGCAAGTGAGAAAAAAGGCGTGTTGTGTTATTTGATCTCAGTCCCACCAGGTTTATCACAGACCCAAAAGTATTCCCCATAGGAGGCAAGGCCTTTTACTGAACAATGCACAGCTTGCCACACTGCACACATGGCTAGGTGCAAATCCTTATTTACTGGGTTGCTGAAAATTTAGCTAAGCTCCAGTTTGAAAAAAAAATAAAAAGATGTGACAGGATTCACCTACCCATGGATTTTGCAGGACTGTGTCTCTGCTAGTCCTTTTCTTCTCAGCAAAGTTTCCAGACACACAGGAAGAGTAGAGGGTTCTGCTCCCCTCTAAAACCCCAGAGATCCCCCCCTTTGCCACACAGATGGCCCCATCTCTGTGCTTCCCACTCCAAAGGCACCATTTGTGCACAGGACCCACAGGCTGAGCCCCACAGAGGGATGTGCCCAAGCATGGCTTCTGCAGCATGTTACTGGCACAGTCTGGATATGATCATCCCATCTTAAGAGGGAAGAGAGCTATGGGCAGGACAGCTGGGCCATACCTCCCCCTCTCAGGGCAAATAATGGCCCTGGGTTGTTTTTTCAATAGCACAGGCACAGCTGTGCAGGGCTAACACTGTGCCAGGTTGGTCAGCCTCACTGCAGCCTCGTGTCCCCTCACTCCTGTCCCTTGCCCAGCTCTCCAAGCCTCCTCACCTGGTACCCCTTGCCGAGCCTTCATTTGAGCTCTTTTGGGCTGGGATTAAAAGGAAAGTGTTAAAGTGAGCCTGAGAGAGGAGCAGCAGCTCCGGGACTCCTGACAAAGGGGATCCATGCTATTAACAGTGTCACAAGGGAACAGCTGTCCCACTTACAGTCCATGAAATATTTCTGAAATAAACTTCTGGAATGTGATAAGAAGGTCTGATAGGATATCACCTCCTGGAATTAACGAAGCACTAGAAGTGCTGTAAGGTCACAGTCTCGTGGCCCTCGTCTGTTGCTTGGATTTGTGGGGCAGAGGCATGTAGTGGAGAAGCCCCAGGTGCCAAGGGCCATTCAGGCACAGGATTGGCCATGGCCACATGGCAGCCCTGGAGGGAGGTGCCAAACACAAGCAGGTCTCACGACTCCAAAGGAGAGACACAGGCTTGTCTTCTGGGGAATGCATTGGGCACTTGCCTGCCCCTGGCTTTTGTGCATCCATGCAGGCTACAAGAGCATTCCCTCCCTAAGCTGGGCTGTGGATCTGTCCAGCCTCTCATGAAGGCTCTTCAGGAGCCCCAGTGCCATTGCAGTGCCTTCTGGAAGCAGCATGCAAACAGGACACAGGGGAATTGCCCAGCACCCATGGAGCCTCTGCTATGATCCCATGGTGTTGTAAAAGTGAAAGGCAAGTCAGGCAACTTGAGAAAGCCAAACTATGGGAAGCTCATGGCATTTTCCTGCTTACATTCTAGGTGCACTAATACATGCAGATCAGAGGAGGTGAATCATTAATAGCTACCCTCCTAATTTCGGGTGTTTCTAAAGGGTGGTGTGCTATACAGTTGGGAATGGCTGATAGGAGGCACACCCTACCACTGGAATATCCTGCTTTCTGCCATAGAAAGGGAATGCAAGCAGACTGGCAACTCCTAATTTCTCCCCAGCCTTTCAGCCTAGCTAGCACATCATAACCTAAAACCAGCTTGGTGACAGGAAGGCAGGAAGAGGAGGCAGGTCCATGTGCTTTAATGGCTTTACCTGACTCATGCTGCATAATTTCCTCATTCTGCATAATCCCAGCTACTGGAAAATGTCGGGAGTATTAAATTAGATGTGTTGGGGTTTGCATGCACCTTTTTCCATTCGGAACATTCCCTGAAAATTTCTGGTAAACATTCCTCTGAAAACTTCCCTGAAACCTTTTTTTTTTATTATTTTGCTGAAAAGCATTTAAGCTAAGAAAGCCTGGAGAAAATCGCTGACACTTTGAGTGAGATTTTAAAATGCCTCTTCTTCCATCTTCCTCTTGGTTGGACTGGGGAGGAATTATTCACAGTTTATTTCTCACTATCCTTCCTGAGAATGGTTCACTGAGGTGATGAATTTACATAAATTCATCTGATCTCCAAATACTGTACTATTTCTTAGTTTTCCTAAAATATGTTCCTAGGCAAATGTGAAAATTTCAGTAGAGAAGCAGTTAATGTTTACTGCAAATTGTAGCTGCAGTGAGCTCAGGGAGAAACAGCACAGCTGGCAAAACAACCTCCCTCTAGGGCCTGATTTAAGCCCCAGGAAATTCAGAGAGACTCTGTCAGGTTTTTAGTTCAAGCAATACTTATTCTGTCAATATCTTGGACCTTTCACACTCTTGTGAATATTGGATGGACCTGCAGGACAAGCTACTGCAAAAAAAAATGAAAATATTTTCATGTCTGCTTATTTCATTTGGACAAAAATTTCTTTGAAAAAATGTTGGTTGTTTCATTCAAGAGACAGAAAGAGGAAAGCCTGAGAATATTACCTACTAATAAAAAAAAAAGGGTTGGGGTTTTTTTCCCATTCAAAAGCATTATTTGTATTGTTCATATACTTTATGTTCTGTAAATGTCTTCTGTAAGAATCTAGGAAAGTTGTTTTTTTTTTAAATCTATTTTAAAAATTATTTTTCAAAAGAAACTACCAACTACAAATTCTCTGCTCTTTCTCTAGGTAGCAAGATTTCCCTGTTGGTACTGTGACTTTTTATGATTGTGAATATGGGTCTTTTACCAGACCTTTGGAGCTTATCATTCCTATGAGGAGATAATCTGAAGGGCTTGGTGTTTATGGACAGGCAAAGGACAGATTCCCACAGTTTATAGAGGGTTGAAAGCTAATCTTCATAGACACTGAGTTTCAAGCAGAGCTCCCCTCTTCAGTCATTAGTCCTTGCTGCTGCAGCAGCATCTGAAGAATTCTTTGGAGCTCACAGCTCTGCACATCCACACCAGCCGTGTTCCAAGGTGGTCCTGAGGCCTGGCAGGGTTCCTGGGACGAGCTGTGTGCTGTCCCACAGCCGAGGCACAATGTACAGCCAGGGCCTGCTGTTGACAGAGTGGCCAAGGCAACATCACGCCAGGGCTGCCATGGCCCTGGGCTCCAAAGCTCCCCCACAGCTATCCCTGGAATGTGCATCCATCCCTGCCACAGGACACCTGTCAGCTCTTGCTTCAAAATCTCATTAAGGACTGCCTGGGCATTATCTAATGCAGAAGGACTTGTTTGGATGAATTATTTCTACAGTGAGGATCCTGCAGTATAATGTTTCAGCTGAAGTTTGGTGCTCTTATTCTTCCAGGCATGGAAATCAAGAGAACAAATGGAGAAAGATTAGGAGGGCTAAATAACTCTTCACTGAGGGCACTGGTTAAATAATCCACTGTCACCTTCAGTCCTTGTCTGATTACTAAGAGGCAATCCCAAAATGGATACAGCTGATGAAATCAAAGTAAGAAACAAAACCACAAAAACCTTGTAAGTGTTCTAGGCCTGAAAAAATACCTCTTCACGTACAAGCAAAGTGTTTTAAGATATTTAAATAAGTGCCTCAGTTATACCGTGGAAGGAATGTGGGTGTGCAGTTAACTTGCAGCCCAGCTGGCACCACAGGAGGGGACATTGACTTCAGGGCTTCCTGAGAGCCAACTCCAATTTGGAACTGAAGGGAGCCAGGACAGGGAAGGAAAAACTCACCAGTGCCACTGGCTCTTAGATCCCAACCTCTTTGTTTGCCTAGTGACAAAGTGACAATATAATAAATGTACAGCTCTGGGGGTGGGGGGTGCCCATTCCCTCCTCCCCCTGCCTGGCTGGGTGCCGAGCTCCCCACAGGAGAGGAGCCACTCTGCAGCATCCCAACAAGTGCTTAAGTGCATGTTTAGCTCTTTATGAGTCAGCTGCTGATTTCAGAATAGCTCTTCTCACTCAGAGTTGAGTGCACTTGAGGAGCTTTGCTGAATCAGGCCACAGGCATATTGTTATGCAGGCATGTTATATTCAAATGGTGATGCCCTTAATGAATCTAGTCTTGTTCCAGCCATTTGAGATTTTGCCACTGACCAATAGAGGGCCTTTCTGTAGTCCAAGAAATGTCATGAAAATGCCAATTCAGTGAAGTGTAACCCGTTTCAGCTTTTTAGAAGCTTTCCATTCCATTAGCCAGAAGCCACACGTTCAGGCAGTACATGAAATGGCAATGTTGGATACCTAACCCTGGCTCTGTGTGTAGCAGGGTGACATCACGTACCATGGCCCACAGAGACAAAGGGACAGACCATGGCCCCGTGTTCCTGCAGTCTGGTCACACATACTCAGCCAAGAGAGGCTAAGGACACTTTGTACCTCAGTTATAGTCCCCATTTTCCCCAAACCCAAGTCCCTATCATCCCACGGGCCTTCAATACTGCATTTTACAGCACTGGGAGAAGCAAACTGGTCTTCCCTAGGCTGAGGGAACTGACTCCAGGTCTTTCATTTCATGTGAATACTGCAGTCATTTCTCATTGAGCTCCAGTCAAGCAGTTGTCACAACAGCCACCAGTGCCACCACTGAATTTAGTGAGGACCCTGTTCCTGGAGGCATGGGGACACAGGTGCAGACACCAATATATGGTCCAAGAGAACCAGGTGGCACTTCTGGAGACCTCTGAGTGAGCTGTGATGCCAACCCATGCCCCCTGTTCCAACCCTGGAGCCAAACATTGGAGCATGACAAGTATGGGCAACATGCAGGAATGTACTGTTGTTTGGCTTGAATCATTTGATGGGATACATTGGATTTGGGGCAATTCTGTTCTGTCTCAGTCCCTTTTCAGATCCCAATGATCATTACCATGGCTAGCCTGACAGGATTAATTTTGGGATCGCTGGCCATCTTCCCACAGGTCTTCAATGTCATTCTTTGCTCAGAGTCTCGTCCTGATGGTGGGTCAGTAAAGGAAGGTGCTGCCCTTGGACCAACAAGTGGAGCCTGTTGCAGCTTTGGTACCTGCTGGAGGATGTCAGAAGTCAGCCAAAATGAGGGCAAAGTACTCCATAGGGACACACAGAGAAAAGGCTCCCAGGAATCCTCAATGGGCCTCAAAAGTCCTGCAGCCAGGCTGGCCTTGCCAGAAGCAGGAGGTTGAACTTACTACCAAGAAATTATGATAATGGTTTCTAATTGACTTAGGCCCCGCTGGTTTTTGTTAATCTGGTCCTTTTGATTCTATTTTGTGTTTGGTTTCCTGGGATTCTTTTAATTGCTGTGATGTCTTCTTCAGTAATATGTTCTTTACCACCTCAGTTGTAGAAGTGCATGTCCTTGCAGAGGGAGTATTGGTTGGGCTGCTCCACATCAGCACAGTGTAGCCAAAACAGAGAAGACAGACAGCTAGAGAAGAGACATGCATTTTTATAACATCAGTAATAGCTTGCCTCCAACCTGTACATTGAAAGAAAGCAATTTCCAACTGCATACAAGAATTTTATAACATTTTGGCAATGGTAATGGCATTGGTAGGCACAATTTTTCAAAAGTTGAGTTGATAATCATCAAAGGGGCAAAACCAGCTGTAGTTGCACATTGGAGGTATCCCAGTAAAAAAAGTTTCCAGAGAGAGGACAAGTGCAGTGGCATAGAAATAGATGGGCTAAGAACTGTTGGCAAGACAATAGAAAATAGCACAAGTGGCATCAGGAACAGAGGAGACCTCCTGCCCCTGTTTGGAGAGGGTCAGTAGCATGAAAACATAAGGCATCAACAAGGAAAATCAGAGAAGAAGGAGACTGCCTGTGCTCTGAGCTCTCCTTCTGAAGAACTCTCAGGACCTCAGTGATTGTGAATGACCAGGACTGTAGCCAGCAGTGCAAACTGTTATCTCTGTGGTATCATTCACTCAGTTAATTTATGACTGTCAGGGACTAAAACTTTTCTCTCTGTAGTGGCAGTGCTTAATATGGTGCAAGAAATACCCATTTGCCGGTGTGTTGCTAATGAATAAATTTAGCAGAGATTTCATTTTAGAGTTAAGTTGGTATGATTTGCCAGTCTTCCAAATCCGTGGTCTTGAGCAGCCTGCAGCACAGAATGAAAGATATATTCAGTTACATAGGCAGGACCTACCCAAGCTGTAGCTGTATCTTGTGTCAGCTAAAATGGAAGTACAATTTTATTCCCACATTAACAGCTGCAGTATAGCCAAGGGCTACTTATGAACTTAGCAGTGATTTTGTTGCTGCCCTTTGAATTAGGACCTGGAAACCAGAACGTTCTCTTGACAGGTGAAACACAAATTGCTGGGTTAGGAGGTCATTTGCCTGATGGCTTTGCACTTCAAGACTCCTATTTTCAAGCACTTCTAACTATGCACATATGATTTTCAGTCTAAGTGAAATATTCCTGTTTCTAATATGCTTCCTCATGCTGGAGCTGCAAGAGAGACTTCAAAGGCACTGTGAAAATCATTATGAATCGCAAGACTTGACACACTCATACCAACTGAAAACTGAAGTTCTTAAAGATTCAACCTGGATTTTGATTGATAATGGGACCCCAAACATGTCAGAACTTTGAATCTGTTTCATCAAGGGCAAGGAATAAATCAGTCCACTGACTCAGCTGCAGTATCAGGGAAAGGGCTCAGACTTACAATAAGAGATCTCTCATTTCAGCTTCAGCTAAGCCTCAGTCTTTTCTGTTAAGAGCTCACTGATCAGTCTCCAGACATTTCCCTGCTTATCAAGCTTATCTAAAAACCTCATTTTGGTGTATTCTTCCCTTCTCATTGTTTGCAATCAAGCGTGGATGTTTTTTCCATGATCAGTATGAGCTCAATGCTGATAAAGATGTTCTGGTCTCGGTTCCTCCACCAAGGTGGCTGTAAACAACTGCAGCTCATCTGCCTTTGTAATGAAAGGATGAAGAGGAACGTGATTTGGAAAAGATGCTGTGCCTATTTACAAGGCCAGCTCGAGCTATAATTAGGCAGTGCTCAACTGGATGTGAAGGAGGTCCCTGAGCTGTAATGTAATACTTGTGTGGAACAGAGTAGAAACAAATTTGTAATGCCAGACCCAAAAACTGGATCAAATATGGAATAAAATTGAGCAGATGAAAATGGGGGGCAGGGTGGAGGGGAAGGAAATGCAGAATTAAAATCTACACTGGATTTTCTACCCACATTTTACACCAAATCTGCTTTTTAGCCTCCAAATTAACTCCCTCCATATCTAAATGCTTCCATCCCAGAAAGAAAGAGAGGCAAGAGCACAGACAGGGGAGAGCACTTGACAAGTTGCAACTATTTTTTAAATCTCATTAACTATTTAGCTTTACCTCAGGATGGGTAAATAAAAAAACATCCCTCAACTTGTACTTCTGTCTTGTGTCTGCCAGGCCTGATGGGGGCTCATGGTCCCTCCCCAGCCAGGGAGAAGTCTCCAACTACTGATAGCATATGGAGCAAAACCACATTTGGTAAAAAGGGGGATGAGCCAAAAGTACAGGTATTTGGAGGCTAGATGAACCCACAGAATCACAGAATATTCTGAGAAGGAAGGGACCCAGAAGGGCCATCAAGTGCAGCTCTGGAGTGGATGGCCCGTGGGGGATCGAACCCCCAACCTCGGTGATATTACCAGCTTGCTCTAACCAGCCCCATCCGCTTTATCTTGCTGATTCAACATTCTGCAAATTTCTGACCTCGTATTGATTTCTGATTTTAGTGGAGATGGTGTTTATAAGAACCAATTGTAACTTGACCTACTTACGCTTTCCAGATCCAAGAATAGCGTGCTTGGGATGCTGCTGCCTGCCGGGACTGGCAGCCGTGTCTCAGATCACTATCAAACATACTTGAAAGGGTGTTTTCCACTTAAGAAAGATGCCTTTGGCCTTTTTTTAGGTTTCACTTATTGATGGGAGGGGGAAAAATACTAATTTCAAGGTATTTATGACCTAAAATCAGCCTTGCAAGAAGTCGCCCTCCCTGTCCCTGCAGCAGCACTCAGCCACCTCTTCATGGTGCTCAGGGCTCAGCTGTCCCTGGTTCACTGCAGGCTGCACCAGGCCCTAATTTTACACCTGTCTTTCCATTATCCTATTCTGGGTTTTCTACTTCATTTTAACATATTTTTTTCCCAAGATCAAATGCACTCATGGGTTTCTGGTGACAGCCAAATAGCTTTGATTTTTTTTCTCCTTTTATTTCTGATTTTAATTTTTTCCTACTTTTAGGATTATAGAGCACCCTCTAGGGTAAGAGCTGTCAGATTTTTCTCCCTGAGAAACATTTCTATTTCACAAAATTGAAACTGAAAAAGAATCAATTACAAGTATTAGAAGTATTAGAAGGTGTGGGGAAGGCAGAGAGGGTGTGGGAAAAGGCTTGAATTTTTATTTTAATGAAAACAAAGGAGGAGCCTCCACTACCTCTTCAGGGGTGTGAGGGAGGCCAAAAGCGGCAGCAGGCTGTGCCCTGGCTCTGTGCCCTGCCGTGCCAGGCAGGCTGCAGGGCTGCCCCAGTGGTGCCATGGCTGTAGCACCCAGGGGCGCAGCATCCCACCCAGTGCCAGGGCCCGCCTCTGGTGCTTTCTGGGATGCTGAGTGCTCATTACACTGCACATTCCTCCCCACTGAGAGCAGCTGACAGGTCTTGATGACCAAGTACATGCTTCAGTGCTGCAGCTGGAGACACAAATGTTTCCTTGCCCAGGGAGCACTGGGCAGTGTAACAAGGGAGATCATAGAGGAGGCCCCATGGGGGTCCTTGTTGCATGGACACTCATGGGCCCAGCCTGAGAAAGATGGTTTGTGGTGCTTTGGAGCAGAGCCCAGAGAGTCCAGTGCCAAGGTGAGTGGTGAGGGCCAAGCTGAGTTAGGGAGAAGGTGACTGTCATGCCCTGGGCAGCCCTAGGGTGGAGAGGAGAGCAATCCTCCCTGCACAGCCTGGGCAGATCCTCTTCCCCTGCTGTCCCTGTGGCAGTGCTCTCCCTGTCCCCAGCTACGGCATCACTGCTTCCCACAGGTTTGCTGTGAGATATTAATTTCCCCTTTTCAGGCAGAGGACCAAGCAGGACATTCACTGGGGTGAGCCCAGGCCCCCAGTTAATTGGATCTTGTTCTGATGACTGTGGGGCAGCTTTCCACCATGGAATGTGGCTGTGAGGCATCTTCTCCCCTGCAGTCCCTGAGATGCACCCCAAGCCCTTTCCTTTCTGGCCACACAAACCACTTCTCTACCATGTAAATTTAACCATTTACACTAAGTGCCTAACAGAAAGTTAGAGCCAGACTCTCCATTCCCCAAACCTTCAGAGACTGAGGATAGGATTTATCCAACTCCATGCACAGATCTCCTGAAGGCAGAAGCTGGAGGATGGATCTCCATCACCTTTTTTTCTCCCTTGCTTCAGCTGCTGCTTGTGGAGACTGTGGCTGGCCAAGGACAGGCTGTGGTAGGGCATGGCCAAAAACTGATCCTGACTGAGAGGTCGAAACTTAGAAGATTTAAGACCTGTGCTCTCAGCCTTTGAGACACTAGCAAGAAAGACAGACTGTATTTATTCTCAGTGAAATATGATATTTATTAATGAGATGCTTATTTGCATTAAAATCAGAGGTATTTATTAATACTTGTCATTCATAATGGACATGTTTTGTAGAAACATGGTTTGATCCATCTTTCTTTGTCACCTGATAGCTGTTACTAACTGCCACAGCTTTGTGATTTGCTGCTTTAGAATATCATAGATCACTTGAATCACACAATTGTCATCTTTCTGACTGAGCACTGTAGATTTTATGAACAGGAATACCCTTATCTCCTTGGAAATTACATTTAGATAAGTTCAAATTTTTAATTACTACTTCTAATTTATAGTCTATTATCTATTTGGTAAATAAAAGTGCTTGACAGTGCCTAAAAAGTCATTTCAGTAAGTGCCCTCCCAAAGACACTATTACCTTCATGTTTTATTACAGTTGGTAATGATTCAAGATCAGATGTCACCAGGATGCACCAAGCAGTTAAAAAACAATAATACCCCTGTCTTAAAGAATCTATATCTATACTCAACAGTATAAAAAGAGATAGCCAAACATATAGGTTTTCTTTGCATTTACTGCAAGTAAATACATGGGGAAGAATAAGTAATCTAAAAATGTTACTGGAGGAAAAATCTTTTCTATTGACAAAATCAAATATAATGTGCTTAATTCAAATAATCTAGCAGAGGAAACTTCTGCACTCAAAGATGTGCAACATCATGTGACTCATTTGCTGTGTACTGGTGATAATATTCCCCACGTTGGTTTTGTTTGGCTTCATTGGCCAGTCCTCATCTTCAGGATGCAGCACCAGAGCAATCACCACGATGCTGCTGTGATGCACAAGGAATCCAGGGCTGTGGACTCTAGCTTGACCTGAATTACCTGGGTGGTTGCTTCTTTTGATCCAAGGAATTGAAGAAAATTGCAAAGTGTTTCTACTAGGAAGAAAGGCTAAGAGGTATGTTATTTTCCAAGTATGTAAAGCATTTTTTTCCCATGAGTATACAGTAAGAGACAATCAGGAACATACATTGTCTCTGGCCTTGACTCCTTCCACCCAAAGTTTCATGTTTTGTTTTTTTTTCTCATAGTTTCACAGAAAGTACTTCTCTGGTTGTCTAAAAAGCTGAACCTTGATGGTTTCCCTCTTTCTCTCACAAATATGCAGCAGCTACCACACCTTTCCTTCTTACTGAGGCTTGTCATTTAGAGCAGGGTCCAAACTCCTCCCTTCATCATAGAATCATAGAATAGTTTGGGTTGGATGGGACCTTTAAAGATCTAGTCTAGCCCCTGACCGTGCGCAGGCATCTTTCACTAGATCAGGTTGCTCAAAGCCTAGTCCAATGTGACTCTGAACTCTTCCAGTGTGGGCCATCCATAACTTCTCTCAGGAACCAGTTCCAGTGTCTCACCATCCTCATCACTTTGCCCACATGCAATAATTTTCCTCTATTTTCCTTGGTCTAACCAAGGGGGCATTCAGTCTTCCCTTGCTCCCCAAAATGAAAGCAGCTGCTGTGGCCAGAAGCTTCTGCATGCTGATATGACCACTCAACCCTGAGCAAATCCCCTAAGGATTTGTTAATTCCACTTCTGTTTGATGGTGTTTTGGATGCATGAAGTCAAAACACACAGAGCAGAGGCAAACACAAAGAATGGCAAATGTCCAATCCTTGAGTAAAGCATCAGCCTCTCAGAGCAGAATGTGTGTGGGACCAGAAAAATTTAAGCTACCACATCTGTTTTGACCTGGCTGGAAGCTACTTTGGCTCTAGAATGAAACAGGTCCTGGTCAGGGGGAGGGTATGGATAATGTCGACATTAAGCTTTTGATAGGCACTGCACAGCATGGTAACCAGAGAATTATCTCACAGGCTGCACACCCCATGTGTCCCCTCTGCAGTGACAGTGACCCCTGAGCTAGCAAACGTCTTTGATAGGAAGGAGATCTGCACTGAGATCTGAATCTAAGCTACCAACTTATTCTTTGCTTTGAGCTTCTTACTTCAAAAAGGCAGGTAAAGCCCTTAAAATGAAAACCATGGCTCTGTTTCCGTTTTTTTTTTTTTTAATTAGCAAGTAGCAGAGAGCTCAGTGAATGGAAATAGCATTGGAAATGAAGAAAATGCTTTATAGAACTACAGTAGCCAATTGTTTCAATGGAAAAGCATGCTTACTTTCTTGGACCCCACTTTGCCTGCTCTACAGCCTTGTTTTTAACCAGACTAATTGCTCTTGTTTCTGCAGGACTTCCTGCACACTTTCTGCAGAAAAGACATGAATGCACGCAATTGTCAGTGTTGATTAAAACTCATTTACAGCCTCAAAATCTGCACCAAGTTGTGCAGCTGCTCAGTTGAGCCTCAGACCCACAGCCCCTCCTCTGGCCGAGCTTGATGATATTGAGAGTGGCAACAGCTCCTTGCAGGAGTGCTGAACTTGTGCTGATTCTCTTCCCTGGTTTTCATTTAACCAGGCTCCTTCTCACAACAAAATGACAAATAAGAGCCCCAGGAACCAAGGGGATGTGCATGGACATCTAGTGAGTTCATAGTAGTGGTGCTGCTCTAAAACCTTGTCTCTTAGGTGATAAGGGCTTCTAGAACAAATTTCCACATGCCAAAGGGTTGCACAACAAAGTGCACAGTGAACAGAGAGGCAGTTGACCTTCCTTATACTTGGGAAAGGTGATTTTTCCCTCATCCACACAGGAAAGGTGATTTTTATTTGGGGATACATTGAAGACAGGGAGTGCTGGTCTGGAACAGCTTATTTGCCTAGGACAGGGGTATTACAGCGACCTGTGGAGGTCGCTGGGGTGAGAGAAGGATAAGAATCTTGTTTGATGATCAGAAGGCTGGATTTATTGATATATGATATATAATACATTATTACTATACTAATAGGAATAAGGAGAGAAGTTGCAGAGACTTGCTAAGCTAAGAATAGAATAGAAAAGAATCTAAAAACAAGAGAGTTCTCTGTCCTGTGTTCCAGAGAGCTTGCCCTGTGATTGGCCCTTAACTGTACACATGGAACATGAACCAATCACAGGTGCATCCTATTGCATTTCACAGCAGCTGATAATCATTGTTTACATTCTTCCTCTGGGGCCCTTGCTTCCCAGAAGATGCACAAATCCCAAAGAAAGCATTTCTGTGAAAAAATGTCTGCAACACAGGGGTAGGCTATCTGCCATGTGAGACAAAAGCGTCCAAGAGCTCTCATGCTCTACCTAAAGGAAAGGCTTCCATAACATCCCTATTCTCCATATGGGATTTTCATATGAGAAAGATAGAAAAGCCTGCTCAAGAAGTTTGCATCTCACCATGCCTCAATATGATACCTTAGTGACCTCTTATGCAGTAGTAATTTCTATGGTACACATTTCTTGTAGAACAAAAATAAGATATCTGCAAAATGGCAAATGATTGTGCTTCCATCTATCTACTTTCTTGAGCTGAAAAAATGTGAGAAACTTTCCATTTCCTGAATACACAATAGATATGTTGCTAGAAGAGCTGGATCTTGATTTGAAATATGAATATAACTTTCAGATCAACTCCAGGTCTCTGCTCTCTTGAAGAAGGGATCCAAGCCAGTTAAATCAATGTACCATTGGATATGGAGCTTGACTTACTTTTTCCTCTAGTTTCAGGACACCAAAGCTCAAAGGTATGCCATTACTGTGAATTCTTGCACAAATAGGGGAGACTCAGGTCCCAGAGTGTTGTCACCACCATGACTACATTGTGAAGAGGTTGTGGAAGTTTTAAATGGAGAAACAGAGAGTCGGTTGTGACAGCCAGGTTCAAGTATTTAAGTATCATGAGCCACATTCCCCCAGGTCCAAACAAAATTTTCTTTAAATAACAAAGGCATTCTCTTGACTTAGGCTGTTGTTATTCCTTTGATCATATTTCCTCTGCAAGCACAAGGGCAAGAAATTTACGTTTTGTAAAAAACAAGACCCTAATTTCAGATCTTCAGAACCCACAGGTTTAAAAGTGGGTTTAGCCACCAAGGTGGCTAAAACCATCACAGGCATAGTGTTAAATAAACCTGTCTCCAAATGGTACTTTGTTTCCCCAGCTCATTCACTTGGTAACTGGACTTCTTGTCTTCTCTTTTCTTCAGTGCCATTTTGTTTCATGTACAGAGGGGAAAACAGTGTTTTAGAGGGTAGCATGATAACATTCTTGCAAGTGGGTCCAGAGTCTCTTTTTCTCCTTTGAAATCCTTTAGATTATGAGATATTTTCAAGTTTAAAAACTGCCAGGGAAGGAAATTTCTTCAGAAGTGTCCTTTGAGTCAGAGATGAAAGTGGTGCCCAGCAGGTATAGGCTAGCAATAGTCAAAGAAAAGATGAACTCCCAGCAGAAGCTATGAAGTTCACTCCCTCTAGTTCTGCTACTGTATAAGACTACATCATTCTTTATTTCTAACCTTTTCTTTTTCTATCCACTGGCTGTACCAATAAATGTGCAAAAAGTCTGCCTCTGAATCTGCATTCTTAGCCTAATTTTCCTGCTGTTTATGATGTTTTCCCTGAGGACAGGAGACAGACTACCAGCCAATTCATGCAGTGACCCAAGCTCCATCAAGGGGTGACACATCTGGACACCTCTGCAGAAGATGAAGCACGCCCCAGGGCTGTGGGAGCAGGCACCAACTTGGACCTCAGGAAGGCAATATTCAATTTCCATGTTTAGCAATGATCTTTTGATAAATCAGTGAGTGTTTAAGATCTTCTGCCTTAATAAATTTGAGGGTTTGTGAAACTGCATTGATAGTCTCTGGAATTGTCCATTTGGATGCAATGCTATGAATGAGGAAATGTTAAGATCCTTTTGCAAAAGGGAACAATTTACTGGGAAGGCAGGGTAAGAGCATCTAAACATAACAAAAGAGATGCTGGTGGTGAGAGAAGTGCTTCTGGGAAACCTGCTTTTATCTCCTGCAAATCTGTTTTACCATTTCAGCTCATTTTCCTCATTTGCCCTCACCTCATCCCGCACGTTTGATTTAAACCTGAGACAAGGACCAAAATATGAACTCTGTGTCCATGACTTTCTCATACCATCTCCAGCTTCCCCAAGAAAGCTGCAAATATGCAGAGGAGAGTGACACAGAGACACCTGTTCTGGCAGAGCCAATTAAAGTGTTGGTGCTACAACATAAAATCAATGTTGCACATTAAAGGGTCCTTTAATGGACATCAGGGAGGAAATGACATTCTTGTCTGGCTAGATGAATTAACTTTTAGATAATAATATTTAGATATTAGTATTACTAGTCCATTTTTAACTCCCAGCCCTTTAGGATTGTTGAGGAACAAACCCCTTATAAGCTGTTTCTAACTCCAGAAACACAAAGGGGCTGCTATAATACCTGGAAAACCTGAGTTTGGTAGATCAAATGACCATTCATAGCCAATTACCAGAGCTGTGGCAGACTGACTCCCCTGGCTCAGCTCCTGGGGTCTCAGCTATCAGTACAGTTGCTCAGACAGTGGCAGTTTCATTGTGTTATTGAGAACCTGTAACAAAATACCTTATTTCCATGCTCTCTGAGTAACCTGCACTCCCTGCACCCCCTCTGTGCCAGTACTGCAGGCAGAAACCAAAGAAGCCTGGGCTGACTCCTGCCTACCCAAACAGCAACCAACACCCCTGCATGCAAAATGCCTTAAATACACTTCTTCCAAGTTAACTAAGTGTTCCTGATGCTCTCTGATAAATAAAAGCCCTATAAACTGTTCCCAGTAGTGAGCTGAGAGAAGTGCATCTGAAGCCAACTACTTTACACTGAAGTTTTATATGAAGAATATGCTGAAGCTTCATCATAAATAATTAAATACCTTTCTAAACTATTAATGCAGCTTGTTGATGGCTTCTGTTTTGCTTGTGGTGTTTCAAATGTGTTGACTGTAGGCAAGTATAGATCTTTATCTAGGATGAAAAACAGCTTTGAAAATATTAAAACACCTTTGCAATTGAAAGCCTTTCTCCAGACAGGGACAGGAAACTGAAGTGTGCTGTCTGCAAGACAGCACTCCTAAGAAGGATCTAAAGATCAAAACAGAGCTCAGTAAAGTCACTGCAAACAAATTTATTTGGTGTTTGACCAGCTAATGTCAGCCACTTACAAAACACAGAAGTTTAACTGCACAAGGCCACCATCAGAAATATGCTGAGCTAGACAGAAATTGTCTGAAGCAATAACTGTCATTATTTCCAAACTAACTAACACCAAAAGTGATTATTCAAGGCATCCAGTGCTTGGAATCAGGTACAAGACTGCAGTCTACATCACGTTTCCTTACAGCTCCCCTCCATTAGAAAGGGCTTAAGGGTACCAAGGCAGGTGGTATCTAACAGACAAGTACTATCCCAGTCTCTGGAGGCTGCTATGATGTTGCAAATTATCAGAACTGTATTTTTGAACTTGGAGAAGTTTGACAGAGGTTTTCCAGTTATTTTTCTGTTCAGAAAGATTTGAATTTTTTAATCAGCTGATGAAGGGTTGCACAGAGAATCCTGGAGTATTCCAGGCTCAACCTCCACCAAGCAGAGGGCACAAATGTCACAGCTCTCATGCCAGATTTATTAAAAAATCCCTGTCTAAGCTCACTCTACTAAGAATGATCTCACAAACAATTTTTGTTGAGCCACATGCCCTCTGCCCCAGACAACTCCAGGCTGATCCACAGCTAATATTTCTGCGCACTCTGGTGATGATGACAGCCCACAGTAAATGTCCAGTGGATTGCATTAGTGATTTCATGTCAAAATAAAAAGGTTTACATGAAAGGAAAGAGGGAAAACTAAGCTCAGAATCAAAATAAAACATTCTGCAAGCTTGTAAATAGAGTCCCAGATGTGGAAAAGCATCCCACCTCCCCTAACCCCACGTCCTTGCCTTTGTGCTACTGCAGTAAAACAACCAATTTCAAAATGCCAGCATTAAATCATCTCCTGTGGTGCAGTAAACCTGCAGATGAGCACTGCTGACCTGTCCTACAGAACACAGGGAGCTCCTGTTAGTGCTGCTGTCTGCTGGGCTGGCTGGGATTCCCATGTGCTCACGGCTGCAAGGCATTGGAATGCTGGAGCCCTTCTGCTCTGATGTTTGTGTTAAATGGGTTGTTCATGTAAATACCCATGTAAATGGTCAAACTCATTATTTCCTCCTGGAATGGTGCTCTATCTGTTCCAGTTAGAAGGGGCTGCCTCTGTTGACTCCTGCAGCCTGCCTGCAGACCTGTCATTGCAACATGATCTCCAATCAATTAGCCCACTTCAAAACAAAATGAGAATATTGAGTGTCACCGGCAGATGGTGAAGATCTGTACCAAGCAGATAAAGTCCTTGCATATTTTTGAGGAATGTGAATGAAAAGAATAAGAAGAAAAACATGAAATGTTGCTCAACTTAGGAGAAAAATCATGTTCTGCTTTGGCTGCACAGGAATAGCAGAGCAAGGAGCAGGGGCATCAGAGGGGGTGTTTTCCTGCAGCCTGAGCTGCATCACTGAGATTCCCAAAAGCCTCCACTCACAAACAGAGCCTAAGGAAAGTAATTAAACTCTTGAGTACTTTGCAATTCAATCCAGTTACCGTGAGTAATGCACAACTTTTGCCCCACCTCATATAGCACCAATATTTTTTGGTATCATGTTGGGGCACAGACATTTTTTTGAGTGTCTGGTCCATCTTCCAGAAAGGGCACTTAAAAAACTACCAGAAGGCTTTCAAATTGTTTTTGTATAACACTATTGGTCTGGATACTTATCTTGGCAATTTAGCATCAAAATGTCACTGATCAAAGAGCTGGAATTCACACTATTTTCCTTTTCTTGAGGAAGCAATAAGATTAACTAGGTTATTAGAATAAAATCTTAACAGTGTATGTACTCACAACATTTTGCTCCCACTAATTAATTTCCAATGGAATACCCTGCCAGAGGATCAGCTTACTACTGAGAGAGAGAGATCACAGCACACAGAAGCTTAATTGGATGGGAAGTGGGCCCAGAAGGACACAACTCCACTGCATCGTGATGCTGTGTGGGATCAAAGGCTGCCAGGGGCTGGGCAGAACCGGAACCCCGTGAATGTGGCTGCAAAGGCAGGTGCCAGGCTTTGCTGGCAGCAGGGCCATCCAGGACCTCACAGCCCTGCCAGACCGGGCTGCCAGCAAACACTGATGGGGACATGGCCCTTGTGGGCCAAAACTGACCCTGCTGAGGCTGATGGCAGAAAGGGCAGACCAGCGCATTCAGGTTCTTTTTAGCCAGCTTTGGTCAGTCAAACCAGGAATGTGACCAAAATTCATCCAACAGAAGCATCCACATGGCAATTCCTTACTGCAAGGGGTTAAATTGGCAGTTGTCATCTGCTCTCTCTTCCCTGCTTTAAGGGAAGAGTGTGAAGGATTTGGTCACAGGTCAGCATCTGTCCTGCACTGACTTTCAGGCCTGTCATGTTTTCAATACATGGCAAGCACCTCATGGACACAAACACATCAGCATTTTCTGGAGGACGTGAGGCACAATCCTCAGTTTTTCTGTGAGGCTAAAGGTCAATCCAGTAATGAGTAACTCAACATGCAGCTTCTCCAAATTACAATCAAAACTGAATATTGGATAATTTAAATGAAATTAATCCATCACTTCTGTTAACTGAACTGTGGTTAAATGACCTGGGGCAAATTGAGGCAGACCCTGTGGAAAACTTCTTAGCACTACAAGCAAATTAAAAAGAAAAATGCAGGTCTTCTTAAAAACAGTCTTAATTCAGTTTGTTATAAACCTGACTCCAAGTTCTGCCAGCAGCCTGATAATGCTGCTAAAAGACAGTTGTACTCTCCTGCAGAAAGAAAGGAAAGCAGTTCTTCAGTTCTCCTCATTCAATACTGAGGTGAAAGGTCCTTTTCTTTACAAAAAAAGTTACCAGCTCTCAGTAGACCATAATCCTCATGATGGAGTCTTAAGGTTAACAGCCTGGGTTGGGGCATTAATCTTTTGAAATGTCTCTCATGCTTTGATAAATCATTCCTTTCCCTCAATGCAGTACCTTTTTTCCCAGCAGCTGTTCAAAAATGAATGAAAAATCTGTGAAGGAATTGTAGACAAAAGAGAGCAGACACCTCAAACTTCCAAGGAGTTTTGAGAAGACCTACAGAAAACCCAGATGGGTGTGTGATACATCACAAATTTTATTAGCAGCAGTTGTAGCAGCTCATGAGCCTCTGAAGCATCTCACCCCCTGCTCTGGGTGACTCATTTCTCCCTATCCCAAACACTGCAGCCCCTCACAGTGGAAAATACTGACTTTGCAGAGCAGCATTAAGGGATGAAGAGCATGCACTCTGAAAATTCCCATGCTGTCCTTTAACATAAATAGACCTTGCTGGAAGAAACAGGGCCCAGGAGTGTGCACAACTTGACATTTGAGAGATTGTCCTCACACAGCACTAATGAATCTGCACTAATGCTCATCACTGGTTGTTCCTGGGTGAAATATGTGCAGATTCCTGACATCCAAGTGATTTGTTGCAGAAATCACACAGCAGAGAGCAGCAAAGGACATTATAAAAAGAACCTAGAGCATGGGTGAGGTGGGCCTCCCACATTTAACCTTGCTCAGTCTCCTGAAAAGGTGTCCCAACAGGATCATGGTGCGTATGAGGAAGTAGGGGAATTACTGGATCCTTCCCTACTGACCTTGCTTGTGATAACCAAAGGTGCAACTAACGTCTGCCAGAGTCTTCACTGGGTGAAATATGGAAAATAAAGTAAGGACTGGCAAACTGTGGCCTGTGTTGGCTGAACTTCCCCAGGCAAAGTCAGGGAAGACACAGAGCAGTGCAGAGCAGCAGCTCATCCTGGAAGGCAGATCCATGAAGTCCCAGCCTTTAAGGAGGGAAGTGTAGGTGCAGGGACACAAGTTGTGTCACACCACCTGCATGCAGAGCCAATCAATGGCTCTCAAACATCTCAGTTTCCTTGCTGACCCCTGGATCTTGCTGCTCTGATCATCCAAGCCAGCATCCTCTGGGACCAAACCCCACCAAGGGCTGCTCCAGGTGAACAAGGATAAGTTCTGTGGGCCTCAGACAGAACTTCCCACCACCTGCCAGGGCCTGTGAATATCCTCAGTTCCATGAGGTGAGACCATTCTGCTGATTGACTATGGCATATCCTTCATGCTTTCTCAGACTCTGCAACTAAGGAACCCCCAAAATGAAAACCAGCATCTCAGGGATTTCCCCTGAGCCCAAGGAGGATGAGGGCTGAGCACCATGGCAGGGGAGGCAGCTGTTAGCACATCTTACAGCTCCACACCACTCCAGGAGACCAGAGTGTGAGCACCAGGCAAGGTCCATGATGATCTACAGTCTCTCAGCAGCAAAACCTGCTGTTACTGCAGGTCTGTTTGTGAGGCAGCCAGCCTGACAGAGGATTTCTTTTGTTCCCAGTGCTTTCTCCTTTCTGCTGAGAAATGTTTTCATGGCAAGAAATGTTAAGAAATATATTAATATAAAGCAAAACAGGAAGGGGGAAAGCAAATGCAAAAACTAAGTTAAATGTGGTGTTTTCATGGTGTCTCTCAGGACCTTTTTCATATCAGCTGTCATGAAGATGGGGATACCTTCCACTTTGCAGAAGCAAGACTGTTGTCATCTTATTGTGAAGCTCCCATACCTTCTCTGTGATTTTGCATGGGCAGCTCCTCATAGCACTGACTCCTTGTTCTCCACAGCACAACCAACAAACTCCAACTCCCTCCTCACCCAGCTAACCCACTTTTGTAGCACTCGTCTTCTTATTGGACACAGCTGTGGCCTGTTAAGGGCAGGGCTGTTCCTAATCTTTGGTGATTAGAACAGCTGCAACTCTCCAGGTGTGAGACTACCTTCTGCACTATCTTTATTTTCTTAGATTCTATCCCTCCACACAAGACCTCAGCTGTGGCTGAAACTGCAGTTTTGGCTTAGGGGCCAGAAAAGGCCCTCTTCTATTTACTGGTGCAAACACATCCATAAAGTCGTGTCAGTGACCTGGCTCTGCAGAATGTGTCTCATACAGTGCTTTGCATCCAGAGTTGAAGCATCCCAGATTTACATGGCAACCCTGCACTTGTTGTCTGGTTAAAATCCTCACCAGAGTGGAGGGCTGAGCTAAGTCCAGATCCTGCCACATGTTCCTCACAGCCTGCTGCAAATCCCCTCCAGGAAGTCATCACCTGTGTATCCCAAAGTGGGCTCCAGAAAGTGAGGCTGGACCCAGGTTTCACTGCAGTTAAGATGATTTGGGACCTACACCTTCACTCTGTCCTTGTGAGCACAGATGATGCTGCAGAGGGCCCATGGCAGCTTTATTGCTGCAGTAAATGCTCTTTGCAGAGACCAGGGGACACTCACCTTTGGCAGATGATGTTCCACTAGAAACCAAGACCCTGGGAAAGCCACTGCAGCTGCAGTGCATCCCAGCCAAGAGCTAGGATGTTCGAGACCCATTGGTTGGCTCCTGCAGGCCCTTCCTGCTGCCCCAGGGGAAGCCCCACAGCAGCTCCTGCAAGAGTTAGGTGAAGGTGAGGGGTGCCCAGCCCCCTGCCCTGTCTCCTGGTGCTCCTGTGCAAAGAGAGCAACAGCTCTCCACAGCAACTCACTTCCTGCCTCCCTCAGACTGAGGAAAGCAAGGGGGATAAGAGCAAAATCTCTCCGACAGAGCACAGTGTGTGTCGCTGCCCATGAGCTGAGCTGGCATCTCCCGTCTGCGCGCACAACACCCGCAGGTCGTCCTCAGGTCCTGTTCAGCTAACACGGACATTTCCATGGCAGCTCGAGCAGACAAACACCACAGGAAGGAAGCAAGCACATCTTTGGTTCCAGTTTCACTACATTCATAACCTTAATATCACATTAACACAGCAAGGGCATTGGTGCTGTAATTGCGTTCCAGCTGCCTGAATGCTCCTCTTAATTTAGTCATGCTACTTTAGCTTTGCTGTGAGTTACAAATCATTCTTGCTCTCAAGAAGCAAATCAATTTACAGATGTTGCAAGAGATAGGATTACCCAGTAGGTTTTCTTTTTTAAACACTTGCAATGTATAAACTTTATTAAATGAAAGCAATTTCTCCAGGGAAGTCCAACAGGCACTTACACTGTTGGACACAGAGGCAAACAAAATGCAAAGGTTTTTGAGCTTCAGGGAGCAGCACAGCCTCCTTGCAACTGACTTGAAGGAATTCTGCCACAAACAATACAGCAAAGCAAGAACACACAATGTATCCTCTACCTGTGCAGGTTTTTAAATGCTCATTGATTTTCAAGGGTACAGATATTGTGCATATACATATATTATTATCAGTCCATGAAGCGTTGGCTTGTTTGAGATTGGTGCCATCTTTTTAACTCTGAACAAGACTTCTCAGTCAGTTTGAATTTTGCCATTGTTTTGACAAGGAAAGGTGACCCAATAGTTTGAGGCTGAAATTTAAAACATTCATAAAACTTCGTTACAACGATCTATGTATGGATGAGTTATCCAGTTTATTAAATAATAATAATGGATTAAAGCAAAACCAGTTTTTTCTGGACTACTTGCAAGCAGCCATACTCTTGTGCAGCCTTTTTCTGCCACATTTATCCCATTTCAAATCACCCCCTTGGTTATGCATTTACTGAATTACGTGGTTGTGCTGGGGAAGCTGCACTTTTGCCTGTATGATCGCTGTTCCTAATTAAAATAATTAGAAACAGTGTCAACAGATGGTGCTGAAGAGCAGCAGCATTGCCCTGGACTGCTGTACAATCAAAAATATTCCAGAGAACTTCAACCACTGCTGATTACATAAACTTTCAGTGATGGGTACTTCTGGAGATATTGCACAGTTTCCAGGCATCAGTACATAATAAACTTTGGTATTTCTATGGAAACATCGTAACACCTCAAATAAACATCAGCATTTCATTTTGTACAGTAATAATATGTCTCTAATTTTTTTTTAAGCCATCTTCTTTAATGCCTTCTTTGGAAGTTGTCTTTGTCTGTAATGCAGTCTCAATTCACTTCAGAGTACTCTGAAGACTGTGGTACTATGATTTATGGGGATGAAACACACATTTCACCCGTAGTGCCAGTGATCCTTCTGCCTTGCTGCACAAGCTCTGCTCCTGGTACTGACACAGGGAGACAGGCTGGAGATGAGCTGGTGAAACAAAGTCTGTTTTGAATTGGGTGATGTCATGAGCCTCAGTTCAGTGATACTGACCCCAGGCCATACATTCAAGATGAAAATATCACAACTGCTCCCAGCTGGCACCTTAGCAATACATCAGTCTTGAAGGGCATGGAAACCTGCTTTTGGAGGCTGTTTACTCTCAGAGAGCTCTGAGAACTGTAACTTTCTTCACAGTTTATATATCCGAGAGCCAGTTCATGAAAATAAAATCAATCCTCCTACTTCCACAAAGGATGAATTCAATATTGCTTTGAGAATTTAATCAAGATTTTAAAGAAATGCTGCAACATTACTAAAACCTATACCTTTTTCTGATTTAGGCTGGGATAGAGTTACTTTTCTTCCTAGTAGCTGGTACAGTGCTGTATTTTTTACTTGTGAGCAATCAGAAGCAATATGTTGACCCATGTTGTACAAGAAATCAGGTTTTTCCCTCTGGCTTTTTTCTGTAAAATCTATAACTTTCAGTCTTGAATGCTCTTATACAAGAGAAAAATTAAATTGCATCAGGAGAGGAGTGAAGGATGCACATTTTAGATACCACTACACACAAAACCTTGTTGAACCTGCCATGGGCTTCCCATAGCTGCTAAGAAAATCTCTCTGTGCCTCTTTTATCTCTCACATAAATTGTAAAAGGTTCAGTTTGTATAGCCCCTTACTACAGACACCAATGTCCATAAGAATGGGACATTGCACTTGGCTGGGATCTCTAGGTTTGGCTTGACTCCACTCAAAACAAGCAAACTCAATAATTAAATATTGGCATCTCTAAGGGAGGGCTGAATTTCTCCTTCCAAGGACTGCAAAGAGAGAGCTCGAGAGGGTGAGGTTCCAATACCTTGGATGCTGTTTGTCTGATGAATATATTTTTAGGTGTAGCCTCAAGTTAAACATTAAATCTCCAACATCACAGCTCATTGGATTCTCATCAGGTATAACACTGAAATTGCCAGAAGGCTGTATTTTGGTGAATGACCAAACCAGTCAGAGCATCCTTCACTCTGCATTTTCTGGAGTCTCTGTCTGCCTGCTCAAAATTGTTCATGATTGATCAGAGAGCATGTGCAGTTTCTCTCTGTCAAACCTCCTAAATTGACTGAAATAGATTGCTCCAAGACAAGCATATATATAACACAATGAAATATCCCACAATAAATAGTGTGAATGAGTGGTGCTGACAAGAACTGATGTGCTTGTTCCAAACATCACATTGTACAGAACTGAGTATGTGCGACCTAGAAAAGGTCAAAAACCTTAAAATAGCTGATGTCCACAAGCCCATCCTCTCCCTCAAGCTCTAGAGATGTTAGGACTCAATTAATGCCACACTAATTTCCTACTTCCCAACACACCGTGACATTTTGATGCCAGATAACTTTTGCTGTTTTGTAACCAAACCTTGGAGGAAGGCTGGATGTCACACATTTTTATTTGGATTCTTGCGTTTAATGCAAGTGACAGATGGATTAATTTTTTTTTTCTCCAGCTTATTCCAATATTCCAGAAAGATTTATGTTAAAGACTCACCTTGTCTCAGAGGTACCAGAGGATCTGGCATATGTGATTCCTTGTTTCCCCACGAGCAATACCTGTGTCATTTATGCTCTGGAGCAATGCATCTTTCTTCAACAGTCTGCACTCACTTCCTTCTGATTCATGGGACAGACAGCAAGGACCACTGATATATCTGGCCCCCTCCCACACAAAGCAGGTTCAAGGGGCCAGCACCCCATGCTGAGGACCCTTTAAGGTCAGGCTTCAAATACCCCATGTGCCCAGAGCTTGGACCACACCATGGTGCTGGTTTGTGATGCAGAACTCTTCTGCAAGGCAACTCTGCCTCCTCTCCACCCAGACAGCCATTCCATGGGAATGCAGTAGAAATTTAAGGTGATGAAAGGCAGGACACTAGGTGTGCATGACCACCAGTATGTGGCTGGCCACTGTCCCAGGCTGCCAGAGGAGGTGCCTGCATCCAGCAGGATCACAAGGAGATAAATGGGAGCCCTCATGAGGATGGCAAGAGCACAGAGTCATCTGATTGGATTGACAAAAAATATCAACCTTGTCCTCACTGAGAGCTTGAAAGACCTTCTTGGTAGCATTAGCACACATGAATCTCAGCTGCCCCACAATACTCCAGGAACTCTTTTGCATGGCGTAAAATCACAGCATAAGATATTAAATCACAGTCTGTATCTGTGAAACAGTTTTAAAGTTTTCAACTCAGAATATAAGTGTCAAATCACTAAGGTGTCCCAATGTCTACACTGGGGAATCTAAGCTGCCCCACACTGCTCTACTCTCCTTGCAGAAGTCCTGTCTGGCCCAATTTGCTTGAATCTGATTCCAACCTCTTATTACAGTCAGATTTTAAAAGCCTTGGAAGAAAAACGCTAGGCTGTGGATTTTAAAACATCCAAGCCATGTTTTACACAATTTTGGTTTCAGTGGTCTATATGCTGAGAAGATGAGCTGCTGCCTGAGCACTCTCACCACACCACAAGATGGTCCCATGTTTTGAAGACCAAAGCCACAGCCAATACACACTCCCATGCACTTTCAGATAAAATCTACATTATGTTACATTGCTTTGTGTTCTGATGTTATGACCACATCATTTTAGAAAATAAAATAAATACCATCCCCCCTCAAAAAGAGCATTCTACATGGGAGAGGACCCAAATGCTTTCCATAAAACAGCACCTGCTCACACTTCTGTGCATGAATGACACAGTGAAAAAGCAACAACTGTTGCTGCAGTATCTGTTGAACCTTTGTTTTCCTTTTGTAAATAACAACCAGGTAAGATTTTTCCAGGAAAATATTACTTGAATAAACCAGAAGCACAAACCCATTCAGTGTCATTTAATCACCAGTATCTTCAGAAAATGTCACATTTCCTTCTAGAGCAAAGTTTAGCCAGTAAAAGGTTTCTTTAATTGGCAAAATTAATGAAAACAATTCTGAACAGTAAAGAAATCTTAGCTTAAAAAATGAGTAAACCAGGACCAAGTGTCCAGTTGCTGAATACTTTATTCTTTTTTTACTTCATACACCTGAGCTCTTAAGGCTTGTACAAAATATAAAATAAAATAAAACACCAGTATGGTTTTACCGATCTTAAAACTGCAGCCTTGTATTTTTTCATCATTTATTGTAAATATAAAGAGGGGTATGAAAATTGCTAGTGTATCTACTGGAAGCATCTAACCTTTTGGATATTATGTCATTATTGTTGCCATGAGAGTTGGCTTCGTTGATTCAATTTTTTGAAGAAATGCCAATTTTATTACAACTCTTTCAGCAGAAATGTGTCCCATTTCAGGCAGAAATTCACTGAGAAGTGAACTTCCATTCAAACCTCGTCCAGAAAAAAAGCCCACTTTCAGTTCTACTGAAGAGAGGAAGAGCCTGCCTTTGCCTCCCCCACAGCTAATAGGAATGCGCCAAAAAAAAGGCCACAGAGAGAAACAGGAAGAATTATAAAAACACATACTCAAACTTCCCATACTAGCAAAATTCAAAATAAAATACCATTGCAGCCCCAGTGGCAACAGGGACTGCAGCAATATGAAGAGACAAACATTTGGGTGGAATGTAGGCAGCAAATCCTTCTGCAGAGGAATGAAGTCCACTGGCACGTAGACGGTGTGTGAATGTACTGTGGCTTGCTGAACCAGGTCCTGGGAGAAGCTGAGCAGCTTTTGCAAGATGCTGTCTGAGGGCACCCTGCAGTGAGGGGTGAAAATCATGAAGCCCTCAGACAGCATCGTGCAGATTTAGGTCCCTAATGCAATATAAAACATATTTGCTCCCATTAAGTGACCTGGGAGCTTGCTTTGGCTTAAGTTTTTTCCCCCAAGCATTTGTTGTTAAGTTAATTAAGCATTTAAAAATAACAGTCTCTCACTTTCCAGAGACTCACATAATCTGTCTTCATCTAAAGGCCAGATTTTCTGCAAGGGCAAATCAATACAGTTTCACTGATTGAGGATCTGGCCTTAAAAGTCTATCAAGTGCATTAAACCCAGCACAGTATGACATGTGCCTTGGCAGTAGGACAGTTCTCTGGATTAATACTGAGGGAAATTTGGCAATTAAAAAAAAAATATCTGTTTTGAAGTGCTGCCATTCCTTTAATTGGTGCTGAGCACCTCAGTTTCTTCCCTGGAGGACTGCACAGCCACCTCTGGGCTTTGGCCGTCGGTCTCCTCCAGCTTGAGGGCCGCGTTGTCCAGGCCGGCGCGGCCGGGCTGCGGCATGGCCGTGGGCTCTGCCGTGGCAGGGGGAGCGGTGCAGTACAGCGTGAAGCCCACCATGATGATAACAAAGGACACGATGTAGAGACCTGAAAACTGGCAGAGGAGAAAAAGAGATGCATTAAGTCTCGCCTGATGTGAGAACACGCCGCACGTAAGAACACAATGTTGCCCTGTTTCAAGAATGTGAAAGCTACGCTTCCTTGTAAAAATTATTTTGATGAGGATTATCACCGTGAGCTGGATTCAGGTCTGAAAACCAGAATTCAACAGCTCTATTTACTCAAAGACTTGGGCCACTGGCTGATTTTCTCTGCACCTCGTTACCAAGACTGCTGGACAGGGAGTTTCCTGGGGTCTACACACAAGAATCTTAACAGGGAGAACAAATGGGTGTAAACACAGTCATCATACTGAATGAAAGTTGTTTACTCACATGAATACTGAAACACTCTACCCCCACGAGAATTTTGATCCAGCACATGGGCAAGTATGTCAAGCTCTGGCAAAGATGAATCTCTGTGCTATTGCAAGCCACTACGTTAGTTCTCTGCACAGATCTCTAGCCATCTGCAGGGCTAGATGAGTGTTATTACTTGATCAAAACCAGTTTGCTCCCTACACCCAACAGGTACTTGAGGGGACAGAGGGTGGGGCTCCTTTTACAAGACTGGCATTTGCAAGCTCTAAAGAGTGGTGAGAGCTGAAGAGTACAAATTGCAGAGGTACATCAGGCACTCTGCTGTTCACTTGCCTGTTAAAATTCCAGTAATTGCCAAGATTCATCCACCTTGACAGAAAGACAAATACTTACTTTATAACACCAGATTCAATAATACCAAGTGTTGAAGTTATCCACCGAAAGGAACATTTTTCAGCAGGTTTATTAAAATCCTCCATATTCCTTTTGTCAAACCACACAGATTAAATACTAGGAGGAAGGACCAGCATATCCTCTGTCAATATCCTCTAACTTCCTTAGCCTCCTTAGACATGCTTGAAAAATAGGTTCTAGTTTATCAGGATGAAATTAATGGTTGGACCTAGACAGTGGACTCTCCTCCAAAAAAGACTAAGGCATCTAGAATTTAGGCACTGCAATTCCTAGCTGGCAGTCACTTGGCTTGGAAACTCTTGGATGGCAGCACACCAAAAAAAAAAGCAGACTGAGAGAGGCAGCAGGACCGCCCGTGGTCACATCTCCCACTGACCTGTTCCGAGCAAATGGGCAGAGCCTGGGGCTGTATCCAACCACAAATTCTCCAGCCTAAGGCCCTGAGTGAGCATGTGCCTGTGTGCAAGGACCTGTGGCTGGGCAGTCACAGGAACTGCAGGAACTGGAACTGCTGCAACTGCAGATCCCTCACAGCACAGTGCCCACAAGCCTGGAAGTGTCTCTGATCCTGATGAGTCAATTCCTCCAGGAGTGGATACAGTCACCAAGGCAGAGCGCCAAAGCTGTTGCAGTGTAGCTGTGACTCAAGGCCTGCCTGTATTTTTACATTTATTGACACAGGTGAATGTTACCCATGCGGCCCTATCAGACCTACACTCTTTTTTTTTCCCTTTCGAGGAGAACTTAAGTGGTTTTTTCCCTGGGATTTTTCTTTCTTCTTTTTTTTTTTTTTTTTTTTTTAATTTCATATATTGCAACAACTTGATTGCTTCAGACACTGATTTCAGTCATACCTTGTGCAGCTGATATCCTCACTCCCACTGCTGAGCATAGAGAGTACTTCAAATGTTAGTGGAGGACTGTATCTCCATCTAGTGTCTGAGATGTATACTCCCTTCTACAGTGCTTTATACAGCTAATGGATGAGATCTTTCTCAGTATCTCCTGAGGGATTACAGGTATCTATATAATGAGTTCATTAGGAAGCACAGCAAGGATTCATTATGGAGTAAAAGGAAAAAATTAAAAAGAGTTCAAAGCCAGCATGAAAAATTCACATTTCACTTGAAACAGACATGGCTGGGGCCAAAAAGTTAAGTGCATTAGCAAAACACTGTGCACAAATCAAAACTTTATCAATTCCTGGGCCTGGTTTCTGCTGCAGCCACTGATTGTGGTTCTGTTTGTTTGTTTCAGAGCAGGTTTAGACCATGGCAATTCAGAGCTCTCCATGGCTCTCTCCACTCTACAGCCCAGCCAAGCCTCCAGTTGCTTGTTGAGAACATCATCTGATAATGGGGAATACTAATTAATAGAGAATAATAATTCCCTGTATTTTTTGTTTGTAGATTCCTTTATCCAGAGTGCTTTTTAATCCAGCAAACATCCTACTTGGTTCCTTTGCCCCAGAGGTAAAGAAACGATATGGTTAACTTGGCAATAAGATTTTCTACTGCTAAGAGCCATGTCAAAATTAGGCTTTCTTAGTTCATGATTATCTCAGATAACAGATGAGATAATAACTTATCTCAGATCCTCTGATCACTGAAGATGTGGCATTACTATTGCTCCCCTTTTTGTTACTTCATTGATTCTAATCCCAGATCCAAGTTCCTGTTTCAATAAATACCTGAAGTTCTCTCAACATAATCCCAAAGTCTTCATCTGTTCATTTTTCCTATTGGTACCAGATTACCTCACTGTTAAAACTTATGAGATAGCCTGCTCCCAGAAAAACCACCTTCCAAAATAAGCTAAAAGCATGAAAAATAAAAATTTAATATATCTCCTCCAAAGCTCTTCTTCCTCTTCACTATAATGAATATAAATTTATAATCACTTCTTGAGTTTAAGCTATCTGGGCACCAAAATCCACATTTGGAAATGACTCAGAAAGGATTTAATTGTTAGACCGTAAGTATGGTTTCCTTCCTGCATTCATTTTTAATGGATGCTTTGTAGTTTGGAGCAAAGTCTGGAACCCAAAACAGGGAGGAAAACTGAGCTAAGAGACTCTTGAAAAGGAAAATCTAGCTGCTGTCAGACCCTACCATTACCAGACTCTGCACTGCCTTCATTTTCAGAAAACAAATCTGACCTAAAAGCTTCTGGCTGAAGAGAAAGCAACCACATGGAATAATACAAATTAAGCTCCTAAGTAAAGTTCACAAGCTTCTCACTCTCACAAGCCCTTCCAGTCACCGAGCGGCTGACTCAATTACTCCGATTACTTTAATGAACTAAGTTCTCACAAGTGATTCTGGATGGAAAGTGGAGGGTGGAATGAAATCCTTTCAGCACTGTCATTTAGCTTGAGCAGACACTGCCAAAAATATTTTAGAGCACAATAGAAGTAACTGCCTTTTGGAGAGTGTAGAGAATAATACATTTATCTGTATTTTTTCAGATCCTTTAGTCTCTCCTTAGCAGCAGCCCTAAGAGAGCTTGATTCTCATCCCAAAATGTTGGTAATGAACATATTAAACTTCTGAAAGAAAGTAATTTTTTCTGAAAATCAAACCAGTCCTCTTTCAGACACCAAATGCCTTTCAGGACAGGGAGATTCAAACCCTCTCCTTCGACACTTGGGAGTAATGAACCAGATCTAACATACAATTCCACAAAGGGCTTTCAGTGAGAACTCTATTATTGTTACAACTCAGGAAATTATTTACTATCTCTTAACATTAACTTATCCCTTCAAGTGTGAAATGGTTTGAGAGTGGCTCTCTGGCTAATGGTGCAAGGCTCTGCCATTAACTGACATGACTCCTCCTGACTGACACCTGCCAACAATGAATGACAGAAACTGCAGAAATGTGCAGGTGCAAACAACTCTTCTGGGGCTTTTAACAACATTACACTTTATTCATCATTCTGGAGTAGAAACGCAACTGAAAGAATGTGAAAGTGGAGGAATGAATGTACTCACCTTGTAAAAAAACAGGTAAAGCCCAATGAAGAGACTGTAGAGATCTGAAGTCAGAATCGCCAGGTTGACGGAGGTTGCGCTGGTAACTTTAATCACAACTGGCATGAAGCTGTACAGCCCAAACATGCACAGGGCAAAGGCTGTGAACAGCAGAGCTGCAAAGCAAGGTGACACCTTACTCCTCGGGCATAGAACCATGATTTTATAGACCACTGACATCCTTAAGATGCCTGAAAGCTATGCATTTCTATCTCCTACAAGATATGGGAATGTACATGCAAGAGAAGCATGAAAGACTACCTTGCATTGCAAGATTTACTGTACCTATACAAGACAGTATAGAAGATATATATACATATGTACATATACAAGATGTATATGTATATATATATATATATATATATATATATATATATATATATATATATATGTAGATGTAGATGTATATATACACGTAAGTTCTTGTTCATTCCTACATAACCTAAGAGCTGACCGAAGACATTTAGAGCCACACTTCTTCATAACGTTTAGTTCTGTTCAAGTCAAAATGTGCCCACTTTTCCTGTACTTCATTTAGGAAGGACAACAGAAGAGTGTTCTTGTGATGTTTCAACAACAAACATGTCAGTAATTAAACAGGTTTCATTTTTTACTAATTTCAATTTATTTTGAAAAATTATTTCAAGTTATATGTAAAATACAAAACCTGTTTTAATGTTCAATCCTGCAGACCCTCTCTCTTTGCTGAGCTGCAAAGTTTGAAGAAAATAAACTTGTGAAATACAGTACTAATGCTGCTTGTTATTCAGAGAAAGAAAAGCCCCACCATTCAAAGTCTAAATGATTATCATTTCCCAGTGTTCTGTAACATGCACATTATTTTGTCATACACATACCAATTTTCCAGTTCCACTGAATTTTCATTATCTCCTTATGTTCCACAATGGCTCTAGAGTTAGAGAAAAGACAGAATATAGTAAAAAAGGAAAAAATCATACTAAGATAGAGAATTTAATTACCAAATATAGAAGAAACTTTTAATCTATAAGCCATTCATTTTTTGTTTCAAATTTTACTGAATGACACTAGCTCAAACATCTAACAAGCATGAAAAAAGACATAAAAATTAAAGTGCCTGAAAGTCAAGAGCACTGTTATTTCATTTTTATGCCTTCTTCACAGGCGTTTTAATCCTTCAGCAATTCAGTTTTATTTGATATACCATTTGAGGAAATTATTAACTATAATGATGAGAAATGAGGACTATAGAATTCATTAGACAGACTTAAGTGCATCTGGGCTGTTACTCAAATGTGGTTATTTGTAAGAGTATACATGGCTTCATTTTAAACTTGAGCTTATTATGGAAGATCTCCTGCTAACAATTATCTCCTAATCTTTTCCACAGAGAAAATTCTTTAAGAAATACAGTCCTATGAACAGTCCTCAGCATACTGAGTGTCCTCACAAACATCAACAAAATAAAAAATACAGCCAAATATCCTATGTGTTCAACTGCAGGAGTTTAGCTTTAGAACTGCCACAATAGGAGCAATGCAAATAAAAAGGATATGAAACAGATGCTGATCAGCAACAAAAATCAATTCAAGTGGAAGGACTCCCATATAGGCCACATAGAGATGCAACAAAGAATTTAATAACATCATTTCAGGGTATACAAGCAATCATCTGTAGTATATTCTTAATTAGTTTTAAAATAAATATTAGATCCTTACAGCTGTAGACCGCTGATAATAGTCCCAAACAAGCCCACCATTCCTAGAAACTCCACTCTGCTCAGATTTTTCACAATGTATTCCTCACCCACATTAGAAATGGCATACAAAGAAGCAGCAAGAAGCACTAAGACATCTCCAATCACCACGTCACTACCTGTACAGAAATATTAATCCACAATAAGGGTAATGCCGCAAATACTTTTTAACTTTCCTTAAAAAACAAGCAAATTTATCTTGAACATCTCTATCTTCCTAGCTCATGCCAGGGGAAGGGGGAAGGAAACCCTTCCTGTGTGTGCAGAGGAATGTCTGAGCACAGACTCTGCTGCCTGCTCACCTCACCCTGCACAGTGTGGAGGGAGCTAAACCCAGCATTTACATCTCATCCCAGCCAAGACCCTGCTGTATCATCTGGTCCAATCCTGCTTCTGCTGACCTCAGGCCCTGTAGGGAATTGAGCAATCCCAGTTAGAGATGCTCTCTGCATTTCAGGAATATTGCCCCCACTCTTGCAGTAAGGCCTGATTCAAGGCTTGCTAAAATCAGCCCATTGATTTTTGAGGGACCTGGACTCAGCTTCAGGTTTATGACATGCCCTAAGTGGGCACTGCAGAGGGGTGGTACTGTGTGTCCTGCTGCAATGTATTTATACTGCAAATGGGACTCCCTGTGCTACCACCACTCACCATTAAATGTCTCTGTGCATCAGCTAAATAGCAAGAGGATCACTGCTGTTCAAATCCTTCGATTGGTTTAAAATTTCCTTCCCTAAGCAATCACTGAGAAAATATGTCTAAAATATGAGGGTAAGCAGCAGTAAGGATCCTCAAGTCAGCAAATAAAGCACAACTTCCTAATGTCTCAGGGGAATATTCTTCTCCCTCCAAGATACCTGTACCACATAGTAGTAAAGCTGAACTTCAGTTTGTCCTATCTTACCTACAGTAAGACCGCAATATAACAGCACACTTTCTTATCTCTATGCTGCCTGATGAAGGCAATGCCCTGAAATTTACCTTCTCTCATAGCCTGTGGCTCTGAAAATTCTAAATTCTTATTCAAAATAAGATCACTATGATAGGGGTTGATTTAGGCATCTGTCATAGAAAAAACAAAACCTGCCCTTATCTGCACCCTGCTGGCTCCCGGCCCCAGAGCCCAGCCACCCTCACAGAGGTCCCAGGAGAAGTCAGCTGCTGTGAGCAGCTTTTTATGTGTTACTTGCACCCAGAGAAAACTGCAAATCAGAAAAGTCTGGCTGCCAGCAGGTTGATACTGTATAAACAAGACAAGGTTTGCAGGCATAGCCCATTTCTTCTATTAAACCATCTCACATGACAGTCAAAGTGACCAAGCTTTTGGGAATGAGACTTTCCATCACATTGTCTAATGAACAGCAGCAAAATTTAAACTTAACACAAGTGGGGTTTTTTTTAAGGTGGTAGAAATTTCCAAACATACAAGCAAAGAAATTCCACAGCTCCCCATAAAATCAACATGTCCTCTTCCCAGACAAGAAATAAAAACAGCAACATGTTCTCTTTTAAAACAGAACTGTATCTGCTACTATTTCTGCTTTACAAGTTCCTGTCCAGAGCAGGAACCATCTCTTTGCTGTTCCCCCCCAACAATAAACGACTCCTTACCTTCACCTTCCTCCCTCCCTGCCAAAATGTCTGCACCCACCATTGTTGCCACACCCAGCAAACAGATGGCAACAGCAACAAAATGTATCAGCTTGTATCTTGCCCGGAGAAGGAACCAGGACAAAGCCATCAGTAGAGGAATCCCAAAACAGTCCAGGAGCTGTGTGTACAGAAAAATTGTTTGAGTTAGAAACTCACCCCAAATCCAGACTGCAACACCCTGAAAGGAAATGCACAGGATCTTACTTCCAATCATCGATGTTAATGAAACCTGCAAAGCAGCCCCAGTAGAAGAGAGGGATGAGACCCATTTTTCACCATTAAAAGCATTTTGCAAGTGAAGGAGGAGCTGGAACAGGGGTCCTCTTTCTCTTGGTGGGACAGGACTGATTTAGAAACTCTTCTAATGATGGATCTAATCAATCTTTGCAGCTTCACAAACGAATGCTAGGATGCTGTTCTGAAACAGCATTGCTCCCCGAGGCTCCATGCACACAAAGCAAAAATATGGAACTATTGATGGGTACGAGTAATCTAATTTTACATTGATGTGACTGTGACAAGGACTTGACCCTGCAGCTTTGAGTTTGATGCTCTGACTTATCCTTCCTTTCTTTATTTTTTCTCTATAAGTTTCTATGTATCTTTGCTTTGCTGTTTGACCCACCCACAGAATCACAGAACTGCTTGGATTGGAAGAGATCTTAAAGTTCATCTAGTTCCAACCCTCCTGCCATGGGTAGGGACACCTTCCACTCAACCACTCCAACTTGGCCTTGGACACTTCCAAGGATCTCCTACCTACTCCCCTTTAGGACAGGAACTCAGCTGTGTACTTAATACAGAAGAACATACACTGCAGCATAAGATGGGCATATTGTTCTAAAATAATCAAATACCATCAAGACCACTGTGCTAATCATAATTGGTTTAATATTTAATTCAACAAAATAGATTTTGTTTCTGAATTTTGAAAGGAAAGAAAAGGTGTATTTCCTGACCTGTCTCAGTAAAGTGCCACAGAACTACATAAGGGAACAGCCTACAGCAGTACATACAGTCAACTTCCCAAAGATTCCTGAGAAATTACTCTCAAATGTCACTCCTTAAAACCTGGCTTCTTGAAGCCCCAACAAAATATGTCCAGATCACTAGGACTGGGGTATAATCCCTGCAATCATGACAAGAGCTCTTGGTTCTTAATGTTTATTTCCAGACTCTGCCTGCCTCAGTGCACCACTGCAGTTAACTTCTGTGCTGTGTCATTTCCCCAAGGGCTTCAAACAAACTTGTTAACATTTTGATGGTAAGTCTGGTTCTACTTGTTCATAACTATACATAGTAAAGTCTTAGAAGCATAGTGCTAAGAGCAGCTATTAAAGATTAAATCCTAACAGTGCCTCTAATCCTTCCATCTATTTGTCTTTGCTCCTTGGATTGCCTCCAGCTTGTCCAGTTTGTAAAGTCTATGAAGTGTAAAAGTACTTCTTCAGGCCATATTATGAGACATTACAAGTACTTAAGTCTCAGTATGTGATACCAAGTATTTCAATACAACTTTACACCATGGAAAATATCACACTGTGACCTTCTATTTTGCCACAGGTCTTGTTCTCTATCTCACCTTTAGTCTAGACTTGAGAAAACCTCTAAAATTTCCTTCAAATTTGACTAGTATCAAACAACAAGAAGTACTACAAGCATTAGAAAGCAAAATTTTTACCCCTCTGGTGGTATATCTACCAGAGGGGTAAAAACAGACATAAGTCTTCTACTAATAAGTAAGCTTTCACTCTCATTAACTGAGATGTTTAGCATGTAGTCTTCCAACCTCCAAACAATTTTTTAACTTAAACAGAAAGAGCAGAAACCCTTTAAAAAACATCTTAATTAGGATATAAGAGAGTAGTACATAATGAACCAGAAGCTCATTCAGTAATGCAAGATGGGGAATTGCTGCACCCACACCAAGAACACACTGGAGAACCACAGTACCATGGTTAGAGGACTTGCAGCCAGGGCACAGAGGCACCAAATAATGAAGAACATTGGTAATCTGTTCCAGGAGACAATTACCCTCAATTACAGATGAAATCAGATTTCCATCTACTGGATCTTACCTTCCTTTCATCTAGTACATTACAGAGCTCTTCTGTACAGGATCAAGATCAAAGAAGTGCAAAGCAGATGTAATACCACAATGAATTGTATCAATGGAACCAATTAAAAAATAAAGTTTATTTATTGAGGTTTTACAACATTTACAACACACTGTGGTACTGACTACTACTTCCAGTACAGCCTCTTCAAACTCTCATTTTATTCAATTCTAGCCTGTATTTTTAACAAGGTGGGGGGAGGGAACCAGATAACCTGGTGATTTGATTTACAAATGTTTTGACTCAAGCCATGCTTTGGCCACAATGTTTATAGGAGGTTTTAAAAGTAGGGTAAATTATTAAAAGACATTTTAATATAATGGTTAATAAATTATCATAGACAGTTGGAGGTCATTGGTTTGCTTATAATTGCCAGCTTCAGACAGCTTTGTAAGCAAGAATGCTCAACTGCTCGTCCTGCTCATTCCCCACAAGGCTCCCCAAGGGCAGCCTCCAGCTGAGCCCCAGGGGCTCATCCTTTATTTTCTCCTATTGAGGCTGGCACTCTTCCATCAGTTGACAATTTGTCAATAGTTGCCTGAAAAACATTTCTATCTGAATTATCTACAAAGCAAATTGTAAATGTGCCCAATAACATGTTAAAAACATCAAACCACAGCTATACTGCTTTTTTTTAATATAAATCACATAATTGTTATCACAGAATATCCTGAGTTGGAAGGGACCTATCAGAATCTTTAAGTCCAACTCCTGGCCACGCACAGGACACCACAAGAGTCCCACCCTGTGCCTGTTGTCCAAATGCTCTTGAACTCTGTCAGGCTTGGTGCTGTGACCACTTCCCTGAGCAGCCTGTTCCAGTGCCCAACCACTCTCTGGGGGAAGGATCTTTTCCTGATATCCAACTTCTTCAACCTCTCCCAATTCAGCTCCATGCCATAACAGGCAGTCAAACTGCAGCACAGTCAAGTCCCGCCACAGGCAAAAAAGGACACTGGCAGCAAGGAGTATCCTGGCATTGCCTCAGCCACAGCCAAACAGTTCAGTTGTGGACCAAAGTCTTTGTATTTACCAAGAAACGAGAGCCGTCATCCCACTGTTACCACCCTAAAAATCTCCAAACCCCTCCTGTAAAATGCTGGTATTTGAGAACTAAAGGGAAACCAGTTCTGCTTGTGTGTGCGTGTGTGAGAAAATACATGGAAGTTCCTTGCTGAGCTGAAAAAAACTTATCTTTGAAGCTATGTTTCATGGTGGTGAGCTGAAGCTCCAGCCAGACAGCATTTTAACAATGATTACACTGCTTTTGGGAAGGTGCCATAAACCCTGTGTTGTTTTTATGGTCCCAGGGAATCCACTCACAGCCAGTACTGCAGACAGGCCATCAGGCTGGGTGCTCTGAACCACAGGCTCTGAACCACTGGTGTAGCTGCAAAATCGCTTGCCAAAAACAAAAAGAAAATGCCTTGCACTAAAGCAAATCACAGGCTTCTGCTGTGGGCTCTTTTTCACTGTATCTCATTTCTGACAATGGAGAGAAACTGGTGACTGCAGAGAATGTGCAAGAAACCTCAGGGCAACTGCAAAAAAATCGCAATTACTGAACTGATCAGTCGCAAGGTTACCAAAAGTGAAAAAGGCTCAGAAAAAGCTTGAGTTTTTTGGACAGGACAATCTATTATATATATATATATATTCTTTCTTAATTTCTATGAAAGAAATCATGGGAATAGCTTTACTATTTCTGAGAACTTGGATCAAAGCCCTGGCTTCTTCAGCTGTGAACTATAAGGTCAAATAGTGTCTAACTTACCAGCTTAACTTGATCTTGAGACTGAAACAAGTCACTCTTAAAACTTTGATTTCTTAGGCATTATTTGTAAGGAGATTAAAGACCTAATGAGTCATAACACATAAGTATGAAGTGGAAATGTGACAAAACAACCCAAGAGACACAATCGATCTTCAGTAGTGCAATGAAAATTTACTGCAATTCTCTAAAGGGAGCCCAGAGTGCAGGAGTTTATTGCTTTACAGGTAATTCTCTTAAACATTAACCCCTATTACTCTGACTCTGTAAAACACTGACTCCTTTCCAACTAACAGCCAAGTCTTCATGTTACTATTTTTTTTTATTCAGTTAAGTGGGGCCATGATCCCAGCTACAGATCCCCATCACTGGTAACAGCAGGCATGGACTGGCACAACATGGACACACTCCCTACACCACACTCACACAGTGAGTAAACTTGGGCCTGACACAGCTCACTAACAGTACAGCCAAAGGCAGGGTTTACTCCCACTTTGCTCAGTGTTCTGAGTTAGTTTGTTCAGGGAAACTGTCCCTGCAAGCTCAGAAGACTGAAGGAGGAAAGCACTGACTCTTCCAGCAGCTTTTGTCTGTGCAGTGTGACAGAGAAACCCCAGCTTTAGCCCTTCTGTTTACAGAGCTTTTTCAGAACACAATATTTATCCTAATGCAGCAATGCAGCATCAAGCACTGGTGTTGGAGAGGATGTCTACTATTACTTTATTTATGCTGAACTTCCTTCCACCTCTTTCAGAGAGGGCCCTGAACTGCCACATACAAAAGCCACAAGGCTGGTACCCCCCTGCATGGGCAGCAACACCAGCTGACACTCAGTGTGTCTCACAGGTGGGGCTGCATCTCACAATGCCTCCTGCAGCTTCCAGGCAAAAAATCCACCTCACTGTCATCAGCAAGAACCTGCACTGAGTGACTGTATCTGGTCATAAATCTTTATTTTGTGTCACGAGAAAAAACTGAGTGGCTGTCAACAAACTCTTAGAAGTGCTTTTATCTAAATAATTAGGGTTCAACTCAAGAGCTGGCACAGCTCTACCTGCCAATCTTCTCTGCTTCCTGGAAAGGTTATTCATGATACAGGATGCTCTTCCCTGTACTGCAGAGAGAAAAAGATGCTGGAAAGTTCTTTTCAGGCTTAAATAGCTTCCATGTCTGTCCTATGAATCTCATTTTAGAAACCAGTCCAAAACTGTAATAAAAGCAACAGCTTTTATTAAAAAGAGAGATTGGTCCTTACCTGCACACTTGTGAGGTTTGTATATTGGTAGGCTTTTACAATCGTGTAATTGGCTTCAACATCAGCCAGTCCCACAATAAGATACTTCCACCACCTCTGTTTCAAAATTTGACAGAGACTGTCACTGCCTGTTTAGAAGAAAGCAGCAATCAATATGTGTTTCTTTCCAACCAAACACTGCACGGGAATTTTGCTTTTTAGAAACATAAATAATACCAAGATTGACTTTGTCTTCCCCTGCTTAAGACACAATAACAGGAAACACAGCCTGGGAGGAGACAATGCAAATGCTGAAAAGCACAGAAATTCTTCCACATGACGCTAAACACAGCAAGACTAGAGTTGTCCAAAGAGTAAATTAATAAGAACAGGAGGAATACTAAATAGCCTCTGGTAACAAAGTGTGTTAAAACAAAACTTATTTTACCTAATATAACATAAGATTTCAAACCACAGAGCACAAAACTCTGAACAGATATGACATTACATCAAATTAAATGCACATTTAACCTGTGAAATTAACTTCCACGTGTTGCTATAGAGCAGGAACTTCAAAAACTAGTAGGAGTATTGAGGTCTTAATTTTCGAATTCTGACAGGAAAATGTAGAGAGAAAAAAAAGATGAACGAGAATCTCCCATCCCGTATTTCACATACCAGTCCTAAATACCAGCGTTGTTGTATAAACCAGAAGCAGCAAACTATAGTTGATGAAACTTTGCAACATTGGAGTATTCACATGGAATCTGTCTGCCAGGTACTGGCTTGTAACAGCAGTCCCACAGATAAACATGGAGAGCATCTGGCCCAGAATTACAGTTTTCCAAATATGCCTGTGAACATAAAAGACACAACAGTAAGCTTAGAATTAAACATTCATGTTTCTAAAAAAATATTTTCTAGTTTTACAAGAAAAATGGCTTTTTTTTTAGACTGACACTTTTTTTTTCTTTTTTCCTACTCCCTACCAATGTTGTCCTGCTAGCTACAGGTAAGCAGGGTTTTGTGTGCACAGAAGGTTTAGCCTGACCTCAGGACAGCCACGTGAGAAGTGAGGCCAGCTCAAGCCACCAGCCATGGAGACTGCAGTTACTCGCAGAGATCTGCAAACAGGTCACCTGGGCAGGCTCTTCCCAATAGCAGCTCCTATTCTTATCAGGCAACTTTTGAGTTAAATCCTTTGTCTCCACTGAATTCCATCCTGACTCATCTACAAAGATCTACAACAAGGAGATAAAGCACAACTACTTTCAGGCTCCTCTGAGACCTGAGTTTTAGTGAGCTGAGACCTTAAGATGAGCAGTGGAACACAAAAGTATTAATGATAAAACCAAGTAACAGTTCAGTTTGGAAGGCTCTTGAAAAATCATCTGGTCCAAACCTTCCTGGGAAAGGGAGCCTTGAGGAGACTACTTAGCACCCTGTCCAGCTGCATCTTGCAAACCTCCAGTGATGGGGACTCCACAACCTCCCTGCAGAGGTCATTCCAGTGATTGCTTGCTCTCACCATAAAATATTTCTTAAAACCTGAATTATTATAATCAATACTTATTGTGGATTTTTTCAGTTCTATTACATCATGTTCTGCTGCAGCTGAGGATGGAGTTAAGAATGCATTTTGGGTAAGATCATGTTTGCATTTACAGCTCAAGTCCCACCCACAGCCAGCAGGGACAAAAAAGGGGGAAAAAAAGCTCATGCTCTTTTAGTAGCAATTCTTCACTTAATATAAGATGACCTATTCCAGATGCTCCAAGACAAACAGGGGCATGTAACTCTATGGGGTTTTCCTGGCTTGCTCTTTCTCCTGCCAGTGGAGCTATGCTAATTTGTACCACCCCAAGTCTCTGCACATGCACAATACACAGTGACAGAAGGTCAGCCCTGCGCTATCTGTACAGGTCTGCAAAGTTCACATTTAATCTGTTTACTCTGAAGATTACTGATGACAATTTGACTGTCTGCAGAATCAATAAATTTATTTCCACTCAAATCAATCAAGCAAGGGAAGAAAGGGCCTCATTAGGATTCTGCACCTACCCTGTGCTCACATCTCTCCACGCTGACTTCTGGCAGGACACCCACGTGTCAGGCACAGCACCTGAGAGTATCACTGCCTGTTTTCCCAAGGTGGGTGACCCCAACACAGTAAGGACCAGCTCACCCTGCTGTGCTGTGCAATCCAGCTGCCAGGCAATTAGAAGAGTGTGTTTGACAGTGCTAAACCTGACCACAATCATGCAATCAATCCCTCCTTTTGGAAGGGAGGCATCTTCCTAGCACAGACTCCAATGCACCTGCACGATTCCTGTTTATCAATTCAGCCTGACACCAAGCTCTTCTGACTGAAAATGCTGCTGGGCACACTTTGCTCTCCAAGTCCATTCTGATGAGACAGCAAATCTCTACAAAGTCCAGGCACACTGTACTTCCAAGAGATTTGAATCCCATGTTTGCTACAGCTTGCCTTGCCAATCCCAGGAATGGTGCACATTCACACTCCAAGTATTATATATCATGTGACAATCTTGTAAGGTACTGTCCAGTCTCATCTAAGTAACTCTTGCTGGTGTGTGAAAGAAATACATTCTCATTTCTAAACGGATCTCTAAAATACATATGGTGAGGGGTGGTGGGTGGTTTTCATTAAAAACAGCAGGAGAAAAAATTGAAGCAACCTCACTTCTGTTATATTTTAACTGATTTGTTTTTAATTTCTTAATATTCTGGTCAATTTGTCTATGCTATTTAGTGAACAACTCAGACACATTTTGGCTAATTATTCTGGCTGATGCAGAAAGATTGTTTTATAGTCACGTAAAGAATTTAACCAGTTGCCATTAGAACAAATGTGATATAAGTTAGCTAAAATTTCAAGCAGGCATGGATGAGGATTCCAGCTTGCCCTTTGCCAGCCCTGCAAACTCTGGCTCCTTTGCAGCAGGTAAAATGACAGAAGACCCACTGAAATTCAAAGGAAGATACCCTGTGGTGAACAACATACAAAACTTGTTTTCAGGCATTTAAAAAAATACACATTTTTATTATTATTGAAATAAAGCCTCTTGCCCCAAACTAGCAGAAAAAATGTTTCTTCTTCACCATCAGCACTCAAGTAACATAGCAAGCCTGTAGCAGTTTATTGGACTAAACTCACCCTGCACTTGGACTAGCTGGGAGGAGAGTGTGGAGGTTGGGATCAGACATGAATAGAGGCATGACTGGGCAAAACTGCTGCAGTTTTACTGGAGCAAAGCCTGTGTGCTGCACAAAATGAACTGCACTTGTCAGTATGCTACCAGGAGAGCCCAAAGCTGCCCTGGCTGGCAGAAGCCCTGATCTGGAAGGGCAGAAGCACGGGCAATACCACCCCACAGGCTTGTTTAAGGAGGCTCATTTAACATGGACTTTGGTGTGGTAGGGCTTTAAACATTTTTGTCTAGGATATGAGTTGCAAGGGGCAACTTTGCTCCTCCTGAGCTACAGCACCTTCTCTACAGCAAAGGCCTGGACTCTACGTGCAGCCCTCTGGCAAACTGGATAGCAACCATGTTCCAGTGGGAGGATAAAATGGGGAAAACCTGCTGCCACTCAAATTTGTTAACAACTGAGCTACTCCAACCATCATTTACTGAAAACAAGACAGACCCATCTCCCCTCTTGCAGTGGACTAACTCCACTAAACTAATCCTCAGCTTTTCTAATGATCAAATTTCCCCAGTTCAAAGTACCTAAGGAATTATCTCCTTGCATTTCTGCATTTGGGAACAGAGGCAGGTCCAGAACCTCCAGAACTGTTTGCTTTGTGGTTATTGCCCTAGCAATCATTGCTATTTAGTTAATATATGTCTTGGCAGTACTACATAACAAAGGTGTGTGACAAAGCAAACAGGCTTCATCCCACCTCATGCCCTTCTCTATTTTTGTCTATTTTAATTCAAGGAAATTTTTTCTTGCCTGTACAGATTCAAAATATTAACATCAAAAAACACACAGAAAGACTTAGTCTTTAGTGGAAAAACTGCCCTCAAAAATGTCTTCTGTGAATCCTAAAATGCTCCATACCTGGCAGGTTTCTCAGCTGTGTGTAAGGTAACAGCCTCTTGCCCTGACTGCTCCCCAGTGCCAGGTGGAAGCCTCAGCAGGAAGCAGCAATGGTTTCTCTCGTACCATTTGCCAAAGCATGAAAAACAATTTCTTCAAATTGAGATGACATCACCATGCTCCTGGCATGATGCACTGGGCTCATAGCCTATCTTAAAAAATATGTTTGATCCTCTCTAAACTTGAGAGCAAACTTTAAATCCTACTGTTTGCATTTTGCATGACAATTTCTTCTGAGAAAAATGCTTGAAAGACACAAGTTTCCATTCAATTTGTTATTGATATGAGTATCAATGACAGTGACTTTCTTATTAATAATTGATCAGATTTTGAAATATATTAATTATTAACTTTTCCATGCCAGAACTTAATCCTCTCAGCTTTTTTTTTTTTTTTTTTTTTTAATGCACTGGAAAAGACAAATTCACTTTGGAGTCTCAGATGATGCAAGGTAAGTGTTCTGAAAAGGCGTTTCATTTCATAGTTGGGCGGGGTGGGTTATTGTTGGCTTTTAATGCTTGGTAGCAAGCTACTAAGATTAGTCCTTCCCTCCCTTCAGCCACCCTATCTTAGCTAGCTGTATCTATGGCTTTGAGCAAAACTAAAGACATTTTGGGACTTTTTAGAGCATGAAAGTTTGTCACAAATTGGTCTAAAGTGTACCCTGAACAATGTGCAGCTCTCAACATCATGAGAAACTCAGGCTGGCTTTCCTTGGCTCCATGTGAAATGCAGAATAAAAAATACACCAAGATACTAAAGTACAATTGATATAGGAGGAAGTTAAAGGAAATTTAGTAAGACCATAGTTAACAATTTTACTGGCAATTAGTTAACTAAATCCTGTAATTTTAATGTGAATTTTTAACTTATAAAAAATGCAGCTAATTAAATATTCATTTTAATTCTGCCACTAATCTAATATTGACATGGCAAAGCCTGGCAACACTATTCATGTATAGAGTGTACTTGTACTTAGCTTTAACTACTGAACCCTTCCTAAACAGGGAGGTGGCCTTTTCATTTCAATGATCATACTTTTTCATGCTAGTGATTAAGGGAAAATGCAGGTTCAGACCAAACCATATTGCAACATAATTAGTAATTAACTAAGAAGAACAGAATATATTTTTAAGAACTAATATCATCGCAAGTTAGTTTTTCCATGTTCTGCTTTGAAACTGACATCAATTTAATTTGCAAAAGGTAAAAAATAGAAAAGCATCAGAAATATATTTGCTAATGGTTCTACTCAAAAAAACCCAAAAAAAAGCAGAAAAAAAACCCCCCACAACAAAACCCAGACCCGGCCTAGTTTATTACATACAACTATTAAACCTTCCTACGACTCAGAAAGGCCTCAAACAAAACTGAAGTGGCTGAGCCTGCTGTCACCTGGAGGAAAAAAAATAAGAAAAAATATCAATTCAGTATCTCAGACAACACTTCTTAAAATTCAGTGAAAGCTATTGATTTTCTTTCAAATACCTTCCATAGACTCCCTTAGTGTAGCCGTTGGCAAAACTAATGGCATAGGTGACGTTACTGAACAACTCAAGTTTCTGTCTTGCCTTTTGGGTCTCTCCTCACAGGCATGAGGAGTGAAAAGAGAAAAACTTATAACCAACAGAGAAGATGAGACTTTGCTCACTGGAATGAGGCTCTTCTTGGCCAGCATACACCATCTCATAGTCCAGCAGCCAGACTACAGTTTATGAGCACGCGGCTGCCAGGAAAGCCAGAACATCCTTGGCTGACAAATCCTATGCAATAACTATTAGTGACCAAACTTATAAAAAAGCCTTTTAAACAGGGACTGTTTTCCCCCTTTAGAGGGAAAGTGAAGCTGTAAATGGATGGTCTAGAAGTCTGAGGATGCAGTCCTGCTCTCATGAAGGTAGTGCTTCTGAAGTACCAGCTGGTCTGTACAGCTTGGCAGATATTTTTCCACAAGTTTTCCATTCTTAACTAGTGCTCATATTTCAAGAGATATACCTGAACGAGTCTCTATCCTAAGCTGATTTACGGAAGGAGGAAGAGGGGATATTGGTCTTTCTGGACTCCACATTTCGTCTCAGTTATTTTGTTCTATTACCTTTGCTATTCCCCCATGACCTGTTCTTCATAATGATCGAGAACTACAAAACAGATAAAGTGCAGGGAAAAAAACCGGAAAACAGAAGAACAAAAAATACAAATGCATGTGTTTAGGTGTGAGAGCACATTCCTACTTCCACAGAGTCAAGACGTCACTCGCTAGTTCCGCGCTCAGCCGAGGCGACCCCGAGCGCTCTCGCCCAGCCGCATCCGCCGGCTGCAGCTCAGCGGCGCTCCCGGAGCAGCCCCGGTATCAGAGCACCCGCTCCGGAGGCAGCGGCCGGAGCTCCCCCGGGTTCCCCGGTGCCGGGCCGGCCGAAGGCTCCGGGCTCTGCTCAGCCCCGCGCAGCCCCGGCCGTAACCGCGGGCCCGCACCCGGCGGCCGCTCCGGTCCAGGCTCCCCGCGGCTGCTCCCGGCGGCGCAGAGCGGCCTCCGCATCCCGACCGCGCCGCCGTCGGAGCGCCGAGAGCGGCACGGACGCTTCCCCTCTCCTCCCGTCCTTCCCTCGCTCCGGCGGGCGGCCCGGAAGCCGGCGGGCGGGGAGGCCGGCGCCGCGCGGTTCCACGTGGAGGCCGGGGACTCACCAGGTGCAGAGCTTGGCCCCAAGCAGCGCCAGCAGCCGGCGCGGAGAGGAGGCGGCGGGCCCGGGCGATGGCTTGGCAGCATCGGCAGCATCGGCAGCATTGGCAGCATCGGCAGCCTCAGCACCGGCAGTGGCATCCGCGGGCCGCGGCGCCCCGGCAGCAGCGGCCGCCTCCTCCATGGCGCGGCTGCCCCGGCCCCGCGCCCGCCGGCAGCGGGCAGGGAGCGATGGAGGGCGGGCGCTGCGAAGGCGGCACCCGGCGGAAGGAAGGGATGAGCAGCAGCACCGGGACAGCAGCACTCTGCTCCCCGGAGGGCGGCCGAGCTCGGCTTTGTCCCCGCCGAGGGGCCGCCCCCGGGAGGGTCACGGGGGGTCGGAGCTCTCCTGATGTTGCTTCTCCTCTCCGGCCCCGCAGTTTCCTTCAGCCGCTGGGTGCAGGTGGGGAGCTTTAGCAGCGCCACGCTGGTGTTCCCGCTCTCCCGCCGGGCCCCCCGGCAGTAGCCCAGCCCGGTGCCCCGGTGCGGGGCCGTGCTGTGCCCCCGGCCCTGCGCAGGCAGCGAGCCCCAGGGCACGCGGCAGCCTGGCAGCAGCAGCCGCAGGGCGCTCCGCGGACAGTTCAAGCGCATCCGCCGGTTACAGGAGTTACTGTGTACGCTTCGAGTTCAACTTCTCGCAGCTTTCTGCGCAGCCTCGGGTCTTCTAACGTCTCCCATTTCTTTGCTGCTTCTTTGCCATGCCTCTGGATTTTTCACATCCTGTTTGTCTTCACCTACATCTCAGGGCAGCTCACCTGGAGAACCTGGTGACATTTTGCATACTTTGATGGGTTTCTTAACAGTACTTCTAATGATGTATGTGGTGGAATTGAACCCCAAAAGTGTCTCCAGGAAGAGCAACCTTCGGCCCTCATTGGGGCAAATATTTATCACTGTCCTCGCTGAGCCGGCAGAAGGGATTTTCTGCCACAAGACACTGTCGGTCTCTACCTTCAGCTTTTCCCCGCAGGGCACCACAATCTAATTTTTCTCCCCCCAACACTATAACATTCTTTTTCAGACGTTTTTCTTTGTCATAGTTCTCTCATTCACATTGTGTTTATTTATTCTACTCCTCAAATTCATCCTCATAAGATTAGATTTAGGAGTCAAAGAGGCATTACTGTGCCATTTTCAGGTTATCTTTACATTTCCATGTACCTGTCATTAATGAAGGTGAATTTTAGTCTCCCCTTTCCCCAAGGGCCCAGGCTCAAATACCTACTAAGGTATTGGCTATATGGGAGAGGACCCCAAATACCCTCTTTGACTCTGTGATGGTGTAATCTTAAAGGTCATTATGAAAGAAAAGCTGTATAATTACATGTTTTAAAAGCATTAATAAATATACTTCTATATTAATAACATACATACCTATTTGTTTATTCAACTGAGTTTTTATGTATTTTTCCTTTACTTGTATAACAGAATAGTTTACTGGTATTTAAATTTTGAATTCCTAATCCAATAAAAGTCCTGCTCTGGCTCCTGCAAGAAATCAGTCTGCCAAGATTAGTCTCAGTGTTATGACAGTTATGAATCTGGTCATGCTGGTCCTGATTCTTCACAACCAAAACTAAAGAAAAGTTTAAAAGAAACTGACTTATCAGTCCCTGTGTATTTAGTCATATCTGAGTTCCACAGCTGTGGTTCTCTTATCTTCACATTTAATTCATCCTATGTCTGCAATCTGCTGCCAGTTTTCCAGAGATGGGGAATCTTGTCTTTGGTGCTCTTTGTCTCCATTTAAGCTCAGCTCTTGGAATTCTTCGCTACAGGTAGGCTGCAGCAGCCTCACACCAAAAAGACACTGCCAGGCCAGAGCTTTACCCTGGACTGCTCAGCTGCAGAAAGATTGCAGTGCCAGAGGGGTATCTATGAATTCTAAAAATATGAAACAAAATAAAGTTTGATCTCTTTTTAATTTAAATTTTAGCAATAATAACAAACAAAAAAACCCAGCAACAACTGTTTAAGTGCCGTTTGTTAGACATTGGGGACTAAGCTAATTGCAAATGAACTTGGGGGCCTAGAATAAGAGGTAGGTATATTTCTCCTTTTTGACTAAGAATTTTTTGCAATACATTTACTGAATTCTTTAAAAATTAATTATTCATATTCAAAAGTTGCATCTAAATTATCAAACTATTTTGAAGTATGACTGAAAGGAACTAAGAATCCAGATATTTCTTACAGTTGGATATCTTCTAGAATGGATGAAGGATAACTCAAAAGTACCAGCATAGCTTTTTTTACTGTTTTTCTTTTTAAAAAAAACAAACTTTTGCACTGAGGACAAATAAAAGAATTAGCAAAGCCATAACAAATACGAGACAGACATTGCTCTGGTATCCTCATCTGCTTTCAACTCCTTTTTGCTAAACAATTTCATTTCATGTGTCTTATCAGACTGTCCCTCCTGCTGAGAAAATCATAAGTTTGAATAGGTGATAAAAGTAGATAACAATGACAAAAAGTAAAGGGCAAAGTCATTGTTCAGAGAGACACTTTGTGTACATTAGTGTAACAAAATTACATTTTTTACATCTGTGCCAACTGAAGGAAAGACAAAAAAATGTTACATGAACTGAAGTCAAAATCCGAAACTGCAGAAGTGATTCTTTCTGAAATGCTGAGCAAGCATAATGTCAGGGTTTTTTTGATTGGAAGTATTTTTGCCACTAGAGGTCCTTCATGGTCAGTTTATGTTTTCCTCCACAGCATTTTGGGAGGGCTTTTTTCTTTTATCCATGGTATATATGAGAATTATGATTTCTAAAGATATTTATTTGGTTTAATGTATTAAATTCTTAGAATAATGGAGTGGTTTTATCGTGATGAAGCCTTTTCTGGGAAGATACCAATACGATTTTTCAGATAGCATTTATTCAGTAAAAGCTCTTGTTTTATTATGAAATAATAAATGTTATTTATTTTCACTTCACTAACTGCATGTTTTTAAATTTACAATTTTTCATTGTCTTATACCACATCTTCAACATAATCACTTTTCTCTTAGAAAAATAAAGGAAGGAAACAAATGTCAAACTAATGAGTGAAATTAGGATAAACAACTGGAACAATAAAACAAGATGTAAGGTAATTTTTCTCTGCTGTGTCATTATTTTCTTATTTCTCCTGGTTAGAAGTTGGTTTAAAATGTCTGAACATTGTTTGGAAGAACTGTGCAGCCTTGGGACTGACATTAAATTTATCACTACAGAACACAATGTAATTTATTGGGAAACTAGTAACAAAAAAACCATAGCTGATTAGTTGAAAATGTTTAGGAACTAAGGCCAAGAATTACTTGATATTCCTGGGATGGTCATGAGCTGGAAAGGCCTGATAGCTGCACAAAGGTCAAATGGAATCACAGAATGCATCAGCTGGAATCAACACTGAGATGTGTTACCCTGTAAAAGTCCTGGGGGAACTTTTAATGAAAGGTGGGGTATGTGCTGGTTACTCATATTCAGGACAAATGTGCAGAAAGATGCAAAAAGATCTGTGGGTTCACTGCCATGGGTTCACTGCAAAGGCCCTGATAGCCAAAAGACTCCTTACTATCCTGTATCTTAAAAAAAAAAATCTGCAGATAAAGGAAATCACTATTTTAAAATTAAAATACGCTAATATTCTCTAAAATTCTCTAAAAAAATTTAATCTGAGAAATGTCACAGTAAGAAATTTAGTGGAAAAACACATCTTATGTCTGCACTGCCATATCCTGGGGTGCACGTGTGGTTCTGCTGTCTCTACCAAGAAGGAAATGTGAAGAAAGATGTCTTTTCACATTGTAATGTCAAAGAAGGTATCTACTAAGCAAAAGCAACTGAATGAGGAGAGGTGAGAATGTCAATATGTGGTGAGATTTATTGATGAGGAAATATAAAGAATGGAGTTTAGGTACTTGATTTGCATTGAAAATCAGCGGAGCCAACAGAAGTGGTAAAACAGATGCCTTTTGGAGGCAATCAGAATGAGGTCACACAAGTCTATGCATCTGTAATTCTGATCTCACACACCATCCTCACTTCCAACTCACCTGAAATGTGACCCCCTGCTTACAACCGTACCCAGACAAAAAAAAAAAAAGGTGGGATTTTATTGCAAATTTAGTGTTTCCAAGGCCTAAATAAACCAACGTGAGTGTTACTTTCACTAATAACTAGCAAAATCTCAAAGGACTCTGGTTTTGTACCAGTCCAAACAGAGCTCACTCAAATCTTTAACCTTCCAACACTGACACGACATATATAATATTGAAAGAGCTACTGGGACAACTGGAGATTACAGCTTCAAACCATGAACTCAGTCTCAGAAAGACAGACATAATAAAGCCCAAGGACTATCAAAATTTAAGCCTATTTAGCACAGGTTGAAGGCTTTTTTTTTAATCAAAACTCTCTGTCCCTGAAATAAAAGAAAATATTCTTCAACTGTCTGACAGATTTCTTTCTCTTAAAAGAATTGCATTCTCACAGTGGTTTCATGGAATACTTCTGTCTCTGCATCTGCAGGATCCAGTAGATCCTCTATAACATTCATCTTTGGCTCTTTGGACTATACAGAATAGTTTGGGATTTTAGTCTTAAGAAAATCACAAAGAAAATAGTCATTTTACTACATTGACATTTTTTTTTTATCAGAATACCCTATGACACTGCATTCGGCCTTGCTATTACATGAAAAATAAAATCTGTGTAAATTGAATTGCAAAATTTGCCAGTCTGAGATCTTTCTTGATTAAGACTGTGTAGTATTCATTTCAGTTTGCCTGCTTGTCCATGCTGGGATATTGTTAGAGTAATTGAGACTAAACTTAGAGTAGTGAAAGCTAGAATCCACAATTCCCTGCATGAATGTGAATGCCAGACTTTGCATTGTGTGGTGCATCTTTAAATCTTACCACTCACTTACAGACTAGGGCTGAGAAGAGCCAGGCCCCAGCTAAAACAGGTATGAGGGTAGGATAGTATTTTACAGGCAGGTGAGACCCCTGCTTCCACTCCCAACCCAACAGAACAGTTGGGACAATCTTTCCATAATTGTTTTTACACTTTACTGGAACTGCTACTTTTCCTTCACACCTTGATGAAAAAGTTGTAGGTAGCATCATCTAAGGCAGCATTGTGATGATTCACCACAAACAAAACATGTATTCCAGGGAGAAGAAATCCTTTAATTAAATCAACTAGTGAAATTTGAAAAGAGTTTAACTAGACACACAGCAGTTCATCCAACTGGCTTTGCACTGTTGCAGATTTGGGCTGCATCAATGCAATATTATGAAGACAGGGACCCTAGGGTATATCAAAAGATTTTCACAGAATTGCAGAGTAGCTCAAATTGAAAGGGATCCCTGGAGGCTATGCAGCCCAAACCCCCAAGGGATCCCTGGAGGCTATGTAGCCCAAAGCCCTGCTTAAAGCAGGGTCTTCTTGAGCAGGTTGTTCAGGATCCTCGCCTGTTAAGCTTGAATATCTCCAAGGCTGATGATTTCACAATTCTTTGTGTTCTTTTTCCAGTGTCTAAGTATGCTCACAATAAAAGAGCCTACTTAGACATAGGCATACACAATACAAAATAAATATATAAATCCTTTTCCATGCTCAGAAACTCCCTTGTTGCAAATCATGATTGCCAGCCTTTCTCCTTATGCTGTGTGCCATCAGGACCGTGAAGAGTGCAAAAAACCCCCCCTTTTCATCTCCAGCTTCCCTCAGCTCCACCTTGGCTGTCATATGCTGCAGACCCCTCACCATCTCCATTGCTGGACACCCTCCTAAATGCCATTGTCATTCTTGTACTGGAGACACCAAACCTGAGCACAGCAATGAAGGTGATCATGCAGAGTGATTTCAGCAGTTTTAATATTTATTGTCTCAGAAACATGGATTCTGCCAGGTCCCTTCTGAAGACTCACATTGTCTTACTGATCTATTAATTCTTCATTATTTTTGTGCATATTGAAAGAAGTGTTACTTATTCTTAGGACAGACTTTGTTCTTGAAATAAAAATATGCATTCTGACATTTTAAATCATACTTGGAGGAAAAGCATTCTGTAGAAGCATATGAGGTGTTACACAAGGAAAAGCAAAAATTGAGTATCAACTTCAGTGTGAAATTAAGACCAAATTTTTTTTCTTCTTTTTAGTTTTTGGCAATCCAACAAAGCATAAGTAAAACCATTTGAATGGTGTAAAATAAAACTATTCTACGTATAAAAAGATACTGTGGAGAAAAGATATTATATAAATAATGCAGAAGTAAGCAGTTTTACTCCTTTATTTTAATTCTTACATATCCAAAAGCCATTTCATTGAAATGTCTAGCTTGAAGAAATTTTAGTTAAATACTATTTTAGTTAAATAATAAATAATAAATTATTCCTTCTCACAAAAATAATTATCTATTTTCAAGATTTTTTTTTCTGTATTAAGTATAGAAAGTTGGGGGGGGGGGTAAATATCTCTGTTTTTTTACCCATATTGGACTTGAGGAGTTTGTATTTTTATTCTGAACAGTTCCTAAACACCTTCTTTAAGCAAGGAGAGAGAGGGGAAGGTTTTGCAAAAGCAGAATAAAAGGCAAAGAGGTTAGGCTTCAACAAGACCTGTGGGGCTGCATTCCACTCTCTGTTTTAATCTTGGCAAGGCATTCCACTAATGAGTAAATGATGCAAGCTGCACCTTGATTGTAGCATTACTTCAGTTGAACTTTCACCTTGTGGGAAGATGTTGTAAGACATTTTGAACTACGGTTTAATATACATTCCAAGAGAAATTTTTTAGTTGTTCTCAAAAATTGACACAAAATAAGCAATGCCGATCAGGTTTGTTTGCTTGTTTGTTTTCAATATGACTGTCAGAAAATATTGGTTTTTGAGACACTTGCAGAGCTTAGTTGCCCGGTTAAGAAAATATTAAGTACCCACTTAGCTTCATATGTTGAAGTGTTTTCCTAAACATTTTTCACCAAGAAGTGTAACCAGATAATTTTACTCATTCCTATTCCTATTATGATTCCATCATAGGACTTAGATATTTTAGGATTAAGATTGATCACAGAATTCTCTTTATCTGATAGCCTTAATATATAAGCAACCTTAGAAAATTGAGTGCTATGCTGAAATGTAAGTTAATGAAAAGGAAATCACTCTTTTTGGAGGGGAAGATTTAAAAATACATGCACTTATCTGAAAGCTTAGCTGTTTTATGATAAAGTGTGCTCTGTGTTTCACATTTTTACATCTTTATAACAATGTAAGGTAGTAATAAGTTTGCAAATCATAGCATTGAACAGAATTTTATTTGGTCTTTTTCTAAGAACTTTTTCTTACCTGGTCTTCAGTCCTGGAAGCTACAAGTTAGGTAATTCCACAGGAAATACACAGGCAGAGAGTGTGTGTCCAAAACTGAACAACCATGGTGTAGCAGGGTGTTATAATGTTGCTTTTTCATGCTGTTGGGGTATGATAAATGAAATATCCCCTGCCTGAAAACTGGCATAACATCTGTGAAAGAAGAAGAATGTGTAGACTGATTTACAGAAATCATGTGCACGACATTATTACTAAGTCACTACTTTATGAAAACTGTCATTTTTGTTGTGTGCCCTCTTTTGTTTACATTTCTTTTGTGTGGGATCTCTGTTTGGCACACACATTTTCATGTTGCCCCCCTCCCCAGCAATCAGAGATACTGATCCATCAATATCTCTCAGTCCACCGCTACCACCCAGCCCACTTACACCACGAAACCCCTTGTCAGCATTGCCCATCCCTTCAAAGCAGTGATATCAGCCATAACTTCAGCAGTCACATCAAATGTCTCAGGTTACAGTGACCACTTCCAAGACCTGATTTCACCCTCTGATTCTATAGCCAGTATGTACAAGCCAATGGTTGTTCAATTCTCTCAGCATGCTAAGGAGGGAACTCCTGTTATCTCCATTGCATTAACAGTGAGCTAAAGACTTTTTCAAATAACTCTGATTATTTTTGCATTATGAAAAGGCCATTGTGTTTCCTGGGGCTGTAAATAGTACAATATCTTAGACAATGCACGTTTTAAAAAAACTTCCTAAATTTGTAGTCAAATATGCACTTACTTCTGTTTTTGGATCTATCTGGAACAGTCACACCTTTTCCCGTTTCCTTACAAGTCAGTCAGAACTTAACCAAAAGAAAGAACAAGGCATTCTGCTATTTGGAAATCACAAGCCAGATTTTGATTTGAGTTAGACTGGAATAAATTCAGGGTGGCTGCCAAGACTGTACATATATATCTGAACTCCAGCTTTGATCTAGTCACACTCTGTTTTCCTTGCATAGAAAAATGACCCAAATCAAAGGACCAGGCAACTGAGTCTGCCAGCTGCCTTTAGCTAGCTGTAACTACTACATGAAGGCAAAAAAAAAAAAAAAACCCCACAAAAATTGTCATTTCAACTGTTTGGCATAAATCCTGAATGTTTAAAAAGACTAATGAGGCTTAATAAATGTTGACCAAGCGAAATAGATTTTATCTTCAAGTCTGGATTGAAGAGAGCTGGTAATTGATCTGTAATGCCAAGAGACCTGCGCATGTTTGGCACCTCCCAGAAAAAAACAACAGGCTGAACATGTTTATCCTGTGTTCCCTCTTAAAAGCAGCTGGGTAATTGTCTTCTAAACTATTTGATAAATAATTGTCTTCTAAACTATGGACAACTGTTTGTATTAAACTACGTTCATGACAGTGTTTCTGTTGGGGCAGTGAACATGATACTGTCATTTCCAAAGACATCACAGAGGAGAGAGTAGGAAACATACTCTAATCACAGCAATTGAAATTTATTCCCAGAAAAGGTTTTTTATAAAAATGATCCATCTATAAACTTATCTGGGAGTATGACCCTGAAAATCAGTGAGAATCTCCTCAGCACCAAGGGTTTTTTTCCTTTGCCTTCAGCGAAAAAAAAAAGAACTTTGTCAAATCGTTTGGGTTTTTCCCATCTTAAAAATGCCCTTGGTGCATGCAGACACATCTCTGGCATAGCTCATAAAGGGCACAACATGGCATTACAACTTCTTACTATGTTTAATTATTTCTAATGCAGCCACTTAAACCTAGTGTGTTCCACAGAACACAATAGGCTAAAGACAATGTGTTTTAAGCCAAGGTGTAGATTTGGAAGGTAAAATGTAGAGTTTTTCTGTAATTTTGTGTTAAAATTATAGAATTGTAGGATGGTTGAGGTTGATGTTGGAAAAGGCCTGTAAGATCATACAGGACAACTGTTAACCTGACCCCACTGTGTTCACCACTAAACCATGTCCCCAGGTGCTACAGCACAGGTTTTTTGAACACTTCCAGAGATGGCGATTGTACCACTTCCCTGGGCACTCTGTTCCAATGCGTGACCACCCTTTCAAGGAAAAAATTCTCCATAACATCCAGTATAAGCTTCCCTTGGTGCAACTTGAGACTATTTCCTCTTGTTCTGCCATTTACTACCTGAGAGGAGAGGCCGACCTCACCTGGCTGCATCCTCCTGTCAGGCAGCTCTGGAGAGCAGCAAGGTCCCCCCTGAGCCTCCTTTTCTCCAGGCTGAACACCCCCAGCTCCCTCAGCTGCCCCTCACAGCACTTGTGTCCCTGAGCACACTTGTGCCCTTGTGCCTCCTTCCCTGGACACGCTCCAGCCCCTCAATGTCTCTCTGGCACTGAGGGGCCCAGAACTGAGCACAGGATTGGAGCTGTGGCCTCAGCAGTGCTGGGTACAGGGGGACGGTCACTGCCCTGCTCCTGCTGGCCACACCTGGCTGAGCCAGGCCAGGATGCCATTGGCCGCCAGTGTCCCAGGAGGCGCTCGCTCTCCCCAGCCGCGCTCAGCTCCATGAGGCGATCCCGGATTTCCAGCCCGCGGCCCCGGCAGAGCCCGAGGCTGCCGCGGGCGGAGGGCGCCCCCTGGCGGTCAGGCGGCGCCTCACGGGCCGCAGCGGAGGTGCCTCACAGCCGGGAAGGGATCCCCGCTCCTTCCAATTAAGAAAGGCAACATGCATGGCAACTTCAGCGGAATTAAGGCATTCAAAGCTTTTTTTGTCCTCAACCCGTTATAATGATAGACCTTGGGCTGCCCTGTCCCCTGAATTTGAGGACCACGAGAGTGGGAGCAGTGACCTTCCGTTTGCAGACACTGAAATTGCAAAGGAGCGGCTCACTGGGTGAACGCTCACAAGTCCGTGGGGCCTGATGAAATTCACACCAGAGGTCTGAAGGAGCCCGCAGATATTATGGCAGGACTCCTCTTGATCATCTACCCAAGGTCTTGGGAGTCTGGGGAGCTCCCTACTGGCGGGATGTTTGCTGGTCAGAGTGACTCACAGATACGTACAAGTCTCTTTTCTCAGCTTGGCAGTCGAAGAAGGAGTCAGAATTCCTCGGCTGCAGTTTTTAAGGTTGTTTATTATTTTTTATCTCTAACATTCTTTCTCTGGCCTGCCAAGGTCTGTTCAGCAGGTCAGTCAGAGGCACACTTACCGCCCTCAGAGACGGTGTTATCTTTTTATACTAAAAACTACGTGTACATTATTTACAATAACTTCCCAATACCTATCACCTATGTTAGACAGTGAGTTTCTACCTTAAACCAATCTAAAAGTGCCAACATCACCCAGAACATGGAGGTTAGGAAGAAGAAAGGACGGCACACCCAAATTCCTCTATCCTGGGACTCTGAGCTCCCATTCTAAAACTCCAAAAATTTACTTTTCACCCCATGGCAAACTAACTATTATTCTACTTAAACTCTCTTGATTTGTAATTCTTCATCTAAAGGTGGCAATTTTCTCTATGGGTCAAAATCAAAGTCACAGGTGTCTTGGACACTGAGCCCCCTGGCAAGGGCTTGAGCCAGGACAACCAGAAATGTCCTGGGTTCCAACACCTACTGGCAGGATGTTAGTCCCACCTACAAAAAGGTATGTGAGGGAAGACTCAGAGAACTGCAGACCTGTTAGCCTAACCTCAGTTCCTGGAGAAAATATGGAGAAGGTTATATTGGGTACTATTAAAAGCCATCTAAAGAAGAATTTGTAGTTAACATGGGTTCACAAAGGGAAATTCTTGTTTAAGTAATTTGGTATCCTTCTGTGAGAGGGTAATTTCCATAGTGGATGAAAGGAAGGAGTGGATGTAGTTTTCCTGGATTTTAGTACAGCACCCCTCTGGACAAGCCCTCCAGCTGTGGGATGAGTGGGTTCATGGTGTGCTGGGTGAAGAACTGGCTGAAGGGCAGAGCTCAAAGTGTTCCAGTGAATGGGGCTGCATCTGGCTGGCCACTGGTCAGTAGCATTGCTCCTTCAGGGCTCGGTTCTGGAGTGAGCTCTGTTCAATGTCTTTGTTAATGGTCTGGGTGCAGGAGGTGAATGCACCATTGGCAAGTTTGCTGATAATACCAAACTGGGAGGTGCTGCTGGCTCTCTTGGGGGACAGGAGGCCCTGCAGAGGGATCTAGATAGACTGGAGCATTGGGTTCAAAGGTGATTATTACACTGTATTCCAGATCGGTGTGGCCTTATCTTGATTGCCATGTGCAGTTCTGGGCCCTGCAATTTAAGAAGGATGCAAAGGTCCTTGAATGAGCTTGTCTGTTTTGGAGAAAAGGAGGCTCACTGGCAATCTCATCTCTCTCCACAGCTTCCTGAGGAGGGGAAGTAGAGAGGGGGGTGCTGAGCTCTTCTCCCTGGTATCCAATGGCAGGGTGTGTGGGAATGGTTCAAAGCTGTGTCACAAGGGGTTGAGACTGGACATTAGGAAGAATTTCTTCACCAAAAGGGTGGTCACATACTGGAGAAGACTTCCTGGAGAGGTGTGAATGCTCCAAACCTGTCAGTGTTTAAGAGGCATTTGGATCATGCCCTTAATAGCACGCTTTAGCCTCTTCTCAGCCCTTTTGGTCAGGGAGCTGGACTGGGTGATTGTAAATTTTCTGGCGTTCTTCTGGCTGATTTATGTCCAGGGACGCCACTTGTAAATTTTTCTGTGTTCTTCTTTGCTCGGAGAGAGTGCTCAGGGATGACATTTGCTCTGTTTCTCGGCTGTTTAGGCTTGTAAGGTTTTCTGTGGTGTTTTGGGCTGTTCTGGAATTCTCAGGGAATTCCCAGGGAATTCTCAGGGACGCCACTTGTATGGTTTTCTGCTGTTGTTTTAGGTGTGCTGGAATTCTCAAGGATGTCCTTGGAGAGCCGACGCTTCAAAGGACGAGGAGAGACTTCTGATCTTGTCTCGGTCTTGGTGTTTATTAATTGTTTATCTAAAAGATTTTCTTTCAGCCCGACAGAGGTCTGCACAGCAAGTCAGCCATGGGCACACTGCACAAGCCCCTGGGCGGTCACTTATCTTTATACCCTAAGTTACGTGTACAATATTTATCATTTTACTCCAATACCTTCTACCCTTATTAACCTGTGCACTTCTAGTAACGACCAATCCCAAAGTGCCACCACCACCACAGAAGATGGAGGCCAAGAAGAAGAAGAAGAAGGACAGGACACGCCCCAATTCCTCCATCTTACTTCTCTAGACCCCCCTGTACCAAAATCCTAAACCCTGTGTTTTACACTTTAACTAACTTATCCCTTCACCATACACCCAGTGAATTCCTCCTATCCTCATACAGGTCTCATCTCCTGTGTAGGATCAAAATCCTGCCACCAGACACTTCTGGCAACATTCCAGGATTCCCGAGCCCCCCAAGGGTGGTCTCGGCCTCTCTGCACCTCCATCCTGAGGTGCTGAGATCCCACAGGTGATCATTGTAAGCTCCTTCCAACAAAAACAGTCCTAGTCTATTTTATTCTATTCTAAAGCTCCTATAACAATTACTGGGGGGATGGGGAAAGGCAAGTGCTCTTCTATTAAAAAGCTCTCTCTGCAATTCTGGGTAATTATTAACTATTTCTTTGGCAATGTTTGATTTTAAAGAGTAAAGAGCAGTTTGCTCTGTATATATATCACACTTATTCAGCTTGCCAGACCACATAATATATTTTGAGGAATAAAAAAATGGTTTCATTGATTGCTTATCCAGGAAAATCTTTAACATTCATTGTCATACTCTAAATGTTAAGGTGTGAGTTCTGCCAAATCAATAATAGACTCAGAGGGCACACATGGAAACATTACAGATACACAGATGTTATGCCATTGTTTTATGGCATAGGTATATTTTAGGAGCTGTGAGGTTGTTGGACATACTCCAGAGATTTTTGTTTAATTTCTCCGGTTAGCAAAATTTCCAAATCCTGTCTCTGCACTTGCATACTGTAAATAAAATTTGTGAACTGAAGCTTCAGCACTTTTCTGCTGCAAGTCATTCACAGTGACCTTTTGTTGGTGGATTAAATGGCTGTTGCCCATGCAATACAGACAAGTACTCTTCTGAATAGAGACTCAGTGCATCCACTTCCAGCATTAGTGTGGTGTACTTTGTGCAGAACCACTTATCTGCAAGTGCTGGAGCTGTCTTTGTGTTGTGAGAGAAACCTTTTGGCCTGAGGATTGCTGCAGCTGGAAGTCCAACAGAGGAGAGGCTTCTGAGCTCCCTGCTGCCAGAGGCAGTAAGTACTGGGGTGGGCTATTGCTTGTATTACCAGTAATCCCATAGAGTGTGTGTGCATACATATATATATATATATATATATATATATATATATATATATATATATATATATATACACAGAGGTGATCACACCACCAGAGGCACAAACATCCTAATCCTGCCTCCTGTTTGGAAGATAAAGGGTTTTTCTATTGTGAAATAATTTTTTTATTATGGCCATGAAATGAGTATAATTCAAGCACTCTGTCCAGTAACTGACCATGGACCCTCAGCCTTCCACTTTACTTTGCATGACCCCACACAAACCAACAGCCTACATGTGTGCACTATGGATCTTCCCAGTAACTGTCCCTGGCTCTTCCTGTCTCCCCCTGAGCCACACTCAGAGACATAAACCTGCAGATGGGTCTCAGGCTGACCACTGACCTCATAGCCTCTCCAGTGGATGGGTTGGACCTCTTGGTCCCTCCAGGAGCCAACTGTCAGACCACTCTGGTCTCCCTGGTACCCAGCCTAGACCTACAGCTTCTCCATTTTACAGCTTCCAAGCCTCTTGTCCTTCTCACCAACTAATCCAACTTGATATTTGCAGGTATGCACACACTGATATACATCTCTTCACAGCAAACAATCTTCACCAAAAAAGCAGCATCCTCTCTTGAAACAAATTTATTGCATCTGCACTTGCTCAAATCACTTTGCTTTACAAAGATCACTAGAACAGGAGCTGCCTTTTGCTTACAGCACCTGGTAGTGGTTTCTTTCCTTGTCACTTCATATTTCTTACGCTTTTCAATTTCTTGAAAAGCAGTTTGGATTCCTTCCCAGACTGTAGTCCCCTTCAGTGTAGTACCTGCTCCTGCAGGGATGCCTTCATGGACTGCAGCCATCTCAGGATGTTCCTGCACCTATGTGTTCTTGCGTGTCATCACTTGTACCCTCACCAATCTCCCAGGAGCTGCTTTATTAAACGTGTTTCACAGAGATGCTGCATGCTTCTGTAATTGGTTTAGGTTCTGGCATGTGGTGGGTCGGTGGTATCTGTTGCCAAGCCAGCTGGAACCAGCTGTGACTGAAGGGCAGACCTTCTCCTACACAGCTCGCCCCTGAAGCCCCACTGCTACCAAAACTCTGCCAGCTACGCACAGTGTAGCATTTTGTTTCCACTTGAGGCGATCTTTCGAGTTAGGAGCTGTGTTTAGGCAGAAGCATTCTCAGCCTCACCTCAGGTTTCCCCAGCCTTTCACTGCCCTCCAGTGGAAAGTGCTGCTTGTCAGCTTTGTCTGCCGTGGCATACACGGCAGATTTAAGGTGTTTCCTGTCCTTCCACACCACATCCTTTGGCAAATAAAAAAAGAACAACATGCATGTGAGTGGCAGTGTTCCAAGTTTGAACATTGATAATCTGTAATTGTCTTTGATTGATTCCTGCAAAATCAGAGAGCTTTTCTTTTGAACCCAGACACGTTCTGGGACATAAGAATTAAAGGAGTGAGAGCAAAGATGCTCGAATTACATTTGAGAGATCACAGAGAGGTGTTAGGGTGAGGGTTTGACATGTTGATAATAGTTTTTCTTTTCATTCCCGGTGTCAAAAGGTCTGCTGAGTTCTATTTCAATTCATAGTGTATTTTACCTGAGATGAGGTGCAGGACTTCACTGATGGAAGGCTTGTCTGTAGTTCTTTCTAAAGAACTGTCTAGTCTTGGCTACAGGCATATTCCTGACACTAACATTAAGTGATTCAGAAGGCATAACAGAAGTGAAACCCTCTTGGGAGGATGGACAGGAATTAGTTCTTAACTGGACTGCAAACAAACCCTCATGGAAAACACCCTTTTTCCCTCTGCACAGCTGTCCCCTCTGCTGTTGTCCCGTTCCCTCACACCATGCACTGCACTCAGTCCCTTCAGTGAGGCAATGGCCAGTGCAGACACTGGGATCAGTATGGAGTGGTTCCTCCATCAGCAGCAGTCCCTTCAGAGTCATGCCAGGTGGGCCCTGCTCAGGCATGGGTTTTGCTATACTCCTGGTCATTTTTTCCTTCCCTGCTGGTGCTTTCTGCCCTTTTAAAGCAGATGCTTCAGAGGTGCTACAAACCCATCTGGTGGCTCAGAGCCACCAATTAGCTTGGCTGTGTGCTCAGCTCTGGCCTGCAGGGGTGAGTCAAGAGGAAACTGGCTGTGTCCAGTGTGGCTGTGACCTTCCCACAGAAGCTTATCCATATAGCCCCTTCCCCAACATGCTGGTTATGTTTAGTAGACAGATATATGACATTTTGCAAATTATATGACTTCCCTGTGCCATGGGAGTGATGGTGCAATGAAGTGGAGCAGCTGGGCAGGCTGGCATTGTGGTTTCATTCACAAGATCCTCATTCTGCAGGAAACATGGTGCAATCCTGAAGGAAGCATGGGTGGGTCAGTGTGGTTGTTCCTGCCACGCTCTGGCATCCTAGCACAGGAACATGGGTGGGTCTTAGGTTTCCCTCACTCTTTTCAGGTCTCTGAACTCAGAAGCTACAGATACAGTCCTGCACTTTATAGCAGAGTCATAGGCCCTCCCTCCCCAGGGTCATTTTTAAGTCCCCTCCAGTTACCTCAGTACCCTTCCATGTCCTTACTTGTAGGACTGGTTACAAAGTACCTCATTGATGACAACCCCACTTGTTTTCTGATTTGTTGTTGTTTTCCAGTTCTTACTTCAGTTACTTCTGGATGCTTTTCCATTTCCTGACGACCATTGGCATAGATTGGCTGTCTGTGTCCTTGAGCACACCAAAGCCATCACCCAGGAATGGAGCCCAGGCGAAGGCCCCACCTAGTGCTGTCCTTCAGCACAAGTGTACTGACCAGTAACCTACTTACATAGGTCCAGCTCCTTTTGTCTTCTTTCTTCTCTGTTTTTTCATACTTATTACTCCCAGGTCCAGTTTGATCTTTCCCTCCCCTGTCCTTGATCCTTCCCCTAAACATCCCATAGTAAGTCTTGCACAACCCCAAAATGTTCTTTCCAGCTTCCCACGGTGAGTCCTATGGTCCTGTAGGCAGTAATTCCCTCTGAGTCTGCAAAGGCATTGATGGGGATTGTCTTCAATTGACTCAGCTGGGGGTGCCACCCCCAACCCACAGGGCTGGTGGCTCCCCTGTTCCAGCCCTTGGAACAACCCTGCCAGGAGCTCGTTCAGCTCTGGTGCAGTTACTGGACTTCTCCTGCCTGTCATTTTGTGTCTCTGCTCCTTTGTGTTCATGGGAATGAGCCTTCAGTCACATAATTTCATCTTTACATAGTCCATAAATTGTGTACTCATTTAGGTTCACTTCTTGAAGTTCTATGGGGTAAAAAGTCCCCAGATAGCTCTGTGACCACTATCTGAGACCCAGATAGTCTCTTAAGTCTAACCCCTTCTGATGATTTCCCTAACTGTAAAAAATTTGTCCACTCATTTCTGCTAATTCCCTTCTACGAACTTCTTCTTTGTTCTAAATATCCTCATGTTGTTTGCTTTTTGAGCAGAGACACAGTCTCTTAAGTTTATAAGAAATTTTATTCACTTTTTAAAGGCTTTAAATTCCCATGGGCAGAGGGAAGGCTTCCTGTCCTAAAGTCACTCACTCTACCTCCAGAGCAAACAAGGTGCAGTTTCAACTAGAAGCATTGGGGATGGTGTTTTGGGAGAAAGACCATGGGGCCCACTTCCAGTTGCAAAACCTAAGGCAAGCCTTTACACCAGAAGCAGGACTGCAGGGCAGCTGTCAGTGTTTTTTGAATAAAAGCTGTCTCTGATCTACACCATACATCCCATGGTCACGAGGAGATGAGGTGTGATACACACTTTGCCTGAGTGGATGGGTAAGTGGGTAATGAGGATTCCTGATCTGCAAACACATCCCACACAGATCAGAGCTTCAGCCCCACCAGTCCTATACTGGTAATCCCAGAGGAACAGGTCTCTCCTTCTGATTGCTCAACATGCTAGGTCTATGGATGACAGTGTAGCTTCCCTGCACTGCAGTTCTTGTGCTTCAGCTCCTGCATGGTATCAGATGACCACGTGTGGTGTTGCTCCCAAAGGACTATCACTTTAACAATTTAATACCTTTCATATTAAATCATTGATACAAGGTGGCAATGGCTCTGCTAATCACACAGCCTGAGGCTGAGCATCTTTGACTCCTCCATACTCCTCCATCCCAGAGGCAAATTATTCGTTCCCACCAGAGTTTCTATAACCCTCCAGCCCTCCATCCAAGGTACAAGAGAAGAAACATTACCTGTGCTACCAGCTCATACTGGATTCATCAGTTCAAACTTGGCAGATGTTATCACAGCTTATTTGTCTGGGCAATTCTTCCAGATAGACTAAACTCAGCAGAACTTACCATACAGGGAAGTTCTTTGTTTAATATTTGCCAGCAGTGCAGGGAGACTTGTTTGCCTGTCCTGAATTATCTCTGCAATTATATTTATGAAGGCAATTAAAAGTAATACACCTCTTAAGAAATTATCAGAGATTGCATCTGACCAAAAGTGGGACTCTGTCAAAGTTGACTATGATAGTGGGCCATGACTTGTAGGATTCCTTTAGAAATGCAGTGCTAACAGAAGAAAGTACCCCTTTGATCAATATGTCCGAGGGGTTCATGCCACAAATCTCAGACAAGGAGCATTCTTTGTTAGTGGAAATCTAGGTTGTTTCACACACCAGCATTCCTAAAGAGAAAGGAAATGTAAGAGACAGACTTTATCAGAGCAAAAGATGCATAGAATACTTGAAGGATCCATTCCAAGTGACAAATGGAAGAGTGAGGCAGGAGAACACATAATTCACTTGTTTAGTGTCACAGAATAAATTTCCATTTGGAATTTGGTTCTTTATCTCACCTAAAGGCAATCTAATCCTGCCTAAAGACAGGTTCTCAGCCAGTTTAGGCATTATCTCTGACATATCAATGAACATGAATTCACTTTAGTATTTTAGTGGAGCAGGTTACATGTTCCTGTATTTTCCTGACACTTCACTGCATTAGATGTGCTTCTGTTACTGTGGCTGTCTAAGATGTCACCTTAGATGTCTAAAATGGCAAGATTTTCAGAGCTAGATATCTTCTGTTGCTCCTGGAATACACAGGTGTTTGGGAGGGAAATACACTTCCTGTAGTGCATCTTATTTAGGCACTGCAAAGACCAAGATGTGAGTCATTGCTCTGAGTATAACATAATATTCCTAACATTTTGAGGGAGGAGATAGTTGGCCAAGAGGGTAAGACAATTATGGCCCTGTAGTTCAGGTACACACTGTTAACCACTGTGAAAAAAGGAGGGCTCAAGAGGTGATGAGATGTGAGGAAAAATATAAAAATATCTAATGGTTATAAAGCATTTGTTGAGTAAATATCCACTCCTTGATTTTTAATACCCTGTTAAGTAAGGAATTCTTTTCCCCTGGGCTTGTGTCTGAAATTATGTTGTAGTTACTTCTGGAATATCAGGTCTGAACAGTTAGAAGTTTTTCTTGTCCCAGGTGGGTGTTTCTCTTCTTCACTGAAACTGTCTTTATGAGTTCATTCAGCTGTCGAGTAGTTTCACTTGCATCATCTCCACAGACCCATTTTAATGCCTCACAAAGTGGACCTTTATGTAGATATTTATTTATTTAATTTTTTTTTCTATAAGTCCATTCATGGTTTCTGATCACTCAGTTGGGCAAATTGTTTTTGGCTTTTTTTCCTGAGGTTTATACAATGATTTTCTATGCACATATTTATCTCAACAACATAAGGAACACCGTTATCAAACAAGGACATCTTCTAAGAGGTTGTTATTTAGGACATGTCCTTCCCACCATCAAGTGAAACCGAGCTGGTTGATGACATCTCAGAGGAAGGAAAGTCTCTGCTAATTAGTAGGGAGTATCTCACCTCCAGTACTACTCTAACAAAAGAAAAGAGCTTGCAGAAAAAAAAATCAATAGTTTGCATCTATTGAAACTTGCTCTGTGAAAAAAAATTAACAGCTGTATCAGCCTCCAGATTAATAGCCTAGGCAATTAAAACAGGCATGGATGGCATCTTGCTTCCAGACTTGTCCTTCAGTTCTCTTAGATCATTGGGTGGCAGCAGAAGGCACAGTTTCTCAGTCACAGGCTGTCTGGGGTTAAAAATCTATTGCTTTCATCTATGTTTCTCTAAATTTCTATATAAGCACATGAGCATGTTCTTCAGGAGTGCTGTGATCTATGTAGTCCCCTATCCAGTCACCAATGTTGGAGAAAAATCCATGTTGGGTCAAAAACATAACAAGAAATGAGGAATTTTTAGATTGAAACATCTTGGATTTGCAGCTTTGTGAAGTCATAATGGTGATTATGCAGAAGATTTGGAAGTTTGGAGTTTTTTGGCTCCTTCCCCCCCCCCCCCCCCAGAATTTAGATTTGATTCACTCTCTCTGGGAAGAGCAGATTGAAGCTGCCAATGCACAAGTGATAGGAATTGTCTGAAGGGAAGTCAGGTTCTTGATGATGCTTTAACTACTCTGATCTAGCCATCCCAGCTCCTCAAAGCAGCAATTCCCGATTGCTTCTTCTGACTGCTGGTCTGAGATCTTTGTGAGAACTGTGTGCTGTCAGGGCCTCTGTACTCACCAGTAAATGAACCAAAACTGAATGACTTGGACAGAAAATTCACCCACTGTGTTCATTTCAAAATGACAATTCAAATGCAGGTTCGTCAGGTAGCATTGATCATATGACAGCCAAAAGATCACAAATGAAATCAAAGTTTTTGTTTAGATATGTATGTGCCATAGCTTTTCTACAATGACAAGCTTAGCTAGACAGACCAGACTCTGGAAGCCTGATAATATTTGGAGACCTATTTAGCTCAACTGTAAATGCCCTAGGCAAATTGGCTTTGTTCACCTGTTAGGAATGAAATGAGCTGTGTAGCTGATTAGTGTGGGGTTCTTCCAGCCCAGATGTACAAAGGACAGCCATCTGCTGTGCATCTGATCCACGTATTATACAGTGAACAAAGTCCACTTGAAATTTTTCAGTATTCACGTTTGGGAAGTATCTGAACCACTGATATAATGTACCTTGAACCTCTGTTTCACATGAGAATACTTCTTGTATGTAAGTGCCACTTTTTTCAGAACACTTAGGAAAGGTTCCTAGGAATCACCTGTAATCATGCCCATGAAGAACTGCAAGAAATTCACTGATTTCATCCTTATGAGAGTTCATTTATCATTATCATTATTAATACAGTTTTATTTTAATTGCTACTTAAAGGAGCAACTAGTCAAGTATAAGCTATGTTCAGTTTGTTTTAAGAAGAGCTGGTGAAAGTACATGGAGAAATGTGCAGGAATCAAAAGGGAACACATTCAGAGATACAGGCAGATGCAGAATCGCTGTGTCCCAGGGACTGACTGGACAGCCTGAAAGGTCCCTAGAGAAAAGAGGTTCTTGGAGCGGGTGGCATCTTGCAGCTTCAGCTCAGCATGCATAGCAAGATAAATCCCTCTGGCAGCTCCTGGCTGTGCCTTTTACAGCTTCTACACTGCCATGCCACATCTTTGCTGGAAGGTTCTGGGGTCATCTGGATCTGTTCCCCAGGACCAGCCACCCAGTCACATCCCAGAAAAACTCTTTTTGGGGCTGGGAGACATCATCTCCTAAGCAGTGCATGCAAACCCCTCTTTCAACTTCACCCTGTCCTTAGTCTCACTCATCCACTCTGTGGAGCTGCAAGATCTACCCAAGCCTACAAGGGAAATCTACCTGTCCCACAGTGGTGACCAAGTAACACATCACAGTAACAATACCAGACTCAGGCAATGAGAATACTTGTCACAGCAAATTGCCCCAAAGCCTTACAGAAGAAATGTGGTTTCAGATATGCCTCTAACTAACCACAGGTACTTAAGGGTTTAGCTGCATTTGTGCCCCACATGGACAGAGGAAAACAGGCTGTGTGAAAAATGTCACCCATCTCCTCTCCCTGTCCTTTTCACTATCAAAGTGCCTATTCATATCAGTATCCACTTGCTGCTGACCTTCTGCCAACAACAACCTACTTCCCAGCTGTCCCAGCCTACTCAGCTGAGTTTTCAGGCTCACTGCCCGTGGCTCCCTCACCCCAGCCCAAACTACAGAAGAAGCTGATACAATTCTGTTTACCAGAAGTCCAACGATTTCCTTTTATTTGGCTCTAATGCCCTTACCAGCCATTGTTAGTGTTTGTTATCCCATGTGGTTCTGAGACTTAAAAGAAATCTGAGGAATCTATTGCTCAGCAGATTTATCATAACATGATAGTCAGCTGAACATCCCAGGAGGGCAAAGAAATTTCTCTGACGCAGGAATCTCTTCTGACACAATTCTTCTATTACTTTGGGTAAAGGCACTTTCACCAAGGCCAAATACAGTTTGTTTCACTGGGAAATGAAGAGTATATGTTCCTGTCATTTCCAGTATTATGTCCTTTCTCTAGGCAGTTTGTGTGATTCTCTCTGGGGATAACTAGATTGCTAACTCTTATTTTTCCTTCTGCCACTTTCCCAGCACATCATTACAGTCTGGCACTTGTTCCTCTCTATCTGTTGGCCTGCACAGATCCCACCCCACCAGACACCTTCCTTTCCAGGTCCGTGCCCCTTTTTCACCTGCCGATCTCGTTCCTCCACATCTCGCCCAGTATCTCCTTTCTGCTCCCAATTTCTTTGCAAAAGTCATGCTTTAACAGTCTCTCTCCCGTGACATTCCATGCCGGCCTGGCTCCCTGCCCCAGCATCCCCCTTCTCCCGGCACAAGCCTGCACTTGTTGCCCGCGGGGGGAGCTGGGCGCTGGGCACGGGCTGCAGCCCCAAGGTAGCCCCAAGCGCTCGGCGCTCGCTGCGGCGGAGGAGGGCCCGTCTGGCCGCGCACATGACGGCACGGTGGGAGGGCGGCCCCGGCGGGCGGCTCGGCCGCGCCACCGCCCAGCGGGCGGCAGAGGCGGCCCCAGCGCGCACGGGCCGCGGCGGCAGGGCCGGGGCGGCGGGAGCTGCGGGAGCAGCCGGGGCAGCGGGGGCAGCGCGGGCGCGGAGCCGCGGCCGGAGCGGGGCAGCGCGGTGCTGAAGGGACAGCGCCCGCCCCGCCCCGCCCCGCCCGGCCAGCCGGCGGGGAACACGGCGCGGAGCCCCGGGAGCGGGGCGGGGGTACCCGGCTCCCGGCCCCCGCCCGGAGCGGCGAGCGCGGGAGCTCCGTGCTGCCCCCGCGGGAGCGGCGCCCCGGGCCCCGCGCAGCGCCCGCCGCCGCCCGCCCGCCGCGCCGATGCCGGGCGTGGGGGCGATCGGGGCGCGGTGCAGGCACCGGCCGCGCAGGAGCCCCAGGAAAAGCCCCAAGGCAGAGCCGGGCCAGGCCGGGGCCGCCATGGACGCGGCGATCTGGATCTACCAGTTCCGGCTGATCGTGCTGGGCGACTCCACCGTGGGCAAGTCCTGCCTCTTGCACCGCTTCACCGAGGGCCGCTTCCCGGGGCCGCTGCACTCCGACCCCACCGTGGGGGTGGACTTCTTCTCCCGGCTGGTAGAGATCGAGCCCGGCAAGAGGATCAAGCTACAGCTCTGGGACACGGCGGGGCAGGAGCGGTTCAGGTACAGGACCTGGGATCTTACCCACACCCTCTCCTGCCCTCTCCCCAAATCTGTCGGCCTCCGGGCACACCCTGCTGCCCTCCCGGCCCTGTACCCTCCTCATCTGACACATCCTCGGCCCTAAGGACTTTGCCTTGCCCTTTAGCAAAATTTCCCTGCACCCACTTGGTTGCTGTGCCCCAAGCAGTCCTCCATCTCATTGCCCTCCAGTGGCCCTAGCCCTGTGGCCCACCGTCCTTCTTGCCTCAGTGCCCTCAAGTTCCTTCCCAGTAGTTTCCTTCCCCACCCTTTCCCTTCAGACACAGCAGGTAACAGCTACTCTTCTCCTTCCAGCTGTCACTGTAGGGTAACAAGTGGCCTTGTCCTGTTTCTTCTTCCCTTCCTCATTTTTCCTCTGAAGTCCTGGACCTACCATGGCAATCCCTCCTCCACGTTTTTTTCTTTTGTTGCTGCAAAAGGCCTCTGCCTAACTCTGCATTTCTTACTTTGTCATCACCTCCGAACTCATCCTCCCCTGCAGTATTTCACTCTGCCATTAACTCTCCCAAGCAATCTGGAGACCAGGCCACCTCCCAGCTCTTCTGCCTTCCAGCACAGCAACACTGTCTGCACCAGTGCAGCCAGTGCAGCGTGGAAGCCACTGGGCAGTCAGCTAGAGTCCCTTATTTCAGTGTTTTGTCTGCCTTCTGCACCTGCTGTGAGCTGTTTGTTGCTAGAAGTCTTCACTAATACTGCTAGCATTTATAATGTAGTTAAACTAGCTCAAATGCTGCACTGAGTATTAAACACTCTCCTTTGTCCCCTCTGTTACAAACAGTAGCAAAACTACCCTCTTTTCCTCCCCCAGAAAAGTCTCAGTCGTTTCCCAGTTTGCAAATTGATACTGTCACTCACTCACTCTTGTGTCTCTGTTGTATCTGTAGTGCTTGCCACTTCAGGCAAGTTGTGCATGGATTTTAGTTTGGACTTGGGGCTCAATAGATATGAATTCATGGCATGGGCAAATGCATAGCCCATCTCTGTGACCACACACCTGTTGTTATTGGAACACTAGCAGGAGGATTAAAATGGACCCCTTCACTGGCCACAATCAATTCCTCTGAACTGCCTGTCTTCTCTTGCAACAGTTGTGCAGATGCCCACACCCAGCTGAAGAGGTGGATTGCACTGTTTTACTGGAGGACAACAACTTTTTTTTCTTTATAATAACCATTAGAGTGAAACAACAAACAACTTTCCTGGGCTTGCATGAGTCAGATGTATTTTTGCAGGTAGGCTTCTGAAGGGTTAGCAAAGAAATTAACAGTGTTAATGGAAAGCTCTTGGCATTTTTCACCATCTGTGCATTCCAGACAGAATGTAGAATACTTGTAAATTATTGAATTTGCTGACAAATAACCAGGATGGCCAATGACAAGACATTCAACTTAAAGAAATGCAAATACACAGAATCTTGCATACATTTAAAATCAAATGATGGCAATCGTTTAACCCCGGAATGCTCAGGGAATATACACTGATGAGTCATGCAGTCAGCTGCTCTTAAATTTACCTCTGTGTTTTTTCTAATACTCAGAAGATGCAGCCTGAAGAAAGTAGTTTTAAATATTTGCATTTGATTTTCTGCTAAGACAGTTTCTTGTCAGTTGATGTACTAAATATAATAGTGCTTATTGTACAGTCTGTTTTACATTTAGTCAAAGAAATTATAAATATTTTACTACCTTACGCCACAGGTTACAATGTTGCATTCTGTTCTGCTAATGGAGAACATTACAGATCACAAGCAAAGACGATTTAGGGAGGAGCTAATTACTCCAAGAAGTTCTCTAATACTGGGGAACACCAAGCAGTTTGCAGTTCTGATTTCCAGTTCTGCTCTGGCTCACTTGCCCTGGGATTTTAGAGGACGTAAAACCTGCATTTAAAGCTCTCTGGGGAGTTCCCTGCATGCAGGGAAAACTACTGGCTGCATAATAACCCCCTTCTTTTGGTCCCAGGCATTAGGGACACTCCCAGGGGAAAAGGAAGATGTGACACACCTGCCATCACATTCTCTTGAAAGATGTCATGTACTTCCTTGGAGGAGTTATTTGGGAAAAATTCTTACATGTCTCTAGCTCACTGATGATTCTGTATTTTAACAGGATTTTATACATTGACTTATAAATCATCTTTAACATGCCCTGAAATAGCAGCTATTGAATATATTTATTTTGACATCAATCAGGCATCACTAAGCAGACTCTCTCATTGTCTGAGGTGCCACATGGACAATAACAACATAGTCAGTAACACCTTTAACATCTTACTAGAACAAGAACCTACAGACTTGCTTAGTATAGACTCAGGTCTGTAATGCGGATTAACGTAAATGAAAGGTACCTCCTCAGTTTCTTTCTATCTTCAGATCAGTCATTTAGAGCAATCTGCTATTTTGTTTGTGTTTTACATCATCTACTTTGCCATGGTTTTTGTTTGTTTGTATAATTTTCCTGTATTTAAATCAAATAATATATTTTAATCATGAAACCTCCAATGCCATAAAATGCTCGTGGTGCTAAGACTGAGAGTTCATTTCCGTAGGGGCAAAATATTGTGGGGATGCTTCCATTAACCCACTTTTTAGTAGACCAGGATATTAGACACATTCTGTTTCTAGTACATCTTGAAAATAAAACACTATCCTATTCTTTTTCAGTAAGCAATATATATTTTCAAAATTATTACATTACAATGTAGTCTTTAGTCATAGTATAAAAATAACTCTTCAAAATTAGATAAAGCTTTTAGTGAAAGTTTGGTTCATCTGGTAAAGATCAGTAAGATCATAATGAAAAAGAAACACTGACTTAAAGCCTCCCTAAAGCCATAGTCTGATGTGATTATACAAAGACTCATAGAACCATGGAATACCCTGAGTTGGAAGGGACCCAAAAGGACCACCAAAGTCCAACTCCTGACCCTGCACAGGATGACCCCAAGAATCACACCATGTGCCAGAGAACATAGTCCTAGTGCATCTTGAACTCTGCCAGGCTGGTGCTGTGACCATTCCCTGGGCAGTCTGTTCCAGTGCCCAAACACCCTCTGGGTGAAGAACCTTTTCCTGACGTCCAACCTAAACCTTCCCTAACACAGCTTCTGGCCATTCCCTCAGTCCTGTCACTGCTCACCACAGAGAACAGATCAGTGCCTGCCCCTCCTTCTCCCCTCACAAGGAAGCTGCAGACTGCAATGACATCTCCGCTCAGTCTCCTCCAAGCTGAACACATCCAGTGACCTCAGCCACTCCTCACATGGTTTCCCCTCAAAGCCTTTCTCCACCTTGTTGCCCTCCTTTGGACCCTCTCCCACAGTTTAATGTCTTTTTTATGTTGTGGCACCCAGAACTGCCCCCAGCCCTGGAGGTGAGGCTGCCCCAGCCCAGAGCAGAGCAGGACAATCCCCTCCCTTGCCCAGCTGGCCGTGCTGTGCCTGATGCCCCCAGGACAGGGCTGGCCCTCCTGGCTGCCAGGGCACTGCTGGCTCATGAAGTGTAAAAGCACTGTGACAGGTTGTGTGGGGAAGTGGTGGCATCACCATCCCTGGAATTATTTAAATATTTGTAGGTGTGTCAGCTCAAGGAAGTGGTAGAGTGCTGAACTGTGCAGTGCTGAATTAACAATCAGAGTCAATTATCTTAAAGATTTTTCCCAGCCTAAAAGATTCTGTGGTTCTATGATCCTTTTCTCAGATTCTAGAAAACCACTTAACATGATATTGTATGCATTGATGTTTCTTTAAAAAATTTTGTGTTGCTTTTTTTCTTGAATTGCTGTTTTTTAAATCTTCTCTGTTACACAATATTTTTTTTTGGTAATGAGAAAAGTAGTTTCAAATTATACATATCAGAAGTACACAAAAAATGACTTGTTGTCTCTCCAATATATTCACCCAGTTTTTGTGATGTACAGCACAAAGTTACAGGATACTTCTTAGTCATCTCCAATAAAAGCAATACATACACATAATTCAATATAATGCCTTAGATCATCAGCTACTGTAAATTAGCACATCTCTAATGAAGGGGCTTGCAAGAGATGAGGGTACTGACTGCTGTGTGTAAGTATCCAAAAACACGCAGAGGGCTGAGTTTCAGTACTCCAGTTTATAGATAAATGATAGAACAACTTTTTATATAGAAATACTTGGCAGGTGATGCATTGCATTTTCAATACTAACCTACTTTCTTTCCTGGCTAATGCATTTCTTTGTTTTCAAGGTTTGGGGTAGGAGCAGGGTTGTTTGGGTTTTTTATTTTGGGTTTGTTTTTATTTCTTAATGAAAGTAGGTTTTATTAGCTTTTACCTCTCCATATCAAATCCCATTTTTGTCATCCACATTTGCTCTTACTAGAACTATCTGAATTATTTTTCTGCCTTCATTTGTGTTTGCAGACACTCTAAAGGAAAAAAATGGTTAGGAAAAACAGAAACAGATCTTTATAGTACCTGTATTTAATACTTCACAAGATATGACACCCTTCACTTATGTTCTTAAACAATTTTGTGAAACAGTGTGCCATTTTTCATATCCAGGCCTTGTGAATTAATCTGAGGTTAAGATCCTGTTGTCTTCACATTCAGAGAGACACTGCATGGACTCTATTACTGGGAATATAGAAAAGATCTTTCTAAGCATTAGGAGAAACAGCCCCCCCTTCTTATGTAAATAAAACAATTTCAAATGCTGTTTGCTGTGGCTAAATTAATTTGGATATGCCAAGAAATCTAAGTCTTCTTTATCTATGCACTTACCTATCTGTAAAAGGACTATTGCTGCTAATCATGCCTCTGTGTTCAAATTGTCATCAAAGACTGTATGAAATGTGATGAACTGAGAATTGGAGGGAGCTACTGTTATGAAAAGTTGTGCTATTGTGTACAGTTCATCCTGCTTGCTAAAGTTTTGAGTTTTTGGCGTCAGCATCCTCTTCATAATCATGAGATAAAATGGAATTAATTCTTAGCTTAGGTTATGATTTCAAACAATGACTGTTTAGAAACTGTGCTTCTCATTTCATTTGGAGAATACTTATATATACACTAGTTATGTATTTATGCCAGCAAGAAGTGCTTGTGTACATTCCTTGGTAAGCTGTCACTTCCTTTAAAGTGTCTCTTCTCACCTTCTCCATTCTCTCCTACTTGCTCATGATTACAGACTGAAAATAATTGTTTCGTTCCTATATCTTTTACTCTATCTCTCTACATTCTAACTTTTTTTCCTTATTCTAAAGCACGTTGAAATTTTTTTCAACCAGAAGAAGAGTCTCCTATTTCCAAAATTCCTTCCAGTGAATGTTCTGGAGCTTAGAGGGCCCAAAAGTAAAAATAACTCTTGCCAACCCTCATGCTAAAAACATGCAAATTTATAAAATATAAAGAGCTTTTGAACTTCTCTGTGAGAGAGATGCTGGAGGTAGATGTGTCTCTTGTAATTAGTTTGTGTTTGCCCAGCTCACTCAAAACTTTTGGACAGTTTTGTTCTGGGAGTTTTCCTTTCTCTGCCTGCTACCTGTTGATTTCTGCATGCACAAAGAGTTATGATTAGCTTTTAAAGAATGTTTCTGCAAGGATGCAAAAGGATATGCTTGAACATTGGCAAGTTTGGTCTCCAGGTTTCTTGACATATATGTACATATTTCAGTCTGAAATAATTGTTTAGAACAAAGTAAAGTACATGTTTATATGAAGCTGAATGACTCAAACTTTATACCAAAAGTATATATCTTTGCTTCTGTGAACATGTCCCACAGTTTCCTAATAAAGACTACTTTACAGAAAAATCCAGCATTCAATATTTGCCGTAGAGGTGTTGGGTTCTGGAATGTTTAGAAAGTGAATTTTGAATGTAGGAAATAAAATAATAGTCTAGTACATTAAATTAATAAATTTCAAGCAGCTTTAAAAAAGGAAAGTTATTTAATAAAACTTATAAAAACACATTTCCATATGGAAAAGTAATTGCTTTATTAATAAAATGAAAATGCATTTTAATTTTCCATTTTCTCTTTTTTCCCCTTCACAGATCAATAACACGCTCTTATTATCGCAATTCTGTGGGTGGCCTGCTAGTATTTGACATCACAAATCGACGATCGTTTGAGCATGTGAAGGACTGGCTGGAAGAAGCAAAAATGCATGTGCAGCCCTTTCAGATTGTGTTCCTGTTAGTAGGACACAAATGTGACTTAGTGTCACAGCGCGAGGTTACGAGAGAAGAAGCTGAAAAACTGTCATCTGACTGTGGTATGAAGTATATAGAAACTTCAGCAAAAGATGCCACAAACGTTGAAGAGTCCTTTACAATTCTTACCCGAGATATCTATGAACTTGTAAAAAATGGAGAAATCTCAATACAAGATGGATGGGAAGGTGTCAAGAGCGGCTTTGTTCCAAATGTTGTACATTCATCAGAAGAAGCTGTAAAGCCCAGGAGACAGTGCATCTGCTGAGTTTGTAGCATGCCAAAGAGCCCATGGGGTGTTTAGAAGATGATGCCAATCTAAATGACAGAAAAATAATTTTGAAACAACATTAGATCATGGCATAGCTGAGTCATAGAACGGTAATTTGGTTTTGTATCCTTCTGTCAAGGTTATAATCCATAACACTTTAAGTGCTTTTTTTCTTTACAGAGTACAACATAACTTTGTGTGGTCTTCAGGAAAATAAATTAAATATTGCTAAAGGGAAACCTAGTTCTATAGCAAGACACTGAGAAAGTGCAATAACCATCACGACAACATCTTCACTTGGGCTTTGTTTTCTGAATACTGTTTAAAATCAAGTCTTGTTAGATGAGGATCAGATGATTTCATTACTATTGTTCATCCTGCCTTAGCTTTGGACAAGAAAATGTTATATCTTATACTTTTTTAATGTGATTCTTTACTCAAGGGCAGGATTGCTAATGACCATTAAAGTTAGAATGCTGTAGAATTTGATAGTAAATATAACTCTAAGGAAAGCAAACTGAAAGATTGCTCAAATAGCAAACACTTTTGATATGACAATGAGTACAAGCCTTACTAAAGAAAAAGAATGTTTTAGAACAGATGATTTATTTGTATACGAAAATGGGGAATAGAAACAATGGAATTTATTATTAAATATTTTCTGAATTGCCAATGAAACTAAACATAACATGACATATGATCCAGCTGTTATTTGACTTGTGTACAAAACAGCTTTCCCAATCACTGGAGTTGCATTTCAGTGGCCAGATCCTCAGCTGGGTAATTATCATCGTCACATTGATGCCTACAGAATCACGTTAATTTACACAAACAATTTCCACATTAGCTTTAAAAAATAAACCCACTTCTAACTAGAAGTAAAAATAGTTAAAAAGTGCTGCAACCCATGGGAACCCAGGCCTTAAATTTGAATAGAGCAAGGACAGTTTTATTCTTAGCCAGCAAATGTTAAGCTGTTGTTTAAAAATGGAAGGTTTTAAACTAAAACTGTTACAAACAGAGCATTTGGAGAGGAAAGAATTTCTAAAATGATGCTCGTCTACAGAGAGCAAAGTAAGAGAGCTCCTAAGAAAGAAACTCATAATAGCTTTTAATAACAACAGTAGGAGAAATCTGTGATCATGTAGCATTTTACTGAGCTTGGAGTCATCTTTCTACTCCTCTGAATATAACACACACTAGCTTTATGCAAACTAGGTCTAGCACGTAAATACCAAATAAACCTATTTCTATTGTTTTGTAGTGGAATGAAAGATGACTTGATCTCCAGAGTTAATAAGCATCTACAATTTATTTGGCATAATCATAGCCACCAAACATCAAGCCAGTTATCTTCATATAAAAGTGTGTTATCATGTACAATTCTTCTTTTTCAAGATCCGGCAGCAAGTCTATCTAATCTAATTTTCTTCTTCAACAAGCATATGATTGGTTTTCTCTCAGGTTACTTTGACGTTCTTTTACAATCCTTTTTCAAATATTTTATACTATGGAGACAGGTTGTTTGGTTCCAGTTACTTTGTACATTTAGGGCAACTAAAATCATTGACTTCAAAGGGAACTAGAACTTAAAGTTTTTCTAAAGCCTGAGTCTTACTTGCACTGAGGCACAGTTACACTATTATGGAAGGATACAGAGGCCTTAATATAAACAGGAATCAGCCTTAATTCATTAGCAAATAGGACAGATAATTCTAGTCTCAGCATGCCAGAGAGTAATTGCTGTGAACCTGATTTTCTGTTAAACTACATGTGTTGATACCAAATCAACTTTGTAGGGTATTTTAAGCCCTCTTTACAAAGCAAACATGACTACAGATGCCAAAAGGTAGTGCAGAATCAGGCTGCAAGCATTTCATACTCATTTCTTTATGATATGAGGCTTATGTTGTGCATCTCAGAAGATATCTTTGTTGTTTAATTAATTAATTTAATTAAATCAGTGACTAGGGAGTCACCAGATCCAAAGTCCACCGCTGGCTCACTGTGTTTTTCTGAGCAAGGCATTTGTGGGTTTTGTGCCTCACCTTCTGTATCTCAAATATAGAGATGATTGTTCTTCCTTAAATTTACAAAAACTGCTGAAACCAAATCAGTCTATATGATCTTCAGTCCTGGACTCTATCCTCTGTGTGCTACCTGGTTTTGAGTGTTTACCATCATGGGATGTGGATACTGGTTTCTTCTGACATACCCAAATAACAATAACAAAAAAATTAAAACAGACTTATAAGTGCCAGGTATTCCTGTGAATCTACATTTCATTGCATATTTCATTAGTTTTAGATTAAAGTCTTGTATCATTAATTTTTCTTCCTGAATACTCTGGAGCCAATTAGCTTGTCATTCTGTATGAAAAAAATTGGGTTGTACTGGGGGTAAAAGGACTGGGAGAAGAGGGGAGTGGAGGGGAGGTATGCACAGAGAAACAATCATCAGAGCAGAGCCTTAATCTCTGTTGTCAATGTTGTACCTGTGGTGTCACGTTTATTACACTGGGAATAGAGCTTTTAACCAGATTCAACTGTGTAAGGAACTGGTATTGGCCATGCAACTAGAAGAGAAGTTTACTACATTTTAAAGTACTGTACACATAGTTGTCTTATTTGTAATTCCTAAAAATGTAGATTAACATGTACTTTCAAACACTGTCTTTGTGCTATATTAAACCACTACTGTGTCTTCTCACTACACACTTGCAGTTGATAGAAATGTCTGATAAACAGATAATTTGTCAAAATGCGTTATTTTCTTTTCAGATGCTTTGCAAGATGATATGTAAGTAACAGCTTGAATAAGCTGTGGAATGGGTAATAGTTCAGTGCATGTATATTCTTTTTCTCCCCAAGGAAGCATGAATATTGACAACAGAATTAAATTCCCAGAAATTACAGCAATTAGGTAAATCTTACATGGTAGCCAAATTTAAAAAATAGAAAATATTTAATAAAAAGCCACAAACTTTGCAAATTAAGATTTGGTCAATCCCAGTTAGGAAATGAAAAATATTGAAAAATCTTGACAAAGGTTTTATTTGGATTCATAGGCCTGGCAAATGAACAGATAAAAAGTATTGTTTTGGACTCCTAAAATGTTTAAACTTCCATTGCTTTATTTTAAGTTTGATAAAGAAGAGTAAATATCTTCCTCATTAAAATATTTTACATATGAATTCTTAAGATATTTTGGCTTACTCATAATTGTATCCATCCCATGTAAGAAGCAGAAACTAGCCTCATACCTTAGGAATCAACCAAGGAAAAGCTTTAGATTTAGTTTTGTTCATTTATGCCTTCAGTATGGAATAGACTGACGGATCTAAGCTCAAACTGGCGACTGTCCCGTGCTCACAGAAAATGATGCAGGCCTGACTGAGCCCCCAGGCCCTCTGTGCTGGCCTGTGCTGAGATCCCCTCTGCCCCACACGAACGGCTGCTGGTACCCATGCCGCCTGTCTGAAAGCGAGGGGGGCATGATCACAGATATTTCAGTCTCAGCATTTCAGCTCCCTGAGGGAGTACATGCTTCATTGCCCTCTTTTTACATAATTAACATCCAGGAAGAGTGCTTTTTCCCTCACTGAAGACCCCAGCACAATGGGAGCTCCTCCAAGTCTCCACCTTTCCTTTTTACACAGAGCTGGCACAGCAATTTCAGCAGCCTTTATTCAGTCCTGAAGAAAAAGAAGAAAGGCCAAGGGTTTATCCTCTACATGGGCATGGAACCTTACCACAAACATGGTGGACAGTTTAAGAAATCATTAAATATCAAAAAACAACTGTCAACTGCAAAAATTTGCATTGCTCATTTCTCAGAGTCTAGAGACTATCTTTCAAATAAGTGAATGAAATGAAAATTCTAAAAGAGGAATTGCTCATCACCCACAGAGGCCATTGGGAGTAGCAGGCTCTTTATGAAGGGTAGGTAAATCTTCATTTAAATTCAAACTGAGGAATTCAAAACCCCAATCCTAAACTGCTAGAGTGGATCACTGTCTTTGCAAGTATTTAATTAATTCACTTCTCCGAGAAAGTAACGTTTCAAGCCAGGCCTGAGTGATGCTGGGATGGATGCTCAGTGTGTAACCAGCAGAGAGACGACTGCTCCCTGGGAGCCAGATGACAGCAGCCCCCAGCAGCCTCACAGGCTACAAGGGCAGCTCAAACTGAGATTAACTGATCCCAGGCTGCCAAAGGCTCCCCTTGCAGCTGAAGAGCTTCTACAGAAAGCTAACAGTAGAAGTAGCAAACCCAAAAGCCGTGCATTGTAAATAAAAACAATGTCTAGGTAAAAAACTGGCATTTCAGCTACAGTTCAATTACTGCCATTCCTCATTGCTATGGCTTCAAATCTGTGCAATCTATGCAAACTGAGCTTCCCTGCTCCATGAAAATTGTGGAAGGACAAACTGAACCTCCTGTAGCAATAAAGTCAGTCACCAGGGAGAGGGCTGCACAAGATAAGGGTGGAAGGAGGACACAGATAATTTCTTCCATCTCTGCACAGCCCTGAGGGAGAATTTTGACTGACCACTGCCAGAGCCCTTAAGACCTTGCAGAAATATCCATCACTGCAGTGGGACTTGTGGGATGAAAGAGAGCACCAAGGACCTGGAGTCTGCACAGAGATGCAGGCTCCTGACTCCCTAACCCCAGCAGTCCCTAAGGATCTGTGGGGCACAGCTGCAGGAATGGTTGGGTATAACTCTGTGCCGGCACCACGTCTACATTGCATAGTGTCTATATTGCATAAAGGCAAATGTCTACATTGCAGGCTTTTCCCCCTTCCACCTTCTCCCCCACGTGGTTTCTTTACAGGAAGGGACTGACAGAAGGCATATCTGGCACCAGGGTCTGACAGTGAGCAGGGCAATAGGTGGAAATTTTAGTGGTCATTGCTCAGTATTAAGGTACTAAAACTGAGGGGAAGAATTGTGGAAAATATTCCAGTCATAATCTTAGTAATAAAAACCTTCCAGGGCTGGCACTGCTCTGTAGTACTTTCGAGAATTGTCCATTTTGGTTAAGTTTTCAATGCCAAAGAAATAGTTCAGCTATTTAGTAATAATTTATATTAGTTCATAATTTAAAAATAATTACTGCATATTATTCAGGAAGAAAAGTCTTCTATGTGCAGATCATTTTAGTAATTTTGCTGACATACAACTTGTGTTGTATATTTTAAAAGAACAAGCTATGCCAGGACGTAACTTTAAAATACATGTCTCAAATCCCATCAATCAGTCAAATCCCATCAAAACAGTTCATCTTATTGGGATTCTTCTCTGCCCAATTCTCTGTGGAAAAGAGTCTGATTCTCAGAAAAGCTTTTAAAACAAAAGAGAGGCAAAGCTTACTGAGCACTGAAAAAGAGATTCATATGTGAACAAGTGTCAGAAAAGTAGAACATGTTTTTTCTTGTGGTATCATCTTTCACACTACCATGCTTCACAGCTCAACTCTAGCTCCCCGAGTACATAGTGAATGGAACAGTAAATTTCTAGCTGTCCAAAAACCACTGGGAGATCAAATGTAATTCCCCACAGCAGTTCTCTGCAACTCTGTGCTTGTGTGAGGAACAATGGCCACATTCTGCCTAATGCATGCCACGTGTTTCTCTGTGTCCCAGGAGGAATTTGGCCCCAACAAAAACCCTCCTGCAGGTTCTGCCTGCGAACAGTCACTCTGCACCACCCCTCACCATCCTCAGTGACACTCAGGATAAAAAGTGTAAGGTTTTCCAGCAAGGAAACTATGAAGGAATAGCACTGTGGTCTAAAAAACACATCAGAGAAAAACAAACATCAGTGAGAAAGGTTATTTAAGCTGCAGGACAATGTTGGCCTGAGAACAAAGGGGTCATACTGAGATGCACAGGATAGGTGGTTCTGGTGACGCTAAGATAGCAAAGCCTTGGGCTGCTTTAAGTGAAAGCAGCAGTAATCTTTACTGCCACATGCAGGCAATTTCTGCAGAATGCCATTGCTATTAGCAGAAAAGGTGATGTGAAGCCCAGATAGTAAACGCCAGAAGTGTTCGCTTACTTGTTGAAATGGAAACAAACACAGAAGTTTGGTCACTGACAATGCTGCTTTTCTCAGCTACAGGTAGATGTCTGAGTGTTCTTGCCCTTTTAAAAGGATTGTCTTCGGTGACTCACAGCACATTTTGTGCATGAGGTCATTGTGACAGTCCACAGCAGCGATAAACAAGAATTTCCAACTGAAAGAAATCTGTAAGTTTTAGTATCCCTACTGAATATAACTAGTTTGAGGGGAGAAGAGTTTAAAATGGACTATTCAAGCACCACATGTTTTTTCCCTTCATGGACAAAGATTAGAACCATGTTTATATTATTGGTTCATCTTATTGGTTTCAGGTCATTAAAACATATATTTCTCTCTGATGGAACTCATTCAAAGCTTGGAATCAGTTTACTCCAAGATATCTAGAATATTATGATGGTAATAATTTCACTGATCATCCAAATCTTCATGAGCTGCTCCTTGCAAATCACTTTGAAGTAGTGCACGTCTGGGATTGCCATTCCTCTACCTTTTACAATCCATGCAAAGGATTAAAACTGTAGGCCAATGTAGAACCAATCAATAATTGTTATCTTCATTACCAGCAGAATTTAATAATCCATTTGTAATAGAATTAAAGTAAATAAAACAATATTGTGTAACTCTGAGCACTGTAGAAACACCCTGAAGTGGTACTAAAATACTACAAAACCTTAAGACTCACAGATGTCTTTACTTCCCAGAAAATTCATGCACAGATCTTCAGGGAAAAAAACCCCAACAATTACAGTCATTGTGTAAACCATGCAAAATGAGACACACACTATTTTTAATATCAGTAAAAAGTACCAGCATTTCCTTGTCTCTGTGCTTCTCAGATGTTCAAGTTCTCTTTATTCCTTGGCTAGCCCATTCATAACTGTTGCACAAGAGCATACTGGGGCAGGATGCAGAAACTCTCATACTCAGCACAGTCATTGCTGACCCATCCAGTGTTACATAACGTCTACTAGGTGCCCCAGGGGACTTAGAAAAGACCAGACCACGAAAAGTACTCTGCATGCTCCTGCATCCTGTGTACTCCCACACTTTTCACTTTTCTGGCAACATTTGGTTGAAAGATTGGATGAAAAGTGCAAATACAGATAAATCCATCATTTTCAAACATAGCATTTTAAAACACTGCCCAACTTCATTTAGCTTCAATGTTGATTAAGCAAAATTTGCAGTTTTTACAGCATTCTAATGATTTGTGCTGTTGTCTAAGCTTTGCATCAAAGGGACCTGAGATGAAGCTCTCTATAGCAGTTCACCTTCTGGCTCTATGTATCAAAACCAGTTTATAAACATCACTGAATTGTGGCACTAATAGCAAACATATGTTAAAAAAGAAACAGATAAAAATGAAAAGAACAAAACATATTAAATAATTGGAAATGCTCACATTTTTAAAGGGTATGAGCAAAAGAGAATGAATCAGTTCACAGAATAGTGGCTCATAGAAATGGCTGTCTCCATGTCACATTCTGTAGAATATTTACCTGTATCTCAGCTTCTCAGGTACTTACACACCTGTAACGTAATACACAGACTGGGCAGTGGAGAGGCTGAAGCACAAATGCACAATGTACACATTTTACTGCCCCTGCTGGAGACCTCCTAACTTCAGCACTGTTGTAGAATATATGTGCAATAGAAAGTGCATAATACAATGAGATCTACATTGCATAATTATATATTATATGCAAAACTGTATAACTGAGTTCATTATATGTGCAATAAATACCATATACTGAAATATTGATAGTATAGAACATATAATAACAAAGCAAAGAAAAAAATCATAAATTGGAGCATTTGGAAGCTGGAAACCTTGTCAGAATAGGACATTATTCAACACCTTGTTTCCACTTCTCAGTTAAAAGAAGGCCTTAATATGACTATCATCATTTATTCATTTACTAAGGCTGCAGGTCACATTTGGTCAGCATTATCAAAATTTCCACAACAGTATACACATTTCTTAAATATTTTTAACAGCTTTTCTTTAACGTCAGGGTCCCTATCCTCTGCAATATGAATTTATCTTCAAATCCTGTGGCCTAGGAAAGGCAAAGGGAGCACTGCCATCCCTGGTGGCCAGCGGTGTGGCTGTCCATGCTAATGACTCAGGGCAGGCCAGGTTGAACAGGAAGCATCAGCTCTCAGGGCTCCAAGCCTGTCCAGAAACCTTGGTGACATTTCCTTCAAGATAAATTTTTAGGCAAAGGCTAAATGTTTTAAGAGAAAAGTGAGATTCTGTTTTACATAAATATATAAAGAAACCCTGAAATTTTCCAAATCCTTCTCAAAAGGTGCCTAAATGCAAACTTTTCCTACTGAATATTCCCTTGTATTGGACTTGGATGAACCTTGTGTGTCCTGTCCAACTCTGAACATGCTCTGTGATCACAGAGTCACAGAATGACTCAGACTGGAAAGGACCACAGGGGGTCATCTGGTCCAACCTCACTGCTCAAGCAGGGCCATCCTAGAGCAGAGGATTGTGTCCAGACAGCTCTTGAATTCTCCAGTGAGGAGACTCCACAAGTCGTCTGGGCAATGTGTTCCAGTGCTAGATCACCCTCACAGCAGAGAAGTTCTTCCTTTTGTTCAGGTGGAACTTCTGTGCCCATTGCCTTATGTCCCGATTGCTGGGCACCACTGGGTGTCCTCCTGACACTCTGCCTTCAGACGCTTACACACTTACAGATTCTGTAAATAGAACTCTTGTGGCAACTGGCACGAAGCGTGATGGCTTAGCCGGAGATTGGGTGTAGGGCAGCGGCTTGGCTTCGCAGCACTCGGCTGAGTGCGGGTGGCCGTGCGGGGCTGTGCCCGCGGCGCTCTCCGCTCCCTCCGGCCGGGCGTGCGGGGGGCGGTGCCGCAGCACCCCCGGGGACAGCACGGCGGCACGGGCCGGGGGTAGCTAGTTAGTTAGTTACATAGCTAGTTAGTTAGATACCTAGTTAGTTAGTTGGAAGTCAACTTATTTCTGCGCTTACAAACCACATCATCCCGCACTCCGCGCCGAGCCCCGTCCCGCGGGGCCGTGAGGGCAGCGGCGCCGGAGCCGGGCGGCGGGCCGGCAGGGGGCGCTGCAGGCGGGGCCCGCAGCCGCGCTGGGCGGCGGGGCCGCTCCCGGCGCCGCATGATGTGGGCCCGGCCCCTTCCATGGAACCGCGGCCGCCGAGCGCCGCCCGGGCGGACGCCGCCATGAGGCTCTGAGGGGCGGCTGCGTGCGGAGCACCCGGCCGGTCCCAGCGCTGCCGAGCTCCCCGAGCCTCGCCGCGGGACAGGGACGCCTAACGCTGAGGCTGCCGCCGCCGCTGCTGCTGCTGCCGCCGCCGCCGCGGGTCCGGCCGGGCGGGCGAGCGGCCCGGGGCCATGTAAAGCGGCAGCGGCCGGTGGGAGCCGAACCGAGCTCGAGCAGAGAAGCCGCCGCTGCCGGCCGGGGAGGCCCTGCAGTGGGGATCATGGCGACGTCTAATCTCTTAAAGGTGAGAGCGGAGCCCGGCCGGGTCCTGCGGGAGGAGGGGGGAGGCGGCGGGGCCGGGCGGCCCTGCGGGTGGCCGGACCGGACAGGGCGGCGGGGACGGGGGCAGGGCCAGGGTCGGGCCGCGGGTGCCGCTGGCCGGAGTTGCCGCTCCCGGGGCCCCCCCGCAGGTGAGCGGCCTTGGGCTGCCGGCCTCGGCCCGGCCCGGCCCGGCCCCGGCGGCGGCTGCTGCTGCCTGCTGCCAGCACCGCGCTCCCTGCCCCCGGCTCTCCCTTCCCAAACACGCCCCGTTGGGAAACAGCGTTGCGTCGTGCGGATAGACAGGGCTCGGTGTCTTCTCTTTGTTTATTTAAGAAAATCCGGGTGTACGGCAAATGAGTTTTAAGTTAAACAAAGAGTTGGAAAATGTCTTCGATGGGGGCAGGTGCCGTTATTGGGGTGGCTGCCGTGTTCCAGTTTTTTTGTTAACTGCAGTTTTCCTGCAAAGGAAAACTCCCGGAGGCCTTTCGCTTACGTTAAGCAGCTTTGCTTTTGTAGTCATATGTTTTCAAGCACTTTCCCGACGTTTGATGGCAGATGTCAGTCACCCCAAGCTGCCGCAGGTTGGAACGGAAGATTTCAGTGGGACAGTCCAGTGTTTGAGCTCAGGACTGCCTGTCCTGATCTTTGTGGTATGTATATGAGGAGAAGACTCTGTGGCCTTTGAGGCCATGCTAACACAGGGAAGATGGGCCTACTTGAAACCACTGTTATGAATGCCGCCAGTAAGTGCTTCTAAAACACCAGTTAGCTACAGTGCTAAGATAGGCCTAGGGCAGGCTGTCTGCTTAACTTGAGGAATTGACAATTGAAGATATATATAAATATAGGCATAAACATGTGTTCAGCACTATGTATTATAGTTCATTGTGGTCCTGAAGAAGTGTTGCTTGCGTTTTATTAACCTGACCTAATTTGGATGTATAGCTCTAGCCTGAATCTGCTGGTTTTATTTATTACTCTGAGACATTCAGTGTGAAGAAATGATAAGTAATTTATCGCCTTGTTTCTTCCTCATATTCAGAAAAATCTCTATATTAAAAAGATATGTTTAAAAAAATCTTCCTTGAAATTGCAATGAATTTTAATTAATTCCTGCATATTTTTATGCCTGTTAGTGGTTCTTAGATATTTAGGCAGATAATACTTCAAAATACTTAAAAATCTAAAATTGAGGAACCCAAGAACACAGGCGAAAAAAATATCTCATAAGAAGAAATGTCCTTTTCGTGGAAATGCATGTGTTCAGAGCAGGGCTCCGACAGTTTTATCCACTTGGTAATGTTTTAGACCATCTCTTTTCTGTACATTTGAGGATTTCTCAGAAGTCCAGCACGTGCTCCGATGATACACGTGGTGGGATAGCCCACAGCAGATAGGAGAAACATAGACCTCTAAGACTTGTCAGCATTCTGCTTCAGCTATTTTGAAAGAACACTAAGTAGTAAAAACAGAGGCCTTGACTTGGTGAGATGGCTCCTGCCAAACTGAAGTCTTTGTGTTAACTAGTCATATTTTTGCCATTGACCTTTGAGTCATCAGTATTTTATATTGACAATAAAATATATATGCACAGTGTGTTTTAGGAAAAATGCTGCAGAGATATATCTTCTAAAATAGGCATTTCTGGTCACTCAAAGTGTTATTAAGCATATAGCTACTAATTAGTGAGTATAACAAAGTATGATTCCCACATTACAGAAGGAAAAATTACACAGTGATTTGCCTTTGTTTATAATGGCAAGATAAACCAGTGTGAGAACTAGAACTAGGTAAGGTCCTTTGCTCCCCAGTTCCACTCATCAGAGTGCTCTCCGAGGAGCAAACTGTTGATTCCAGGTCAGTGTTGCCTGGCAGTGCCTTGTGCCATCTGAGTCTGTCCAGCTCACTTCTGCTTTCATCTTTAAGGGGTAAAAAAAAAGCAATGTCTGGGCACAGTATAAATACCAGGATAAGAAAGGAGAGGTGTTAACATCTGTAAGTTTTTTCCATATCTTTTCCAAATAAGCCTGCATAATCAAATCTAGGTTGGGTATAGACAGGCCTTAGTTTTGCCAGCATGAGCAGAACATGAGTATTTTCTTTTGTTTTCCTCCATCCTGGTCCAGCTTTCTGCATAGTTGAGACAATGAAGTGAAATATTCCTTTCTGATTCTATTAACAGATCTAGCTGAATCCAAATCTGACTGGCTGTCATAATTTTAGAGGGCATCATTTAAACTCCACTAGTGCTTAATTTTCCTAATTGTAAATTCTTTTTTTTTAGTGAGAAGCATATTCTTGGAGAGCCTTCTTTAAATGCAAAATTAGAATGACCAGTCCTGTTGAATCGTGGTGAGACAGAACAAACTGTAATGTGGTGGAAATGCTGCAGTACTTAGTAAGAGCCATTTCAGGCTCAGCTGGTGCCTGCCCTACCTGTAGCAGAGCTGCTCTCCCTCGTTGAGGCAGTGGCTTTTGGGTAGGTGACCAAGCCACTTCCAGCAGTCCCCTAGAGTTTTTTGTCTCAACACACGTGTGACACTTCTAAAAAGGGGTACTTGGTTTCAGGGGCCCTGTAGGACTTGTAACTTGTTCTCTTTGCAGTGATGATACAGTCTAAACCAATTCACCCCTGTGACATGAAGAGACTTGAGTTTTTCTGCATTTTGTGGAGCAGAAAGCATGTTAGCTTATTGTAGCACAAAGGAAACCTGTAGCTGTATCCATGCTGGCAGATCTTGACACTACTGTAGGGCCTTACTGGAACTGCCAGCAAATGCAGGAGTCTATCCTTGCAAGAGGAACTCCAGCATGAGCCTGATACTAGGAAAGAAGCAGCAAAGGAAGCACCAGTTTTTCCCTGGGCTTAAATGAAATGAGGATCACTATTTATCCTTGCATCAGTTTCAGCTGTTTGTCACTGACAACTAGAAACACATTTGAAGTTTCTGAATTTTTTGACTTGAAGTACATGTTTCCAGTCTGTATTTTGTCTGTTTCTTCCTGGCTGTTTCCATTTAGGATATCCTTAAGAAGCTAGGGAGTGTTGCACGTTAGTTACATACAAAAGCTTTTCCTGTGGCTACTTTTCTGCTTTGAGCAGAAACTTGCTACAAGCATTACACTGATTTTTAGAGCTACTTGTAGCGGAGATTAATCTGACAGTGCTTGTTTCCATCTAGGACATCATATTTCCTACTTCATCCCTCTGTCAGCTGGCTTTAATAAAAATACTGTCTAAAATCAGTGAAGTTCTAAAGGTGAAGATGTTACTCAGCTGTAGATCAGATGTACAGTAAGACCTAGAGAACTCTTCTTTTCTACAGTACTGTAGAGCATCTGGCAGAGACCAGGGCTGAATTTCTGTGTGGTCTGAAGTAAAGAGACTACACAGCATAGAGAGTTCCACATCCTGAGGTTCAGAGGGAGAGTAGCATGAAGGTCTTGGTGTATTGCTTTGCCTTGTTATATCTGTAATGTTGAAGTACTTATGCATAGAATTGAAGAACAGGGAAAAGTATAAAGTGTAAAGCAGTATGTATTTCAAGTAAAGTTTAGTGTTAAAATGGAACTTTACATCTTTATGAATAAATTTACTCAAGTGAATTTTAAAACAAAATATTTCATAAGTGGAGATGTCTTTCGAAGCATTGAAATTTAACAACTAGAATGGCTACTTATCCAGGGTGTGGCTATCATCTGTAGTCTGTGTTTTCAGAGAAGTAATTTTATTTCATCAAAGGTATGCCTCGCTGTTCTGTTTACCTTTCCTTTGGAACTGTGGTTGGAAGCAAAGTAGGAAAGAAAAATTGCTCGGGAAATACTGCATGTGTGACTTTGGTAACTAAGAATTGCCACTGTTGGACCTCCTCTTCTATAAAATCTGTCGTGCATAACAGAGATGGAATTAATGAATGGGAATACCACACAGTAGGTGGTATTTAATGCACCCTTTCTTCCTGTAGTTACTGTATAAAATTGTAATGTCATGGAAGCCTAAATCTACCTAAATGATGTTTCTGTAATCTTTTTTGATTTCAGTAAAGCTTTCCATACTGTCTCTCAGAGCATCCTTCTTGAAAAAAGGTCCAGCCCACAGCTGGATAAACACATCACGTGATGGGTGAGCAACTGGTTCATTGTAGGGAGTTGGGTGATGTCAGACTGGAGACCTGTCATAAGTATGGTTCCATGGAACTCCATTCTCCATCTTAGGCTCTGTGCTCTTCAACATCTTCATAAATGACTTGGACACAGGGCTGGAAGGGACACTAAGGAAGTTTCCAGATGATGCAAAACCGGGAAGAGCTGCTGACTCCTTTGATGGCAGAGTGCGGAGTGACCTGGACAAATGAGGGGGCTGGGCAATCACCAACCAGATGAAGTTCCAGAAGGGAAAGTTCTGGATTCTGCACCTGGGATGGGGCAGCCCTGGGTGTATGGGCAGATTTCCCCACACAACCTGTCACAGTGCTTTTACACTTCATGAGCCAGCAGTGCCCTGGCAGCCAGGAGGGCCAGCCCTGTCCTGGGGGCATCAGGCACAGCACGGCCAGCTGGGCAAGGGAGGGGATTGTCCTGCTCTGCTCTGGGCTGGGGCAGCCTCACCTCCAGGGCTGGGGGCAGTTCTGGGTGCCACAACATAAAAAAGACATTAAACTATGGGAGAGTGTCCAAAGGAGGGCAACAAGGTGGAGAAAGGCTTTGAGGGGAAACCATGTGAGGAGGGGCTGAGGTCACTGGATGTGTTCAGCTTGGAGGAGACTGAGCGGAGATGTCATTGCAGTCTGCAGCTTCCTTGTGAGGGGAGAAGGAGGGACAGGCACTGATCTGTTCTCTGTGGTGAGCAGTGACAGGACTGAGGGAATGGCCAGAAGCTGTGTTAGGGAAGGTTTAGGTTGGACGTCAGGAAAAGGTTCTTCACCCAGAGGGTGTTTGGGCACTGGAACAGGCTGCCCAGGGAATGGTCGCAGCACCAGCCTGGCAGAGTTCAAGACGCACTAGGACTATGTTCTCTGGCACATGGTGTGATTCTTGAGGATGGTCCTATGCAGGAGCTGGAGTTGGACTTGATAGTCCTTGTGGGTCCCTTCCAACTCAGCTTATCCTATATTTCTGTGAATTGTTTATTGAACTTAAAGAATAGTTAAATAGGATTTTTCATCCATCAATTTTATTTCATCTTCTGCCTAATTAAAGAATAAAGAAGGAAATACGGAAAAAAATTTACTCCTATGTATACGAAACAAAATTCTACACTTCTCTAATGGGATTTCAGGATAAGCTTTAGTTGAGGAGTTCTTTTTAAGTAGGCAGATGTTGGTTACAAGTGGACACAGGATTTTTTTTTACAACTGAAGTTGAATTTTATTAGTGCTTCTTAGGATTAAGTAGGGAATTGCAGTGTAAATCATATAAACGGTTGTGTTTGCAGTCCTCCTCCTCCCCATGTTTTACACTGAATCTAATCTTATTCACAAAGATAGAGCATTCAGGTTTTATCTTCAGCTGATTTTGGTGAAGGGCAGAATTGCACTTCTCAATAATTGCAGAACAGATTTTTTTATCTGTTCCAAAAAGCTTAAGGGGTCTTCTCTGATTTTTCATTCAAAAGGAAAACTTGTAAGGAAGCTGCTTTTACTTTTTTTATAATGCCTTTTGTGGAACTTCTAACTGTTCAGTAGCTGATATTTTATGTTCATTATCGTTCCAAGAGGGACTTGGAACAGAAGTATCTGCAAGTAGAAACTAACAAATTTCAGAGGACTAGCAAAGATTAGAGCAATGCATCAAACATTAGGAAATAATAATAAAGCTGGTTCTATATGGGGGAAGCATTTAGTTGATGATTTTCAAAGATGATGCATTCAAATTTTCTTTTTTTGCACAGGGAAAGAATAGGTAAAACTTTCTCTGAATAGGCAAACAATTTTTTATTTTTTATGTTGAAAGATTTATAGACTTTATCATCAGGGGCTGATTCCATGAAAGCTGTGTTCAGTACCTACCACAATGCTGTGAGGCCTTCAGATGCTGTGGCTGTAAAAATAGTTATTGTGTGCCTGTTGCATCTTTATACCTTGAAGATGAGGTATCCTTACTTGAGGACACCAGCGGATATGGTTGCCAAACTCTGCTTATTCTGAATACTAAATAACAGATTTAATTGTAAATTTCCATGTAGAAATTAATCAGAAGGAGGTGATTGAGGGAACATGGTGTGCTGCTTGTACTTGTTTATCTGAAGAGATGTTAGTTGCAGAACAGTGCACTTATGAGAATTTAAAGCCGTTAGACTGTGTTAGTTGCTGTATTTGAAGTGAATTGTGTCAAATGTAGTATTTCTAGCCAAGACAATGATCTGTTCAGAAGTAAACAGTGCACTGGAACGTAGCCCTGCAGATAACTGAAGCAGTAGTCTTTCTGCCACAGAACTCTTAATCAGTGTATTCTTTTAATTGCAGGTTTCTCTTTTTAGAATGTGGAGCTTTAAGCAAAGAGAATCACAACATTTGTGGTAGAACTGCTGTTTTTCTCTCAAAGTTGTGTTTTGTTTGGCTTTTTTAAATAATGGAAGTTAGCCTGGATACTGTGGTGAGATTTTTCAGAATAATCAGAATTATATGGGAGCACTTAATTTCTTTACTTTTCCTCTTAATTTGTATCATAAGTTTGGAAAGTCCACCTGGGATTAGAATTTTCATCATGGAGTAAATAATTTTTATCTACACCAGCTGTAGTCTTGGTCTTGTGGCCAGTTAACCCACAGGAAGGGAGTCTGCGATGCAGCAGCTCCTGCGTTACTCTGCTTCCTTCCTCCCTCTTTGCTGCTGATGCCAGTTGCACAGTGAGAGAAAAAAGGTTTGTGGTAGCATCCACAATACCATTCCTGACTCCTGGCTGTCATTCTGGTCAGGGGAATTTACTCGAGACAGGTTTGCAACTGCTGCCTGACTTCCATCACAGGTATCTTGGTTGGAACAGGGAGGCTGCCCCAAATACCATCCGTGTTGTCTGTGCATAACTCCAATAACAGCTGAAGAATGCTGGCTAGAACTTTGCTTGTAGCTAATGCAGTGATTAACTGAAGAATTGGCAGTTTCTTTGAACCAAATAATAGCTCTGTCACTTCTTAAAATAATACTTATTGTGAAAAGTGTTGTTCAGCTGTGGTAGTGTAGCTTAAGTGCTGGCTTATGAGGAACACCTTAGAAAATATTTTTATGTTAACTGTATAAACTGCAATCCTTAAAAACAAAGTAAGATACTGGTTTATTAACATGACTTTTTTGTTGTTTCTTTTAGAATAAAGGTTCACTTCAGTTTGAAGACAAATGGGATTTCATGCGCCCGATTGTTCTGAAACTTCTTCGTCAGGAGTCGGTCACCAAACAGCAATGGTTCGATCTGTTTTCGTAAGTAATTGTTTTGTATCTTGCATCCTTCTGTATGACAGAAGTACAGTTACTGAGCTACTCCTGATACACACAGAACTTATGTGACACACATGGTTTGGAAACACAGAACAAAAATACTAGTTTAAGTTTTATTAAGGGGTAAGTGTGCCAACATCACTCTTAAGTGTGCAGAAGTTGAGCTTTGCTGGGATTCAGGTCTTTGCTAACAGGGTGGAGAAAGAAAAGCAGCGCTTTTGACTTCAGTAAGCAAGTTTTGTACCTGCCCACAAACTTCTTGTTAGAATTAGAGAGAAAATGTTTACTGCTGTGTCAGTAAATTAATTTAAAGGCAGTCTGCTGAATGTTACATTATTCTGATTTGAATGACTTTCTTCTAAAATAACTGAAGTAACAGGGTGGTGTAGTTTAACTTGAATTAACAGATTAATTTGAATACTTTTTTACCCTAAGAATGAAATATAAGAGTTTTCAGACAATGTTGGTATTAATGTGCTTTCTATAAACCCTGCCATTTTCTTCCTTCCAAAAAGCAAGAAGCTGCTTTTCCAGAAGCTTAGGTGATAATTTTTTGTGTGATTTTTGAAAACATGATATGGAAGTGAGTTACAAAAGAAACATCAAAAGTATATCTAAAATAATCTTTGTCTCAATGGAGTTATTTGCCCTCTAATGTAGTCGTAATTCAAATCTGCAGACTATTCTTTTGCTTTTTAAAATCTGTCAGAATAGTAGGTTTTTTTTCAAATGCAGTCTTGTGGCACTCTGTCTTTATTGCTCTTTTTGATGGGGACAGTGTAGTGACTTTTAACACCCAGTTTAATGCACCTGTCACATCTTTCTGCCAGCCAAGAGGAAAGGTAATCTAACATGTGGGTTTTAATATCTTACAATGCCTCTGCTGTAGTAGTTGCCTGACATGGTATAGTTAAGGTAAAAATTCAGTTCTGAGTCATTGCTTTAATTTTTAATAAGTAGTTCAATAATTCTGCATTGGAATGAAAACTTCATATTTATTGGTTTTTTCTTGTAGCTGAGTTATTGAATAGAACTTAAGTGACTTTATGGCTAAATTAAAGCTATTGAGGTAAAGGATCCCACTTCCCTAGATGTATATTTTTGGACAGTGTTCTTTGTTAAGCTTCTTAATAAAAATGCAGAATCTGTAGGTGTCTTCTACATGCCCTGTGAGTATAATTATCCGGTACTGCTTTTTTTTCACTGCTGTCAGGAAACAATGACATTCTAAATACAGTAACACCTTTTCTGCCTGTGAATGTTGTGTAAGTCTCACCAGTTGAGTTAGACCTCTGAAACCTTGGCCCAGCACCTTTAATCTGTGTCAAAGCAACTTGTGAGTTTTGTCTTTTTGGTTAAACTAAAAAAGCTGCTTTTGCATTGAAATAAGTGTATTGATTTAATAGGAACAAAGTAATAGCTTTAGACTGTAAGGGGTGCTTTTCTGCAGAGATGTGGCCTTGTTACTGAAAGGTGGAAGAAGAACCAGGGGATGGTAATGAGTCAAAAAAAGGCTTGCTGAGCCATGTTATGTATGACATATGGTTAGGAGTGTAACTTGCTTTATTTACTCTTCAGTATGGAAAGAATTGGAGTTAAGATACGCTTGCTGAGCTGTAAGGTAGGAAAAATTTCATTTGAATGACAATTAAAATTCAGAATTTTGCTTTGCAGTGCTGTTTAGTAACTTTTCTCCAGTAGTGTTTCACTTGAAAATGCTACCACTGCCATGAAAGGTTTTGAGGGATCTTTTTAAACTAATTGAATCGTCTTTTAAATCACCTGATCCGTCAGGGTTCAGATTTCTCACGAGGACGGTCTATTGCCTTTGTAGGATTTGTAGCGCTTGGATTGCGAAACTGTCAGGGAAGGCTGCATGTTAATGATAGCATTTTAGAATAGCATGGGCTCAGTAGTAATGCTGTTACTGGCAAGTGATGTCTGTCTTTGTCAAAGAAAAGCTTTAAAAATTGTCCTTAATTCAATATGGATTATTGACTAGGTACTGAAAACAGAATTGTCTTACACGTCTCCTTAACCATAGCCTTCTCCTAGATAGGTTGCAGTTACTTGCTTCGAGGACTTCTCTTAAAGCTTCGGTCTCTTCCCCAAACATGCTTTCTCTGGTTATGGGATCTAGTTATGTGTTGTTCAACAACAGCAGATAATAAGTGTATCAATTTCTTAGACATGCTGAAATCATGACTGTTAAAGTCTCATATATTACAGCATTAAATTTTGAGTAGCTGTTACTAAAAGGTGGATAAATTGTTTTCTAGAGATGTACATGCAGTGTGTTTGTGGGATGATAAAGGTCCAGCAAAAATCCATCAAGCTCTGAAGGAAGACATCCTTGATTTTATTAAACAGGCACAAGCAGTAAGTTATTAATGTTTTATAACTTTTATTCACATTGTTAGAAAAATAGCCAAATAATTCTGACTTTTGTTGGATCTAAATGCATTGCTTTTTTGTTGGAAATTTTTTGATGTCCTGGAGATTGTAATTACCCTGCAAATTTCTGCTGACAAAAAGAAGACCCTTGAGCGTTTGCCTGGCTCATTGTTTTCTCACAGTGCTTGAAGCTGGGATGGGCAGTGATTTTTATGGTATATTAAAAAAAAAAGCCAAAACACAGCATTATTTTTGTTTATCCAACAGTACTAATGGAATTTTCTTCTACTTGAAAACTTCTAAAGGCAGAATTTTTCATAAGTTATTGTCAGAAAAAAAATGTTTATATAGCTTCAGTGCTATTCTGAGTTGTTCATGGATGGCTTTAAAAGAAGCCATATGTACAGTGTACTACAAATATCTGTGCTATCCACTCAGCAAGCTCAGCTGTCCAGTTTTATGGGCTTCCCTCCAAATGAGTGGCACTGTCAGTAGACTCAAAGGAAGTTCTTGTGTTTGTAACACATACTACAGAAGACATCTTTTGCTATGAGGAATTTAAAAGAGGGAGTTGTGAAATGAAAGAAAATTCTAAAGCATCCTGTGACAGTGGTTTAGAAAAATTCTGTAAACTTTCATTTTATCCTTTAAGTGAAGTGATTTACACCACTAAGGCTTCCCTTCAAGGAAGATAGTTTTTTATAGAGGCCTTTTTAAAACCAGGCATATAAATGTTGTTTTTTAAGTTCCATAGCTTACCTGCTTATATGCATAAATGCTATGCTGAGCTGAGGCCTTTTGATGTGGTTTGTGTTGGCTGTTATTTGATAGACAGGTTTTATTTTTGGCATTATGATAGCCAGTGTACAATGTAGCTAAGTTTTCAGGATTTAATAAAATATAGATGTTAACTATCTGTCTGGGTCTAATGAAAGGTTAGTAGGTGCCATTGAATCAAAACCTGTCAGTGTACAGAATATAACACAGTTCTTACAGGTTTATGTTGATTTAATTTTTTTTTAATATGGTTGTACCAGCACATGCCTTTAGACCAAAGATTTTAATTTTTTACTTGCACATGACTTAAAAAGAGAAAAAGAGGTTAATTTAGAAAATTTGAACTTACTGAGTACTTTTTTACTGCTGTCTTTCTTTGCCCTTTAGAAATGACCCATATGACATGGGTTAATAACTGCTTCAAGAAACCAAATGGCACTTCAATATGTAGACTTCGTTAGTCTGATATATGTGTATATTTGAGTTTTATATGGGGAGTTATTTTCAGCATAAACAGAGCCCGTATTTTGTGCATAAATTGATTTGTGAATTGCCTCCTCTGCTCGCCCCACCTGCAGAGAGTGCTGAGTCACCAGGATGATACAGCTCTGCTCAAAGCCTACATTGTGGAGTGGCGCAAGTTCTTCACCCAGTGCGACATTCTGCCCAAGCCCTTCTGTCAGTTGGAGATCACTCTGATGGGCAAGCAGGGCAGCAACAAGAAGTCCAACGTGGAAGACAGCATTGTTCGAAAGGTGAGTGGGCTGTACTGCCAGAGAGCTTTGTTGCACCAGTCCTCATGTGATGCAGCAGAATTAGCAGCAGTCACCAAAAATAACAAATCACACAATGGAGTATAAAGGGGCACATTGAATGATGAGGATTTTGATAAGAACCTCCGTAAAACTAATCTTAACACTTTGCAGTGCTTAGATGAGATATGGAGTTTTTTATAAACTACAGATGTATTATGTGCATACTGAACTTTCTTGTTGGATAAATGCAATATAAATCCATCAGTCTTTCTCTTCACGTAACTTTGGTGTTAGTTGAGTTTTTCGTTTTGTCTTAGACTATGCCTGCCAAATGGTGAATTATATTTGGGTGTTTGCCTCAAAAGTACCCCTCATATAGCAACTCCTGACACAATGTATTGCTGGAAGGTTACTTGACTGATTATGAAGAACTGTAGAAGTAATAGAGAATTATGGAGTGAATACATGAATTCAAGACTGATCCCCTTAGTTGTCCAGTTACATAAAGTAAATTTAGAATGTGAGCTGAATATGACTTGTATAACAAGTTCAGAGCAAGATCAAGTTCTGACATAGTTGAACTGCTGTGTAGGACCTGAAAATTACATTATAAATTGCTTGATTTCTGTTTCTGATGTCTTGTACTTTTTTGCATGAACTTAGGTCTGTGTGTACCTTTCTAACAGGTTGTTGTTTTTTTTCTTCCTGATATGCAGCTCATGCTAGATACATGGAATGAATCCATATTTTCAAATATAAAAAACAGACTTCAGGACAGTGCAATGAAGCTAGTTCATGCTGAAAGGCTAGGAGAAGCTTTTGACTCCCAGCTCGTTATTGGAGTTCGAGAATCATATGGTACGTCTTGCACACACTGACCTGTTGCCTCCTCACTTTAATAAATGAATTTTCTTCCTACAAAGTTGGCAGTTGTGGTGGTAGGGTTGGAATTATCTCAGCATTTTGAATTGATTTTTTTTTGTTGTGCTTGTTGATTCATGGTACCAATTAATTTTTGTTCATAATCTTTAGCTTCTAAATAATTTGCCTGTGTATCAGTTACTGCAAAATCGATGTTTTCTAAGAGAAGAGTAGTTTTTGACTTTTTGGGGTTGCACATATAACTGTACAACAGCAGTGTCTGTACTCCTTTATATATTGTTTCTGATTCTTCAGACAGTTTGAAGAAGAAATGCTAAACAGGCTACATTTAAGAGTTTGAGTCTCTCTTTGTTGCAGAACAGATCTGTGTATCTGAAACTTCTGTGATATTTCACCATTGCCTGCTACTTCTGAAAGCTTTCCAGCCTGTTGAACTAAACTTGTGGCTAATATTCTTTAAGACAGCTTTTTATAGAAGTCAAATTCTAACTTTTTTTTAAAGCATATTCCATTTAATGACTATTCATTTCTCTGTAACAGTTGAAACTCTCTTTCAAATAGTGCAAAGCACTGCAATAAGCTTACTGTCTCCATTCTTGTAAAACAGGGAAAAAAGTCTAAAATGGAGACATTGTGATTTCAGGAACAGTATCTAAGAGAAGCTTTTTGCTCAGTCAGGTGGAGAACTTTTCACTTTATTAGGCACTATTCTGAGCTTTTCTATTCCTTCCTTACAATTTTGCAGTTGTATGTGTATTTATGGTTACCAAGTTTGAATGACTGAAGTGCTGGAACTAAGTATGAAACTTTTTTCCAGTTTGCCATAGTGGATCTGAATGTTTCTGGGAGCAAAGATTGGCCAAATTGGGTTACCTTTGTGATCAGAGGCCATTTATCAGATCTTTCAGGTTGTTCAATGCAACCTTTTAATACAAGTCTCACTCTCTCATTGAAATTTGCTTATTATTAGCCACATAAATTTCCAAGACTTGAGAGTAAGTTTGGACTTTCTCTTTGCAGTTAACCTTTGTTCTAATCCTGAAGATAAACTTCAGATATATCGGGATAACTTTGAAAAGGCATATTTGGATTCTACAGAGAGATTTTATAGAACACAGGCTCCTTCTTATTTACAACAAAACGGTGTACAGAATTATATGAAATATGTAAGTAAAAATTCTGTTGTAACTTTGTACTGAATGTGTTAGTACTTAAAATGATTGCTGTTCTACTTTTGCACAGGCAGATGCTAAACTAAAAGAAGAAGAGAAAAGAGCACTACGATATTTAGAAACAAGACGTGAATGTAACTCTGTAGAAGCAGTGAGTATAATGTGTAGAAAAATTGTGTATTTCCTAGTTATATGGTGTTGTAGTCTTTAGTTTTGTGTTGCAGTAGTATTTGATAGCACTAAATTGGAACTGTTTATTTTGTGTTCACAAATCCTAAATTATTTGTTGTAAAAACATGTGTTACTTTCCAATCTGGTAATCTACAATTTCTGCAAATGTTTAAATAGTACATGTAGATCAAAAGTTAAAACTGAAAGGCAGGTTTTTGTTCAGATTGGCTTTTGTTCTTTCCTTTTGAGTTAGGTATGGTGGATTTTTCCCTATGGTTAACAGTGGATGAGAATCATGTTTGAAAATGAACTGTCAAATCTGTTTGGCTAACGGTTTCTCTGTGCTCATTTAGAACACCTGAAAGAGTTATTGTTCATTGCAATCAAAAGGAGCAATAGAAATTTCATTAAAGCTGTAATATATTTCCTCTTAGGCTGAAATATGGCCATTTAATATAAAAGATGGGTTTTCTTTTTTTCTTTCCCCTTCTTCCCTCTTCAGCAGTTTTTTACACAGTTCAGATTCTAGAGGAAGACTGCAATGAATATGTCATAATTGTCTGTGTTGAAATTAGTTCAGGAAACAGGTTATTTTAAATAAATACCTTTTAAATCTGATCATTTTTTGAAGTGGATCAAAATGTGCTTTACACCTTTTGTTAAGCTGTGAGTCATTCATTTTGCACAGGTATCAATTGTAGCCCATATAAAGAGGCTGACAAAGGAGAGATGGTCCTGACATGTACAGGCGGTTTCTGTTCTAGATCTAATGCCTTGTTCAAGCCATCCAGCCTGGTCCAAATAGGGTATGCTGGAATGAGAACTATTCTTAGCTCTTGGATGTATACTTGGAAATGAAGTAGGGTAGTTACTGTTCCAAAAGTGGTGGCTCCCTTGAGAGAAAAGAGTCGACAGAAATACTAAGCTCCTTAATGGTTTGGAGGAGACTTTGCCACGTTTACTAACATAAACATTTTGAAGAAATATGGTTCCTGTATAGACTCTATTCAAACTGCACATAGTTTTATGAATCAGTGAATGAGTTCATTGTTTTGTAGAGCTAGTTGTTGAGAACAGGTTGGTTTTTGTGTCATGGCAAACTGGAGACACATCAGACTTCAGTTCAGGTGGCTGCTTGAGCTAATCCTGTGTTTAATGTATTTCAGCTCATGGAGTGCTGCGTCAATGCCCTGGTGACATCTTTTAAAGAGACTATTTTAGCTGAATGCCAAGGCATGATCAAACGAAATGAAACAGAAAGTAAGTGGAGCTTCAAGAGCAGTGCAGGGTGAACCCTGCATGAACTGCATAAAAATAGATTTGTGTGTAGATAGATCAAATTACTGTTTTTAATAGATGGTGGTAGTTCTTCATATAAAAATATTATTGCACATGAACAATCCCTCAAAAAATTACCATCATTGATTCATATTTTTTCCTATCACTTTTGAAATTGATGTACACAATACTTTAATTTGAATGAGTGAATAGCTCTAATCTTGTTTCAAAGAAAATATTTTGTGCTCTTTTTTCTCTATCTTTTCCTACACTTACTGGCATTATATTGATCAACTCTGGTAAATGCTCCATATGTCTTCACTTTGTCTTTGAGTACTCAGATACAAGCATTTCCTCTTTATTTCACCCCATTACCTCTTTACACCTGGGAAAAAAGTGAAACATCTCTTTATAAAAGATTTTTTTTCTAAAAGGCAGAGAGAAAATTTTCTTATTCTGATTATTGATGCAGGACCTGTAGGTCAAATGAACAAAATCTTTGCAAGCTGTTCATGGGGGTTTATGGCAAATATATCAGTGTGAGTATTGAAAGTTAGCTCTGCATGCCTCTTGAAAGTTTCCAGAAGATTTTTTTAACTCTGCTGCCAGAATTTGAGAAGTTACTATGATAAAACAAACTAAATATGTCATTAAAATGTTGTAATTCAGGTAGGAAAAATGAAAAAAAGAAACCAAACTGAAATCACAGGTTAATTTTTGTTTGAGGTCTTGGTATCCTGCAGCCAGGGAATATTTACTAATGTCTTCAGAGGTTTTCATTTCTATTGAAATAAGAAAACTGTTTTATGACTTAGAACATTACAGAAAATACTTCTAAAGCCAGCATTTAAGAAAATATTTGACCTCAAAACTATGTCATACTGATCTGTTCATCTAGCAGCATGATTTCTGGCAATTGCCCAGAGCTAAATGTAGAAAGCAGTGAAACTTCTTATGAGTATATGTTACAGCCTTTGGGGGAATGCAGGAGGCTTATGTAAACACAGAGCTTCAGAAGGGTTCATCTGCCCAAGGACCTTTCTTTAGAAACCTGTTGAGCTATTCCCAGAGCCCTCTCTTGTGGCTGTGTCTGTCCTGTGCTTGCAGGGCACTTCTGCTCAGTCTGTAAGAACTGCTTCAAATGCTTCAATGAAGGGTGCAGGTGCAGATGGCTAAAACATAATTAAAGACTGGAGCTATGCATAGGAATGGATACATCTGATAGTGTCCTCTGCTCTACTTTGCTTTGCTTACTCATCTGACTTGCTGATATTATCTGCCCCAAAGAGTTCAGTGATGTTTTCTTTCTTAAACAGCACTGACAAAAAAGGGCTGTTTTGGTGGGGATTTTTGGTTATGAGCTGTGCACATACTCTTATTATGTTAGGAATAATATTTTTCAACTAAACTCTATCAAAAATGTCATAGCTTGCAAACACTTCAGAACTGACTTTCTGTGGTTTTGTTTGCCTATAGTACTGGGGAAGTGAGGCCTAAATTTTATTCCTGAAGTGCAACAGAAATGAAAAGTATGCTTGGCTTTCATGAATACAGAATGAAAGCAGACCTAAAGTGCCCCTACAGCTACTGCATTGATTTCTTTACTCTTCAGTGTCATAATATATTCTAAGAGAAGTTCCAGTAAAATACTCCTTTTTGTTTTGTTACTTTGAAATCTGTCTTTGAAGAATTTATAGGTTTTTGGATTCTGCAGTCTTAGAGATGCTGGAGTCTGCTACTGATTCTTAAGAGAAACCACTGATTTTTTTAATATTTATGGCATCACTACTGTACAGAAACAGATGTAGAGCCCTTTAACATATATTTTTGTTTCTCTTTTTCTGCCATCTTTTCCTCCCTCTCACTCTTTTTAAAAGCCTAGATTAAAAGATCCAGTAAAAGTTGAGCTTTTTGGACTTTTTGTATGTAAAACAGTGCCATTTGTTATAGCAGATCTAAATTGCACTGAGAATGCCTCCAACTACATTTTTTCTGGTTCCTGGAATTCACCCCATTATGAGTTGTAGTACCACTGCAAGTTCTTATTCAATGTTGTTTGTAGTTTCCATTCTCTAATTTGCTTTGTTGTGTTCTAAAAGGATTTCTTTTCTTCTCTATGCTTTTCTATTTGCTTCTGCAGCAGCTGTTGTGGTGCAGATAATAGTAGCATATTTCATCCTCACTGGTGATGGGATCTTGATGTTTGTTGCTGACAAAAGTAATGCAGAAAAGGAAGCAAAGGCAGGGCCTCTGACTTTTCCACTTTCACAGTAGACATAACATTAAGGAACTAAGTGAATCTATAAATTTTGTTTTCTGACAAAAAAAAAAAAAAGTGTCCATTTGTTCTACTTCATGAAGCAAAGTCCTTTGCCAAGCTGGGTTCAATTCTCTGTGGTCTCTTTACTACAACCTGGTGACCTTAATAATCCCAGTGTTCTTTGTGGACAGCTCTGTCAAGATGATTATTGATGTTTCAATATCCTCTTTATTTTTTTAAGCAGTACTGAAATATCTTCACAAAAAAGTAGACAAATAAAGCATCACATTTTGAAGTTTTTGTACTGGTAACTTTCCAAAAAACTAAATAAACTCTTTGAGAAGAAGAGTTCAGTGTTTGCATTAGTCAGTTTTGGTTACTTCAGAACTTTGCAAGCTTTTATAAAACAAAGCATTGTAAGTGGTATTGAAACATACACAAAGACAGGTGTGTTTGGCTTTAGTTTAAAATATAAAAATGTCTTGAATCCATACAGTTTCTTGCATAAACTTCTGTAGGCTTCCAAATTAGAGACATTCTTGCCAGGGATTTAAAGGCAATGTGTTAGAACCTGGACTTAATCCAAATTGGCATTGGTTTTAGGGGGCCTTATTCAAGCTTGTGATACTGTATGCATTAGCATACTATATAAGATACTATATGCATAAGCAAGTATTACATTGCAATAAACATACCTTTTTTTGCCTTCAAAAGAATCTTCTTGTGGGACCAGAATTAGAACAGTACTCAAGACATCTTTCCTTTTAAGAGATGAATTGGATTATTCATTCTTCATGTATTTAATGTTCCACTTGAGACATGTCTAGGAGAAATACAGTATATTTGGGTTTTATAGATGTCTTTGACTGGTGGCTTCATTGGTATTTGTATCTTTCAGAGTTGCATTTAATGTTTTCACTGATGGATAAAGTTCCAAATGGCATAGAGCCTATGCTGAAGGATTTGGAAGAACATATTGTTAGTGCTGGACTTGCAGACATGGTAGCAGCTGCTGAAACTATTACTACTGTAAGTGTATTGGATTTTAGTAAAATAACAACAGGAAAACAACTTTCCAGAAGTTAAATATTCTCTATTTTTGGGACAAATACATGAATGGAAATAATTTTTAAGATTTGTGTTTAGAGGTCCAATTTTGGTCCACTGAAAGTTTTAAATGTCTTTAGGATAACTTTTTATTTTTTGTTTTCAGTTGTGGCTTTAGAAAGTGAATCTAATTTGCAGAAAAGTTATAAATTAAGTGCATGGGTTGTTTATACAACACAATTATGCTAGAATCTTAATTTTAAAAGCCTAATCAGTTTTCCCAGAATTATAACTTCTTGATGAAATTTGACATTTGCTTTCAATCTAAGAGTGGTTGTTCAGTGTGGAAATCATAGGGTTTTTTTTTCCACTGTACTTTTTCAGCTTTTTATCATCTTTTTTTCCATAGGGTGTAGGAGACCTAGATGGCTGCAGCAGTTAGAATGTGGCATTTGTCTTTTATTGATCCTTGAAAATGTCCTTTAAAATAAAACATTACTGTATAGTATTAGAAAGTTAGGGTTTAAAAATTTTTTTTCCTATATTTGAAATACTATCCTGAAAGTCTGTCTTTAAGCCTACATGCTGTAGAGCTCTTCAATCCAAAGACTGAAGATAAAATACAAATTCACAGTATGCAGGTTTTTTAGGGTACAGTATTTTTACAGATTAGGAAATCACATGTATGCTCACCCTGAATTCTGTGGAGCCTTGGTTTTTTATTTGATTTGTGCCTCTTTAGGATTCTGAGAAGTATGTAGAGCAATTGCTCACGCTATTTAATCGGTTTAGCAAGTTGGTTAAAGAAGCTTTTCAAGATGATCCAAGATTTCTTACTGCCAGAGATAAGGTATGTGTTTCTGCTGGTCTTTTGTTCACTATAAGACTTGTTGCAATTTATGTTATGATGTCTCCAAAACGCTTGTGTGCATTCACTGTTAAATTTAGAAGCTCTATTAAATGTGCAAACTAAAATATTGATGAAACTTACTACCAACTTAGGAGCTTTCAATTTCTGTTACAGCTGCATAAAGTTGCATATCTTCAGCTTTGTAATGGTGTAGAGCACATCAGAAGATGATCTTTGTATTGAGAACTGTGATGTCCAATTCAGCAATAATTTGCGTTTGGAATTTACTTTGTATTTGTGTCATGACTTCAGATGTGCAACATGCTCCATGTAATCCCTTGCTAAGTTGTTGTTTAAAGGAAACTAGTATGTTAGTGGAAAAGAGGAAAACATCCCAATAAACATTCGCAGTTTATTGGGAAATTGAGTCATAGAATTTGAACTCTCAAACTGAAAATAGAATCTGCAAACTTTGGGCTAATAAAAAAATTTGAATTAATTCCATGTTACAGTAGTGTAAAAAGAGAGAAAACTTTTGCAATTCATATCAGAAATGGAGTGAAGCACCAATAATCTAATTATTTTTCAGGCATACAAAGCAGTTGTGAATGATGCTACAATATTTAAACTTGAATTGCCATTGAAGCAAAAGGGGTAAGCCGTAAACTTTATGTGAATCAAGGTTTTTAAAATGTCTCTTCAAAAAGTAATGCTGTTTTTAAAAGGGCTTTGTGTTATTTGCATTATAGAATTTCAGATTGCTTATTGACCTCTGGTAAGACTCTCTCTGTGTGGAAGCGGATCAGTGAATAGCAGCCTGGTTCAACTTAAATTTATTTGTAGTATTTGGGGATCTGTTCTTTTACACTATGAGTCAGTTTGTTAGCTGAAGTTCATAATGGTTTCCTGGATTATTAATTTCAAAAGCCTCAGCTCTATAACTCTGCCACAACTTCAGCAAAGGTCCTGGGGAAAAATGAGGCAGTAATCTTGGGAATAACTGTGGCTGATTAAGGTGTATCCATCCACAAGCTGTTTTCCACCTCCTCTTGTGCCAGTTGTGAGTGTGACCTGTCCAGCTGTTGCATTTTTGTTTCAGTGCAGGATTAACCAGGTTAGTTTAAACAACTTCCAGTAGATTAGGCAGACCTGCGTGACTCAAGAAGAAGGACCATGCTTACAGAGCCTGCTCTGCTAACTCAGCCAAGAGAAGGTAGCAGTCAGTTATTGATTGTTAATATTTACCGTGTGATGTGCCACTTGAGTAGGAACTTGTGTTTATTTAGGTGCTTGGGATGGCTTATATATAGTTTGTCGTCTGATTTACTATGGAAACAAAGCTTTTGTAGCTGGGCTGCCAGCTTCCCTTTCCAGTTGCTTTTAGTTAGGGGTGGATGGTTATAAATATCTGTCCAACGTCTTGGTTCATATTTTGGGTTTGGTTTTGGATAATGGCAAGCCAGAATAGAGATTAGTCTTTCTCCTTGTATTTATTGGAGGAATGCTGTCACAAAAGACTAGATCCCTGCTTTGTATACTTTGCATAGATGTAGGTAAGGTAGAGGAGTTTCTTAGGTATCTTCTAATAGTTTCCTTTCCTCTCAGACCATCCCAATTGATACCTGGTTCAAACTGTTTCACTCCTAAAGTGAACCCAGCCTGTGGTTTCTTAGAAACCACTGTAATTGTGATGATCTTCTGTTCAGCATTCTTCTTCCTAAGCACTTTGAAGTTGTCTAGATATGCAGCCTGGTTTGAGCAAAATGAAACTTCATCTTCCTTAGTTTTCTGTAACAGCGAAAAGACTTGTGATCTGCTTGTACTTCAAATGGTCTTTAGGAGGGCAGAAGACATTAGCCTGCAAGCTGCTTCATGAATTTGAAAGAAGGGCAAGTTGTCTGAAGAGTGTTAGCTGTGTCTATACTAATTGATGAGAGGCTGAAATAATGAGCAAGAAAAATGGATTCTTGAACTTGCTGTGGGCCCTTAAGTAGCAGTCAGGTTGGTGCCATCTGACTCTAGGAATAGGGATTGGTCCTTGCCATTTGGTTTTATTCACCAGTCTAGACACAGGTTTGGAGCATGACCTGTGCTTGATGAATTTTGAAGAACCACAATCTGTCTTCTGTGGCATCTTGTTCAACTTTAGTCTGCATTTAATCTCCTAGCTGTTAGTCCATCCTTTATAGCTGTGATGAAATAACTTTATCCTGTTACTAAGTGTTAGATGGGTTGAGTCTGTGCAGTCTGTGAAGTGTGGTGCAGGAGGCTGCTCTTGAGAACTCATTACAGCATACTGAGGAGATGAGTGAAACATTTCACTGTAGCATTTGTTAATTCTTTACTGGAATATTTCTTTCCATACAATATTTTGTTGTTTCACACTGTAGTTTCACCTGTATACTTCATTTTTACAGTTCTAAAATTGTAATTAATTAAAATAATCTATAGAAGCTTTCTGAAGCTGAAACTGCCAAAAAGTTTGGCAGTATTTATTCTTTCAAGAAGAAAGGGTGTTATCCCTGATTTTTCATTAGTTTAACGAGGATATAAATTCACCACCAGGATCCTTGCCAAGGGGATCAGGAGAGAGCAGTCTGTCTTGTTAACAATGTGACTACTCCAGAATAGCAGGATGCTGTATGGTTTGAAGAAATACTGTTCTTCTTTTATCTAGTGTTGGATTGAAAACACAGCCTGAATCCAAATGCCCTGAGCTTCTTGCTAATTACTGTGACATGTTGCTAAGAAAAACACCACTAAGCAAAAAACTAACCTCTGAAGAAATTGAAGCAAAGCTTAAAGAAGTGGTATGTTTTTGCTTTTTATTTCACAATTATTCTGAAGAAGGAATTTATTTGGTTTAATTTATTTCCTTATGTGGTTTGAGGCCTTGATCTTCAAAAGCAGTTGTGTGGGGTGTGATAGTAGAGAAAAGAGTTTATTTTGTTATAAAGTGTGTGTGTGTGTTTGAATATTGTAAATCATTTGGTGTTTCATGTCTTCTGTGTTGGTTCACAAAATTGGTATATTAAATTAACACCTATCTGAGACTGTAACATATTACAATAACTGATATTTGTCTAGAAGATAATACAGGGGATTTTCACATACCAGTGTCAATGTCTTCTTTGATCTAAGATAATTTCTTGATGTTTGAAAAATTAAGAAATTGAAGGTGTGATATTATGAAACATTCATTGCTGATGCCTATGATAGTGCTAACACAGTTACTCTTAAGGCAATGTCAAGTAGCCTTTCTCTAGTCATAGTCTGCAGCGCCATTAGATCAGCATTCAGACTTGTCTGGCTGACAATGCAAATAAATATATTTAACTCTGTTTTTGACAGCTTTTGGTACTTAAATATGTACAGAATAAAGACGTTTTCATGCGATATCACAAAGCTCACTTAACGAGACGTCTGATATTAGATATATCAGCTGATAGTGAAATTGAGGAGAATATGGTGGAATGGCTCAGAGTAAGTAGCATCACATCTCTCTTTGGTTGTGTCTCATGCTTGTGATTAGTTAATATTCCACTCTTGAACTTAAATATCTTTCTTGCTTAGGTGAGTTTTATCTTTAATAGCAGGCCCCTCAGGGCATCTTAATACTTCCCTTCTATCACAGTACTTCGTGGAAGTAAAACTCTTTGGCTCTTCTTTAGTCGTGCCAGTGACAGATTTTAAAGTATTTCACATACAATTATCTAAAGGTTTCATATATTCCATATAAGCAAAATGCAGTGTACTTATTTAATTATGTAAATAATTTGAGATGCATTCTAATTTTGAATTTTATTTGCATGCCTGAAACATTCCTTCAAATTTCAGAAGTCATGGATTCTTTAATGCATGCATATGTTCTTCAGCACTTGAATTTCTTTAAAAGAATCACCATATGCCCTTAAGGGATAACTACTTATGATTTATGCAAAAAACCCTTTATATTGTATTGCAGATTCACTATTACTGTAAAGTGATGATACCAGTGTACTTCTTTATGCTTTTTATTTATTCGAGCTTATTATTTTAAACATAAAATTTTTGTTCATAGTTTTCTGTGTCATATTTACTGTTCTGTTTATGTAGGAAGTGGGAATGCCAGCAGACTATGTAAACAAGCTGGCTAGAATGTTCCAGGATATCAAAGTCTCTGAAGACTTGAACCAGGCCTTCAAAGAAATGCACAAAAATAATAAGCTTGCTTTACCAGGTATTGTTTTCAAATTATTTGCTACTTTTTATTTCTCTTAGTGAAAAATAGCTCAGTTAAATCTTAGGTTAAAAATAATGTCAACTGCGGGTTGAACACAGTCTCCATGGCTCTGTTGCCCCTAGATTGGAATTGTCTGTAGACCCTGCGTTCTCCTGCAGTTGATACTAGAGCTGTATCACTCTGTGAGTTGTTTTGGGTTTTTTTGTCAGCAGCCTCATAGATAAAGATTCCCTTCGCTTGTAGACAAATTGCAAGCAGGGGCTTGAATTGGCATCAGCCAGGTGAATGCCTGAACTACCTCCTTTTATGCCCTCATCATTCTTCTAGTGCTCTATGCTGTGCTCCTCCTTCATCTGCCAGCAGGAGAGCTGGATGCATGCTATGGAGAGCATAACTCACATTCTGAGATTGTTTCACTGATGAGAGAGGCTGAGGAACATCAAGCATTGGACCTGCCATGCTGAAAACCCTTGATAGTGCTTATAAGCATCAGCTGTAAAGGTGCACCAGTGTTTAAGGAGCTCTGCAGCAGCAAGAGATAAAAACAGGTTTTGATCAGTGCTGCTGGCAGAAAGCCAGTGGTGCATAGAGTGCCTTAATGTTTCAGTGGGTAGACACCCTGCAACTTTCTGAAAATTCAATCCTTCATAATTGTGTTGAGAGTAGGAAAAAAACCCAAAACATTTTGGTATATCTATCTGTTATTCCTGGAGATTCATATCATCCAATATCATCTTACAGCTGACTCTGTGAATATTAAAATTTTAAATGCTGGTGCCTGGTCCCGAAGTTCTGAAAAGGTGTTTGTCTCGCTGCCCACGGAATTAGAAGATCTCATCCCAGAGGTCGAAGAATTTTATAAAAAGAATCACAGTGGTAGAAAACTCCACTGGCACCACCTCATGTCAAATGGAATTGTAAGTGTGTAGTTTTCATTGTATCAGTCTTAATGACTGCACTCTCTGTGTATTTATGACAGTAAGAAAGCTTGTGATTCAGACAGGCTTATAAGTAAAATGTTCATCCTCTTCACAGATAACATTTAAGAACGAGGTTGGCCAGTATGACTTGGAGGTTACAACATTTCAGCTGGCTGTGCTGTTTGCGTGGAACCAAAGACCCAGAGAGAAGATCAGCTTTGAAAATCTTAAACTGGCAACTGAGCTCCCTGATGCAGAACTTAGGAGGACTTTATGGGTATATCCCTTTCTCTTGAAACAGATTGCTTCTTGATTTTTGTACTCTGAAATACTGGATTAGTATTTTTAAAGCACTGCCTGATAACACTTTAAAATGTGAACGCCTTTCTTGGTAATTAATCACTTGTAGTGCTGGCTCCTTGCACTGCTGCTGGACACACACAGCCTTTACATTGACATGTTCTCTCTACCCAGTGTTACTTCACAAACTTTGGGAAACTGCAAGAATTTTTTGACCATATGCTGTCTAAAGCAGAAAGTTACAATTGTGTATTGTCAAGTAGGTTTGGTCTAACTCTAGGAAATTAGTGACACCTGGTAAATGTTCCTTAGAAATAACTTCAGTGTTTGCTTTAGCATACTACTAATTATTTAGCTCATGAATAAAGAGAGAAATCACGTAAGTCAGACTTGACACCACTTCTGTAGCCATGAGTTTGTGTGTTTTACTACTTTGTATGATTTTGCTTATACTAACCCATTTCAGAAGGAGATTTGGTAAACCATGTCCCCGCTCTGATATTACTAGTTCCAAACAAGGCTATGTGGTTCCCTCACTACAGTCAGTATTGTAGTGAATTATGGTTATAGAAAGTAGTTGTTTCCATTTAGAAAGTCTGGTGTTTTATTTTCATTCTTTCTCCCCCTTCCCTTTTCTCTGTAGTCTCTTGTAGCATTTCCAAAGCTGAAACGTCAGGTTTTATTATATGAACCTCAAGTCAATTCACCCAAAGACTTTACAGAAGGAACCCTCTTCTCGGTGAACCAGGAGTTCAGTTTAATGTAAGATGATGTTTGAAAAGTAAAATAACAATGTACTGTTTTATAACTAAAGGAATTCACTTTAACTTAACCTTTGCTCTTGAACCTAGACACATGCTTTGCTGCCCTGCACTCACTTATTTTGGCAATAGTTTTGCTTCAAGTAGTTGATTGATCACCTCCAGCAGCCCCTTCAAACAAATGTTTCTATAATTCTAATTTTTGTGAAATTAAATTTCTTACACACTTAGGGATGAAGTGCAAAATTAGAGGCTTTGCTATGTTCCAGTTAGCAGTAAGTCCATAAAATTTCATGGAAGACAGCCTCTAATCACAGCAGTAGTGCTGTATTGATTATCATACACACACACAAGTTCAGAAACAATGATAAGTTAACAAAAAGGAAGTGAAGCTGCTTAATGATGTAGTGTGCTGTCAAGAGCCAGGATTTTTGGTGTGGCTCTCCCCAGAGAGGAGTGTCTTTATTTCTGTGAGAATTGCAGTACTCTTTTATTGGTGTTTTGAAATCCTTTGAGCACAAGATAATACAAAGAGAGAATGTCTAAGTGGTACATACGACGTTCAATGTGGTTTACTTGCTTATGCTTGCCTCCATTCTCAATGTCTATGATGAGAACTGGCTCCTTGCTAGGAACCTCAGATTCTGTGCCTCATTCTCAGCAGCAGCTGGACATCTGGATCTGTCGAGAAAGAGATAAGTGACGAATCTGCTTTCCTGGGGCTTAGTTTGTTGCCCAGGACCATAATGCTTATTCCTGTCATCAGGATTCTGAACTTTGGGAAATGATGATAGGACATGACAGAAGACACAGGCTGTAGAGAAAGTTTGTGGGTCACCACTGAAGAATGTCATCACCTTTCTTTGTTGCAATAGCTGGGTTTTGTCCCAGACAGTTCTTTGATGGAATATTAACTATCAGTATTTCCTGAACTTTGTTGTAAAACCTTCCTCCAAAAACTCTACATTTATGTAATTAAATTGAAATATATTTTTCTGAAGTTCTGTGGTTTCAGCTAGCATTATTTAGATTTCATTGTGCAGAGACATTGGCATTGAGTTTTGATCTATCAGCTCTCTCGCTGCTGCAATGCTAATAACCTATAAGTATCTGATCTGTCATGGTACTTGTTGCTGCTGTAGTTTAAGTTTAACAGGAATTCTATGATTGAAAGTGTTGGGGTTTGTATGTTTTTTTTTGCTCACTTTCATGCAATACAACTTTTTTCAGAAAAAACGCTAAAGTTCAGAAAAGGGGCAAGATAAATTTGATTGGTCGATTGCAACTTACTACAGAGAGGATGCGGGAAGAGGAGAATGAAGGAATAGTCCAGCTAAGAATATTGCGAACCCAGGCAAGTAACCTGCCAGAGGAATACAAAATTCCCCTATTTCTTTTGTTGCATTGTCGTTACTGTAATTTGTTGTATTATCATTACATGCTGCCCACCATTGGATGTTGATGTATGAAATGGGTGCCTTTAAATGCCACTGGAAGTCACTTCTGCTGTATGACTCTAGATCCTTGTGAATACCTGATTCTGCATGTGTGTTCATGCACTTAACAGCTATCAGCCTCCTGTTCTGAGGTACCAGGTCATCATCTTCAAAGAGGACAAAGCAAATGTTACACAAGTGGTGAAGGCATACAGTGTGGGGTGGGTGACAGCAGCAGATTGGCCAAGTTGACTGACACTGGCCACCACCATGAATAAACAGCATTGCTGATCTTGAGATCTCTTTGATCTGTATGAAAAGAATAATCTTGGAGGTGGAATCATGCTGTAGTACAGTACTATGACTTCTCCTTAGAGGAGAAGTTGAAAAGGGCATCTTAGCTGTACAAACTGCAGCTTCCTGCTCTGTGGTTGATAGTCAGCTACTCATGCCAAATCTTTTGAGCTGACAATTTTAAAAAAGCCTGAATTTTTTCAGGCATCAGGAATCATTACATACAATGGAGTCTAATTTTGCCTTCAAGTTTCAGGTCTGTTCTGTCAGTCAGGCTGGATTGCAGGCCATGCGCATTGTGGGTTGTACCACCTCATGTAACACGATGTAACCATTCTGGCAGCAGCAGGGTTAATGCCTGGTTGTACTTAGGAAATGAATGAAATGTTAACAAGGTATATCACGAGTCACCTAGTGAATTGCAACTTCTGCTCAGGGTGTGAGTTAACATTTGGTTTTAGTGAGTAATTCACACTCTAGATAAAGGATTTAACTGCTCCTTTGACTGGAATTGTCTTACATCTCTTTCATCTTGCCAGTGCTTCATTCTTTTCCTTTATCAGCTTCTTTGTAAAAGCAGTTCTATACAGGCTAAAAAAATGCGGTGTATTTCTGATTTCTAAGGAAAAATACAGATTTCCTTGCTGTCTTTCCTTACCAGGAGCCTCCTATTAATGCTGTGTTCATTTTGTCACTTCACCCAGGTATTTAATTTTTTTTTCTTGTGCCCCACTAGGAGGCTATCATCCAAATAATGAAGATGCGCAAGAAAATTACTAATGCCCAGCTTCAGACTGAACTGGTAGAAATATTGAAAAACATGTTCTTGCCACAAAAGAAAATGATAAAAGAGCAAATTGAATGGCTTATAGAGCACAAATATATCAGAAGAGATGAGTCGGATATCAACACCTTTATATACATGGCATAATTGGAGGACTCTGCGGGATGCTGAGAACATCAATGGAAGGGTGCTTGGACAGACAGCTGCAACAGTTTGTGCTGCAGAAGGACTTGTTTTGATTTTCGTTACATATTAAAATCCCTGCCTTACCTTACAGAGGACTATATTTTGCCAATCTCATTCAGCTAGCATGATGGCATTCCCTTCATGTTGCACACTTTTAACAGCATGCTGTTTTGTGGGAAACTTGCATTCATGAAGAGCCCATTGTGAACTTTTTAAAGTAGATTTGATTTACACCCACCAGGAAGAATACAGGTTTGGGTTTTTAGATGACCAGTACTTGCACAAGGAAAAAATATTCAAATATTCATGCACTGAGGAACTGCTATTAGTTTTGTTTTGGGTTTGTTTTTTGTTTTGTTTGGTTTTGATTTTTGGGTTGTTGGTTTGTTTTTTTTTTTTAATGCAATTAGGACTAGAAGTAGCACTTTCACTTTTGTGTTTTGGATCAACAGAGTAATGTACTGTCCATCTCTGATCCTTTTCATGTAATAACATTTGAGAGACACAAACACATGCATCACAACTGATCCGTATTTGTTACAGTTAAAACCTGTTTGCTAGAGCAGTGCTTCAATCTAGTAACTGGATTTTAATAATTAACATATTAAGTGACACAAAAGTAATTCCAAGTCATCGGTGATATTTTTCCCTAAACAAGAGGTCATTGTTTTTAAATTGTTTCCTGTAAACAAGTGGATATGTTGTTACCTTAATTTGGATGGGTGATTTGCTACAATCCTTTTTGACAAGGTAAAAGTTTCTTGAATGATACTTGACTCTAAAAGCAGTTTTCTTGGGTGGGTCTACTATAGGAACAGAAATATTAAGTGTATTTCCTTGTACATTTAATATTTATATTCCAAATATTTCAGTATGTCTTCATATATCAGGATGCATTAAAGAGTAATTTATGCACAACTCCCGCAGAAAGAGAATAACACTTGAAGATCCCTGTACTATTTCCTCAGTGGTAACTTTTATATACATGCAAGGTTAATCCAATTGGACTAGTCAACATCTTTATATGAAAAACAAACCCTCTGCTTTCCATTTGGTATCTGGTAGGGTAGGAAGTACTCTTCTAATGAAAATGATAAAACGCTAAGGAAAAATACCTTGTTCAGTGTATGTAGAGAGAGTGCCAAACACACACCAGGAATCTCAACTTCTTAATGTTACCTCTTCCATTCTCAATCATCTGAGATAGTCATTTGGCACTGCCCTACTCTCTGCTGTTCTGAAATGTCCCAGCACGTACTGGAGCGATTCCATGAGTCATAGGAGCAGAGTGCCTGTCTTAGGACAAAGGTAAGTTGCGCTTTATTCAGTTCTGTATGAATATTTCTTCTATAAATTACAAGTGTGTGAAGTTATTTTTTAATTAACCAGTTGAACTATGACATCTAAAGGCCTCATCTTTGATGATGAAATGGAGAAGAGGATAAAATTAACTTTAGTCAAAAAAGAAAGCCTTCCAGTAAGTAAGAGGAGGAGTTTTACTTTCACATGGTTACAGTAAAGTATGCAGGAGGAGTGGTTTAAAAGCAACTCTCCAAGAATGGCTGTTGGCACCCTTAAGCAGGCTGTGTGCTCTGTTACTAATGTAAATGCCAGTGTGACTGCCTGAGAACAGTGTATTTGGACATCTGTTTGAGTAAGAAGTTTTTGGTAGTGAGGGTTTCATGACAAGAGATTGAGAAATCAAGGCCTGGCCAATTACAATTGATTGAAATCCTATAGCTTGTGTTCCATGCCTCTATTGACACTCAAAAGTAGATGCTGTTTAAAAATATTTCATCTTTTATGTTGGCCCTGTGGTGTTGCAATTCAGAATCAAAAGGAAGTGGTGCTCTGTGTAGTTAACCAATGAAACTATTTGAACATTAGAAAACAAAATTCTAATAAAACACTTTGTGCTGCAAGACTTTCAGTCTTTGTAACTTTAAAGTAATAAATGTTTACTTGGGATAACGGGGAGAACATGACAGTCTGAGCACACTCTTCAACATGAAAAATTCCAACCCTAACCAGAGAAGCAAGGTGTGAAATGGTCACATGGAAAGAGCTGCCAAGGGGATAATGCTAATTTTGAAGCCATTGGTTAAATTTGAGAGAGAAGTTTAAGACAGATACAAACTCTTTAGGAATCTGGAATGTATGCAGAAAGGAAAAGCTTGCTAAAAGCTAAGGAGCTACACATTCCCTCAACTAATAAATACAATACAACCTGATTGTTACCTATACATTTCTGAAAACCTGGGATGGAAATACAGTTGGTAATGTGCCTATGACGTGGTCATTTTTTCTTGAAATATATACCAGAAATGGATGTCGGGTTTTTAATGAAATCTAAGACAGACACCAGCAAATTTGTTAAAGATGCAGAATCACGTTTAGCATCCTTCATCAGGTCACTTCATCAATATGCACTTAAAACTAGTATTACCTGGGGCACAGGGAGATACCTGGGGTAAGCTGTTCTTTTGGGGAGGGTAGAGTTCAGATCTAAATGAAAACTGTTCTTCACTTGCAATATGGCAACAATGCACTTTTAAGGCTGCAATTTTTAGCTAAGAATATATATGTCCAAAGACCTAGCTTAAGGAGGTGCTGCATCTGAAAAACATGTTGCCACACACACTGCCACGGTGAATAGCTAAGGAATGAAATCTGGTATAGAAGGGGCGGGGGGAAATCGCTCATAATGGGTTTAATTAAGAAATACTGTTAAATCTTTCTCTGTCCCAACAACTTGATGATAATCTCAGTTTCAATTCTGAAGTCTTCCATTTTCCTCTTTCCACAGTTGGTGTCCCTAGCTCCTACTTTTACTCATTTATTTTTCGTTATGACTGTAATGCAGTTACATTTCCAAATGACAGTGTGACTTTCTCATTTTCATCTTTTTAAAATTAATATAAATGTTCTGAATGTTCACATCTTGCATTTATCTGCATTGGGATGCCATTGTCCTGTAAAGTGCAAATTTTAAAAATACAATTGGCAAAAAGATTTGATAGTTTTACAGAAAGATTTGCTATCTCAAACTGTTTTCTATTTTCATCTAAATGACTGGGATGCTATCTTTGTAATTCTTTAAGGTCATATTTGTGAAATAAACAATACATGAAAGCTTTCCTGTCATATACACTATATGTAGTCTGGAGTGTTGAGCAAACTCGGGTTCCTGAGTTGTAATAACTATCTCCGTATGGTATTTACAATTTTGAATGTGTGCCACTACCAAGATAATAATGCTGTACAATTTTGAATGGTGGTAGTTTCTGTATGGCAGTCCAGCTGAACTATTTTGATGTACTGCTTAATTTTTGAATTTTATTTTTTAAGTTGTATAATTTATTTTCTTGCAAAATAAAAATGTAATTTAAAAGACTACTCATTTAGCAAGGTATTTTGGTGTCTCACCCTACAAAATTTTTAAGTTGAATTCAGGTGCTGCTCCTAAAATTGCCACTGTATGTATGAAATTTGCCTGACTTCAAGTCCCAGCAGATGTTATGATCAGAGTAATTAAAAAACAAAAGTGGAGACTTGAAATTCTTTTCTTGGTAAAAATTTTTACGAATGTAAGATTATATGTAGAGCTATTTAGTCTTCTGAATTCTATTAAAAGATGAGCTGTAGTCTTTCAGTCAGTGTATCAAAGCCTACCATGCCAAAAGTGGCTGGGAGTTGCCTAACTTAGTTTATGGCATTTTTAAAAAGGTTATGTTTCTGCAACTCACAGGGATGAACTTGGATTGCCGAATGTTTTGGTTGATTTGTCTCTGAAGTGATTTACAAGGTGCATCACTGAAAGTTACTGGTGTTGCTGCGAGGACCTTCAGGGAGCTGATCCTGCAGTAAATCGTGATGTGGGAACAGTCACTTGCCTGAAGGAGTGCTTTTAATGTAATGGCTTTTCTTCTCTGATTGTTCTTGCCTTTTAATGTGAATCTCTTTTTACGTTTCAACTCTGTTCTTTAAGTGCATCAGCTAACCATCGGTGTTTTGTGCTCTGGTACATGCAGGGTTTAGAACTATTTGTATGGAATAAACAGCTATTTTTGAGTGGATGCTCAGTACTGTGCATGGCAATTGGCCAACTGGCAGTTCATGTGGGAAGAGTTTGATGGCAGGTTGCTATTATTTCCAAACTTTTTTCCCTCTGTTAGGGCAATATATAGTCTTTCCCAATGCTTTTTCAGGAGAAGTTGTTCTCTAGAAGCCAATTATTCCAGGAGTTCCTTGGCTGAATTAACTCTTACCCCTGTAAATTGATCACAGTTTAGGTAGAATCGTTGACCTAAATACAAAAGGCTTAACCTGGTTCATTCTTCTAATAAAGTGAGAATGTGGCTTTATTTTCTTCTTTGCTTTACCTGTCAACATGTAATCATAGAATTGTTTAGGCTGGAAAAGACCCTTGAATCCAACTGTTAACCCAGCACTGCCAAGGACACCACTAAACCATGTCCCTGAGTGCCACATCCAGTAAGTCCAGGGATAGTGACTCACTTCCCTGTTTTACTGCTTGACAACCCCTACCATGAAAAAAGTTTTCTTAATATCCAATCTAAACCTTCCCTGGCACAACTTGGGGCCATTTTTTTGTTACTTGTTAGAAGAGACCAACCCCACCACCCCTGGCTGCACGCTCCTGTCAGGCAGCTGCAGAGTGCTGAGGGCCCCCTGAGCCTCCTTTTCTCCAGGCTGAACACCCCCAGCTCCCTCAGCTGCCCCTCACAGCACTTGTGCTCTTGATCCACTCCCTGAATATCTCAACATCTCTAGGTAGACATGGTGCCTGGCATTTGATCCTCATTTATTTTAGTGATGGAGATCCACTATGGAAATTCAGTTGGATACTGTGCTTCAGCTCCTGCACAGCCTTAAACACCTGTTAGAAAGAACAGCTGGAGTCATGAATGGCAGCTGCTGCTTCCCTCTGTGGATCCAGGGCATGGCCAAAACAAATACCAGCTGCTGAGCTAAGCAAGAGCAGCACAGTGCAACTTTTTAATAGTCTGTGACTGGACATCAAAAGTGACCTTGAAATTAGTACATCATAGTCAGTCTTGGTGAGAAGAGATGATGAAAAAATTAAATAATGTTAGCAGGTTATATCCCTGAAAAAGAGCTTTATACCGCAGGTGTAAAGGCAAGTTAAATGAGAATTTTCTAGGTTTTGTTCTACCCGTTTTCAGCATTACTTATTTCTGAAAAATATCTTCATCCAACCTGGATGTTTTTGCTATATGGTACATACATATTTTCAGAGTAAAACCTTCAGTTTTTCCTGAGACAGTATTTATCAGTTCCTATGTTATGTATGGTTTGAACTTGAAAACTGTGTCTAAATCAAAGGCTTAGATCACCTTAGAACATCAGCTACTGAGAGTCAAGGAAGCAAAGGAGTACAAATGCTTCCCTCGCCAGTGCCTGTCCCAATCAGCCTCTTGCCGCATGTCTGGAGAATCTTTGGATATATATGGAAAGCAAGAAGTATTTTACTTTTGAGAGCAAAGTGAAATCCTCTCTCACAGGCAAATGAATGAGATGTAGAACAGAAAATCGATTGAAGTAGTTTTGACAAATGTTAGTTCTACAATATGAAGATCAAATATTTAAAAAAAGTCAAGGTAGCAAATGGATGTTAACAGGTTGTTGAAATACTCTTGCTTTCTAGTGTTATATCCAAAGCCTGGTTCTTGGCATTTTTTTCTAGTTTGGGGTACAAGTGGAAGGAAAGGTGCAAGTAAATGCTTGTTTATGTGACTGGCAGACCTCAGCTCTGGGGAATGCTTCATTCACTTGTGGGTTATTCTAGCAGTATGCTAACGCCTTCAGGGACTAAAAAAGTGGTTGAGGAGAAGAGACGGATCAGAAACAAATAGAGAATTGCTTGTCCTAGACTGTGTGCTCCAGCACAATTCAGAGAAAGTAATTTTGTGTTCTGAACCTCCTCTGAGATACAAAGCTGGCGACCAGGAAAGATCCAGGCTTTTCCTGGCCTAGCTCTGTGCATGTTGGAGAGACAGGGTGAAGAGGGGCACCGTCAGGCTGGCAAACAGCTGTAGAGATTTTGGGCTGGCCTTCCAGCACAAATGCAGGTTCAGAGACGAGGGAGCGTGTGGGGAGAAGGCGCAGTGCAGCAGGGACCGTGGGACCGGGATGGGCAGCCTGAGCTCAGCTGGGCTGAGCTGCGTCGGTCACTCCGTGCAGGCAGCTGCTGGGACCCTTCTCGGCCACGCTTGAATTCTGAGCTAACCAAGTCCGGGGTTTATGCCATGGCCAGGCAGGAAGGGGTTTAGCGGGAGTTAAGGTGCTGACTCTTCTGAAAGCAGCACTCGGCTGCAGCACAAGGGCACGCCAGGCACAAAGCGTGCCGGGCTCAGCCATACTCGGCGCTTTCATCCCCACGGCCTTGGCGTGCGCAGGATGTTTCCGACACGGGATTAAATGTCCGCGGCTCAGGTCAGTTTAACCTGCAGCGCGGGGCGGGCGAGGGCCGGGCCGAGGAGGGGCGGTGGCGGACAGGACACACCCCCGGGGGCTGGTTCTTTCCCGCAAGGATTTTCCAGCTGTCTCCATGCGGTTCGCTACCAGTGACTTTCCTTCTCGGCGCGGCATCCCAGGCTGTCCACCCCGCGCCTGGCCCCCGGGCGAGAGCAACGTCCTTGGCGCTGCGGAACCGCAGAATCCGTTCGGTCAGAAAAGACCTCCGGGATCACCGAGTCCAGCCCGTGACCCAGCCCCACCGTGTCACCCAGACCGTGGCACTGAGTGCCACGCCCACTCTTTCCTTAAGCGCCTCCAGGGAGGTGACCGGGCCGCCTCCCTGGGCAGCCCGTGGCGATGTCCGATCCCCTTTCCCTGCAGGAATTCCGCCTGATCTCCAGCCCGGCGGGGCTCCGGCTGGGGCGGTCCCGCGCACGCGGCACCAGCGGCCCTCGGGCACCGCACGCGCCAGCCCCTCTGACGCCGCCACCCGCCTTCCGCGCCAGCCAATGGCAGGGGCGGGTGTTGCACCGCCCCGCGCCGCGGGGCCAATGGCAGCGGGCAGGGGGAGGGGCGCCGCCGGCTATAGGCGGGGGCGGCGGCGGCGGTGAAGGTGACGGGGGCGCCGGCGGGAACATGGCGGCGGCAGCGGGGGCGATGCTGTGCGGGCGGCGGCCGGCAGCGGGGCTGCTGCGGGTGAGGCGATCGCGGGCCTGGCTTTACGTTCTCCCTCCCTACGCAGCCCCAGGCCCGCCGCCGGGCCCGGAAAGGCTCGGCCAAGGTCACACTGCCCTGCGGCGGGGCGGCTGCGCCCCCTCCCCTCACCCGTGCGGGAATCCCCGGGCCGGGAGGCGGCCGAGCGGAGGGAGCGAGCCCCGGGCCGGGAGGGGGTGAAAGGCGGCCTCTCCCGCCCCGCAGCGCCGGGCCCCGCACTGAGCCCGGCGGGACCTTTATCCGCGATCCTGAGCGCGGCTTTTTCCGCTGTCAGCGCCGCGGGTGCCGAGCCCTGCCCGGTACCGCTACAGCCATGGCGGTGTCCCGGCCGGGCCGGGCCTGCACTCGGCTTGGGTTCCTCTAATTAAGCAGTGTGCAGATATAAATTTCCACCTGCGGCTGTTGTTTCTCAGCTGGGCAGTGGGATGCTGCTGCCCCCAAAGCCGGTGTGGCTGGCGGCGCTGCTGGCGCTGTGGGGGCAGGTGCTGGCACCGGCACGGCGGTGGGAGCTGTGCTGGGAGAAAGGAGGGCAGGTGGATCGCATCCGAATTGCCATATGCCTAGCTGGAGGTGGCATTTTACCAGCTGTGGAAGTGGGTCCTTCCTTCCTTCCTTCCTTCCTTCCTTCCTTCCTTCCTTCCTTCCTTCCTTCCTTCGCGACAGAGCATGAATACTCCTAGCAGATGCCAGCTGCACTTGGTAAACAATTGTCTGGTTAGTCCAGTTTAAATTTCAGGCCTTGTGCAGTAAGAGTATTTATGGTCGTATAGGTATTTATTTTACTAGGCTTTGTTTTTTTGGCTCTAGCCCATGGAAGCACTGCTGTTAAAGCCTTCTAAGGGACATAATTCTTTTTCAGGGAGAAGTTTTAAATTAAACTTCCAGCTGGCTATTATAACTTGAGCTGGGGAGAAAACCAGACAAAATTCCCCGAACAAAACAAAAATCAAACAACTAATTCAGAACAGTAAAAAACCCCTTCTTTTTGTTAGTTGAAGGCTGGTAAATGAAGAGGAGAAACAGGCTAAATTTTTGTGTTGAGACACAACCAGAAGGCATTGTGCAATTTATAAAAATTTGGTGTTCTTGTGGTGTCCTTAAACAGTTGTTTTTAATTAGTATTTATTTAGCTGTAATTCAGCTAAATTTTCTTAAGGTGTCCTTAAGCAGTTGTTTTTAATTATTATTTATTTAGCTGTAATTCAGTAATTACAGATAGAAGGCCAGAAGTTTCCAGTGTGCTGAAATGTTGTCTCAGGAAATGGCTAAAGAAAGTGGTTTAAGCCACTAATGGAAAGATCATTCTGTTAATATGAAATAATGCCTACAGATATAATTTTGTATATTTGCACTGCTCAATTAGATGAAGCTACTGGCTGGTGAATTAAACTGCTCAGATAATCCCTTTTTCTTGGTTTTGTTTTATTATCCTATCTTGGTGTGGTGTTCTGAATATGATATCTTCATTTTTGTTTATAAAACACCAAGGGAGTGGGAGTTGTAGATGCAAACTGCCACTGTTTAGAAGCAGTGGAGTTAGTGGTAGGAATGAATGAACGAAGTCCGGGGAAGCAGACAGAGGGACTAGTAAACTTTTTCAAGATAACAGCACTCACCCCTGGCTTAGATATATGCTGTAGGTGTACATAACAGACTTGGACAAAATGAATTTGGTGTTGTTTTTGAAGGAGTATTTGTTTATTTTTCAGAAAACATTTTATCACAGATGTTATGGTGAGACTGTACTAGACTACACTTCTTTGCAAAGGCATGTTATGATTTTTTTCATATTTTTCCAGTGTTTCTTAGATACTAATTTTTGAAATAATCACTTCTATGAACATGGGTACATTACAGAATGAAACAGTATGGCACTGGCTTTCTTGATGTGAGATTCTGAGGCCTTTCTTGTTTTCAGGCTCTGAAGTACACAAGCCGTGGCTATGCATCACAGCGTACTTTAAATGTAAGTGTAAAGCACTCTCTGACTAGTCAACTGCTAGTTTCGATCTGTTTGTTAATCACTGACATTTTTAAGAAAATCATCACAAAAAAACTGGGTTAAAGACAGTGTCACTTGTGCCCAAGCCACATTTTACTGCAAAATGTGAAATAAGTCAGATTGCAGTTTATTTTGGTTGGCTAAGTGTGGGACAAAATTAGAAGTGTGTCAGCTGACGTAAGCTTCGTGTAACTGTCAAGCCAGAGTGGGAAAATACAGCTGATATCAACTGATCCCTTTGAAATTATTTGTGTTTCCTGCAACTTGCTATTACAATGTGAAAGGTGAGGACAAGTTTGTTACTGTCACTGATGATGAAGGGATTACAGTAATAGACAGCCCTTCATAGTTTTAAACAAGTATTGTTTGTCTTTATTTTTTTCCTAGTGTTTTCTTTCTTTGCCTGTCTGTCTAAATGGAAAAACCCTCATGACCAGGCCCTGTAAAGCTTTGTGATTAACTTTCACTGAAACCACAACAGCTGGAAGCAGTCATTGCTGCTTCTTGACAGCTGTCAGGGACAGCCAGAAGTCTGGCATGTGCATCTTTTTGGTGCCAGGTTCTCATGCTGCTCTCACAGGGTTATCAGGTGCACACGTGGATGTAGCACTAAAGCTAAGAGGTAAAATAAGAGTAAATTGTCTTTACTACTAGCATAGGGCTGGATGTCATAAACTGCTGCTTGCACGTTCTGCTGGCACCTGGGCTTTTGAATTTATCCAGGGGTGGAGACTTCACAACCACTCTGGGTAACCTGTGCCAGAGTTCAGCCACACCCCCAGTGGAGAAATGTTTCCTGATGTTCAGTGGGAGCTCCTTTGTGTCAATTGGTGCCCACTGTGCACCACTGAAAAGAGTTTGGCTCTACCTTCTTTGCACCCTTCCTTGCAGTATTAATATACTCACCTCCATGGTGAGGTGCTGCTGTTGAAGTTCTCTGTGGCACTTCAGCCACTCCTCCTTTGGTGTCACCAGCAAACCTGCTGAAGGTGCACTGCACCATCATCCAGGTCACTAATGAGGATGTGACGCAGGGCTGGACCAGTACTGATCCCTGCTAACTGGCCTCCAACCAGACTTTGTACCTCTATCACCACCCCAGCCTGGCCATTCAGCCCTTTTCTATCCCCCTCACCATCTGCATGTCTAGCCCACAGTTCATTAGCTTCTGTATGAGGATTTTATGGGAGACAAAGGTGAAAGCCTCACTGTAGTCCAGGTGGGCCATGTCTGCTCTCCCCTCCTCTACCAGACCAGTCACTTCATTGTAGAAGCCTGGCAGTTTGTCTGAGCATGGCTTCCCCTTGGTGAATCCCTGCTGATGACTCCTGATGATTTTCTTGTTAGTGTAAATGTTTTTTTAGGATTAGTTGTTTCATCCCTTTCCAGGGGTTAAGATGGCTCTCACTGACCTGTAGTTCCCTTTCTTACCCTTCTTGAGGATTGGAGTAATGCTTGGCTTTCCTCCAGTCCTTGGGCACCACACACAATTGTTGTGACTATCTCAGCATTATTGAAAGCGACCTTAAAAAGTCACCTGCCAGCTCCCACAGAACTCATAGGGGCATCTGGTCAGGACCCATGGATTTATGTATGTCCAGTTTGCCCTGACTTGTTCCTCTTTCACTAAGGGTGCATCTTCCTTGCTCCATCCTTCCCCCAGTCTCTGGAGGCTGGGATTCCTGAAGGCTGCTCTTAGCACTGAAGACTGAGGCAAATCAGGCATTCAGTATTTCAGCCTTGTCCTTTGTCACCAAGGAGGCCCATATTTTCCTTGCTTCTTAGGTGCTCATGGAAGCCCTTCCTTTGCTTTTGACATTCCTTCTCAGATTTAATTCTTGGCTTTATGACCTCATCACTGCGTGCTCAGACTGTGTGCCAGATTCTCAGTCCCTGTTTCCATCTCTTGTATGATTCATTTTTGTGTGAGTTTTGGTATCTATCCATCCTGGCATTTTTACCCAACTTACTGCTCATTGGAATGGATTGCTCTGGAGCTTGGAGGGGTCCTCTTTGAACATCAGCCAGCTTTCTTTGTTCCCCCTTTGCTCCAGAATGTTCAGGATTCTTGCAAACATCCTCAATGCCAAGGCTGAGCTCCATGCACTCCACCTGTTCTGTCCCATAACGTGCAAGGCCTCTCCTCTGCCCCCTTGCCTTGTCTTCTTGACCTGTCCTTCCTGGAGAGCCCTTATCCCTCAAGGCAGCACTGCAGCCATGTGAGCCATCTCACACAGCTCCATGATCCCAAGGCTGTAGCGCTGCAGCTGCACACCAGTCTCCTTATGTTTACTCTCCATGCTGCACACATTAATACAGATTTTAGTGCTCTGAAACACTTGCAGGGTGAAAGAGAGGCTGTGACCTCAGTGAAATAATAACAAGTAGATACATTTTAAAAATACTGCTATATGTGTGCAATTGTGAGAGAGATTGTGACTTTTACTCTGTTCTTCTGCACTTAGGAGGTGGTGATAGCAAGTGCTGTAAGGACACCTATTGGATCTTTCCAAGGGTCTCTTTCCTCACTGCCAGCCAATAAACTTGGTTCCATTGCAATTAAGGGAGCAATTGCCAGAGCAGGTATGCATACACATTTTTTTTCCTGTGACAAAGAAAACCTTAAGTAGCTTGGTGTCTTTTCAATGGCTTGGTAATGTAAAAAACCTGCAGTGTCCTGGATTTTTTTGCTCCTGTGGCATTTTTAAGTCTATCCACAAAAGCCATTTAAGTAAAGTTGACTGTCAGACTTTAATTCAATCTGAATTAAGGGCGGCTCCTAGGAGCAGAATGTAGCCTAGGGGTATGTGTGCTATTCCAAATGTGATTGAACATGGTATTTGGTTTGTTGGGATGGGTTTTCATGACATGTGTAAGCTGATGCAAAGGCTGCTTGCTGCTGAGACCAGTGGCCTTTCCTTTCCCTGCCTGGTTTTTATGTGGGTGCATGTACCTGAAGGACAGCCTTGTCAGCCTTTTGATGGATTCAGTCTAGCAAAAAAGTTTTTTTAGGGAAGAGGAGGGTTTATACTACAAGAACTTGGACACCAGGGCTGTTACAAGAGATGCAGCAGGAGAGCAGACCCCTCTGGTGGCAGCTGGCTGTGGCCTTGACTTGCCCTTGCTAAACAAACAAAATTGTCTTTAGACATAATTCTAGCACAAAAAAAGTTTTGGACATTTAACTATCCATGGAAATTGAGCTTCTCAGGTGATTCGTAAGACTTGGAAATGTTGACTTCATTGAAATAACTGCAGCTTGTCCTGCAGGGTGACCGAGGAATTATCTTCTGGGGGGATCACCAGTTCACCATGCTCCATGAATATGAGGGTAGAAATCTGGAATACACCCACTGAGGCCTGGGTTCTGTTAGCATATGGCTTGGATGTGGCAAGTTTTATTAGTCTTTGATAGAAAACTTCAATGGGAACTTTTGTCAAAAGGATCCTGAATCAAAACAATTTTGTTTTGTAGGAATCCCTGCAGAAGAAGTGAAAGAGGCTTATATGGGCAATGTCCTGCAGGCTGGACAAGGACAAGCTCCAGCCAGACAAGCAGTTTTGGGTGCAGGTAATCCTTCTCTTTGCACTGGGGTTGAAGGTTTTCTGTCTTTGTGTAGCTGGGATCTACTGGGCTGTGAGTTAAAGCAGAGTGGTGGGCAGCCCTTTGTCAGGACAGTCCATGGATGCTTTTTGCCCTGTGATGGGTGAAGGGTGCACATTGCACTCATGCAAGTGGGATGTTATTGCCTAAAGTGTTTGCAGTACTGGAGACCAGGCTGGTAATTCCACAGTACTTTACATTAGTGATGGCTGCTCTGAATCTTTCACAAAACAGAGTGTTTTCAGTGTATCATTATTCTCAATTCTTACTGGATGAAGAGTCAGTGAGTTTCTTTCAGCTCATGACTATGTACAACTCATCTTCCTGTGGAGTCTGGAGCTGACACTGGAAGGATTCACTGTATGTTAGCTATAACATGAAAGTTATTGGGGTGCAGAAGTTATTTTCTTCTCCCTTCTTCTGTAGGGGTGGGATTCCATACCTTAGCTTGTTTCTAGGTAAGACTGTAGGTCAGGGAGGAACTATGTACTTTCTTGGATCTGTTGTACATTTTTGAAGGAAAAGGAAGTACTTCCATGTTAGGCAAAGTGATAAATATGGCTCTTTTCATTCACAGAAATACACAGTGTCTTGAGTTGGAGGGGACCTTAAAGATCTCATTCCAGCCCCCCTACTGTGGGCAAGGACTCCTTCCATTAGGCCAGGGTGCTCAGAGCCCTGCCCAGCCTGGCCTGGGGTCTGTCTTGTTGCCAGTTGCTAAATTCTGCTACTTATTTATGCTTTTTCAGCCTTGGGTGCTGCTTAGAGGCAGAGATCAGGGTTTTGGGAACAGATGCACTTCTGGAGTCCCTTCCTTGATCTTCCATTTCCTTGCCTTTCCCCTTATCACAAGTCAGTTGTTGGAAAGGGAGAAACAACAGGGGTTTCCAAGAACTATGAATAAGTGTAGATAAATTGCCTTGGCAGGCTAAACAGTGCAAGCTGGACATCCTGGGCTTAGATAAAAACCAGTGCCATATGAAATATTGCTGAAACACCAATAAAATACTGAAGTCTACCCTCCAAATAACAGCTGTACAAACTTCTCTGACTCAGGTCTGCCGATCGCCACTCCTACCACAACTGTCAATAAAGTCTGTGCTTCAGGAATGAAATCAATCATGATGGCAGCACAAAGCCTGATGTGTGGGAGTCAGGTATGTGGATTTTGTGCCGTTCTGTGGAAAAAACCACACTGTTCATGTTGTATATCCTGTCCTACCAATAGCTGTGCTCTTTGATTAGGGATTGTGTTTTGGCTTGGGATAATAAAGCTAATTAGCAAGGGCTTGTTTTGTTTTGTTTATGCAACCCTAATTTTACAGTTGTTTTAGTATGTTTGAGTTCAAAACAGAAAAGAAAGTAAATACTATAGTTGGAAAATTCAGATGTGTTTTTAGAGCTGAAGAAACAAGGTGGATTGTTTGGGGTATTTATCTCATCTCTCTACCCCCACCCCACCTACCAGTCCAGCCCCCAGAATATAATTAAGGGAATTTTCAAGCTTTCAGTTTTGAAAAGGTGAAGAAATTTTTATATACTTAGTTTTTGGTGAGTTGACTTCCAGACAGTGTTAACATTTAAATGAATTTAATACACATATTCAAGCAATGTTGTTTCCAAGTACACTAAAGATCTTTCAGGCTTATTTATTGTTTTAGAAGAAGCAGAATTTATTGTTGGTGAATAAGCTTTTTCATTACAGAGTTTGATGAAGGAGAATTGCTCATCTCTGTCAACTTTCTTACAAGATTTTCTGTACAATGGGAAAAAAAATTCTGTCACTTGATGGGAGGATAGGAGAATACATCATTTTCAGTAAGCCATTAAATGCTGTGCGGCAAAGAATGTGGGAGAAGTGTGAATGTGAAGAAAGACATTTCAGTTTTGTTTTTAATTCCACACCCAAAGCATTTTGGCAGCATCTTTGGTTCTCTGAAGTGAAAATATAATCAGTTCAATTATATATATTTTTGGCTTTAAAAGTAAGTGGCTCATAAGCGAAGAATACTTTTCTGTGTGTGTTTAAAACAAAAGTGTTTAAATTTTGATGTGCCTTCTGTGGAAATCACAGTGTAACTGGAGTTAAGCAACTGCTTTATTGCTTTGGCCTTGCCCTGCAGAAAACAGCACTTTGTCAGGGGCCTGCTGAAGTTGATGGAAATCTTGTCACCAGACTTTGAACCAGGCCCAGCATGTCTTTGTAAACAGCTACATTTGGATGCAGTCATTTATATCCAATGACTTCATGAGAGTGGTTGTGCCTTTGGTTGGTTTGACAGATGTAGGCCATGAGCTCTGAATAGAAGTGGAATTTTCAGCTGAATTAATCATACAAACTGTGCTGCCAGTCTCAGCAAAATCAGAGACTCAGCCAGTTATTAGTCTCTAGAGCTGTTAATTATGGAGGGGTTGGTATTGGTTTGTTTTTCCTGGCTGTGGGCTGTGAGGTATCTGTGGTATGACAGTGATGGTTCCCAGTGGCTTGAGTCAGTGTACACCATTATAGAAACAATTGTATTGGCTCTCTCTCCAGGTCTTTCACTTCATGGAATTTAAATGCCAGGGATTCTTGTTCCTCTAGTCTGCTGCTGCTTCCATATCCTCCACTGCCTTTCCAATATATATGTATTTTCAATAGTTTTGTCTCCAGCCTTCTTTTTTTTTTTTCTTTATTACTTCATGTCTTGTTTCTGCCAGGTTGGATTACCTATCTTCAGTTGTTCCTGTTTGCTTTTTAAATGCATAAAGGGTATTCTTTTTATCTCCTTCTCTAAGACTTCTGAGAAGGGTAAAGTGCCCATGCTTAAGCTTTTACTAATACTGTTCCTGCAAGAAGTCATGGAGAACACACTGCATGATTATTAATTTTATCTTGTTTTCTTTGGGCAGGATGTCATGGTTGCTGGTGGAATGGAGAGCATGTCCAATGTTCCTTACACGATGAGCAGAGGGGCAACACCTTATGGAGGACTAAAGCTGGAAGACCTGATAGTAAAAGATGGGCTGACAGATGCTTACAACCATATCCATATGGTAAATATTCCTGCACAGTGCTCGTGTATCAACCATAGATAGACCTGATGCAGATCTGAAAAGCTTGCTTACAGTTGTTATGAAACTGCTTCCTCTAGCAAGCCTGGAAATGAGGAAGCAAAAAAGTCTTCCATTTCCAGATTTCCTGCAGTGCCAGCCCAGAATAGCAGAGTAGTTTGTAATTACCTGTCTCAGCAGTCGGAATAGCCTAAAGCAAGGATTAAGAGAAAAATTAATTCTGCTACTGATGGGTTGCTGTTGCTCCATCTGAGGGAGGGAGCCATCAGGTTGCTTGGTGTCTGTGAGGATATCTGCTCTGAAGGATCCAGCAGCTCATGTTTTTCCCTCCCCCAGAGTACATATCTCATATCTCCTGTGGGAAGGTTTGAGTCAGCTGGTGTGCTTACTCATCAGCAGGGTAACTTAAATTGGACAAACAAGGGCAAACTTTGGATGGGTTTGGAAAACAACTGATGCAAAGGCAGTCAAGAACAATCACCAGGGAAGAAGAGTTTAAAAAGGGAATGGCTGCTTTCAGCTTATGAATATTTCTGACATTTACCCAGTGGTAATTCACAGCTGTAGGGCATTATTGATTGATCAGTTGGTGTTCTTTCTGGGATACAGGAAAATGTGTCATGAAGAATATTTACTTTGATCCATAGATTTGGTACAGACCTCACTTGTGCATGATTTATTCTTTTTGTACTCTAGTGCTTAGGCTATGTGTGAATGTTGAAACTCATTCCCACATTTCAGCTAAAATGGATTTTGAATGTGAGGATTTTATAGGAATCTAAAGGGTGACTTTGATAGTTCCCTCATATGAGGAAAAATTCTAGCAGTTGGTTATAATACACCAAGATTTAATAGATTGGGACAGTATGTTGGAACCTTTTGTCTATCTTATAGCAGATGTAGGTTGTTTAGAAAGCCTTGACAGTCTGTGAGAACATACAAGAAAGTCCATAGGATGGCTTTGGGAATTACTCTTGTCTGTGTTTTGGCAATAGCCTAAGTTGCTGGTGCTTTGAGGTTTGAAGACTTCAATTTCATTCATTGCATAGAAGTGAACTTGCTTACTTGAATAACTGGAGGGACACAATACTAAAGGGTTTTGTGTTGATTCATTGAGTCTTCCAATGGAATGAGAGGTGGAACAAAACCTTTCAAGGGCAAATCCTTCCAGTTGACTAAATGATTTTTTAAAAAAAATTATCACTGGATATTTAGACAGTGATGGTAATGAATTGTGAGTATATAATTACAATCATGATTTGCCTATATAAAAATGATTTAGTTGTTTCGTTCTACTTATTTCATTATAGTTATTAGAAAAAAGGGATACATACTTTTATTTCTGCAGTTTTTAGAGTCTGAAGGCCCTGTGTGTTGTCCTGTTTTTGTAATCTTTGGAATAGACAGGGTAATAATAATGCAGTGAAAACACTAGGAAAATGATGTGAACATGTGGTACTGTGGGTGAAAAATGATCGTCAGTCTCTGAAGATGTCAGCCCTAAGCACTTTAAACTTACTTTTGCATGCAGTTTAACTGAAAAAAAAAAGCTTTATAAGGAAAGTTCGTTTATGGCTTTTGTTAATCTGGATCCAGAAGACATTTTTGCTAAATCTGACAATTATATTTCAAAACCAGAAGTTGCTATTTGTTCATGACTGTAAATCGGAAATGGACACCAAGTATTAGTCACATTCAGTTCTGGAAATCTGCTGGTTGGGGTTTTTTCAGTTGTAGATGAGCTTTGCATCTTCAGGAACACCAAACCTAACAGGCCTGTTTTCCTCCAAGGGCAACTGTGCTGAGAACACTGCCAAGAAGTTCACTATTTCCAGAGAGGAGCAAGACACTTATGCCATAGGCTCTTACACCAAGAGCAAAACAGCCTGGGACTCAGGAGTACTGAAAAATGAAATAGTTCCTGTAACTATTTCAAAAAAAGGTATTGTGGAAAGGTGTGATGAGATGAATTTTGTTTCTTATAGAAAGCTGTAATTTGTCTGTGTTCAGTGCAAATTAGATTGTTTAAACATGTGAATCTCAGGAACATTCATTTTGATCACCCAAGAATTTTCTGTTAGGCAGACTTTCTGGTCAACAGCAGTGACCTGTCATCTGGTTTTTGTTTTTCAGTTTTTTTTCAGTGTTGCATACCGTATCTTTTTCTTTTTTGGTCTAAGTGAAGGTTAGCTATTGGATTTAGTTATGGCTTAAGGACATCTATTTGTATCTATTTGTTTTAATTTACATTAAAGATAGGCTCTTTGTCCTTTTTGTTCAGCCACTGGGAAGTATAAATGGATTTTCTGCAAATGAATTTGATTAAGGAATAACTTTTATTTTTTTCAGTTCATGTAAGCACATTTCATAATGTGCATTTTTACATGCATTTGCACTTTTTTACTGAAATAAGTTATTTATATAAGGCAGTATTTAGTCAACTGTTTTACAGAATACTAAACCAAATCTGAATTTCAGGGAAGCCAGATACAGAAGTGAAAGAAGATGAAGAATACAAACGTGTTGATTTCAGTAAAGTTCCAAAGCTGAAAGCTGTTTTCCAAAAAGAAAATGGTAAATATTGTTAACAGAGCTGCTTAATTTTCTGACAAGTGCAGGGATGCTTTGTCACGGTGGAGAGTACTGTTCACAAGAGCCTGAATGCTCAACAACAGCCCTTTTATTTTTAAATGTCTGCTGAGGTAAAGAAATGTGCTGCACAACAGCATGAACTGGCTTGGATTAAAAGATGGTCCAAGAGCCTTAAACCAGTGAACACCTCTGTTTGGGACATTCACCTTAACAAGAGTGACAGGTGGGTTTCAGTTTCAGTGGGCTTTGGTCTCTGCCAGGTGTAAACTCCCGTTGCTGTGCAGCTGGAGTGGCTTTACAGAGTTGCCATTGCTTCCTGAATCTGTAATTGATAAACTTTCCTGGCTAAAACTGCCTCATTCACAACCCTTCCTGAGCTGGAATTCTGTGACAATGCCAGCAGTGCAGCTGCCATGGAAGGTGTGATCTAAGCTAGCATGGGATAAGGATACAAGTACCTGTGGCTGCAGTTGTTTCATCAAACAGGTATCAAAAATCAACTCATTTTTAGTTAACTCAGTGCAACAGGTTTCACCAAATGATTGAGACTTCATGGTCAGTGAACTCAGGGAGAAACAATCCTTCACAGGATATACGTGAGCTGTTTTGCATAACACTTTCACCTCTGCCTAAGGAATGTTTTTCCTTCTCTAGGAACAGTTACAGCTGCTAATGCCAGCACTCTGAATGATGGAGCAGCTGCTTTGGTGCTGATGACTACAGATGCAGCCAACAGACTGAAAGTCAAACCTTTGGCACGGATAGTAGGTATGATCTGCCTTACCTCTAGGAAAGTCCTGGAAAATACTCCCATAGTGTGCTCTCAGGCTGGGAGTCCTGTTTGGCTGGTTACTGGCAGTCCTGTTATGGCTGCATCTTCCCAGCACAATCCTTGAAGCTTCAAGTGTTACACCAGCAGACTTTTGACCATAAACAGAATACTCTATATATAATAATAAAAATCTGAAAATATTATTGTGTGACTTACTTAGAGCACTACATTTTAGATGCAGCTATTTCATAGACCGTGGTATTCAGAATTTCTCTATCTTGGCAGTGTTTGCTGCTTGCAAAGAAAGAAAATAATGTATGGTAAAAACACAAGGTCTTCAAAGACTTTTTCTGATTTTTTTCATTTTTCAGCTTTTGCAGATGCTGCTGTTGATCCTATTGACTTTCCAATTGCACCTGCATATGCTGTTCCTAAGGTAAGAATAAAACTGAGTGGGTTTTGGAAAAAAAAGCTTCCCTAGCATTCCACTGTTGGTTCATCCTGTCTCAGTGGGTCTTGTTGAATTAGGATTGAAATTTTAATGATAATTACAGAGAACAGATGTTTTGCAGAGGACCAAGGCTAGACTGCAGATCTTCAGAGTTAACAAATTTCTCACACCTATTTTGAAGGGAGTATTGTTCTGTATTGCTTTTAGCAACTTTTGACATGTTTACACCTTTGAAGTTTTGCAGCTTGTATGGCTAAAAGGCAAAATAAGTATGATTGTACATGGGTAGACTTGTTCTAAAAGGAACTGAAGGGAAGTGTATGGTGTGAGGCAGTATTGTGTCATTTTAAATGGATTTACTGTAGCAGCAGTCTTAGTGTTGTGTGATGGAAATGCATCCTTGAATGGGCTGCTCTCCATTCTTTCTTTGGTGAAAACTCAAGTTTCTGGTTCAGTCCCTCAGTTTTGCTTTTTCCCATCTGACAAAAAGGTTCCTAAATGTGAATTTGTGAATCAGACTATGGGGAGCCTGAGTCACTGACTTCAAAATAGACCTATTATTTCTTTAATTAGTTTCCTAATTTTTTCATAGTAGTAATTATTTTGTATTATTTCTAGATTCTAAGTGAGACAGGCCTGAAAAAAGAAGAAATTGCAATGTGGGAAATTAACGAAGCATTCAGTGTTGTGGTGCTGGCCAATATTAAAATGCTGGACATTGATCCACAAAAAGTAAATATTCATGGAGGAGCTGTCTCTCTTGGACATCCAATAGGGTAAGCAAAGTAAGCTCTGGGTTTGCTCTGCACAGAGGCATTGTCTTCTAGGTAATGAGTTTTAAGCAAGTAAGAGTATGTTTGAATTTAATCCTTGATTTGGTTGTGGGAGATCTGTTCCCTTCTTTGAAAGAGCTTTGCTGCATGTAGAGGTACTCTGTAATATACAGGCTGGCATGGAGGTGATTTCTTTTTCCCAAAGAAACTTTATCTATACATACACAAACAAAAATGCCATGTTGAAGAACCTTTGTGTTTATTCCTCTCTAGCTCCAGTACTTAATCTGTACTGCAGAGAACTGCAGACAAAAGGATTGTTTCAGTTTTTTTGTTGGTGCTATGTTCTGCCAATGTCCCTTTGTGTAGGTCAAATTAAGAATTTCCTTTAAACTAAGCTATGTTCTTTTGTTTTTCTGATATCCAGAATGTCTGGGGCAAGAATTGTCGTTCACATGGCGCATGCTTTGAAACCAGGACAATACGGTCTTGCAGGAATCTGCAATGGAGGAGGAGGTGCTTCTGCAATACTGATACAGAAGCTGTAGCCCAAGCAGCATGAGAAACAGCCTTAAAAGCTCTCTGATCAAAATTGAGTGGTAGCTGTTACATCTTATTTATCAATCAGTGGATGAATTCTGTAACTGCTATTCTAAAATTTCCTAAGGCATCAATGATTACTGATCCAGACAACTGGCCCTTTATTGCTTTATCAGTTCAACTTTTTATACAGTACAAGTAAGCAATGTCAAATTTTAATTTTGGCTTGACATCTGACAATAAAGAATGTTAACTATGGCTCCCTCTGTCACTGACTTATTTCTTAAAGGCCCTTGAAAAGGAATTCTCTTGGTAACCCCCAGAGAGCTGCTACTGGAAATGGCTGTTTTCTCCTTAAAGTCATTTGCAGTATGACAGGAGCTTGGTAGTGAAGATACTGATTTCTTATGAAAGTGAACGGATAATTCACATCTTCATTAGAACCAGAGTGCCTGAGCTGAAACATTATGGTGGGTAGTGGATGGCCCTTTGGTCTCAAACAGCAAATTAATTTTCTATTAATCACTATTAAGCATTTTCTGCTTAGAGACAGTTTTGGTGCTTGCCTGCCCTAGTCCCTCTGACAATTGCAATTAGAACTTAGTGTTTAATACTGGACTCTTCATCTTCAAAAACAACTACCATCAGGACTTTTCTATTCAGTATCTGCAAAGCTGCTTAGGGGAATTTAAAAAATTAATCAAGACACACAACTTTTTATCAAACAAAAATATTTATTCAAGCTGTAAATGCTATGCAGTATTTAGTCACTGGATGGGTTTAATATAAACATCTACTGCATAATCTTGGTTCCTTAGGAATCCTTGTATTGTATCTGAAACATTGCCCTGTTGCTGTACAGATCTCTTTCAAGAAAACTTGCAATTTTTTTTTTTAAAAGATGTCAACAATTTGAGAACAAGAAGAAATACCAGTAAAGAAAATTCTGTAGTTTTGGAGAAAGGTGTGCTCATTCAGCCAAATGTAGGCTGAGCTCCTCCTGCACCCCTTTTGGAGAGTTTGTGTAATAGCTATGACAACCTCTATGTTAAACAGAAAAATGAGATGCACATCCTTCCATGTCTGGCTAAAAATTTAAGAGTTAGATAATGTAATTTCTCAGCAGTACAAATGAAAGGTGAGGGAACTGACTTTTGCATTAGAACACACTGTAATTCTTGTTTAGCTGTTGCTTCAGTTGAAGTATTCATACTGAGGCATGACCCCACACAAAAAATATGTTGCTTAAAAACAGCTTTTGCATTTGAATGACATTCAGCAGCAAGTACTGTAAACAGAGAAGGCCTGTACAAATTAAAGTTCTTTTCTGAATGAGTGGCTGGGAAAAAGCTCCACCAGATGAGAAATGCTTTTTGAGGTTTTACTGGCCTTATGGTTAGCTATTGTTATTTTTGTTATTTTGTTCAAAGCCTTACAACATGGGCTTGACAGTGATGAAACAACAGAGTGTGAGCACAGTTAGAGCTGAATAGGCCAGTTAAGAGCTGAATATTTAAGTCCCTTTCAGATTCAACAAAACAATGAGAAGTGGCCAAGGTAGCTGCCCCATCTTAGAGTGGTGAGTGACAAACACCACCTTTTCACAGACTGGCTGAGTGCTTCAGAGGGGTAAGTAGAGAAAGCAGCAGAACACAGACAACGTGGTCTAACAGGAAATGTACAATCTTTCTTACATTTCATTTACACAAATTTACAGTTTTGCAATTTAAATGGCTCTATAATTATGCAAGTGCTTTTTCAAAAATAAACATATACCAACTCAATTATATTTACACTTTGCAACCTGCTTCAGAATCAGCACGACTTTGCTATAAAGTGAAACTTCAGTGCACTGAAAGTGCAACTTGCCCTTTAGAGTTAGCTTCTCTTCCCATGCAAAACCTCAGCACTGCTCCACTGAGCTTCAGATGGCCTCACTTCAACTTCTTTTTATTCATTCATCGTAATGCAAAGACAACAAGAACTTGTCCACATCCATTCCTGCTGGAAAAGAATTTGGGAGCTTCTTTTTCTGTAGGAGAGGAAAGTAACAACTGTGTTAAATACAACGAATCTAGGAGAACTGAAGAGTCGGCAAGCATTCTTCCTCATCCATCCACCCATCCACCCACCCATTCCTGCACAAATCTGTTCCTGCACAAATCTGCCCCAGAACTCAAGACACTGCCATGTGCCCTTCCCATGTGCCCCCCTCTATGAAATAGAGCATTTTCCAGGCTCAGTGTTTCAGGAGCATGCTAGAAGTATGGGAATTATAAAGTTATACTGCTTTTTGGTTATTTACATGCAAAGACACCTTTTTGTGTCTCACACCTTGGCTATTTGCCTTTAAATCCTCAAATCCAATGGTACTAAAGAAGGATGCAAGAGCAGCATGAATTCTAGTAAGGCCTACTTGGACTTTGGCTTAATTCCTACATTCCACCTAAAAACTTGGAATTTAGAAACTCATTCATGTTTTAGGAGAAATAACGTAATTGTCATTTGTGTCTATTTAGAGAGTTAGTAGGAGTCACTTGTATGTATCTGAAGACTAAACCAATCTTCAAGCTTAGTTCAGAGTACGCTCAAGAGGCAAAGTTGGAAAAACTGAAAAAGTCTAAATAGGATGCCAGGGATTTGCAATAGCATCTCTGAACCCTTCCATTACAAACAGTACACACAAAGATACCTAATACATATTTAGAATTTTAACTGGAAGAAGTAGATGTTTGTACTTGCCTTGATTTTCTTTTTTTTGCATGGTGTTGGAGAGCTCTGAAGCTCTTTTCTATTTGCAGAACGGGAATTTCTCTCGCCCTCATTCAAGTCCTCGGGTTTCCTTTTCTTGACGGTGCTCCTGAGAGCCCTGAGCTGCTGGGTGTTGTCCTTGAGGGGGGTGGCGGTGCTCGTCCTGGCGATGGCGGCGCGCGACAGGATCATGAGGGTGTGCGCGGCCATGCTGACGCTGTTCTCGCTGCCCGTCTCGCTGGCGGGGCTGCAGGCGGGCAGGTCGGGCGTGGCGGGCGGCACCATGATGCGCGGCGTGCCGCTCTCCTCCGCGAAGCGCCGGCACGTGGGCGTGCGCACGCTGTCCGTCGTGTCCTCCGTGTGCCTGTCCCCGACTCCGGACGGCGTGCGGGGCACCGGCAGCTCTCCGTTCTCGGCGGTCTTGGCAGCGGGGCTCTGCCACTGGATGTCCTGCAGCATCTCCACACACTGCTTGCCAAAGGGGCTGGACAGGCCCAGACCTTGGCCGGAAGCTTTCGCAGCTTCTCGCTTGGGCTCTTTTGAGGACAACGCCACAGACACCGACGATTTGCAGCTGCCAGCCCCAGTTGACAGCGACCCCTGCTTTTTGTTCAGCTCTTGTACCGAAGCAACTGTCTTCTCATTCCATAAGGCAACGCTCTGTTGGCCGTTTGAGAGTTTGGCAGTGTCCTGGTTCTTCTGCTTTTCATCAGTGTCCCTTCGTAGCTCATTTTCTTTGTTTGCTGTCGTCTTGTGGAAGGGATCTAATGAAAGCCCTGCAGCTGCCGCCTTCCACTCGGGCTGTGGCTCCTTTGCAGATGCACCTCTGTTGCTGCCAACTTCTGGCCTACACAGAATTCTGGGCAATGTTTTGTCTTTGTCTCTCTTTGGTACCTGTGCCTTAGCAGAGGAACACGCAGAGTCAACAGCAAATGAAGGGCTTTCGTTTCTTTCTTTCTGGGATGAGCTCTTAGGAGGCTGAATTTGGGTGCTTCCTCCTGGAGTAGGTAGGACATTATCAAAGCAAAGCACTCTCCTGTGACTCTCACTCTGTCTGGGATTTGAGCTTGTGCTCTCTGCTGGTGCAACAGGTAAGCTCTCTTCCACTTTCCTTCCTGCCTCCGCACTGGTAAGCTTGTCGCAATTTCCAGCCCTGAAAACGAGATGAAAACATTTCACTGATGTGTTTATTCTTACTAGGCAAGTTAACTTCAGCTGGCTGAAAGTCCCCACCCATCCCTCTGAAAAGCTCTCTCCAGCCTAAATACAAGTATTTGATCAACAATAAAATACACGTACTTTATCTTTTATAAAGACCAAGAGTAAGGAATGACAACTGCAGAAAGCTCAGAGAAGGCTTTCTTGGCAAAAAGGTATCAAACAGAGTCTGCACACTGAACAATTAGGTAGGCTGGGGCTCTTCAGCCTGGGAAGAGAGATCACAGAGGGGAAATGCAACAGAGCTCTGAAGGAAGCTCACAAAAAGGACACTATCTGCTGCTTTTCTTCCAGTAGAAAAACTAAGGGCATGAAATAACACTGGCATTAGGTTCAAAACACAACAAGGACACTGAACACTGCATGTAACTAAACCTGGGAACTTTTTTACCTTGGGATATTGGTAGTTTACTTGACTTCAAAAAGAAACTGAGTGCATTCATGACAGGACAGCCCCTCCCAGAATACTACTTATGGCTCTGGGATCCTTGGAGCTGAAATTCCTAAGAGGCTGCCAGAATATATTGGACAATGTAATCACGTGTGCCTTGTACTCTTCCCTATGCACTTGCTGTGCATGGGGGGACACTGAGCAGGACAAAAAGCTTCTGGTGGGCATCTGGACAACAACATCCAAAGTGCCTGGGGTGTGGTCTCCACCTGACAACCTGCCCCATCATGTGAAAAAGCCACCACTGCACTGTGGAAAGAAAAATGCTTCTGCTCTGTCAGCTCATGCCACTGTTCTGTCTGTGCCCTCTGCCTGGCTTATGCTGCATCTCCCTGCACACCTCCCTCTATGATTTCTAAGAGGAAAAGTCAAGTTTTTGGGATGCTAACTTGGTACCTTTGAAATGGCAGAAAAGGTCTGAGTGGTAGCAGCTTGTTGTATTTCCATGAAATTTGAGATGAGACAGAGGATAGAAAGTGGAAATAAGAAATTACACCTCTTTGCAGGGAAGATTTTGCTCTCTTTGCTATGCAAAACATACATCTAGAGATCAATTAAAGATAACAGAAAGCTGAATTACTGAAGTGGTATTATCCAAGATCTTGCTTCTGTGTTTTTTTTTTTTAAATCAGTACTTTTTGCATGCAGGTATATGGTATAACTTGATGTATGCTTGGGATTTTTTAATAAGTTGACTTTAATGGTCCTGTTTTATCTCCACTTTTCCAACATTTTAAGTGAGTTCTAAAGAGGTAGTTTTGTTAAGTATGTGATATTTTTCCAATAAAAGATCATTTCACCTCTTATATTTAAACTGAGCTTCTGATCAGCACCTACACTGTTTTGCTCATTCCAAAATCCTTTTCTTTCAGAAGTCCATTAATGGTGAGGACAGTTACTACTGCAGCCTTGCTGCCTTCTCTCATTTGCCCAACAGAAAACTAGTGCCTACCCCAAGAAATTAAGTTATTCTCATCAACATAAAGTTAGCATGCCGTTGTCCTCACCTTGCATTCAGTTCTCATTTTTAAATGATCAAGCAGAGTTCTAATCTATACAGCTGAAATACAGATGCAGAACCCAATCTTATACACTCTACTGGATCTCTACTGGAGGTCAAAGAGAATGAGACTACACTACAAAACCATGAGTACCACTCATGTGAAAAGAAGAAACAAAGGTTTTAGTCATTTAAATCTCCCAGTATATGTAACAGGCAATTCTCCTAGCTTAGACTCTGCTCAAACAATTTTTATTTGACAATTGAGACAGGAGACAATGAAGACAAAGCTGTACAAAATTAACACAGAAACATTGACGAGACAATTCTAGCACAGTCCCAGCACACATCTGTATGGATACTCCTAGCAGACAGGCAGCAAGAAAGGGGGTACTGCTTATGCCACTACTAAAAAAAGCTCCTCTCTTCACCAATACTGGATAGAAAAATTCACAACAAGAAAAAGAAAGCAAGTTTCAATACTTAGCACTACTGACCTCTGTGTTCGAGGATTTGCATGGCTCAAAGGCTCAGCTACATTTGATACCAGTTTTCCTGGAACAAGAGATGAAGTGTTAATGAATAATAGGTAAATAATTTCACAGTTTTAGTGCAATGACATTTCACCTGACAGAGAACCAATAAAGAAAAACCCAGCAACAAACTCCACAGTATATTGTAACTTCAAACTTCACTAATTAGTAGACCAGCAAAGGTCCCCAACTAAGAACAAAGAAGAAGCTTGCTGCCTACACTTGGATAACGCACAGCCCTGGCAAGACAAAACAAACTACCCTGGACTTCAAAATGCACAGTGGGGATTTCCACATAGCAGGAAATTAACTCAGGGAACCCTCAGCTATCTATCAGCAAACCAGAATGCAAGCAACGATACAATCCTAGATTTTATCTTAATTTGAAATTTCATTCTATTTTCATTTTTATGTGCAAGCCTACTCTTTTTAAGAAAGGCACATAAACTAAAGCACAAGTTTTCCTTATAACTCCATGTTTCTATTTTCAATTATTTTTCTTTACCCCTTTTCAACACTGAGAAAGGAACATAACTCCAGTCTTGTTACAATTAACAATTTAAAGAAGCAAGGTCGCAATGAAAAGAATATACAGAAGCATATGCCTGAAAGGGCAAAAGGAGAACAGGTAGTAGAGTGTATTTTTTATATAAACATCCAACACTTCTAATAAATATTTTTCATTAATAAAATTTTAGAACTGCTGACTCTTCTAATATCTTCATTACTATGTGGCTTGGTTCCAATGGCAGCAGTAAACTACTTAAAACCAACAAGATGAAAAATAACCAGAAACATAAAGAAAAGTAAACTTCTAAAACTGCCTGAGAGCCTTGAAACATTACATTTTGGAAATAAGCTTGATACAAAAACTGGAATTATGTCATATGTTGGAAGTTCTCTGTAAACTGACCAAACAAGAGTCACTAACTGGAGGTACAGACCTCTCTCATGACAGCCCAGCAGCCGCCAGGAACAGAAGCAGAGATATTTATAAAACTTTTTTTTACTTAGAACTGACTTGTCCTTAGAACCCTCTGCTTTTCTTCTGCCCCTCTCAAGAACGCAAGGCAGGCACCTGTAGTATTCCTGTTTCTTGCTCCAGGAATCTTCTGTGATTTGGGAGGGATGGGAAGCTTTGGGACACTTCCATTGCACACTGGATTAGCCACAGGCATGTGAAGAACCTTGAAAGAATCAAAATATCCTATTACAATTTACCAAAGCACTTCTTATCACTGCAGCTTTAATCTTGAAAATCTTTATTTGTGATGTGCTACCTGGCAGGCAGGTGCTGAGAACGTATTTCCATTCTGTCCTACTACAGAGAGAGGTATCATTCCCACCATTCCTTGCAAAACTGGCTGCACTGGAGATGCAATTATAATGGCAGAACCTAAAAAATACCAAAGTGTTAAAATTGTACAGAAACTAAAAATACTTCAGTAAAAAGAAAAGCTTCTTAAAATTATTGTGGTCAAAACCCATGGCAAGAACAGCTCTGGATTTTTACAAAAACTTCACTGTCCTTTGCTATAGATCACTACTAGAAAACAGGGTAAGCACCAGTTTTATTTTTAGTTTATAAGGCATTCTTTAGTTAAAGTCTGTTTTCCTTTGTAAGAGGTAGCTCAAAATAAAGTATGATAAACCTATCTTAACATTTAAACTTTAAATTAAAGTGATTTATAAAAAACAGTAAAAGTAACATTAAATATCATATTTAGCTGCCAGATATATGGGAATTATAAAATATAGAAACTATCCTGGCACATTAACTGAAAAGTGGAAGAATATTTTCAAAAGTGAAAGGAAACTGTTCCTCTCTCTATGACAAAAGCATTGAAGGTAAGAGTTACATAAAGAAATCAAATGGCAGAAAAGGCTGTCACCCTAAGACCTTGTATGTACTGGTCTCTGTCCTCAATTAAATGACTACACATAGAAATTCAAAGGTAACTGCAAAAAAGTTCATAGTTTTTGAAAGAAATCTAAATGTGGTGATTACAGCTGGTTTATAGCTGTTTTTTCATTTCAAAAAGCACTCAAGATGTTTATTGCTGTAGTAATAAAAACGCTTGTATAGATATTAAATCATGGAAAGAAATAATGTTACACTTTCATGTTTACTTAAATATACTTCTAATGCAGACTAGGTTTTGAAATATCAAACAAAACCAAGAAAGTGACTTGGGAAGGAATAGATACATCTACCCAGTTATCTACACAAAATATGGATACCTATAACATAGAGCATTGCACTTATAACTGGAATCTTATTAAAATAAAAACCTGTTTTATTTAACCAAAGTAATGGAATCCTTTCCAATGTAAACCAAAATATGTTTACTACATCTAATGCTGCTAAAATTGTATCAGTTCAGCTTCTGAAATATGAAGCTTTTTTTTTTATTCAAAGTAGCCTGATCAATGACTTCTCATAGAGGTAGTTTTATTTCATTTCTACTAGCAACTAATATACTAAAAAAAAAGTAACTCCTGGATATTTCCAAGTGGCAGACAGAGCAATTTAAAAATCCTTTTACTTTCAATGTTTACTTAGTGGAAAAACAAAAATAACAAACACCACATTTTCAGTACTTTTCTAATAATGAGATTACCCTGTGGGAAGTTTGGGGAGACAGTCTGATTTGCTGGAAATGTATTGCTGGATCTGGGAGGAGTCCGCAACTGCTGTACAGCTGGAGCTTGGGAGGCCAGGGGCATAGAACTGCCAGGCAATACAACCACATTTGATGGTGTTACAGCTGCACCCAAGGCTGCTGGATCAGTCATACACGTGGCTATGTAAAGGTTGCTGGAATTCCCAAAAGCTGTGCTCGTGGCTGGCATCAACTGTATAAATCCCCCTTCATTGGAAAGATGAGTTGAACTTGCAACTGAAAAGCCAGAGCAGTCTTCATTCTGAGTGTTAACCGAGGTCACCACAGGATCCTTAGGTCTAAGCACGAGAAGATTCTGCTCTGCCAGAGCTGAATCCACATTTTTTTCTGTGTCTTCTGAAGTCAGACATTTGGGCAGGCCTGGGGTTTTGGCTGGGGATTTGGCTGGAGATGACAATATTATAGTAGGCAAATTTTCTCCTGTGATACTGGAAACAGCATTATTTAACTCTGTGTCTGATGCAATAAAGGGATCATCACTGATGATGATCTTGAGGGACATTATATTAGAAGGATCAACATCCATTGGTTGACTACTAGAAGATACACTGCTTATACTTTTGGCCTCAGTACCTGACTCCTCTGCTGAGGATGCAGTTTCAGGGAGAGGAGAGTGGCATATTTCAGAGGTAGTAAGATTGTTTTCAGTGGATACTACAGAAATGTCTGTACATGCATTATTACCAGATGAGAAATATAAACTATCAGTGTCTACTTTTGTAGAAGATGAAGGTTCTTGCATCTCCCCTTGTGTTCCCTCTGTGTTTGGCAGTTCTGAAGGGAGGTTAAAATCTTTCTTACAAGGCTTATCAAGTGTATGCTGATCACTTGAGTAAGTTTTGTTAGATGTATCAACAACTTCAAGCTGCAGCTCTGTTTTGTCAAGATCTGTGATGTCCACCACAGATCCCGCAGCACAGTCTGCCTGTGTGCTCTGGTCCTGATGGTTAGAGGGGTGGCTGGAGTTCTCCTCTGAAACACCAGGCAAGGCATCTGGATCACTGGTTACAGTCTGTTCATTTCCTACATCTGCCAGTGGGCTAGAAATGGAGGAGTTGTTTTTTCTCAGCAGTGCACTGTGGCCAGGGCCCCCATCAGAAGGGCTTCCAGGAAGTCTTTTTTCAGACAGTGATGTATCTGGTGATAATGGACATTTACTTCCTGAGTCAGTTTTGTTTTCACCAGCTATAGTATCCTCTGCCACTGAAATCAAAGGAATCTGTGGAGTACCAGAATGAACGTATTCTAAATTAGGACTACTTTGAGAACTATCACTTAGTGGGCCTTTTTCAATTTCCATAGCACTCTCACTTTCAGATACTAATGTAGATGACTCTTTTGTAATGTAAGTGTCTGCACACTGTTCGTTACATTTGCTGTCAGAACTTGGTCTCTTGTTAGGTTCAGTCAAATCAGACACCGAGTCAAAAGCAATTTCATGCTCTCTGATATGTTCAGGGGTAATGGCTGTAAGTTCTTCAGTCTGCTTCCTTGGTCTACAGTTTCCATGCAGCTGTTCACTGGCTGGACTTTTCTTAGCCATATCATCATCATTAATGTTGGTCTTCAAGGCACATGATGCTTCTCCTAACTGAAAGCCTTTACAGGATAGTGGTTCTCTAGAATTATCACCTGCAAAAGACAGAATAAACCAGTTCCATAATCAGATGATCCTTTTAGAACATTTTAGAAATAACTATCAGTTCAATGGAAAACTATTTCCTATGAAACTAAGTGGGAATAATGTTACTCATCCTTACATTCAAGTTGAGTGGAATATATATAAAAAACATACATAAACTAGATAATCTGGAAAATCAGTTTGCACATTAGTAGTAAGTACACACATGTAAATATCTCAGGTCACTACATCAGATTTCCAGAAGCACAAAAACCATCTCATGATAAAAACCTCTTGGCTCTACTGCTCATATACTTTCACTAAATACCTGCTACTCATGAACTATTGTTAAGAATGGTGGAGACAAAGTAACATCCCCTTTGTCCAGAGTAAGACTCTTTTTGTGTATTAATTAACAGATACATTACAGAATAGAGATAAAAGATTAATATGGTTAGGTGTAAAATATTCTCTTTATGTGTTCCCCAACAGACACTGCAAAGTATCCATTTATTGACATCCTGCTTGCACAATTTTAAAGTACACTGATGGGATTACTGTCAAATGTAATAGATTGAAACTTTGTAACAGGCCAAGTGTATCTATATGTTCACACAACGTAGAAGTCCACATGGATATTACCAGTGAAAAAATAAAATTCCGAAATTAACAAATTGTCTGAAAATATTTTCATAATGAAAAGTTAACAGAGAAATCTTAGAGGGGAAAAAAAATCAAAACAAAACCATACATCTGTTAGTTTCTTCTGTTCCTAAAGAACTTCCAAATGTTTCCAGGCTATCCTCAGCCACCAGGATTTCGTTCTCCACTCCATTCCGACCAGAAATACCACCAGGTAAGTTCTTGTTTACCTTGCTCTTTCCTATTTTCAAAATAAAGCATGAAAAATGGTTAAATATGTAATTTTCTACATGTATGTCATCACTACCTTTTAAATGAACCAGAGTGTAAAGATCTCCTTATGGTTCATGTGAGGATACCCCTGAAAATTTTACAACAGCAAACAAGTATAAACTATCATCCTGCAGAGCTGGAGTGTCTAAAAAAAAGCAAGAAAATAATCACTGAGCCAGCACAAACCCAGAATATCAGCCACAGAAAAATGCTGCACTTACACACAACTTTATAGCTGTGTATAAATGTATCTAAGAATCTGATTCTGTATTAAGGCATACCAATGTCATTTCTCTGGCAAGAGGCCTGCTGAATTCCTTCACTTTGTCAAGCAATGCTTGGGAAAGCGCATCATTCAGGATGCTTTACAGTAACAGCACAAGTGAGTACAATGTAGCCTACCATAATCAAAGCAGTCAAACAGAGCCTGGAAATCTGGATCTGATTCTGTCTGCTCCAGAATGTCCTGGATAGCCTCTTCTGACATGTGAATTTCACCCTGAGAAAAGACACGAGATACAGAACAGTTAGTTACTTCCACAGCTTAAAAAGAAAAATAGACAAGAAGCGTTTTCTTTGCAGGTTGTTTTTAGTTCTATTACTTCTGCTCAGCACAGAAACAAAAAGAATAATGCTGGGAACATTTCTGCCAGAGATTTCAAAAATCTTAGTGACTGAAGTTGAAGAAATGAGGTTCTCCAAAACCCAAATATGTCTGTCAGACATCACCCCCACCATGTGTGTACTGGAGTATTCTCCAAATAATGGCCACCACTAACCAAAAAGAAGGACTAAATCTCAGGCTACACTGGAAGCTTATGCATGTGGTATGGATGCTGTGAGCCTGTACCAACAAACCACTGGTTTAAAAAAATCCCCAAATTAATCCTAATTTCTTAAGTTTGAATATATTATATATCTAGAAGCCAACACTAAGCAAATGGAAGTTTTATTTCATATGCCAATTACATGTTCTATGTTACAGCCTCCAACTACTTCTTTTGGAAGGCATTTTGGAAAGCACAGCTACATGGGACAGTGCTCTAAGGTTCCTGATTCTTGTTCTGTGGCAGCCCAGGAATAAAATGAGTATCCAATACATACTCAAGCGATTAAATACAAAGTTCTCCTGCCTTTCTGGAGACCCTCTAAGCACTCTCCAACCTTTGATACATATCTCCACCTTTAAGGGTGGATATTCCACGTCATATCCTTGATTTTGTCTCAGGAGCTCTAACCAAACCAAGAAGCTGCTTTATTTCTGCTCAGAAGAGTGAATACAGCTTTGTAGCTCTGTATTTTGACAACTGACCTAAAATCACCAAGCAACAGAAGAATAGCATTTATAAACCAGACACCTCTACTTCATAAGCAGGGAACTGCCTCTCTCCTGTCTTTCTCATGAAGGCTATGAAATTTCTCTCATTAGAAGTCTTTTTTAATTCTATGATTGCCAGCTTGAGACATACAGAAAAATTAAGAGAGAACACTATAATTATGTTTAGTTTGTAGAAGCAGAACACACATTTCCATCAAAAGCAAGAAAATACAAAATTTGAAGAAAAAGTATCATTATTTAGGCTCAAAAAATAATTTCTCTTGCTATACTAAATGATTCATGGTTATCTTGGAGTAAATCACAAAATCAGACCAGATTAAATGTATTTGGAGACAGCAAGGTATTTTAAATTTTTTTTTTTCTTTAAGGCTATTGATTAGATCCCCAGTCAGAAGCTGGTAGCCAATTACTGGTATGAAAGATTGAGTGAGAGGCAGGCAGTTCTTAAATCCAGTCTTAGTGTAGGGTGACCAGCTAATTACTGACAGAATCAATCCCACTCTCGGCTTCAACCCTGCTGCATGCTTCTGCTGCCTTGGACAGGCATGGGAATGAATTCAGAATGCTAAACTGGCACAAAACGAGCTCCTGCAGAACACCAGTGTGCTGCCAGCTCAGCTCCCTGAACCTGCCCTGCACCACACAAGGTCAGAGTTCACACCTCTGCAAGGGGAGCTGCCCCTGCACAGAGGGGAGCATCAGGGAGGCTCAGCTGTGCTGCAAACAGAAACAAGAAAAGAAAGGATAGGAAGAGGAGAAAATATCCTCAGATGTCAGAGGTTCAGCATAGGTCCATCATTCTCACATGCCTGGGCCTAAAAACAATGTGATCAGGGCAATCTACACCTACCTGAAGTCCAAGGATTTCATCAATTGAAGTCTCCTGTTCTGTGAGACCACTGTCTGTCTGTTTAGGGGCCTGAGCAACACTGCCATCACTGCAACACGTACATCATTAGTTCAAAAGTCAAAAACAATTTTAATAAGAATACATATTAAGTTTAGAGGTCCCTTTTATTACCTCCCCAGGATTTTGTTAATGTTTTCAGCGAGCTTCTCCTGAAGAGATTTGCTGCTCAGGATCTTTTCTCTGGCATTTTCAATAACCAGTTGCTGGAAAACAGTTTTGAAGTGGTCAGGTTTCTATTTTTAACATCACAAGAAAAGGAGCAAAAAACATCAGAAGAAATTTTCTGACTAACCAGTAAAAAATAATTTAAAAATCAATTCAAAGAGAGAAGACTTTTATAACAGAGAGTCATCTGTGACTGCATTACATTGCTACAAAAATCAACCCAAAACATTCCTGTGCTTCTACTCCCCCGAAGGACAGCAAGGCTTAATGTGCCTTCTGGTTTCCATTCTCTGAAGAATTACTGTATTCTGACAGCCTACAGGTATCTTAGCAAAGCAAATAAACCAAGAAAAACAAAACTCTACATAGCCATGTCAACTTTATGAATTTAGTACACACAAGAGCTAGTTCAAATACAAACCAATACATTTATCTTTTAAATGTAATTTCTGTAAAAAACAGGAAGAACAACATGTTAAAGATTAGTTCTCTTGAGTTTGACTTTGTTTCTTAAGTGTAAATACCTTCTGTAGGCATATACTCACTGGGAAGTTACCATCAATTAATTCTTCTAGGGGCTCACTTTCTTTTTCTACTACTGCTTCTTCAGAGTCCTGAGAACTTCTAGCTGCTGAAAGAGGTCCAGATGTTGCAATGTTTTTCCTCTTCTGAGATTCACTGAAACATTCCAGGCAATTTATGACACAGTTTATGAGAAAATTGCAAACAGTAGACCTAATGGTGAGTAAATCAGGTGCTTCTCTTTCTCTTTAGCAAACAAAAGATCTTAATCACTAGAAAATTAAGTACATATTGAAAATGCAGTAAAAGCTGGTACCTGTTTTACTATCTCTTATGCATCTATTGTGTCTGCCTTTAGAGAAGTTATAAATTTAGAGATTGTAGGTAAACAGCTCAATGGCAAACTGAATTCCATGCCCACTATTCAGCATTTACTGCCCCTCCACTACCTGTTACTCTAACTGGTGGTATCAGTTAATGGATCCTAATTAACTGCAACTCACAATCAGATTTGGGCATTACCACTGAAAACAAAGACTTCTCAAGGAGCACTTATTTTCAAAGAAGAAAACAAATCTTAAGTTCCGCAGAAATTTAGTTGATAAATAGGAAATGTAATGTTTTTATAGGAGACAGTGTAGGCTCTTCTGAAAACATCTATCAGCAGGGGCACTAAAATTACATTTAAAAAAATCAAGACAGATTAGGAAAGACTTGGGGAAAAATGGACATCTGAATCAGAGAATAAAAAATACAAAACTAGTATAAAAGAAGTTTTTCACACAACTTCTAGTGCAAATATTAATATTTTTCTGACGAAATTTACCCAACTCAATAGTTTTATGAAGTTAAATGCACATTTTTATCAATATTAAGAATTTTAATAATTAATTGAAAAGGGCATTTTGGAAGGAACACCAAGTCTCAGCTCCAAGATTATTTGCCTAAGTCTAGTAGGGGAGTAAAGACAGTGTGTACCCAAAGAAGCCTCCTATCAGCCTACTGTTAAGCTCTTTGACTTCCTTTCCTCAACAACAAACAAACACTGGCCCACCTCAGCAGATCTTACATTTGAAACACTCCACCACTAAAGAAAACTTACACTAAAGGTTAGAACACTGTCTAATTTCTAAACAATTAAGCAAAAAAACCACCCAAAACCAAGCAGACATCCCTGTTTACCTTTTTCGCCTTCCTGGAGAAAGCAAGTTTGAATGAAGCTTTCGTTCTTGTGATGTTGGAACTTGAATGTGTATGAGACCTCCTGCTTTATAGAGGGAAAAAACAAACAAAAATAGAAGTCATGATGCAAACACCTTCTCCAGTGACACTGCTAAAGCACTACATGATCTACATGTTGCTTACTATGTTCTAATCAATTCCTGGAAAGTCATACAGAAGAATTTGGTATTATCATGGAAATGAGGACCAGTCCTTTAAAACATATCCTGAACCAGACATCCACTTAATGTGGATCATCCCTATCTGATGAAACAAGTTATTTGGGTGAGGATGAGAGCACAGAACAGAATAACCACAAATTAATGCACTTCTGATTTCTGAACTCACATTGGCAAGCAAGTATGCAAGAGCCCTCTCTCTTTTGGGCACTTATTTTCTTTTAATCACCTGAACCAGTCTGGAGAGCTGGAGAACAAAGCATGAATTTTCTGGAACTTTTTGGTGGAAGATGTTTAGCCCTAATTTTAGTAAACTTCCATTGATAGCCATAGATTTTTCACAGAAAAATAAGGTTCAAAACTTTTTGCAACTTACTGTTGATCTTGTTTTCTTGAGCTTGTGACTGGTTCACAAACAGTGTACTCAGTCTTGCCTGTGGCATACTTTGATTTATTGCTGGCCTGTGAATTGCTTGAGGAGGTACAACAGAAGAAGAGGAATTCTGCTGCCCTGACTGATGGGCTACTGACAACAGTCCTGAGTTTGCAGGAGCTGACTGCTGAAGCATTCTCTGTCTTTTCATTTCTACAATTCCACTTCTTGTACGTACTGGAAATAAAGACAAGATGAAAACACAAGATAAAGGAATTTTTAAAAATTGCTGATATTCACACAAAATTTGTTTAAAAAATCCAAACAATGGAACACCACCCAATCCAGTGAATCTCAAATCTGGGAACAATCACTATCTGTATCTCACACACACTTTTCTTATACAGTACAAATGCTACAGAGAACAACTTATTTTTAAGTAAACCAATTTTTCTTTGTTGACAGCACATTTTCAGCTTTTGTAATGAAAGAAACAACTTTAGATACAAAAGTGTGTTTTTATATTTTAGTTGGATATATGTTTGTATATATAACAAATGCTACAAGACTGTAATATGTTTTTATGTTCCTCTCCTACAGAAATCCAACCACATTATAATTAAACCAGCTACAGTTTTAGTTCATCTATGAACCACAAATTAAGTCAGCAGTTTCAGGAGTGAAACAGCAGTTTTTAAACCTTTTAACCATGGAAACTTCCAAAAAAGTTTTTTTTTTTAGCAGAGAAAATGCTATAATAGAGAATTTATGCCCCTTGCAAAAAGCTCAGCTTTTCTTATTTTCCTTTCCTGATCATTAAAGTATTTCACAGACCCAAATGAAGACAACAGACAGGCATTACTGACAGCTGCAGAAGGCCCCTATTTTTTGCCAAAAGAGGTAATTAACATAAAACCTACTGATCCCATGGAATTGACTCAGTTACTTACTCCTCTGGTTAGAAGAAAATCTGAAATCTGAATTCTGCATGCTCCTAAAAAATAAAGCAAGTGACAGAAATGAATGGAGTATAATGGAAGCACTCAGCTACATACACAGTGTGACACTACCTATCTCGTGATTAATGTCACTCTGATCCTAACCACAAATTCCTTCCGAAAAACCCATTGATTGCTCTTTTTATTCTTTCCAACAATCATCACAGATCCTTCAAGTACAGCTTACTGTTTCATTTTTGATCAAGTAACCACAAAGATATCAGATTCTAAATGAGTCATAGTATATTGTTTTACTACAAGAAGATCACATGCTTACACTAATGCCGTCCTTATTTGCTAGCCCCTCCTTAAAATCTTGAAATGTCTGCTCAACTATCAGCTCTAACATACCCATCTTTCTCACTGTCTCTAAAAGGAAACAGAGAGTTAAACCACTCTCATACAATGATAAGGGGAGTTAGTCAACACAGGGACTCTCAGAATGAAATATTACTTTCTTCATTTCAACACTACATTACCTGATCTGAGAAAGTGTATAGTCTAATTTTTTCCACAGAGATGACATCATTGCTGGAACCTCATTTGTTGTTTCTGAAATAAACCACAAAACAAACCGATGCCCAAAACCAATATATGCTGAGAGAAAAGTAAAATCACAAAATAATTATTATGGAGTGTTTCAGACATCATCTAACTTTAGATGCCTAGTTGCCTTCTTAATATTCTATTAGTTAGAGAGTCCTAACTCCTAATTTAAAGAATTCAGATTGATATGGATACAGTTCTGGTTTAGAAGCCTTGATGAAACTGAATTAATGACTATAATTCTTGGAATTTGCACATGGTGTTGACTCCTCAGCAAACACATGCTAACCTAACCCATGCTAACCCCTCCAACTCACTTCTGGAAATGGCATTCATATTCCCAAGTCACTTTTGTGCCTTTGAATATCATAACCTGGCAGACAGACCTTTAAAAGTAATAGTTTATTTTATGATATGACCCAAACAGGTAAAAACATTTGGTCTTTCTGAAGCACAGAACATTAGAAGTGTGATGGAAAAGATAAGTAAACAGTTCAATTTACTAAATTTTTCAAGATGCCAAGTACAAAGCATTTTGAAGGAAGTACATGTGTGTTTTAGTTACCATTTCTGTCAAAGATAGTGTGAAAGGAAAAAAATGTTCAGAAATGTTCCATGTATAATTTTTAATACCAAGCACCATTAAAATATGATAATACAACAGATATCAAAAACCTCTAAGATTTGGAAACATTCATAGGCTTGATAACTAATTTAAAAACCGGCAAATGCTTTAGCTCTGCCTGCAGTATTCATACAAAATATTAAGTAGTTCTGAAACTATTTTAGTTAATCTTAAAAACAAGATAAGATATATGTCACACCATAGGACTCCTCCTGATTATTTCATGGAATCACAGAATACCTTAGGTTAGAAGGGATCCACAAGGATGATTGAGCCCAACTCCCTGCTCCCCACTGGGCTACCTAACTCCAAACTATGTGACTGAAAGCATTGTCCAGATTCTCCTTGAACTCTGACAGGGCTCAGTGCCATGAGCACTTCCTTGGGTAGCCTGTTCCAGTGTCTGACCACTCTCTCAGTGAAGAACCCTTTCCTAAGATCCAATTTGAACTTCTCCTGACACAGCATTTCACTTTTCTCTCATTCTGTTGCTGGTCACCTGAGAGATAAGCACCTCCCCCCCTCCTATTGATAGTACAAACAATAAACAGTATAATTTCATAAGCATAAACCCATACATTTTGCACATTTTATTATATCTCTATGCTTTTGAGATATAAAAATGCTCACAATTGAAGTGAAACTATATGCTAGCACATGCAAACTAAGATAATCAATTACTTTTCCTCACTAGATCTAGTGGCTGTTGGCTGTGTAATTTGGTAACCTTCAAATTGTAGCCTAAATGGGGGATTACTCTTAGACCATACACCTCTTCCTCAAGGAGGTCACAAGAGATAAATAAAAATAAAACAACACCTCATTCTGAAGGCTTACCTTTTGTTTTCATGGCTACATATTCATTAAGAATAGTTGTCAAGTTTTTTCCACACAGCGACTGGAAAAAGAAAACAACTGATCTTAGAATTTTCACTAAAAACTTCTGCTTCATCTACTGTAGCACATCATATTTAACGAGTTCTTTAGCACTCTACACCATGCTGACCCTCAGTACCAGGGACTGCACTTGGGAGAGAGCCATCAATGGATTAAAATCCTCTTATGTACCCAAAATGTGAAGTACTCTATCTCAAGGCACAACACTGGTAGTTAGAGCTGTCTGACCTTCACTGACCTTTTTTATTATGGAATAAACCCATGAAAAGTAGATGATGAACAGCATGATGCTCATTAGTCTCTTACTGATGAGCAGTAACTAATGAGTACATATCATTGTAGAAAAGAACATGCACTAAGATGCAAATGTGAAGGAACCTCTGTCTGAAGCCAAATTTTTAACAGTCACACAGAATTAACCTTCTTATCATGTTTACTTGTCCTGTAATTTTAGCTTACACAAAGATAATTAAATTTTTAAAGTTACCACTATGCTGTCTGTACCTTCCTCTCTTGTTTACTAGTGGGAACTCTACAAGACATGACAAATAGAGCCCTTCATTGCAAGTATTTGAGCTGCAGTAAGAATTCTGTCTTACATACTATGATATCACTTTGATGTGAATAATAGAAAAACATTTCTGCTGTGAAAAGGATGATTATAAAAAAGCTTTATTAATCTGGATAACCTATCTACATTTAGGTTTTCTAATTTTTGATGGCCACAGCTTGGTTCTCAGCTCCCTAACACCAAAGTACAGATGACTGAACACTTGTAAATGAAATAAATTCAACAGTCTGTTTTGAAAAGGTGCATCAAGAAAGTGCACCTTGGATCTCAGAAAAAACTTCCACAAATTTTGAATACTGGACAAAGTCCCAGACCATGAAATTAACTAACATACTAGAAGAATGAAACAGAAAACATGAACAGGACACACACATAAACACTAAAAGTTTGATACACAGCAATACCTAAACCCTGTAATTTGCACAGTGTAGTAAAAATTCCATTTTGTATATTTGTTTAAAATGCAAACTATCTAATTATGCTCTAGCCCTACACATGTATCTACAGATGTAGCTTCACACTATTCATGCACACCCAAAATTCTGCCTTTCACTCAGAACAATGGATATGATACTGAACAGAGAGGCTGAACACAGTTTTTGTCAATAAAGTTTGGCAGACTCAGGCAAATCTGAGGTGCCTTACCTAAATATTTACAATGTACCTGAAATGGAACATTATTGGCTGCCATGTCTAGAACAGGAAAGTGATCTTCAGTAAATTACAAAAGCAGCCTTAAAATCAATAAAACCCTTGTAAGAACACCCTTCCATAAATCAACCTCAAAGCTGTAATGCAGACTAAGCATAATATGCTGAAACCAATTTGCAAATTCAGTTTGCATATTTCACACTTAAACGTTTAAATGTTTCTTAGTAAGCTTAAATACTGGAAACCAAATAACTGCTAATATCATAGGATGAAAAACACTAAACAAATCAAATATCAAACAGTTTAAGCAACATTTGAGAATTAATTGTTACAGTGAGAAATCCCCAATATTGTTTTCCATGGATGCAAAACAATATAACTTTCTGCTTTGCAAATACAAACTCACCAGCAAGCAGGCTGGAATAAAACCATCTTCTGTACAGTGCTCTGCATATTCTTTCAAATCTGAGCTTTCCAGAATAAACTGATGGCAGGTAGCTTGAAGATTTTCCTGTTGCAAGTAGCCTGCAACAAATCAGATAGAAAACTTTGCCATTTCATTCATTACTTCTGCTCAATAGGCATCAAAGCTGGATACAGTGTTAGAACAATCAGATAAAAATTTATATGTAAGAAAAGAAAAGTTATGTTATTTTGAAAATACATAAGTTCCTATCAGATATTTAACAGTTAAAACCCAGAAGAGCAAAAAATAAAGATTGGAATTACACTGTATTTACAAAGTATTCAAGATTGAAAGTGAGGCAATATGAACAAATTTTGGTCTATCTTTAGTACACACAAGAAAATAGAAGTTCTTGGCTCAGAAGGCTGACAAACAAACCCTCATATGGGCTGAACCACCCTACTTGATACTCCACCAGAAATCTACAACATTTTGTTAATAAAATGCATTGCTATGAGAGTAATTCTCCAAACGTTGTACTGTTTGAAAAGAGGTAAAACCTGTACAGCTGCTTCAACAATGGATAAGATTAAAAATACTGGCATTTTACAAAAACTAGTAACAGAAAAAGGTTTTTTCCCCTCCTCACTTACAGTAATTTTCATTTAGGATAGATGTACTAGATGCAAATTGTGCTCTCTACACCCTAAGACTCAGTAATTATCAGCACAGGAAATGCACTGACAAAGTTTTTTCCAAAATTCCGTTCCTCATCAAATATATTCTGCTTTAATCAATATACCCTGCTTTAATCTTCAAACACCTTAAACACTAAAAGACAGAAATGGACCAATCCTAATGAAGGATTTTAGAACAAAGACCCACAAAGAAAAGGTTTCTTCTTTCTTGCTCTTAGCAGAGCTTAGCATGGAATGTTTTAAGGGTAAGATAAACCATGTGCCTAGTTAAACAATGCAGGACATATACATTATCTATTTCAATGGACCCCCAAAATGGTCTACCTCAGCTCATGAAAAAAATGCACCCTTTAAGTTTAAAAGAAAACAAGTATCTTTCAGCAGATCTGAATACAGCTGAAGAAAACAAATAGTCTTTCCAACATGCAAGCCTTGTTCAAGTCTTCAACAAGTAGGCAAACTTGAAAGTTAAACACAGCCTGGGAATAACCACTGTGAATTTAATCACAATGTATGAGCAGGCCTATCTGACAGAAAACATTAGTGGGATGGATAAGGAATATCTTATTTAATCTTTCAATTACATTTTTCTAGAAAAATCTCAAGCCACAAGTGGCTGAATGTGTATTTCTCATAAACACAATGATACCTCCCTGTTGTCCAGGGTAGATGGGGTATGAGGCTCGGTGGAGCTCTGATCTGTGCTGGTATGGCTGCTCTTACAATCAAACTCACCTCAACACCAACACAACAAGCTGCAATTTCTCTTTCTTGAACCTGCTACTACAGTATCACAAGGGATGGCTGAATGCTCGCGTACGGGCACGTTTTACACACACCAATTTCCTGGTAATAAAGCATTCCAAAGGCTGAATATGCCTCTGCAGCTGGCCCAAAGTGCCTGTGCTCACACTGTATAATGACACAGGAGTATGTGATCCCAAAGGTTGCCAAATCAAATTAAAGGCACAAAAAGTAATGTATCTTTTGAACATATGGAAATTCTTCAATATTTTGTTCTACCTTAAGAAACGTCTAACCCATAGGACACATTCACTCTATCAAATAGGAAAAGATAAATGTCCTTATGCATGTTCCTGTTCGTGAGCTCAGCTTAACATTTAACCTTTGTTTCTTGAACAAATATTCATCAACCTTCACATCACCAGAAAGATTTTGGGGGGAGCTTGAGGGAGAAAGATGGAAAAGCTGCACTGGGAAGTCTGTTTACCCACTGAAATTCAGAGATGCCTCACAGAAGAGGAATCCCTATTAGAGAACAGAAATGGTTACAAGGAATATCCTGCTCTACACCCTTAGGTTGCTCAGAGGTTTCCCAGACATGATGCATGCTCCACGCCACAACAGACACAAGATAGGATGGATCACTCTCAGTGTACATGATGCCAAGATTGTGTACTACATCTTCAAGTCTCTGGTAAGCACATAAAAAAATATTCTACCTGGAAACTTGTAATTTCACCAATCTTGTTTGGAAGACTGCAATGAGAGATCTCACTTGTATGAATTCAAATGTTCTTTTACAGTCCATAGAGCTTCTAAAAATCCTGTTACTTCACAGTAATAAAAAAACTGCATCTCTTACTGGCCTATTTTCTCAAGACAATAGCAAATAGCGTTTCAGGTAGTATTTAAAAAGAAATTGTGCTGGGGGAACACTGAAAAAGAGAGTAATGGCTTTGGATTTTAAAAAACTGTGAACAACTGAAAACTGAATCTCACAGGGCAAGCTGCCAGGAAATCTTGGCAACCTGTGCCAGTAGGTTCTTACTATGTGTGGGACTGAAATATGTAGGTCAAATTTTGCTTACCATCGATTTGCTCTCACCTTCGACAGGATCCAAATAATCCAAAGCATTAAGTAATTTAAAAAAAATCACTGTCTGCTGCCAGTGTCCTGAACGCACTTATGCTGTGCTTTCCACAGATTCTGGTCACGCCTGAACTTTTAGTGCACCCTCAAAGGTGAGCAAAACACAGCCGGAAAGAAAAACCATCTGACCCTTAACGCAGCCTTCCCTGGGATTTCAGGTCACCCTCGGACTCCTCCTGAAATCAGGAACTGTTCAAGCCCCGCTCAGCAGCTCCCAGTCCGCAGGTGGGCACCGGGGACCACCACGTTTCCCCGGAGCCGTGCAGAAGCCGAGCCCAAGGCACGGCCGGGGAGCGGCCTGGTCCCTCAGCACCCGAATCCCTCAGGAGCCAGCTGCGCCCGCTCCCCGGCAGAGGCCGGGCCGGAGAGCGGCGGGGCCAGCCCAGGGACCGCCCGGTACGAACCCCGGCAGTGACAATCCCAGCCTGGGGGGACCAAGAGGCGCTGCCGAGGACCAAGGGCGAAGCCGGCTGCGTCCCGCCGCGCCTCGGGCGGCTGACAATGCCCGGCAGAGCCCTCCCGGCGCGGCCGGTGGTCCGCGCCCCACCCGTGCATCCCTCCGTCCCTGCCGGCTCACTCACCCAGCACCAGCCGGGCCACGTCGGACGGCAGCAGCATGGCCCGAGGCGGAGGGGGGCACGGGCGGGCGCAGCTCCCCGAGCGCAGCCGGCCGCCCCGCCACCCAGGCGAAGGCGCGGAAACTCCGCCAGCCAGCGCCGCGCCCGGCCCCTTCCGCCGGAACCCGCCGCGGCCGCTCATCCGCTTCCAGGTCCGCCCGCAGCCGCTGCTTCCACACGTGAGCCCCGCTCGGCTCCGCGCCGCGCCGCCGGGAGCGGGGCTGCGTGCGCCCCGGCCGAGGTGAGGGGCCGGGCCCGGGCGGGGCGGCCGCGGCCCCGGCTGCGGGTGCTGAGGGGCGGCTCGCGGGCCGCGGGCGCCGGCGCGGGGGGCGGCGGCCCGGGGTTGCCGGGGACCGGAGCCGCCGCTCGGCGCTGCGGGTCTGCCTGTGCCGAGGCACCTCGCAGCGCCTCAGCCAGCTCCTCTCTTCGCCCTTCACGGTATTCGGTCGCCTGCATTCCCCTGGGTCGGTCATGTAGCGCGTGAAAGTGGCCGCCATGTGGTAGTTAGAAAACTGTGTAGCCAGGAAGAGAAGTAGTGGATTCATTCTTGGGAATTTTTCACTGCTTTTGTTATGGCTGTTGAAATGCCAGTAGGTCGAGGGGGCTGCCTTCGTGAGTGCCCAGGCCCTACCCCTGTTGCCACAGTTTTCGACCAAGCGCAAGAAGCCACTGGTGTTCAGCAAGTTTCTTTCTGTTTCATTTCCAGCAAAAACATCGGCTCTGCTGGGTTGGGTTATGTTTTGTTCCAGTGCCCAACCACCAGAGGGACAGAGAGGGACAGAGAGTAGTTGAGCATTGGCACATGCTCCCAGGGAAAAGCTCACAGCGCCAACTTTCCGGAATGCAAGAGCTGTTTGGAAACACTTCCAGGCATATGGTGTGATTCTTGTGTCCTGCACAGGGCCAGGAATTGGTCTTCGGGGGTCCTTGTGTGTCCCTTCCAACTCAGGATATTCCATGGTTCTTGGAGTTAGTAAAAGAGCACTTAATTTAAATAAGTACAGTTGTACAGTACAGGCAGCCTTCACACTTCAAATGTGTAAATACAGTGTAATTCCAATCTATATTTTTCATACACATCTATCAGTCACCAAATCTCTGTTTGTACTTAGCTCCAGCCTGATCTTGATTGAAGCCAAGGAAATAGGAAGTAATGAAATAGGAAATAAAGGAAATAAATGCAGTCTAAGACAGTAGATATTTAAAGTTTTACTTAATTAAATAGCTATTTTTATATTCTCATGTAAGCACTCAAGATGCAGTGCTGTGCATCATGAACGCCTGTTCTCCCTTGCTTATTACAGCAGCAGTATGTGTTGGGAGTTACTTCCAGCTTCTGTGATCTGTCTTTTCCAAACAGGGTTTCTCTTGGGTCTGCTTTAAGGGTGTAAAAGTAGAAGCATGGCAGTTAAATAGAGTGACATGGTTGTGATCTGCAGCATCACAATTTTATGTACTGCAAGGTCTAGCTAATTCCAACCTCTGTCAAAGAAGGGGTGTAACTTTACGTGATCACAGAAGGAAAAAGTTGTTTTTTCATGCGACTGATACTTAATAATTCTTTGACATGTTGAGTCCCTGGGGATTTGTCAATAGATGGTGCATACCCATGAAAATGTACAATGTGAGAGAGCATTTTCCAAGTGCTGCCTTCTCCTGGCAGTATCACATTAAAAGAGCTACTGAAAGTTAGTGCCCCTTGCCAGAATGTATTTAGCTCTGTCATTCTCACTATAATTGTCCTCCCTATTGTCTGCCCAGCTCTACTCAGCACTCACAGAAAGGAAGTCAGAGTTATGTGAAGGGGTTTTCTGCAGTTATTCTGTGACTGTTGTCTGTGGGAACATGAAACTGCTTCAGTTTTGCAACCAATAAGACTGACCAGGCCACAAATAAGCTTTTCCATGAAACATTGAACATCATGGTTCTGTTTGATACTGGACTTTCAGGATAGTTTTTTTTTACTTGGCTGTGTAGTCAATAATTACTGTTTTACCCGTTTTTCTTCTGTGTGCAGATATAAATGACTCTTTAAGCTGAATCATGAGTCTTGCATTACACGATCTGCTGGTTTGCTGTCGTCGCCTTGAAAATGAGAAAGCTGTGGAGCGAAGGGTAACAAGTTTTCTTTTGGGCAGTGTACCTAAAATAACAATGAAGGGAATCATAAACAATTATTCTTCTTGTAATACATTTTCAGAAGGAAATTGAAAATTTCAAACGACTTCTCCGTGATCCTGAAACAGTTCTCCAGCTGGACCGGAATTCTGATTCCAAACAAGCAAAGCAACTCAACTGGGATGCTGTATTTAGGTAGTTCCTCGGTTTTGTTTGTGAATGGTCACAATTTTCTTGAATGGGACATCATTCTTTTGTTTGTTAGGCCTATTTTAATGCTTATCTTTTTGTATATTGATTTAGACTTCTTGTCAGCTTATAAGCAAGTAACTACTTACTTTAGTCTCCAAGGGAAGTAGATTTAAAATGGCCAAAAGTGCCACACTTATCCCTTACAGAAAACTGCTAGGAAACTCATTAATTGGGTAGATTCTTTTACTTGCAAAAATAATAGTTGCTTTGTTCTATGGAAAATTATTCTTCACTTCTGATTTTCAGTCCATAAGGTGGATTACAGGTAGCTTTGTTAAAGTTTCTTGTGTTGCTGAATTCCTCAAGATACAGTAGAAGGACTGTGGCATGTTTATAGGGGCTGATCTTTGGTACAATCTGCTTCAGGTGTACTTTAAGATTGGACTAAGCATGAGTGTCATAAGTTCTTACAGCAGCTTCAGCCAATGTTAAATTTCATAGTAGAAGTTCATGTGAATTATTGCTTTTCATTGAATGGGTTCCTGCTTTCCATGATGTTTTTTCTAATTTGACAGCATTGGAATAGTTTTTGTTTCACAGGTATACCAAAAGTTTCATTAAAAGTGCTTGATAAATTTTATACATTGCTTTAGAGACAGTAGTATATTAGGAATACACAGGAGGAATACAAAAATAGAGCCTCTAAACTGAATTCAAATAGAAGGCCAGAAAATCTGTAGCAATTACAGTGACAAATACAGTGAAAAGTTTAATTTATTCATAGATCTAAAATGTAATCCATATATTAACTTCAAATTATACGGAAATAGGAATTGAAGGCTTTCCCAGTAAAACCAATGACAAGTACTTCTTATTATTTTGTTTTATAATGTTGCAGCATAAATAAAAATACTTAGCAAGGCTTTTTTTCCTAATTTTAAGTTGCATGTTTAGCACTGGGCAAAGTTTAAAGGACAGTTTGGTTCCTACTCTGAGTTGCTTTTGGGTTATCTTTAAAACTTGCATCTCCTTTTATAGACTGTTTTCCAGTCATGCTTGGACTGTAGTGTATTTCAATTGGGTTTAGTCCTTGATAATTAATTAGAATTGTGAGAAGAACAGGAACTGGCATTTCAGCCTAAACTAACATTTTTTTATTTTGCTCCAGTCATAAATGAGCAGGTCCTTGGTTTAATCTCTCTTTTATTTTTGAAGCGTCTTGCAGAAATATTTCCAGAAAGAACTTAAAAACCTGCAGCTGACAAAACCAAATGCATCTGCTTCAACTCAAACTACAAGACAGAAAAAAATACAAGAAGTTGGAAGCTTGGTCAAATACTTCATCAGATGTGCTAATAAACGTCAGTAATATGCATTATCATATAGAGCTACTGGTTTGGTTTGGTACTTTGCTTTCAACTTTGAATTTTAACTTTGAAGTTACCAATATAGGGTTCGTCATATTTGCTTCCAGATGTTTGCTATTTAAATATCTTAATGTGAATCTGTCACTTGTACTCCTTATCTGTCCTTTTTGATGTTCACAGTGCCTTTTTCTAATTACTCAATGTGTGTGTAACTGATATATCCTCCCACTGGTAATTTATATTTTAGAAACAGTTTAAGAAAATATTTCCTCATAGAACTAGGAGGAAGTTTGGGGTTTTGTTGTTTTGTTTTTTAATTTACAAACAATTAATTACAGATTTATTTGGTAGAATTTGAGTTAATTAAATAATCTCATGTTGTTTCTTCATATAGGAGGACCCAGGCTGAAATGTCAGGAACTTCTGATTTATGTCGTGGAAATTATAAGAGATCCAATAAGTTGTGCTGCTTATGGTTCTGACTGTAGTAGTATACTCCTGAAGGATATCCTATCAGTAAGAAAATACTGGTGTGAGATATCCCAGCAGCAATGGTCAGGTAACGTTTTTTAACTTACTTAGAAATGTGTTTCCTTTTGTAGAAGAATGTTTTAGATGCGTTTTAATTTGTTTGATGTCCTGTTGTGTGAGGTAGTGCACAAAATATGGAGTAAAGTGGTGTCAGCCTCTAAGGGCTTACACTTGAAGTAAACAAAGCAGCAAAGTTTAGGAATTGATTTTTTTTTTTCTGTGTACTGTTTGTCTATTCTTGCTGAAACATAAGCACTTCTGTGCAGTCAGGTCACATTTGCATGGTCTGCACAGGTCAGTGGGAGAGAGCACAGGCATGTAGAGCCAGTGGGTTGCTGTGTGGTGGTTTCTTTAGGAACATGGAAGTTAGCTGAGTCTGTGGATGGGCAAAACTGGGAAGTGTGGCAGAAGTGTGGACATTAGATTGTAAGGAGCACAGTGGAATTTAGTTACTGAGGTGAGGCAGGGCTGAAGGCCGTAAATCTAGAGTAAGTCAGACTTTAATCCAGTGAGTGGAACAAGTTGTTTTTATTAAAGGAGGGGTATATAATCTTTGTAAAGGTTACTATAACCTTTTCTAGTGATTCCACCTTAATGCTTGCTTATAACTCCTGGGGTACATCAGAGAAGTCAGCTTTTTTATTTATAAAATCAGGGATCTGTTGCCATTGAAAGTAAGAACATGGATTCCAGCTGTTGACCTCAGAGTGGTGGTCTCTGTATCTTTAATGCAATATTTTGTGTCAATATTTTTTAATATAATCCTCTGTAATATGTATGTTTATACTTATCTGCATTCTTTTTTAATACGTTTGCAGAGTTGCTGACCCGGTATGGCCATTTATACCTCAAACCTTCTGGAAGCATTAATAGAGTATTAGTGGCTAGGATAATTCACACACTTACAAGAGGGTACTGCTTCCAAACTGATGGGTTGTGTTCTGACATGCTTGTCTTCTTTTCAAAAGCAATGCAGTCTGCAAGGTACGTTGCAAGTGCTCCTTTTGTATGCTAGAAAATAACTTATATTAAGTACTTGGGATTAGACTTGAGTAATAATAGGTGATACTTCTTCAGATATATTTTCTTCTGTCTTTGAATGTCAATTAAGGAACTTCTCTAAAATACAAATGGCTTCTACATTTATTAAGCAAATACTGTTCTGAATGTTGTTACTTGCTAGAATTTGCATTTAAACAATACTTATGAAAATAAATAAGATTATTTCTCTTGGAAGTTTGAGTGTTAGGTTTGTGTTACAGGCAGGAGAAGAATACTGCAGGCCTGGATCATATTGTTGGAGCAATGAATATCTTCTGCAACAAGTTTGCTGACAACTGTCGCATACAGATTTGCAAAGTAGGGGAAGAAATTTTGCCTACAGTGCTTTACATATGGACTCAGTATAGACCAAAGGATTCCCTGAAAGAATCAATAATTGAGTTATTTCGTCTCCAAGTTCATATTCATCATCCAAAGGGTGCAAAAACTCAGGGAAGAGGTACAATGAAAAGCTTAATTTTTTAAATTTTTTTTCTGCATGTGGTTGTTTAAATTATTATGCCAACTCTGAATTTTGATGCTGAGTCTTGGAAACATTAATGGTAGTGATGATTATTTTTCAGTAGTTTTATGCTATGGGTTAATACTGAGTGAAAGTGAAAAGGAGTTTTCAAATTTCTACTAAGATCATATTAATTGTGTTAAGTCCTTTAAAGGTTGAGGCATCTTTTAATCAAAAGGTAGTTTTAATTGCTAAATGAAAATACTAAGTCTTTGGGGATAGGAAATAATAATTTAGATTTGGTTTGTATTGGTGTCTTACCAAATCTATTTAAACCCAGAAATTACTACTGTTGAATGAGTCTGACTTACACTGTAAAACTGGTCAGAGAATATAACTCAGTAATTATGTTTGTTGTGGTCTATTTTAAGTCTAGCATAGTTTTTTTATGCTTTGTACAAATCTATCCATTACCTTTAACTCTATTCTTTCCAGTTAGATGAGGACTTGTTTATTAGAAACTTAATTCCTACCCTAATTATTTCTGTATGCTGATTAAGTTCTCTCTTAAACTTTTCCTCTTTTTACTTTATCCGTTCTAAAGTATAGAATTTGCTTTTCAAGCCTGCACTTAGTGAGCTTTGTTTGCCTTACTCAGATTTTGTCTGTATTTTGCATTGCCTAGGTAGGTTTATGTATTGTATTGAGTGGGTGATACATGCTATCTTTTAATTGTTTTTGCATGTACAGGTGCATATGACTTAACAAAGTGGCAAAGCATCTTACATAACCTCTATGATCTGCTGGTGAATGAAATAAATATCATCAGTAGCAGAGGGAAGTATTCTTCAGGCTCTCGTAATATTGCTATAAAGGAAAATTTAATTGAGTTAATGGCTGATATTTGTCATCAGGTAACATTTTTATTTGAATACGTGATTGACTATACTGAGCTGTATGCTTTGCTGAAGTATTCGTAACTTTTGTCTGTGATGTGTTGTGTTTTGTTAATTCCATACAGTTTAGAAATGTATTATACTGTATTTCACTTGTGTTTCTTGTTAGCCTGTATTTCAGTTTACTTGTAAATACTGCTGCTTTTTTTTCCCCTTAATTTACATGCTTTTAAATTTCTCTTTATGAAAGGTTTTTACAGAGGATACCAAAGTCCTGGAAATTACCCAGTCATATGCTGTTTCACAAAGAGAGCCCAGTGAGGACACGGCGCCAAACAAGCGCAGGAGGATTGAGCTTGGCTGGGGGGTCATTCGAGACAACATGCAGAGATCCCAGAAGGATTCTGATGTCATACCTTGGTAATAACATCTTCACATGAAAAAAGTATCACTCCAGACATCTTTTTACATTTAATGTTCTCCTGAATATGTTGTGTGTTTAAGTTGGGTGTCTGGATGTGCTGTGATTATATATCTAAGCAGTGAACTTAGAATGTCAGAGCACTTGGAAAGTTGCTCTAAGCTGACTGTGTCGTGGTACAGTAACCATTAAGAGTTTGGCCATTTTGGCCATAGTTCACACAGTTTTCTGTAATACCTCTTCTGAAAACTGTTCCAAGGCCTGGCTTCTTACCTTGGACCTTGATTGAGTGATATTTTGTTTGCCATGAGGGACCTCTGAACTGTAAGAAACTGTTAGTGATAGTGAGGCTAGATGACTCTTTACAAGTGAAAATGGTAGAAATACTGGATCTTCAACTTTTGATAGTAAACAAATCACCTTAATACTGTAAAATGTAAATGAGAAATGGCAATTGAAGAAGGCTTTGTTTGTTTGTTAATTTATTTCTGAAAGTGCAAATTTCTGTATGTTTGGTATTAATTGCTTCACTTTGTGTTTTCAAGGTTACAGATTGCAAGTCAGCTAATATCCAAGTATCCCATGAGTATTCCTAGCAGTGAGCTGCCTGCCTTACTTAATGTCCTTCACCAGTTACTGCCTCAGCAGCGCCGAGGAGAAAGGACCCCCTACGTGCTGAAGTGTCTCACAGAGGTGGCTTTGTGTCAAAACCAGAAAACTGATTTGAAAAGCACCCACAAGTTGGAGCTCCAGAGAACCTGGGCAAAGATCTGGACTCTTACCATTCGCAGCGTTAGCCTTCAGCAAATTGAAGTGGAGAGCTTTGGGCTGCTTGGAGCTATGATCCAAGGGAATCTTGTTGTAACAGATAAAGAGCTCTGGAAGATATTTTCAGGACCTGCATGCAAACCTTCAAGGTAAAATGGAATCAAGGATAGTGTCCTGTGTCTGATTCACATTTCTCTTTACTGTGTTACTCAATATTATTGTTGTTGTGACTGTATTTCTGCTTAAGAACTGCACACATTTGTGTTCTAAGCAGTTGAAATTATCATAAATATGTAAAAAGACTGAAAGCAGAGGCAGAAGAGGCAATCATCTTCACATTTAGAATATACTAAAATTTTAAATGGACAAAAAATTTAAAGATCTGACAGACAGATGTTGATTTTTTTGAAGTTAAGCATGTTTTCTTCTGTATTTTTATTCTGAAATAAGTACTCTGACTTAGTCTTTTAGATAGGTAGGAAATGTCTGTAATAGCCAAGAGAAATGAAAACGCAAAGATTTTAATGAAGGAGTTGACCAGTGTGCATGCTTTTTAACTTGCTTATGTACTTGATGCTTCCAGTGCGTGCAGAAATACTCACTTTGCTTTAGAGTGCTAATCAACAAATACCACATGGTTTCTCACAGATCCCCTGTTCCATTTTTGTTTCAGTTCTGCTGTATGTTGTTTATCATTAGTGATGTCTGCCTATTCAGTGCCAGAAAATTTGGACATAGGAATGGAACACAACAGTTCTGAAAGAAATCTGGGTTCTGTGTTAAGGGAGGCAATAATGAAATGGCTTCTGTCCAGCTGCTTGGAGGAAGAAATAGAAGAATGTGCAGAGTTGCCTCCTGTGCTCCTCAGGTAAAGTTTTTGTGGCATAATTTTACATGTAAGCTCACCCTGTAACACAAAAAATTTTGCAGAGAAAAACGTATTATATTAATGCAGAATTCTGTTATATTAAAGCTTAAGCAGCTTTAATATAAGGTTTTTCAGCTTCCTGAAGAATGTCATTCTGGGGATATAATTTGGTTATCTGTCCATATCATGGCAGATATGTGACCTATGCAATAGAAATCTTCAGTGGAAACTTAAATTTCATTGAAGATAGCCTGTTAATCTGGTCAGTGTTTGTGTGTGCTTCACAAATCCCAAGAGCTTGTCTGATTGCAAGAAAATCTGAAAACATTTTCTTTCTTACAGTGATTTTCCTCATCTTGTATTACAAAAAATTCTTGTGAGCCTTACAATGAAGAACTGCAGAGCCTCCATGGTCTTTTTCCAAAATGATGCTAAATGGTATGTTTTTAAATTAATCATTACAGGTACTTAAGCTAGGAATGCTGCTGCATCTCTCATCAATGCTTTGGACTATATCCAGTTTCCTCTTAATAAGACTAAAATGTGTGTAACTTGTTCTGAGACAATATAAGACTTACCTACTAGAAGTTAAAAATACTATTTTCAGGGGCTTTGTGGATGTCTGCTTCAGCTGTGTCAAGTAGGCTGAAGTCAGGGACCCTGACACAAAGCAGATGCTGCTCCATAATTGCAGGAGAAGGCATGATCTGTGAGCAGGCTTCATGTTTCCTTACAGTTCAGTTAGAGCTGGAATGGTATTGTCCATTCCACAGTGAAAGTCATGTCAGAAGTGACTTGGTCAACCAGGGTTCAGAAGCACAAAAAGCTAAAATATTTTGTTTTGCTTTTGTATATTTCCTGTATTTAAATAATAGTATTTAAGACTTTTAAGTTATATACTGGCTGCTAAAGTAAAAGCTGTGTCTCTTCTTCAAGTGAGCAACATGTGCAAGTGAAAGAAGAAAATAATTTTTCTGATGTTGAAGAGCTGTACCTGCAGACTACATTTGATGAAATGGATATTTTCACTAACTTTGGAGTAAATGTTACAGATAAAAATGTGACTGGTTCAAGACTTGTCATCAACCAAAATCTTAGGGAAACACTGGAGAGCTGCCTTTTAGCAATGTCAGAAAAGCTTTTAAGCAGTTGTGGTCCTAAGGTAAGTTAGAAATTGTTGTTACATCCTTACATTTGTGCTCCCAAACAATCTATTTCCAAGGCAAAGTGTATGGAGTCTGTATTTTGTGGTGATGAACTGCTGGTATTGATACTGTGTATTTGATTTAGTCTAAGGTGGTTGCTGCTGAGCACCTTGTCCGATGTGTCAGTCTCTTGGCTGGCGTTCTGGGCTGCTATTGCTACACTGGTATTTTTAAAGAGGAGGATGCCTGTAAGTCAGAGTTGTTCCAGAAAGCTAAGGTAAGCCCTAATGCATTTGGGACCTAGTAAAAATTAAATAAAGCATTGAATATTGACTACTTCATAAAATTCTGTTTGTATTGGCACATTTTCAGAGCACAGGTGTCTCCTCAGAAAAAGGCAGGTTAGAGAGGTTTAAATAAGTTTCTGCCGCTGAAAGAGAGGAGTCACTGAAATTCTGTCAGTACACCAGCTCATGAGTTTTGCAGTGGAGATTACTCTAAATATTGATACATTTCTGAGTCACAGCTTTCCAAAAAATGGAAGTCATGGACATGTAGACAAAGGACTAATTATAGGAGAGCAAGTCCTTTTATTTGTAGGTCTTTTATTCAGGAATTTAGGATAATTTGGTGGTTTAAACCAGTATGAAGACCACTATTGCTATTATTTTTATTGTTAACACTGAGGTGGTTCCTGGTTTAAATACAGAAACACAAAACATACACTGTATGGAGATGTGCTGTATTTTTCTTTTGTGATGAAAATATTAATGTTTCAAGCATGCCTAAACCATGTTTTTGTTGCTACTTGAGCAAAACGAGCACAACAAAAATCACAGAAAGCAAGTGGGTTCATTAATGCACACTATGAATATCAAAGCTGTATGAATGAGAATGTATGAATGAGAACCCTTTCCTTTTGTGTGTGTAATGTGTGTACTGTGTAGGTGCCAGTGTATAGGGGCATTTCACTGGGGTTTTCTAACCATGTTGTATTTTTGCTAGTCTCTCATTCATTATGCTGGAGAAAGCATTTCCCAGTCTAAAAACAAACTAAATGAAGATACCCAGATCAACACACTGAGGACCTTGATAATGCAGTGTACAAAATGTTTGTGCAACTGTACCAAGGTAAAGTTTATAAAGGACTTTAAATTTCTTTCTTCATTAATGAGATCAGGAAATTGAGTATATCATACCTTTAATTCCTGCAAATAATTAATTCAGCTATCTGTACCTCTTGCTTCCTTACAGAACAGTGCTAATAAGATGCTGTCTAATATATTCCTGCGTTTGTTAACATCAAAATTTATGAACGATCTGATAGATATTTGCCAGAATCTGGTAAGTACATTCTGTCTGTTTCTGAATGCAGTGCTATTCTGTGAGGGGATTGTTTTTACAGCACAGTAATCTGGAGGCAAATCAAACAAGATACATATTACTGAAAAAAATAAAATTGAAATACATGAGTTTTATAGAAAATTCTAAACAGAAACATTTCTGTTTAGCATTTGAACACATGCTTAGGGTAAAAAGAAGAGCAGATGGATAACATTTGATCAAGGTGAACATTCCAGCTCACATTAAAAACAAATTTATGCTGTTTTTCATGTTTTTAATACTTTCTTGCAGTAGAGGTGTATACAGAAGAATTCCATACCACTGGATGGTTAACATTAATGCACTTGTAAAGGAGCAGGGTTTTTTGTGTTTATCATGTATTAAATCTTACTGTAAATTACTCCTTTCCCACTGGGAAAAGTGGAAGTGTACACATCATTGCACAATACTTAAAATTTCTCTTTGGCAAATGGTTCTGTAGTCAGGTCTAGGTAGGCAAATTCCTGCTTTTCAGATGAGGAAGAGCTGGGGGTTTTGCCATGTGTTAACTTGCCATCTGGTAGGGAAAGCAGTAATTAATTTGCCCTCAGAAAGTCACATGCCTCCTTTTCATTTCTTTCTAATTATGAAGTATGGTGAGAAGTTCATGAGTCTTACAAAGAGAACTGTTTTTTTAAAAACTAACACTGTCCTTGGCAGAATCTAGAATGCAGAGGTGAGTATCTATCTGAGGAGGCTTCTATCCTAAAGAGAATAGTTCAGACAGTGTATAGAAAACAGATTTATCACAAAGGATGTAATTAATCAATTCTGTGTCACCCTTACTGTCTTCACCTGCTCTAGTTCACTGGAAAAATGCAGTGTCTCTCCTTGTGCTATGTCTGTGGTGTTTCTTCTGTCCCTAAAAAGAAACTGTAAAAGGCTGTGGTGTTTTTGTCAGATGACAGTTACTGGAAAGCCAAGTGTACTGGGAGAAGTGGATCTCAGGAATGATCCTGAGGAAAGTATTATGGAAGTAGATAACCAGGCATCTGATGGTTTGTTTGATGATCATTCAATAACTGACATCAGTGATACAAATGAATCTGGTGACATGCAAACTGTAACAGGTAAGTCTTTTCTACCTCCAGACTACTTCCAAAAGCTTGTTTTTGCAAATATCTCTGCTTGAAAGTTACTAAGGTATAAAATTGTGCTGCATTATTAGTAGTTGAAGGGTAGTGGTTGAACCAGGTACTTTCTAAGCAGTTATAATTTTCATCAATGCTTTAAAGACGTTAATGAAGTGTTCGCGCTCATTTAGAAGTAGTAATTTATTTTTAATTTTATAAATCAAATAAGGGAAGAAGAGACACTGACTTTTTCAGAGTTGGACAGAAGTTTTGGCATAGAAAAGACTAGAAAACGTGTCTATAAAATGCTTGTCTCTCATTATATTGTGCTTCTTTATCTTAAAAATAGTCCTATTTAACTTTTCTCCTTCTCCTGATCAATAATTCTTGACACTATATCTGGACCTTCAGAGGGACAGGAGCATAAATCTGTCTGTTTATTCGTGTTAGGAGCTACAAGTACTGATGTTACCTTTTGTTTTAAATTCTTACTTAAAATGCCCTAGCTGCTCAATAACAAATGAACACAAAGGTTGCTTGTACTCTATCTTTTTTGAGAACTTATATTAGTTTTGCAAAGACTTAAAATATTACCACCTCTTCTATTGCCTTTGGGAAGGATTTCTTACATGAAAATCTTACTTCCAGGTGCTTTGAGCCCATTAGCTGAAGAGCAGTTGACAAAGCAGGATTTACTTCTCCTTGAAATTGTGAGGTTCTTATGTATTTGTGTAACCACGGTCCGGGTTCAGACACTGAGCTTCCGCGCCTGCGATATTCGGAGGAGGCTGTTAATGCTGACTGAAGGCAGTGTCTTTGACAGCACCAAGCCACTGCATCTGCACATGGTGAGTCTCAGGGGCTTTTACAGCAGACCCACTTCTGTAATTGTACTGTTACTAAATTTGCATAGTTTCCTCGATTGCACATTGTCTTTCTCCTGTCATCAGTCCCCTGGGAAGACTTAAAATGGCTCCATTTGGTGGTTTTGAAGTGTGTGGAAGCCAGGAAAACAGCAGTTCAAATTTGTAAGCCAGAAAACGAAGAGTTGAGAAAAAGATATATCTTGCCTTTATAAGTAATTATTTGTTAAAGAACTAGAAAGAGTCTCTGCAGTAGAATAATATCTGTGGCTTAGTTTACAAAGGCACATTTTTTTTTACTGCCAGAACTAAAAGTTTGATGATCTGTATTGCTGTGTAACAGTGTTTGCATGAAAAGGTGACCAGTCAAGCATGCAGTTGCTGATGATAGGTGTCATCCTACATGGTTTTGTGTAAGACTTAACAAAAAAGTTCCTAATTTTTCTTTTTGACTACTTATTCTTCCAAGTACTGTTCATCATTTTAGTTTTGTTTGGGCTTTTTATTCCATTCGAGTTTTTTATTCCACAGTATTTGATCCTGTTGAAGGAGCTCCCTACTGAAGAACACCTCTTGCCTGCAGTCGATGTTGAGATGCTTCTTAAGCCTCTTTCGTAAGAAGGAAACTGTTCAGCATGTTTTACATCTATTTCAGGGGATTTGGTGGCTTTTTCAACATATTTTTTCTTTCTTTCTTTACAGTCCTGTGTGTTCTTTGTATCGTCGAGATCAAGAAGTTTGTAAAGTAATCCTAAATCATTTGCTCCCTATAGCAGCAGGGTTGGCCCAGTTCAAAGAACCTGCTGAAGAGGCAGGGAATGCCAAAGGACAGTTTTTGACAGTTGTTGGAGCCTTCTGGTATGTTACTTAATGCAGGAGTCTGTTGGAAATAAAATTTTTGATTTTTAGTTTTTATCTTTGCTATCAGTAAAAAGACTGTAGTGCTGTCTGTGTCTTGCTTGGGTTTGTTTTTTTTCTTTTGTCTTGTTTTTGTGTACTGTGGAATCTTTATGCAGCATTTAACTTCTCAGATTTTCTGTGTCATGCTATATTTGTAGCAAAAAGTTAATCCTTAAGATGGTACCAGAATAATAAACACTACACTGCTGTATATAAACAAGGACTGATTCTAGGCTGAATTGTATCAGTAATTATGACAAGGACTGAACTTCAGCAACCCAAAAAGAATACTGTCTGCAATTACCAATAAAAATGTCAAATCCTCCCAGACATGCCCATGGAGCACAAAAGAGTCAACTGTGAGCAGCAGAAACTATCTTGCTGGACTGTTTCTCAAAATTGTGGACAACTTTTTCTGTTAATTGAGTATTCCTTGTTTTAGGCATTTATCTCAAGGAGGGAAGTGCACGGCATCAGTAAGAGTGGCCCTTTTAAATTGCATGAAAACCTTGCTTGAGGTAATCCCAGATTTTCTGACATTCATTAGCATACTAAATATTTATTTAAGATGTACTTAAAAACAGTGTGTAAAATATCTTTTGCATATTGCAGTGTATCTTCTGTACATTTTGAATCACAATATTAATTTTCTTTAGGTTGATCCTCATTGCAAGTGGGCAATCCTTGATGTGAAAAATGAAGATCTCCCTGTGAGTGATGCTTTCCCACATTTCCTTGCAGACAGTCACCATAAAGTTCGAATTCTTGCTGCAAAGTCAATTAACAGGTAATAATATAGATATTGTTTCTGTTTGGAGGAATAATGCTTAATTTCACTTAACTGGATGTCACTTCTGCTACTGCATAGCTGCTCTTTTCAATACCTCTGGAACTGCAGTCTTGTCAGAATATAAAAGCCTATCAAATTTTGTTGAAGTGTTCCAACTTTGCATTTCAATAATTCTGTGATGTGAGAGATTGATATAGAAAGAGAAACTTCTCTATAAGAAAATAAAGAAAAATCTATATAAGGCAATTGAGACAAAAATAATTATATTCGGAAAATCAGAATCTTACTGGTATGCATAACATACAGTAATTTTTTGGTGTTATTCTAAAAATTATTGTTCTTTTTTTTTAAAGTTTGTTTCAAGATGTGAAACAGAGAGATTCTTCTGGAATGTCAAGACCTCTTCCCCTGAAGCTTCAGCAAAAGGCTTTTGAGAATGCATACCTCAGAGTTCAGGAAGGAATGAGCAATCTGGTATACCAACATCTAGTTATTAGTTTTTGCCTAGTTTGGATGTTTTGAATAAAATTACCTATAACATCATCATGTTTAGTTTTCTGAAAATACTAATTCTTCTGGACTCCTCGTAATCTGAGCTCGTGAAACAAAGTGATAGTCAGCGAATTCCTTTCATATCCAGTCACTCAGAGTTTTGCTCACATTTGAAGTTTGTAAATTTGTAAACTTGTGTTTTAGACTTCTCTTCTTTATCATACTATTTGTTGTTGGCAGGTTCAGTACTGTAACACTTAGGAATTGCAGAAAAATGTAGCCCCAATAATCTAGAAACCATATAAAAAATGAGTAAGGAGCAGTGTAAATTAAATAATGTGCTTACACAGTATAAAACCAGATTTGTAAATTTCAGAAAGATCATGTTTCCAGTGGTATGAAGAGCACAAAACTGAGATTTGCTTCAAAATTTGAGCTATTCAGAGGAAGCTTGAAGTGAAGGAAAAGTTACACTTTGGTGCAGTGACTGGAAATACAACAGTGTGATGCAGTACTGTAGAATTTCTTAATTTTTCTTCTAGTGTCTTTCAGTTTTCCCCCTTCCTTGCTACCATGTAAAGTTGTCTAGTTCATCATTTTCCCTCTTTTTCTGTCATGCTGTTACCTACCTGCATGTCATCTCTCTTCCCTTTGTCTGCTGTGGCCTTGCTGCTGAGGCCTCCTCTCTCTGTCATCTTTTTCATCCCTCTGTACTGTCACCTCCAGCTCTTTGTCATCATCTGATTTCTATGTTGCTTTGGGTCCTTGTTCTGTCCCCTCAGCTTGCTGGTGTCTGTTAGCTTTTCTCCTTTAACTGCAGTTTCTTGTAACTTTTATTTAAACTCATCACTTGTCAACACAATGCCTTAATAGGGGGAGAACTGCATTTAAATAGCAAGGCAGTTCTTCCCTATGTGCCTCAAGGAGTTAAAAAAGGAGACTTGACTTGTTCAGCAGTATTGATGTCAGTGCCCTTAATTTTACATTATTTATGCTGATTTATTAACTAGGAGATTGCTTTAACAGAATATTTGCTCAAGGTCTTCATGATTTCTTATTGTAGGTCAGGGGTGATACAACTCCTGAAGATCTTTTGGACAAACAGAGTAATGGAAAAGCAGTTTTGCTGATGCTTATAACCATGGTTCTGTGCTGCAGCCCAGTCTGTGAAAAGCAAGCTCTGTTTGCTATATGCCAGTCTGTGAAAGAGAATGGATTAGAGCCTCACCTTGTGAAAAAGGCAAGTCTGATATTTCATTTGATATTTAGGTTATAAATTAAGGTTAGGTTAAAATTAGAAGACTACCAGATGTTTTGCTCAGTATTGAAATTTGTTAAATATTGTAAAGGTATAACTAATATGGTACTTACATTACTGAATTAGTTTGTCTTTATATTTAATGACTTACATAGAAATAATAAAATCATGAAAGGCAATTGTAATGGCCAGTCTTGTATGATTTGAAAGCACAGATCTGAAATACAAATAGACTTTTATATGCTGAATATTGCAGATCTCATTTTAAAAAATCATTCTACCCAGAGGAAGCAAGTTTTCTTATATGGAAAATATGTAAAATAAATGCAGTGTATTGGAAGATGGTATGTGTCTTGTGGAATTCTATTTTGAAGTTCACAAGAGTGTACTGAAATGATTGCTGCTTATACATCAGCCTTTCATACCAGGCATTTTTTAAGTGCACATGTTCCTTTTATCCTTTCTTTTTATTCACTGCTTGCTTCATGTTTTTGCACACAGTCTGTACCCTGCAAAATGAGTACTGGCCATCCTTTCTTTACTCATATGGGTTAGTTGTGGTTCCTGGATTGCACTCCAGGATCTCCTGAGATATGGCAATACAAATACTAAAATGACTTAAGAGGGGCTGAGTTACACAGATATTCATTTAAAGGCTGGAGGGTACACATGGAGGTGTAATATTTTCAGTTTGCCATAATACCATCTACTCTCTATGTTATTTTTGCATTATTAATTAATGCATTTCAGGTTTTGAAAAAAGTGTCTGACATTTTTGGCTATAAAAGTATAGAAGACTTCATGACATCACATTTAGACTATTTGGTGATGGAGTGGCTGAAAATAAATGATACTGGATATAGCCTGTCTGCTTTTCCTTATGTTCTTCTGAACTATACTAGCCTTGAGGAGTTCTACAGGTGAGTTTGCTATATGATGACAGTATTATTTAGATTTTATGTACAATTATGATACAGGGTCTCAAGTTGCTGAATGTAGCAATGCATCAGGATTTTGTTGTAAGATGATGTATTGAGAACATTTGAAGTGTATTCCAAGCATCATGTGTATTATATTTATGCAGGTAAGATTTTTCTTTTTTTTGTGTGCGTTGTGTGTGTGTGTAGCAGTAGCTAAACAATGATTGGAAGTTTAGTTTAGTAGAGAAATGGTATTTACTATGTGATGCTCAAGGTTTTTTTAAAAAGTAATTTAAGGGCATTTTGGAAATGTATTTACTACATGTAGGTCTTGTTACAAAGTTTTGGTTCCACACCTGGTGATTAGAAGTCAGTTTGAAGACGTGAAATCACTTGCCAACAAGATTGAGAAGGACTGGAGAGAAGTTCTGGCAGACTGCTTTCCAAAGTTACTTGTCAATATCCTCCCATACTTTGTCTATCAAAGCCATGAAAGGAGTGAAGTAGCAGAGCAAAGAGAAATGGCTTCTAAAGTCTATGACATGCTTAAGGATGAAAACTGCTTAGGAAAACAGGTATCCATTTAAAATATGTAAGTTGAGTTTTATGGTGTTTAACAGACCAGATAGAAAAATGTATATATTATGTAAATAGTTCAAATTTATAGGTGAAAAAGTAATATTTTATTAAATACAAACTAGATGAATTTTTATCCCAAGGATTTCAAGGTGCTGTTCAATAGAAACTTTAGGCAGAAAGTTGACTAAAGCATAATTTTTTTCATAATGCAATAATTTTTTTTCCATTCATTGTACAGCCCTGAGTTTCTCTGTTGTATATCTGTCACATTTTCCTCTTAAAATATTTTGTTAATGCTTTATGATGAGTCATCTTCTCCAGAGGCAGACTGTATGTTCAGAACTAGCAGTAAAGTGAAACTTTTTTTTCTATATACTGTAGGAAAGCAGATTATTCTACTGTTGCTACCAGAGAGAAACTTAACCAGGCTTAATTTATGACTGAATTATATGTCATGGATGATGGAACAAGTAGGGAATCTATACAAGTAGGCTTTCTCAGAAGCCAAAGAAGTCATTCTGTCTGGAATACATTTTTCTAATAAAATGCTATTTTTCTTCTTGTAGCAAATGGACAATTTATCTCATAGTAACTTGCCAGAGATTGTGGTTGAACTGTTGATGACTTTACATGAACCAGCTGGTACCACGGTTGAAGAAGGGTGTCATCTAAGTAAATACATAAGGTGTGTACTTGTAGATTTTCTAAATGCTGAGTGTGTTTGTGTAACATTGTGCATTAAAATGTGCCCTTCAGGCGTAAGAAGAGGTAACCCTGCAGCTGAGAGGGTTTATTGTTACTAGTAGTGATAAATCATAGTCATACCTCCTCAGGTAGTTACTTACTCCCCAAGGTCAGGATGAGAAGCTCTGTAATGTGGAATTTTTCTTCACTCAAGGTCACCAGTTGTGGTGGTGTTCACAGGGGTCCCAGGATGAGGGAAGAGACGAGAATCTTGACTCCATGTTTCAGAAGGCTGATTTATTACTTTATTATATTAAAAGATAATGATCTACTAAAACTATGCTAAAAGAATAGAAAACAGGATTTCATCAGAAGGCTAGCAAGGAAAGAAATGGAGTGATAACAAAAGCTCATGACTCAGAGAGTCCAAGCCAGCTGACTGTGATTGGCCATTAATTAGAAACAACCAACATGGACCAATCAAAGATGCACCTGTTGCATTCCACAGCAGCAGATAATTATTGTTTTTCTTTTCCTCTGAGGCCTCTCAGCTGCTCAGGAGACAAATCCTGGCAAAGGGACTTTTCAGAAAATATCATGGCTTCACCATAATACTCCAGGCAATGGAAGGAATGAACAGTGGGCCAGGGAGTGCTGTTGTGTGGCATTGAGCTGGACTGCCACACAGTCACTGCCAATTGACATAAGTTGGCACTGCCAATTGGCATAAGTTCAAACCTAGATGGACTGCCCTCTGTAAAATTGGTCAGATTCTAGTCTATAAATTGAAGTGATTTAATGGTTTTTAGTAACTTGAAGTCACAGAGAGGGAAAGTGAGCTGTTTCTTAGTGGTTCTGGCAGTGGCAGCTCTTGTCTTTGGTAAGGAGATCAGTTAGGCAATGCCAAATAAATTCCTAATTAATAGAAATAGCCTAGTGTCAGAAATATCTTCATGTTCATTACCTTTTCTGTCTTTGTTTTTGTCCTAAAATATCCATATTTGCATAAACAGTTTTCCAGATTTTTATGTTCAGATACAAACTTTTTGGAAAAATGTTGCGATTTGTAAAGTTCTTGAAGAAGATACCTTTATTGTAAAAATAGTTAGTTGAAAGAGTCCAAAGCATTTATTGGAAAATCTGCCAAAAGTTAAATAGCTGAGAATTTAAAAACTCTTCAAAGAATTTTTCTGCAGTGAGTTTATTAACAAACTGTGGTGTCTGCTTGTAAACAAAGCTCTTTTTAAGAAGGAAAAGGTAAGAATAAGAGTGAGGAAACTTAGGTTATGTGCCTTTATTACTAACATGATGCATTTCTTTTCTTCTTGAGGTCCCAGAAAATTTCACTCCCTTGTTTTTCCTCAACCAAATTGTTCCCACAATTACATAATGCAGAAGATTTAGCCATGAATTGTAATTAGATTTTTGTGCTAAGTACCTTAGATGAGGCAAATGTGTGGGTTTTTAACAATATCATCTCTCAAAAAAAAAAAAAAAAGTAAAAGAATGTTTAGAAAGTACAGTTTTGAAAGCTACAATAGAGGAACAAGAAGCAGATACAAAATAAGATGCATGTCACTTTCCTGGATGCTTTTGATGCTTCTTATTGAAAGCCGGTATTTTCTAGGAATTAATGTGTTTATTCATCAAGACTTACTATATTAAATACAAGTGGTTTGACTTTTGAGAAGAAAAATATAAATTTATTTTTTATTCATTTAGAGAACTGGATCCTGCTCCTAATCCTCCTCATTTTCCATCTTACGTGATTAAAGCAACCTTGGACTACATTAGCAACTGCCATAAAAGCAAATTAAAAAGTATTATAGCAGTTCTTTCTAAAAGCCCTGTAAGTATGATGATGTATGATGTAAGAAAATGATAAATTTATTTCCTGTAGAATGCAAAATTTCTGTTATGGGTACCCTTTAGTTAAATTAGACATTTTCAGCATTTCTATGTGAATCAAAAAACCAGCCTTAGACCCTTTTCTATTCATTTGTTTGCCTCTTGAAGTGGAAGATGTCCTAAATTCAGGGACAGAGTTATGTGCACTATATAATTATATTACTTCATTAATTATTATATTATGTATGTAAAATGTCTTATATAACTGTGTAAATTATGTAATTGTATACATTATATAATACATATGAAGTAGAGTAGATTATTTTAAAGGTTTTTATTTTAAAATCTCTGTGTAGCAGTCACAGTTTAGAACGTGGCATATTTGTCACGTGTTTGAAGAATGTTCTAAAATCAATATACTTGGTCAATTATACTTGTAACTAAATGCAGCCTACAAATAAAATATAAAATTTACTTACTTTTACTGGCAGTGTGAAAATTTTATACTGAGGGATATTTTTTGACATTTGATTTTCATTTGTTAAAGCAAAATATGAAGACATAGGAAACCATGCAGCCTTGCAATAAATCATAAATATTTTACTGTCTTCTAAGTTTGTTCCTTAGAAATGTATCTGTTTAAAGCTATACTGTTTTATTCCATATATTGTCAACATCTTCCTTTGCCTATCTATAAATAATCTAAAAATAGGGAAAAAAAATTTCTAAACCATGTTTGATCTAAATCTTTTGAGTGTAAAAGTTAATATTGCCAGCCATTTTTAAAATGTTACACTACCTGCCTAGTGTTTTATAAGTTCACAGTTTCAACAGTTGCAGCCTGCTGTGCTGTGTCCTGTGAAATTGTGCATCTTGCACACATGAACATTATGTTTGAAAAAATACAGGTTGAATTCTTACCTGATGCTTTCATGGTTTTTAATTGATGTTTCTCTGTTGATAGACATTGCCATCATTGTTTGGCTTTCTGAAAAATGGGCATAGCATATCTCATGTGGGGGGAATAAAGAAAGTAAAATGAAGAGGTATATGGCTTATAGTCCTGTTTGGGGAATTGGTTTCTCTCTAGGTCTTTTGTTTGTTTAAAGCAATAAAAATAATGAAGCTATTTTGCCCATGTTAGGTTTTAAGTTTTTAAAGTTTTTTCTTGATATCTGTATTGACCTTATGAATAATTTTTTGTGCTCGTATTTTATTCACTTTTAGGATTCATTCCAGAAAATCCTTCTAGCTCTTTGTAAGCATGCTTCAGAAACAAAAAACATGTATAAGAAACACAGAGTTCTTATAATTTATCACCTGTTTGTTGGTCTGTTACTCAAAGAGATCAAAGACAGTTTAGGAGGAGCCTGGGCTTTTGTCCTCCGAGATGTAATTTACACCCTGATTCACCACATCAACAGCAGGTAAACAAAGTAATTATCTCTAGTTCTTCCTGTCTGTGCTCCCTTGCTCCTGTAACCTTACATTCTGATATTGCTAGCAGATGTTAATTAACCTGTAAAATTAATTATAAATTGCTAAAATTAAAAACAAAATTGCTATTCTTTTATAATTTCAGAATTTAAACATAGAACTCTTACTAAAATATAGAATGTTTTGTGCTAGCCTTGTATTTAGATGTTTGCTATATTGAAGGTTTTGTATTTGTAGTAGGTTATCAAATTGCAAAAATAAGCAGTGTTAGGAGATTTTGATGATGGGGTGTTTAGGAATTTAAATCATATGGGAGAAAAATTTAAAATGTGGGGTTAAGTGCAAAGTCAGCACATGTCAAATAAAGTGTGCTTATTGAGTTAATGAATGTTGACATTTACATTCTCATCCCTAAGTACCTATAGCAAAGTGAGAATTGTACATGTTCTCTTAGCTTGCCTTCAGACTGAGAAAACTGGTTCACCTTCACCAGGTTGAAATTTAAGTGGGATTCTTACCTTTTGCATAAGAAGATTATAGATACTTTTTGACTTGAGCTTCATCTTAGGGTTTCCCAGACAGTTATTAGCCTACATGTCTCTGAGTTTATGTATAAATTGATTCCTCGGCTGGTTTGAAGCATTTCATACCCTGAGATGTGTGGATTTTATAGTAAATGCCATTATTATGGCATTACTGTTCTTATGTTGAACACTCAGCTGAGGCAGGGGCTGCTGATGCACTGGAGAGCAACACTTCCTTTCAGAGGGACCTCAGAATTCAGCTCAATAAACCCTGAGAACCTGATCTGAATTTCAAGCTGACACTGCTTAAGGGAGGAAGCTGCACTGCATAATCTCCAGGTGTCCTTTATAACCTTTTTTTTTTTTTTAACTAATAGTAATTTTAGGTGGAGGAGGATTCAGAGAGCATGTTTTCCATTTTTTCTGCTTCTGTCAAGATTGTTCTGACAAGCAATAATCTAAAACCCTTCTAGGGATTTTTTTTTCTTTATGGTATTTATCTTTTAACAAGATTTTATTCCATTTTCTGAAGTGATCAGTCAGATTCACTGTGTTTCTTTGTGTTTCCTGAGCTAAGTCTTTAAAGCTATCATTGAGTTGATAAATTTAAAGTTTAGAATGAATTCATCCTGACTTTATTATTTTTCCCTTATTGTTCCAAGATGCATAAAATGTTGGTACTCAAGACAGTGCCAGTTTGTATTTCTTTAATTCCCTTTGTTTCCTGTGACAGACCCATGGTAATCAGGGACGTTTCCATGCGCAGCTTCTCGCTGTGCTGTGACCTGCTGCATCATGTTTGCCACACAGCAGTTACATGCTGCAGCGATGCTCTGGAGACCCACCTTCATGTTATTGTGGGAACCCTGACACCTCTTGCCATGGACCAGTCTCAGATTCAGGAACAGGTAGTTTTGTGGTGCTGCTTATGCCTTACCTGTTAGTTTTCCAGTTCATGTTCACTGTTCTTAAGGCTCTATCTGTACTTGTGTTCAGTTTTAATTTCTTTTTCCTATGCTTTGGAGATTTATATAAAAACTATATTTTGGATGTAATACTATGCCTTTAGTTTTTTTAAATGCAATTTCACTTCTGGTACTTGTGTTTTGCCAACTAGCACATCAAGCAGCTAAGCAACTCCTTAAAAAACTCTGTGGATGATTTAATGGGAAATATGATGAAAATCTTGAGTACAAGGTGTCTAAAGGACAAAAAGAAATTTGTGCAGAGAACAGATTTCAGTAGTTCAGCTATTTATTTAATAAATGATCGTTTTAAAAAAATGTAGCATGCAGGTCTTAAATGGGAAACAAAGCAGTTTCTGTTGTGTGACAAGCATTGTTTCCCCTCTAGTGTTGCTTTTTATGTGCTTTCTGCTGGGAGTGGAAATATAAGAGGATTCAGAGATTTACAATTAGTAGCTGTAGGTTAGAAGAGTGTGCCTGTTGCACTTCAGTCCTCATGTTGCCTTCTGGCTTAGCCTGATTCCACTGTACCATAGGCATCTACATGGTTGCACTGTAGCCCTGTGCTGTCCTCCTTGTACTTCCAGTTCAGCTGGAGGGCTGTGCCAGCCCAGCTGAAAATAACCTGGCAGTCTTGTTTCACAGCTTCCTGATTGTGATCAGATTTACAATATGTCTGTGTGAACAGTTGCACGTGCACATCTGCAAAGGCCACGTGTCAGGGTATCCCTGGGCAGGAGCAAAGTGGGGAGGACAGAAATTTCTCTGAATTGGAACTGATGTCAAATGTGAAACCTTCTCATATCCTACTCCTGCAGGGATGCCCACCTTCTAATGATCACTTTTCAGTTCCTTCTTTTTTATTTTTTCTTCTAGCATTGAATTGAGGCTAGTTGATAATTTTCAGGTAAATAGAAGTCTTCAAATAAAACCCCCAAAATTTAGATTTAAAACTTCTCAAAGGTGCTTGGATTTAATATCCAGTTGCATTGATTTTTAAGTAAAGCATAAAGACAATGTTTTTCCAAAGAAGGTATGGTACTCCATTGACATTTATTCAAGTTGTAGATAGGTTGTTATACAAATTCTGCCAGAGTTCAGTGATTTGGGTGGAAAGGTATGATATATAGGTGTTTGTCTAAATTCCAAATTACCAGCACTTTAGTGAGAACAGGAAAGTCCTAATAACTCCAGAAATGCTTGGGTGCAGTGTGTTGTTAAATCTTTGTGAATATCATAGAGATCATATTGGCCAGCATTTGATATCAGCTTCCTCAAAAGACAGAGCAAACTGCAGGCTGGGATAGTAAAAGCTTTGATTTCTGTTTGGAAGGAGGAACAGCAAAAATGCTCCACCATTTGAGAACGTATCTGTGATTTCCCCAAGCCTCTAATAATCTTACAACTTTTAAAAATGTAAATAAATTATCTTACTAGTTTAATGAAACTTAGAGAAATACAAACTTTATAACCTGAATAAGAAATACAGCTCAAAAATGTTCCTCTGTCTTTTTTGGTTTTCATTTACTTTTTATGTTCAGGTCCTAGGCTTGTTGAAATACCTGGTGATAGAAAATAAGGATAATGAATGTCTGTACCATGCAATCAAGTGCTTAGATCCTTTTCCTGAATACCCTGCTTTTAAAGATTTGCGGGCAACTCAACAGAAAATAAAATACAGTAAAGGACCATATTCTCTTTTGGAGGTAATTACATTTTAAAATACATCTCACATAATGTTTTCTGTAATGCAGACTTTCCCCAGAAGAAAAATTTTCTTACTATAGTTTAGGTTTAAATGAGACACATGGATTCTTTTATTGCTGGTTTCAGCCACGGAGATACTTGTAGGTCTCCATTTTTACTTTGCATCCTTGTTGTGCACTTGCTTAGAGCCACTTCTGTACCTGAAGCCTTTACTTGTATGCTGTATGTGCTTAATACAGTGTTGTTTTGCAGGAAATTAATCACTTTCTCTCAGTTGGGGTTTGTGATTCACTGCCCTTGACACGGCTTGAAGGACTGTATGATTTACGCAAAAAGTTGGAACAGTATAAAGATCAGATGAAGGATCTCCTGAAAATTTTCCAGGGTACTGATGTCTGATTATGTGTTTTATTTCTTTTCTACCTGGTTTTAGGTGTTTAGTGGTGTACCCTATTCTAATTTGACATGGAAATATTTTTGGTATAATTAACAATGTAATCATATTATAATTTGACACACAGAGTAGATTGACATTTATGATTCATGCAACATCAAAAATATCTTTAGCAAAGTGAATTGTAAATTAATAGATGAGATGTTACATGGTAGAGAGGATAAAATACCCTTCAGGCATTTGGCATGGGTCATGTATGGTTGTGAGTGACCAGGACAATGTAGAAGTATATTGATTTGTGGTTGCTTCATGCGTTTTCTGGTATATGAATCTCCCTACTCTTTTAAATGAAACAAAGCTTCAATTTATTAAAGGCATGTTAGAAAGTAAAACTCTCAGAACAAATAGTAGGATTTAGTTTAGTAGAATTTAGACACGTGCCAAGATTGTGTTTCAGCCCTCAGTCCAGACCCAGTTCCTTCCTAGTTTGGTTTTCAGATAATTGTGCCAGAACATTTCACTTTTCTCCTCTCTATCAAGTCTTCATCAGCTTGTGTGCATGACATGAAGATAAAACACATTGATGTGATTAATTGTAAACAAGTACAAAGTAAAATTTGGATAAGAATTGTAATGTTGTAAGGCTGTGGTGCCAGGTGCATTTTGGCCCCCACATCCCCAAATTTACAATTTTACAAATAACTCTCTTTGAACAGAGTGAGTGAAAGAGCAACAAGCTTGTCTTGAACAACTTCCATCAGAGGAGAGCCTTATGAGATTGGAAAAGAGATTGAGTAGGAATAGATGGAGCTGAATGAACTGGTGAATGGAATGATGAAGCATAGTAGGGAGTGCTTACCACTTTTATCACAGGACAAAAACACATTAAATAATCTGGGAGCAGTTATACAAGAGCAACCATGTAATTTCTTCAAAATACATTCACCATGGCACATACTTACTCTGAAGAGTAACTATATAACTGACCTTAAAAGGAGTTGGACATATTTTATAGAGATTATTAGGTGTCAAAATGTGCTCAGGCAAACCCTGAGAAGTATATTCTCTTGCTTTGCTGGAGATGGACTGGCAAACTTAATGGGGCTTTTGCCCTATAATAAAATTCTGTTAAGCACCTACAAGTCTATTATTCTGTGTATTCATTTTTCTAAAGATGTCAAGTAAGCCTAAAGTCTGATTCTAGGTTTGTACTCCAATCAGTACTTTTTTTAAAAGTACTCTTTCTTGGGATTTTTTTCTTCCTTACACTAACAAATCATCATATGTTTTCCTAGACCATTTTGTTTGGAATGTTTGTTTTAAAAAAAGACCTCCAGCAGGGAGCAAATATGTAAGGAAATACTCGTCTTGAGAGTTTATAATTTGGCACAGTTAGTTTGTCAACTGAAAGCTAATCAAATTCTTAAAATTTCCTGACACTAAGCCTAATTTTGAGGTATTCCTTGGGTTCAGATTTAGAACAGAATGATGACATTAACTTAAGGGCTGTCAGTGGAGTCACATAGTATGCCTTCACTATTTCAAATAACATTCTTACACCAACTTAAGCTAATACTTCATGTATTAAATTATTATTTTTGCATCAAAACACTGAAAATAATGGCATAGGTGCATTCTAGTTTTGGGATTCTTTGGCTTACTCACGTGCACACACATTTTTCCAAGCCATGATGAATAAGAAAAATCAATAATTTAGTTGATGTACTGTTTGATACCATCTTGCTTCAGCATTAATAATGCATATTGACATTTGTAGGCAAAAGACACTGAAGCAGTATTTTCTTCTAGTAACTTCACGTTACAAGTATACTGACATGCTTGGCATCTGTTTTTCTTTCTGAATGATAGAAAAGCCAGAAGATTCTGTAATAGTGAAACTGGTGGTGAGCTTACTGCAGCTGTCCAAGATGGCAGTTAACCATACAGGAGAAAAAGCAGTGCTGGGTAAGTTAATTAGACCCACCAGTAAATCATGGCTGTCATTGCAAACACCAGACTGAAACTGTGGTTGTTCTCAGTGTTACTTCCCACTGTGCTTTCCACTTCAACACACCTGCAGAGTATGAAGGAAAGAGCAGGGAAATAGATTTTGGATTTTTTCTAATGAACATTTAACATCCCTTGTTAAAAATTAGTTTCAAGGTCACTTTTTATTTTTTTCAGTTGTTGTGTGTTTTGATAAAATACTTTATCTGGAAAGCAAATGAGCAAATGAGCATTGATACACATTTTAATGTAAAATGCAGATTAATTCTTACTGAATTTGCAGTAATAAATGTTTGGGCTCACACAGGCTTCTGTTTGTATTTACCCTACCCTTTAGGCATTGAAAATGAGTAATTCTGACCTTTTCCATTTGCCAGTTTCTGGCAGAAGCAAACATAAAAGACATATCTGATATAAGCTGGAAAATCCAGAACCATAGGCACTCCTAGAAAATTCAGTTATAAAGCATAACTGTAATATTTATGAGTCTTAAGCTGCAAAATTTGTTCACATGTAATTTTAATCATAAAACTCCATAAGTGATTATTTATAAATGCTTGCTGCTTTTTACCCCATAACAGTCTCAGTTCTAAAAGTAGGGTGAGACCTTGTTTTAGTGTGCATAAGACTACAGAAAGACTGTAAAATGACATCCATTTGCAGAGGCTGTTGGAAGTTGCTTGGGAGAAATAGGTCCCATGGATTTCTCCACCACTGCTCTTCCGCGGGCTGAGAACGCACTGGATTCAAGAGCAGCAGATTTACTTGAAGATAGAAAACTTCAGTGTGTCTTCATAATGTTAATTCAAATAAACACTGCTTTAACAGATAATTGGTGAGTACTTACTTATTTAGTTAACACAAAAGCAAAATAGGAGCCATTAAGTTGTACATTGTTCAGATGACCTCAGAATAACTCCCTGAAAGTGTTCTTAATACCAGCCATGTGCTTCTCCAAGGCTCAGATTATTTACCCAGTCAATCTTAGATATTTCCTGGAAATTCTGTAGTAGGATGCAAGCCAGAGAGTCTCCTCTGTGCTGTAGAGGGTAGCAATGCTATGGAGTAAATACTCAGGCTTTGTTCTGTAAAAAAATATGCAATAGCGCCATGGATGGTGGAATTATTTATCTTGTGTACTTACAAAGGTGATTTTGAAAATCAAGTACCTGAATGAAATTAATGATAGCAATATTGTGTATGTTCTTTTTTCAGTATTGATGTTAGAGCTGCTGCTGTTTCCTGTTTGAAGAACATATTAGCCACCAAGTCTGGCAATGAATTTTGGGAGGTTTATAAAAGTAAAGCTGATCCCATGTTAATCTATCTACAGCCTTTCAGAACATCCAGGAAAAAGGTACTTGTGATACACCTTATATGCATGGCATGTGGAGTAGAGAAAAAAAAAAAATCTATCTTTTTTAAAAAGTGAATTTGAAAAGATATTTGAGGTAGGCTTTGATAAATGCTGGATTTGGCATCAATATAATTGAAAATCTGATTGCTTTTTTATGTCTTTCTCATTTCTGTTTTACCAGTTGCAGCTTTCCCTTCATGTAAGAAATTGCAATTTTGACATTAGAAAGCTGTGTGCTTTCATTTAGACAGACCATTTTTGATTACCTAATGGATAGTGTAATACTTTCTCAGGATTCCAGTATTATTTGATGCAAAAAATGGTGGAAAATAAATGAGGAAAAAAGCGCATAATTAAAAGTGCATAAATCAGACATTTCCTGATTTTCAAACTTTTTATTTGTAAATTAGATATGATGCCTAATATGACCTTGTTGATGTCACCATTAAACTTTTAATTTTAATAATTTCAGATTTCCTTGCAAAAACTTATATTTGCATGAACAAAACTGATATTGTTAATCAGCTGAAGGACCAGTAATAGTTAATATGTTTGAATGTGTGCATTGCAGTGTGGCTTTTTTAAATGCCATAGAATTTTTGTTATATTTGCAATATGTATATTTTTCTTGTAGTTTCTTGTAGTGTCTGCTAATGATACAGAGGCTCCTTTAGAAAGATTGGATGACTCAAACCTGTGGATTCCTCTGGGGGAAAGCCATGAGACCTGGATCAAGCACCTAACTAGTTCAATCCTGGACAGTGGAGGTGTGAAAAATGAAGTTCTCCAGCTGATGAAGCCACTGTGTGAGGTGAGCTAAATCATACATTTTTACATGTATGTGTGCTGTCATACACAAAAAAATGTGATTACTCATCTTGATAGCAGATAGTAATTTCTGCTATTAAATAATTCAGAGCCTTTGTGATCATATATTGTGGGTACTCATAAAATATCTCAAAAACTCTCAAAATACAGGATTTGAGAGAGAATTGCAAACATAGGAGAACTTTATATGGCTGCTTTAAGTGAATGCCAGCATAACCCTGTTGAGTGGTTTGTGTTTTTTTTCTCATGCATTACATGTTTGTTTGGGCAGTTGTGAGTTTGGTTGTAACCTGAGAAAGGAATGGTTTTTGGTTGTCTTTCTTAGCAGCTGCTGTATATTATTATTTTCTAGGTGAAAACAGACTTGTGTCAAACTTTGCTTCCATACCTGATTCATGATATCCTTCTTCATGACTCAGAAGAATCTTGGAGAAATCTTTTGTCACTTCATATCCAGAAGTTTTTTACAGCCTGTTGCAAATTTACCTCATCCTGTAGATGTACTCCAAATTCTGATTCAGGTAATGCCATAATAGTTTTGTTTCAGCTAACTGAGGAATTCTGGTTGTGAAAAAACTATCTTCTGATATCAAATGTAAGATGTGCACTTGTAGGCAGGCAGAATTTAGAAGCTTCTGCCCGACTGATCTTTTTTGATGGAGATGCCAATAATTTTGAAGTTGTTCATTGGCAGCACCCAAGAAGTATCTTCTGTCTAACTAATTTTTTTTATCCATAACTAGATAATGTTTTTGCTGAATTTAGGTGTTATCTAATGTTAAATGCTGCAAGACTGAGTCATGGACTGTCTTTTAAAATGACTGATGGGCAGGTAAATTCCTCTGTTACTCAAACAAGAGCAATAAAAAGCAGTTTTCACCTGAATTTTCCCCTTGGAGAAGACTAACCCTTGCTTTAAGTATTGCCTAATATTTTTAATGGTCTTCTTATACATTCAGAAGATCTGTTCCATTCCAGCAAAATAAAAGGAAGTTGTAACCAAAATATCTGCACCAGAGTATGAGAAAGGCAGTAAGTTATTTTTAAAGAAAAGCACCATTTAAACAAGCTGTTTATGTCCTTTCCAATTAGATTGTGGTTGAATTTAGCAGAAATCTGTGTAAAAGGAAGATCTTTGTTGTTAGACACTGGGAATTGTACATGCACTTTTTTTCAGGAGCTGAAATAAACACAGTAACTTCAGGTTAGGGTAGGTTTGTTTTTTGGTTTGATTTGGGGTATTTTGTGCAGTAGTTACTGTGCTACATCTTCTAACTCCCTTGTTCAGTGACAGATCATTGGAAAAAAGAGTCTGTACCATGTCTTGCAATGTCTCTTTACTGGCAAGTCATGCAAGCTTCAGGTTGCCAGAGAGGAAGGGGAACCCTTAGTATTGCAGTTTTTACTAAGAGTGGTATAAATAACCCTAATGATGCTAGGTGTATTTTAAAAATTTTTCTTGGATGCTCATTAGCCTGGACTGAAATTCTGGAACAGTATTCTTTCATATTTTTGAATTCAGATAACAAGCTCTTTCTACAACTCACAAATTTATGCTCAGATGTACAGGGTGACCCAAAATGTTCCAAGAAAAATATGAAGGGATTTTTCCAAGTTCTAGAAACTTGCAGTTAGTTCAACAATAGCAGTGAGCAAATGATGGAGGCACCTTCTGTTCACTTAGTTTGGAAAAGACCTCTGAGATCATTGAGTCTAACCTGTGGCTGAACACTGTCACATCAACTACACATTGCACTGAGTGCCACATCCAGTCTTTCCTTACACAGCTCCAGGGACAGGGACTTCACCAACCCCTGGGATGTCATTCCAATGTCTAATCACCCCTTCTGTGAAGAAATTTTTCCTAAAAAGAATTATTACATTTTAGGAATCTTACTGAGGCAATAAATGCAAAAAAAAAAAAAAAAAAAAAAAAAAAAAGAGAAAAAAAAATAAAGAAAGACATACAGAAGCTTTAAATGGAGTTCTCCAGATGAAAAACTGTCCTGGTAACAAAAAAATCCCCCAAAACCATGAAGTAGCGCACAGCTCATTGTATGACAAATTGTTTACAGATGAACTGGAGATGCAGTAGCCAACAGAACAAAGATATGTTAATTCCAAAATTGGAGTGCTAGAACATCAGTATTTGAAGCAAAAATTTTAGTCATCCTCAAGGAGAATCTGTTATCCTGTGAAAACAAGGAGAAAACGCTTCCTAGAAAGTCTAGATAAATTTTATTCCAATCCATCAGGATCCAAATGGGATAAAACAAGCAGTTAGATGTGGGAGAGTCAAATGCTTCTGAACACATTCATTTCTGTTTGTTGGAACACAGAAAATGCCCAGATAATTTTTAAATGTGGCTTTTTCTTTTTTAGAGGAAATTGCTACTTCTGCACCTTACTGTAATCAAACCTTTGCTTGTGTGCTCCCTATTTCTTGCTTCTTTTAATTGGTAATTCAGAAATGACCAGAGGAATGAAGAAATTATTAACCCAAATACCAGAACACAACCTGTAGCTGTCTGATTATTTTTTTTTTAATCCAGAAGCAACACATGGAAACATAGATTGTTTGAAAGTATGTGCCTGTATGTGGAAAGTAGGGGGTTTTGTGTAGCCATACACACTCTATGCAGTACAGTAATTTAATAAGAAGTATTTATCTGACTTTGGAATAACTTAGATAATGGAAGCCAAATGGCAGAAGTCTGTTACAGAGCTTTTTGCAATGACGTTAGTTTATCTCTGAATTCTGTAAGAAGAAATAGAATCCATAAACTAATAATACCAAGCTAATTTCATCAAATTGTGGTACAAATTACTATAATCTCACTAACAGTCATGTAAGGAGAAGAAATACATTTTGTGACAGCTATTAATTTAATTTTGGAAATGCAATTCAAGGACGTTTTTGGTTATTTTCTTGACTGAAAATTAATTACTTTTTATTTTGGATGTGATTACTTTTTAAATGGATGTGATATGACAAAATTCATTATATTCTTTCCTTTGAAATATACATCCCAGATCAAGAAACCCATAATTCTAGAAGTTTGGATAAAGTATCTCGACGAGCCATGCTTGCTGTTGTTGATTACTTGAGAAGACAAAAGAGGTGAATCCAAGCTTTTCAAAACGTTGCCCTAATTGAATTGTGACTGTTCAAAGATCTGTTGGTGCTCTAGATTAAAGAAAAGGAACATGGTAGAGAACATGTTGCTTAAAAGAAAAGATATAGTGGTGACCTTGCATTTGTTACAGAAGTGATATGGCTACCCTTAAAGGGTTCTAACTATGCTGAAGGAGTTTTCTAAACTCTTTTGTCTGATGTACTTCTTTTAGTGTGGGTTTTTCAGGAGCTAAGATAAAGTTAGCCTTCGGAAAGCTTTATAGTTGATACTGGATTAATTATGTTTAATGCTGCATAAAAGATCTGTTACAGCAATATTAAGGTCTTTATTTAATCAGATCTGTTTCAGGTACAGTTTTTGACGACAGCTTCTGGCTAGATCTGAATTATCTGGAGGTTGCTATAGCAGCACAGTCTTGTGCTGCTCACTTCACAGCCTTGCTCTACGCAGAAATCTACGCAGACAAGATAAATAGGGACAAGCAGCAAAAAAGGTAGAAGGAGGAGTGCTGTTTGCTGACATACCTGGTTAAATGAATCATGTTTTGTGAGTCCCAGCAATGTGTGTTTTGGTTTTAATTATATGAAAAGTCAGGGAAGCTTTAAAAATATTCCATAGGTGTGTATATGGACATGGAAAATATTTCAGTCCTTGAATGCGATCCAAGCCTCAAAAGAGTGTCATGTTGACTTGTAATCAGAAACTTTTCCTAGTGCTGTTGGTGAAATTACAGCCAAAAATTAATCAAGGGGAGAAAGTAAACTCAGAATGATGACTGGAATTCTGTGAATAGAGCTAAATGGTCCTTGTAGGCACTTGTCTTCCATAACAGACAATTATTTTTGTTTTCTGGCCTAGCAAGATCAAAGTATAGAACTAGTTTAGGTTTTGTGACAAACCACAAAGTAGGAAATATAACAAAAGTTTGGTTGTATGCACATAGATTAATTTATTGCTTTTATTGCTTTTATTCTTTCACAGAGGAAAGAACACTTCAGGCATTCACAAAAGCAATTTGATTTAATAAAAGATTAGGAATTACAATGTGTGTGTTCTCCAAAAAAACACCTTGGTGTTAAAATCCTTTGATGTTGATATTCCCAGCTCAACTGATCACTTGCTCATTCTGATGGAGAGCCATACTGAATAACCTGGGAATATCATTATCATAGTCTTGCATTTATTGTTTGTGCCCCTTATTTCTTGAGTATTGTCTCAGAATTTCTTAGTTCTCTATAAGAAATTTCATATTGAAGCATTTCTTTTAGATCTTCTTTTAAAGCAGCTAAGAGTTTGACATTTGAAGAGGAAAGTCAAAGAACACCTATTGCTACCTTGAATGAAAAAAGTAAAGAAGAAACTGGCCTAAGTTTGCAGGTACTTGTGTGTGCTTCCTAATCTGAATGCAAATGATCTCGTATAATTATAATTAACAGTAGGTTTCATCTGAGCTGAGGGTAGGTCTAGTAGAGTTCAAAAAATGTGTTTTAAAGTTCTTCTCATATTTTAATTAAAAGTGAACTCAGACAAATTAAATTGAGTATTTGTTCACCTGAAACTAACTAACTGTCAAGTCTGAAATCACAGTAAAGCAGGATTTGATTCCCAAAAGAACTGCCTTCAGGGTGGTAGCCAGCCACATATTTTTCAGTTTGTTTTGTCGCAGATATATATTCATTAAAAATCAGCAATTGATGTAGAAGTTGTAATTATCAAAACCAAAGTAGTACCATCTCCCTCAGGTTTATTTGATATATCAAATCTGATCCAGTAGCCTTATCTAAGTTACTTCTTTCCATAGGTCATTATTTCAGGACTGTGCTTGTATAACTTTTAAGATGCATTGCTTAGTTGGTGTATCTGATGCCATTTACTACTATTGCCTTTTGCTTTTCAACTAGCCCACCTAAGGCCCAGCTCTAGGTCTTTAAAAAATAAATTAGCATTGAAAGTAGGCCTGAAGAGTTTGGCTAGACTGCATAACTTTTTTTTCCCTGTCATGATAGCAGGCTCAGATACTACATAAAGGAAAATTAAGCAATGATGTTATCTGTAAAAACATTTATAAACTGATATGATTTATGTAAAGCTGGTTCTAAAAAATAGTTCTTTGTTTTGGTGCATATTCTAGGACCTTCTCATGGACATCTACAGAAGCATTGGAGAACCTGACAGTCTTTATGGCTGTGGTGGAGGAAGAATGTTGCAGCCATTGGCACGGTATAATTTATTCATGTTCTTATGGTCTTTAAAGGCATTGCTTTCATTTACTAGTAAGGAACTTAAATTGAAAACTTCTTTTTCACTTACAACAGGATAAGAACATATGAGCATGAAGCAGTATGGGAGAAAGCCCTTGTAACATATGACCTTGAGACAAGCCTCTCTCCATCTACTCGCCAGGCAGGAATAATAGAGGTAATATTATTTTGTAAGAGGAAATTATTGTAAGAAGTGATATTCATCATATTGAGTCATTTGCAGTGAGTCCAAAATGGTTTTAGGACTGAAAGTTATCTCTTTTTTCATTAAGTCTAGCCCATTATCATAGGCATCCAAACTGTGGATATAAGACAACTCAGTATTTGTTCTGAAAACATTAAGGTTCTTAGTCCTCTTGTTATTCACCCATAATCCGCATCATGGGTAATGAATTTTGTGAAATACTTAAAAATAAGTATATTCAATATTATTCCAGATTTAGGCCAGCTCCTAAAATGACAGGATACAGAAAGTAATGTAGTTGGTTATTTTTGCTATCTCATTCTTAAACCACTCCACTATGAATGACTATGTGATTTTTCTGATACAGTAGATAAAAAGAATTGATGTTGTTTTTAATCCTTAATATGCTTTGCCTTTTTAGCCTAAAAATGTTTATACCAGTTCTATAAAAAATGTAGCACAGATGTATGTGTGTTTCCCCTCATTTAATTTTCTTATGGTACTTTTAATTTCTTGCCACAAATTATTTAGTATCACTGTTAAAATTCCATTGCAGTTGTCCTTCATAGTGGCTTGACATGTAATCTGGTTAATTGGTCACAATTGTAAAGATGTTATGGCCTTCAAACAGGTAGGAGTTGTGGGAAATCTTTTCAAATCCTCATCAGGAGAAGTAGTTCATTAAGAAGTAAAATTCATTTTGACTTGCCACCCAGGAATGATGGCATGGAGAAATGTGTGCTGATAGTTAATTTGGTAGTTAATTAATTTTCACAGTGTGAAAAATTATTTCAAAAAATGCCAGCCACAATAGTAATAAAACCATTTTCCTGGAGTTGCAGATATCAGTAGTGTGCTTGGTAGTCTTATTAAAAAGTTTTCATTTTACCTGTAGAGTTTAGAAATAGTCATGGTCCTGTCTTTCCTGCAAAGGGTTCTTTGTTTCCAAAAGTAAAACAAAGCCCTTAAAAAATACCAGTTCAGTTTGATGAAGGAGGAAAATAAATTTTGAGTAATTTTCTTAATTCCAGGCTTTGCAGAATTTTGGGCTTTCCCACACTCTTTCCATGTACTTAAAAGGTCTGGAACATGAAAACACCGAGTGGTGTGCAGAACTGCAGGAAATACGGTACCAGGCAGCATGGAGGAATATGCAGTGGAGCCACATCTCTTCTGTCAAGTAAACACCTTATCTTTTTGCTAGTTCTTTAAGCAAAAGGCAATGGGGTCAGATCCAAGCAAAAAAAACCAAGATCAGAACATGGTTTCTGTAAAGCAGGTCACCTAATTCATCTTAATCATTGAACTGAAAAGCAGTGTTTTTCAGTTAGATTTGTCTTGTTTGAATGCACATAACTTTTTGTTTTCCTTGGAAACTGTACACAGGTGATTCTTCTTTTTGATTGCTCATAACGTTAAACTGAAATTTTCCATTTTTGATTCATATAGTACTTGTATCTTAAATACAAGAGAAGGATGGAGAGAGCTTTTAGTATCTCATTTATAAGAAAACGGGAAATATTACACAGTAAGCCGCAAGAGGTTATCAAGTCCTGGATATGCAAACACCAGTATTGATTAATGGCTACTGTACAACTAAAACTGTTTGTCACAAAGACAAAATTGACCTCTTCATAGAGAAATAGGTTTTCATTTTATTCTATGTTAACTTTTGTTTTATTTGTTAGAGATGAAGCAAGAAGTCCAGGGTACCATGAATCATTGTATGATGCTCTTCAGTCTTTACGAGATACGGAATTCTCTGCTTTCCATGACAGTCTTAAAGATGCCAGGTAACATTGTATGCAAATACTGTGACATTTATGTGCAAATACTGGGAGAGAGAGATGGACACAATGTGTGTGTTTGTAGTTACAGGTTATATATAAAAGACTATCAAGGGATTTTATGAGCTCAAATAAAGGCTCATGCATAGAATAAAAACTACTTCCAGACTGCAACTCTACATTTTTTAACTTCAGTATGTCATCTGCATATGTAATTTGTGTGCTAATTGAAGATACATTTCCTGTACACACCCCTTACTTTGTGGACTTCTTAAGTGGATTCCAGTGCTGAGTGCACTTCTTTAGCTGAGCTGTCACATGGATTTTGGAATTTCTGAGTCCTTACTGTGTTTTCCTTTATTGACAAACTTAATTTTTTTTAATTTGAATGGTAGTGCAAAGTAACTCTAGACTGAAGAGTTTTGCTGTTTAAATTCTCTTCACTGTATGGAAACTATGTTATGGATATTTGGAATTACTAGCTGATATGAAATAAAAAATAATCTACTGTTTTTCTGTTAAATCCACAGAGTGAATGAAGTAGAAGAGCTGTGCAAGGGCAGTCTTGAGTCTGTTTATTCACTATATCCAACCCTTTGCAGACTACAGCTAATTGGAGAGCTGGAAAATGCAGGTCTGCTGTTCTCCAGGTGATGTTTTAAGATTGTTTCACACCACTTCCTCAGTTTGCAGGAGTTTTAGTAATCAAACATAGCACAAAACTTAAAATTACCCTAACAGATTGTATTCATCAACATCTCAAACTTCATATTGAGAATGACAAGGAATTTAGCTTCACTACATGAAGACAATTTTAGATTTTCTTTATTTCCAGACTGCCTTAGTTTGCAGTCTAGTTTAAGTTATTTGAAATCATGCCAATATAGTGTTTTAATTAATTGTTTTCTTTCCTTTATATTGAGTTCCCTCATACTCCAAGGTAGCAGTCATATCTCCTAGCTTCTGGTTTACTCAAGTAACTGAGTCCTCCTCTTTTAGTTTCTTTTCTAAAAATGTTTTCCATTTCCCTAATGACATCCATAGCTTTACTGAAAGCTGTTTCAGTTTGAATCATTTTCTTAATGGACTTCTATTACCATCATTATTCTTCCTAAATTCTTAAGATTGCTTTTTAAACACAGAAAGGTATTTATATCTGTAACTCTGTGCTATTAACATTTAATTTTCTCTGCTATAGTTCTGTCAGTTTAGTAGCTAATAGTCACCCCACAGTCTTTTCAGCAGCTCTGTGTTTGAGTGCGATTCCCTTTACTGATGGACCTTTAACACAAGTTTTTAATGCCTAATCAAGAATATTTACAGAGGAATAGTTCTCCTGAGTGTTGTTGTACTTCATGTTTGTTAAAACTGGAAGGCTTCCAGTTTAGTCTGCATATGGTAACCATTGTGGGGTTTTATCACTATTTCTTGAAGTGTAGGTTTTTGAACTTTCTCAGCAGTTTACTTTTTACCCATCTTGCATTTCACTGATATTTACTGAAAATTAATAACAAGTCCTTTTTCTTTTGGGAATTATTGCAGATCTGTTACTACTCAACAACTGAATGACATTTATTTGAAATGGCAGAGACAGTCCCAGCTTCTCAAAGACAGTGACTTCCATTTCCAGGAGCCTGTCATGGCTCTGCGCACTGTAATTTTGGAAATCTTGCTTGAAAAGGAGAGTGAAAACACCAAAAGAGAATGTATTAAAGACCTCCTGACCAAACATCTGGTGGAGCTCTCTAGATTGGCAAGAACTGCTAAAAATACTCAGGTAACAAATTTCAGGAAAGACCAGGAACAGATGTTTAGTTGTTTTTAGTTTATAAAAGGACTTAATTTTTAACAGTACTAATGATTAACTGTATTCTAAGTTTATTCAATAAATCAATCTGAGACTTAGATTATGTAGAATTTATTAATGAATTGTATTTATGAGCATGTTTTTTTTAATTTTATTCATAAGTGTAAGCCACTGAATGAGGTAGATAATACAGAAATGACATTTTTAGTGAAGAATGCTCTTCTAGCTCTGTTTCTCATTTTGGTGCAGCTTTACATATCCAGCTTTCACTTGCATCATATGTTGTAGTGTTCCAGAGTAAAACTGCAGAGATAACTTCATTGCATCTCTGTATTTAGTGTTGTCTTTAAAGCTTCATACTCTCAAAACACCATTGCACTGTGGTAAATCTCTTTCTGTGAATGGCTTCCTGGGATTTGCACTATCAATGGTTTTTTCAGTTGCTCATGCATTTAAGGCCCAGAGTCAGCCTTGGCTTGTTCTAGGTGGTGCATCTGGATCAGTAACTACATGAGAATTTACAGAGCAACAGAGTATTCTCCAAGGACCTCTACAGAAAACAGTTCCAGATAAATACAGAACCTGGAAAGGTGTTTAACACTTCACATATGCAAAACTAAATTAAACTTTGATTCACTATTTGCTATTTCACACATCACTATTTATAAAACTCTTTTTATGAATAGTGATGAAATCAGTAGAACAGCTCTTTGATTTCATGAATTTGCAGAGACAGTTTGCTCAGTGCCTCTGAAGTTGTTGGGAGAATGATTTCAGATATTTTTGTCTCATGACTGCCCAGCCACCAGCACTGTGGCAGTGAGTATTCTGTAAAAGCCTCAAGTTTGTTAAAAGCACAGTTTGCTCCTTGTGCTGTCATAGTCATACTAAGTAGTGAGGATGGTACTTTACCAGTGATATGTGTGAAGATGCAGGCATGCTAAAGAATTAGTATATGCTGGTGCCATTTTTATAATTATTTTTCTGTGGTCTGTAATAATGTATGTAATGCATGTAATAATGTAATAATAATTGCTAAGCTGTAAATCCATTAATTTGGTAGGTACTGATTATAGAATTTCTTTACCTCCAATTTAAAGTGTTAAACAGAGATACTTTATTTTAGAGTTTGTGAAGTTTAATTCCATTCTATTCTTGTTGCAAATCAGGATTTTCTGCAAGTATATAGAAAAATAATTTCACATCTTTGCTGCAAATAAATTTTTTATTTGTATGGGCAGACTATGCTGCACAAATAGAGAAAATGGAGACAGTGCCTAAAAACAAAACTTGCTGTGAGTTACAGATATTTTACTTAAAGAATCGTTCATTATTATTTTTCCATTTTCAGCTTCCGGAAAGAGCTATGTTTCAAATCAAACAACACAATCCAAATGGAAATGGAGTTTCTGAATGGCAACTTGAAGAAGCTCAGGTTTTCTGGGCCAAAAAGGAAGAGAGTCTTGCACTGAATATACTTAAATCAATGATAAAAAAATTAGATGCAGATTGGTTTCAGGTATGTATTACATAATGTCTTGAACTTACAGGAATTAAATTATTTAATATTCTAATTCCACTCTCAGAAGTTTTCCCTTAGAAGAAAATTGAAAACCCCTCTGCAGTATTAAATACTAAATGTGGGTTGTACTCTCAGAATGTCTGAAAGCAAAAAAAAAACTGCGTTAGCAAATCTCATTAGAGATTTTCAAAGAGATGAACACCACATGTCCATGTCTTTCATATCCCTTTTAAACAGGGATGGTGACTCCACCACTTCCTTGGGCAGCCTGTTCCAATGCTTGACAATCCTTTTAGTGATTAATATCCAATCTAAACCTCCCCTGGTGCAATTTGAGGCCATTTCCTCTTGTCCTACTGCTTGTAGCCTCAGACAACAGACCAGCCCCCACCTGGCTGCACGCTCCTGTCAGGCAGCTGCAGAGAGTGCTGAGGGCCCCCTGAGCCTCCTTTTCTCCAGGCTGAACAGCCCCAGCTCCCTCAGCTGCCCCTCACAGCACTTGTGCTCCAGACCCTTCCCCAGCTCCGCTGCCCTTCCCTGGACACGCTCCAGCCCCTCAATGTCTCTCTGGCACTGAGGGGCCCAGAACTGAGCACAGGATTGGAGCTGTGGCCTCAGCAGTGCTGGGTACAGGGGGACGGTCCCTGCCCTGCTCCTGCTGGCCACACCTGGCTGAGCCAGGCCAGGATGCCATCGGCCCTCTGGGCCACCTGGGCACACTCTGGATCATGTTCAGCTGCTGTTTGCCAGCACCCCCAGGTCCTTTTCCACTGGGCAGCTTCACAACTGCCTGGGGTTGTTGTGACTTGGTACTTACCTTGTTGAACCTCATACGGTTGGCCTTGGCCCATCAATCCAGCCTTTACAGATTCCTCAGGATGATGTTTGTTAAAATATGGTCTACAAATACTTGACTAGAACTTAATTGTGTGTACCACTGTGGTAAAAAAGCCTTTAAGGCTATACCTTTGCATTTACCTATGATGGCATTCTTTGAGAATTTCAAAGCCATTTGCTTTTAATCCATGTATGTTCTTAAAGAATATCACTCTTCAGAAAAGCTGCATTATTTTGGGCCAAGTTTTCTGTACATACCAGGGCAAAATCAAGAGTTGTTGCTCTTTTGATTTTTGTAATCTCTCCATGAATCAGTTGATGAGGCGCTCCAAAAATGTTGTCCTTTCTTACATTTACCGTGTCCATGTAAGGAGAATTTGTGTTTTCACAGCCTGTGATGTTCACATACGTATTTCACAGTCAGTGTTGCCATCTTGGTCACATGGTCTTTCACGTGTACCCTATATTAGAAGTATTTTGCAAATTTATCCTACTCTGCAGTTAAAGCTGAACATCCAGTCTGGAGAAAAGTCCTTTGGAAGCATGCTCCATCATCTTCCCATAACACTTTATTCAAGTTTCCATCTGTCTGAAGAATCTGATGATCACACATTGTTTTTGTGGTTCCTGGCTGTTGCCTATGGAGTTGTCTATGGTACTTCAGACCAAATGGGGATATTTATACAAAACATGCTGTGAATGTTTAAAATTTTTATGACATTTTGTCATTGGTTTATTCTGCTTTTGATTGTTCAAGCTATCAGGTATTTTAAAATGTGCATTCTCCTTTTGCCTTACATAGAATGTGAATGTGATTTAAGGTTATTGACTACTGTAGATGTGGATGGAAAATGACTCTGTGGATGCATTATGTGTAATAGGCCTCAGTGATTGAATTCTGTTCAGGGTTTAAAGGCTTTAGAAATTTCCTACCTCATATGTAAAAGATGTTTTTGTTTGATGCCTCTCTCTCTTTAATTTTTTTCTTCCAAAACTTGCATTTTCAAAGGTCGAGAATGATCCTCACCTGAAATTGATGTATACAGAGTGCCTGAGGCTCTGTGGAACCTGGTTAGCTGAAACATGCTTGGAAAACCCTACAGTCATCATGCAGAAATACTTAGAAAAGGTGCATCCAGTCTTTGAAATGTGCTATCTGTGAGATTATGCTGTGTTAAAATATAGTGTTAAAATGTCAAGTAGATTTTTTTAGTGCAATCTTTTTTTTATTTATTGAAAATATGGTTTCTTATATAAATATTATGGTTTTACATTGTATTGTGTAACACTGTAATCTTATTAAAAGTTCAGAATATGGCTTTGTAGAAATCACAGTGCAATGTCTTTTATTGGCTTAGAAGTGCAGTGATTACCACTACTAGTCTAGTTTCCCTTTCCTGTTCCCTATCCCTTCCTCTTCCTTCTCAGGACAGGTTATTCACTCACCAGCTTTTTAGTACAGCATTGCATTTGCACAGAATCAGTCAGGTTGGAAAACACCTCTGGGATCATGGAGTCCAACCTGTGACCCAACATCCCCATGTCAACCAGACCATGGTACCTCCATGGGCAGCCAACTCCAGTGTCTGATCACCCCTCTTGTGAAGAAATTCTTCCTAATGCCCAACCTGAGCCTCCCCTGGTGTAGCTTAAGGTTAAGGCTATGTCCTCTTGTCCTGTTGGTTGTTACCTGGGAGAAGAGCCTGACTTCCTGCCTGGCTGCACCCTCCTTTGAAGGCAGTTGTAGATAGTGATAAGGTCACCCCTGAGATGCTGCAAAGTCTTGGTCTGTTGTTTCAAAGTGCTGTAATTTTTTTGTTTTTAACTTTTAGCCAGTAATAGAAATGTTTGTATTAATATTTGCCCGCTCTGCATTTCTTTATTTCACACTAATTTATGAAACTCAACATAGTTGCCTTTCTCTGTTGCTATCTATATGCTTTCTTCACTCTGATTTGAATCCATGACTTTCTTATATAATTTCCTTTACTTTTGGCACTTTTTGGACTGTCTTCCATTTTTTTTTCTCACCAGCTTGTGATACAAGGCTATAAGACTGTTTTAAAACGTCATGCCTTGTTACTGTAAAAGATAAAAGCATGGAAAATTCCTGTATGGCTGTTAAAGCTGTTTCATACAGGACAATATTTTTTGACTGTTTGCACTGAAACATTTATCAAAGATTAAATTCACTTAGGAGAAAAATATTCAGCCTGTTAGATTCATTTTGTATGCATATTTATTCCATCACAGGCAGTATTAAATCTATTCAAGCAGATGACCCTTTGCAGGGAGGGACTTGAACAAGATGAGCTCCAGAAGTCCCTTCCAGCCTCAACCATTCCGTTTTTCTGTGAGAACAGAGTTTCATCAAGTTTTATGCAGCACTATTTATCTGATTATTGATCTTACCTTTATTGTAACTTCTCCTTTAGGCTGTGGAAATTGCTGCAAGCCACAGTGGAGACAGCAGTGAAGAGCTGAAGAAAGGAAAAATGAAGGCTTTCCTCTCCTTGGCTCGTTTCTCTGATAATCAGTACCAGCGGATTGAGAATTACATGAAATCATCGGAGTTTGAAAATAAGCAGGCCTTGCTGAAGAAGGCCAAGGAGGAGGTTGGTCTCATCAGGGAGCGTAGAGTTCAGACCAACAGGTGAGCAATAAATGGAGACTGGATACTCTGGAGCTGTCGCAGGCTCCAGCTTACTCTCTGGGCAACAGCTGCAGTGTGGGTGACCTCTCTACAGCTGCATTTTCCCTCCTCCACAAAGCCGCGGTCAGATCCACAGTGCTGCTTGTGAATGGTTTCTGAACTGTGCCCGGACATGGTCTAGGTGTGTGCTGGATAGCGTGGGCCAAAACTAAGCCAGGGACACAGTGTGGATGGTCATGGCCTGGAATTCATGTGATTGCCTGGATCTGTTCAGTTTATTTGACAAAAATGTTACATAGTATAAATAATGAGTTGGCATTTTTCTCTCTTTCACATTTAGTGAGAGAGTAGAATGAAATTTAATACAGAATTCTTAAACACTTAGTAAGAGCACCTGCAAGTGAGCAGAAAAGGATGAACTTCAGCTGCTGGACACTGAAGTCGTTACACAAATGATCTGTACTGGATATTCACATTTGTACCAATATTGAGATTAAATCAAGAAGAGACAGAAGACAGGAAGTTTACTTACAGCAGTGAGTCTGTGTGCACATAGCAGTAAAGGAGTAGCTCCCACCATACAGTTTCTTAGTTGTTTATTTTACTGTGCTTGTACATACAGAACAACTTTAAAAATGTTAAAATAGTGAGACCTAGGGAAGGCCTTGCTGTCAGTTGATTAATAAATACTTTGTTGTTTAAACATGACATCTATTCATGTAGATACACAGTGAAGGTTCAGCGAGAACTTGAGCTGGATGAAGGGGCAATACAAGCCCTGACTGAGGACCGCAAACGCTTCTTGTGTAAAGCAGTGGAGAACTACATCAGCTGTTTACTAAGTGGAGAAGAACATGATATGTGGATATTCCGACTCTGTTCCCTCTGGCTTGAAAATTCTGGAGTTGACAGAGTCAATGAAATGATGAAGGTATATGTTTGCTCCCTTTATTTCCTAATGCTTTGGCAAATAAATAGCCATCTTCTCCTGTATTTCTAAAAGACAAATTATGTAGCCCCTTAACTTTTCCTGAAAACTTTCTTTTTTCAGTTGTCATTGCTTATCAGTTAGTTTTTCATCAGTGAGATCTGTAGTCCTCAATGCATATTAATTTAACTTTAATTAGCGTTTTAATTTGATAAGTCTGTATGATTAAACATATGTCATGATCGTTTACTGCGGTCCCCTTGTTCTTCACATACCTTGGAATCTACCCATCTCCAACATCCTTAGGTACATTATTCTTGTTCATATTATATATACTTTCAGGTGAAAAGCCATGAAAGGTAGAAGAGAAAATAGTACTCCTATGAAGGACCTGCAACATTTAGGAGACATGGGTCAGGATGATATGATACCCACTGAATTGCTGCTTGATCAGGCAGCCATAATAATTCTTAATTTAAAATTATTATTATTATTATTATTATTATTATTATTATTGCAGTTTTTGTTAGGTTTAGTACAACTAGTTTAGTTTAGTACAGCTCTCTAACTGAGTTTTCTCTCCTGCAGAAAAATGCACAGAAGATCCCTTCATACAAGTTCTTGCCTCTGATGTACCAGCTGGCTGCTCGAATGGGAACCAAGATGATGGGTGGTTTAGGATTTCATGAAGTTCTGAATAATGTAATTTTTGCTTTTCTTATCTAAAGATACCTTGACTGGCTTGGTAGTGCCTACTTCTAAACAATATCCACCTTCCTCTGAGCAGTTACAGCTAAACAAGTTACAGTGGTGATAAGAGTGTATTGAAAATGAGTGATGCCTAATCAGTATGGTGGGGGAAGAGGATTGGGGACTTCTTTCATTTCTTAACTTAAAAAATCAACTTTATTGATTTTCTTGTAATATAAGAGTAGTTTTATGGAGTTATAGAAATGTACTTTGAATGTTTTTTCAGTTGTGGAAAAGTATTACCTTTTATTTCATCTTAGGAACCTTAGAAGTTCAAAAGAAATAATAATGTTAATTAAGTATTTTTTTTTCTCTTCTGTACTGTTTTCAATAATGGGATCTTTTTCTTTTGTTGGCAGCTATTGTCTCGAATTTCACTGGATCATCCGCATCATACTTTGTTTATAATATTAGCATTGGCTAATGCTAACAAAGATGAACTTCTCACAAAACCAGATGCAATAAGAAGAAATAAGTTAATTAAAAATGCACCAAAAGAGATCTCCCAGCTTGATGTGGTGACTACAAAAACTTCTATTCTATTAATCACATTCAATCCTTTAATTTTGTTAAAAAATGAAAAAACCCAAAACATGTAGAGGGGTGTTTTAGTATAGAGCTCATTAGCAGACTTTTGTTAAGAAGCAGTAGGAGGGAAACAGTACTTTTAATAATTTAAAAACCCCTTTTGTGCATAAGTAGGTAATTATTATTGAAAGAAATCATTACAGGGTTGAGGAAAATACGGTTAACATTTTGTGCCACAAATAGCCCTGATTATTGCAGACTCTTGTGATAGATATCCCTGGTGTGTCATTCTGTAAAAAGGATTTTAGATGCAAGAAAGACTTGAGTGGCTTTATTGTTGAAAGTACATACTGAATTGGATATTTTTTCTGCTTTGAGTGGTAACATGTTCCATCTAAGCAGTTTGCCTTGTGCATCTTTTGGTCCGTGTTAAAAGCCATGCTGATAGGTAACACTGAACTGTGGTTTCATGATAATGTTGGTTTTGCTTAATTTTTGTTTAACCTGTCTTTGGAATCATCCCACATCTAAAGTGTTGCCTCTTCTTTTCCCCATCATTATAGGCCTGACATGGTTGGTTGTCATTGTCCTCTTACCCCCCACATACATTTTTTTCACCACATTTTTAGTGTGGCTTTTTTTTGGCCTTTCTCTCACATCTGTAGTTCTTTTGTGATTCCCCCCCTTAGGATTGGAATTATGCTAAAGTAAGTCTCTCAGAGCCAGGCACAAAGGAATGCATGGACAGGTTTCTGTCTTTTGCATACAAGATTTTCGTCTTCAGCTGGGAGGAAATAACAGAAGCAGGCAGAGGGTGGAAGAACATCTAAAAACCTGTTTGTCCTTTTTCTGAAGAACTTTTGCATGTCTTTTGCACTTTGCCTGGATAGGTTTGCTCCCTCTCCATTGCCAATAAAATTTTACAGTACTCATTATCTCAGATCAGACAGCACAGAATTTTTTCTTATAATTATTTCAGGTCATCTCACAAAGGGCTGTCCATTGCTGCAATTTGCTCTGTTTTCATAGGACATATCTCAATTGTACTTAATTGACTGCATGTTATGATGCATCTTTAATATTAAAAATATAGTTTACAAGATCTGATCTTTGTTTTCCTTGGGTTTTTTAGGACAGAATGGAAGCTGCCAGGGCAATAATGAATATTGTAAGGAAAAGAAGAGCTCCTATGGTTAGAGACATGGAAGCACTTTGTGATGCTTACATCACATTAGCAAATTTAGATTGTACTCAGTGGAAATCTGAAAGAAGTAAGTCTTATGAAAACTGGTTTGTGTTTTAATAATGAAGATAGGTTTTATTTTCCCAGATTAAAAAGTGTACTTTAAATACTGATGTTTAGTTAAAAGAGGCAGTAGCATTGTGTCCTGTTTTTGATAGATACATAATGTAGTCTGGATTGAAAGTCATAGTAATTACTTGCACTGTAGGGCTCAGACCCTTAGTACAAAACTCCAAAAATCACCACAGTTGTCCTATGGTCATCTTCCTCAGTAAAGGCATGCAGTGAGGTTTTGGGTCCCAAAAGCGATGTAGGCTGGGTTTTGTCAGTTCAGGTGTATTTTATAGCTCTGAATTTAAAAATGTTAATGCCTCTTAATTACAGAAGGAATAAGTATTCCAGCTGACCAGCCAATCATTAAACTGAAGAACTTGGAGGATGTTGTTGTTCCTACCATGGAAATTAAGGTGACTGAAGTTGAAAAAATACACACTAAAGTCCCATCATCATAGAACCATCTTCAGGCTTTTGTAATGGCAGTCAAGTTTTCATCCAATTCCCATGGTCTTTCCAGGTCCACCTCTGAGGATACTTCCTTGTCAGGTGGGAGGTGCAGGCTGAGATGGTTTCCTTAGAAGACCATGATCCCAGGCATTGTGTGTGCTGGATAGTGGTTTATTGTACAAAGACAGTTTGGCACTGTTACCTCTGAGTAGTCTCTCATTATCCAAAGGTGGTACCATAGTGAGCTCCCTAACTCACCTAGGGGATTTGGGAGTGGGAATCTCCTGTGTTGTAGGTGCTAGCTCAGAGTTTCAGGGAGGCAACTGAATGTCACAGAAGGTGTGAGAATTAATAGCTGTGCCTCTTCTGCTTTCCTGTGCTTTTACCATTCAGTAATGGGCAATGATCCATTCCCATTCCCTGGATGGGTGCACAGGAGCTCACCTTTTGATACCACGCACTCCACCTGGGAAACTGAACAGTTTCAGGGGCATAGAGTTGCTTTTTTGACCACCATATAAGTTGAAATGTTGCAAGGCCAGAATTCCTCCTGTTGAAATCCCTCAGGCTATGTCTATAAAGCTGAATAAGTCAAGGGACTGCTTTAAGGTATTTGACTTCAGAAACCAGAAGTTGCCACCCATCCTAAATATCATCTGTTTGTAGGGCTCCAGTTGGCCCCAGGTGTTGCTCCTTTGTGCAACTGGATCATTCTTTTCTTTGCCTTTCTTCTCCTCCAGTACAGACTGACTGAAATGGCTGCAGCTCTGTGATGTGGCCTCCTGGGGCAGTGTTCCTCTGGGGCACGAGGGTACAGGGGGTGGCTGAGGTATAGATCCTGTACCCTGCAGCAGGTTTGGGATTGTGGATTTGGTCCTTAGATTGGTCTAAGCCTAATGCTCCCCAGCTTTTATGTGAGCTGTTTCTTGGGACAGTGCTAGCTGGGACATTGTGACACAGTTTGTTTAGTGCAAGTCTGCAGTACCATGTCCCCTCTACCAATGAGGTGAACAAGGAGGAATAAAAGAAAAAAAAATCCTTTGCTCAGCATATTTTCATAGCCTTTGTGGTATTATCCTTGTAGGTGATAGAGTGCTCATGTTAATATTTAGCATATAGTCTGCTAATGAGGTTTGCAAAGAACTTATTACTGCTTTGTCTGAGTGAAATGGAGGTAATATTTACATTCATTTTAACTGTATTTTTAATTTCAGGTGGATCCCACAGGACAATATGAAAATTTGGTGACAATAAGTTCGTTCAAGCGAGAATTTCGTTTAGCAGGAGGCATAAATCTGCCTAAAATAATAGATTGTGTAGGATCAGATGGTAAAGAAAGGAGGCAGCTGGTTAAGGTGGGTTCTGTCAGAGCAGACTTTTCACACTTCACTGTCAGTTTCCTTAGTTGAGGAATGCTTTAATAAACGAAATTGTGAAGTATTACTAAGTAATATAATATAAATAACAAGTAATTATATTAAATATGTTTGTAATTCAGCAGTGCATGTAATTAATACCTAGTAGCTTACCTGACAACTACCAGACTTGCCTGGTCATGTCTCAGCTGGTGACCTGAAGTGTTCTGTAAATAAGAACCATCAACATATTGTGTTAAATACCTCCTTTCTTCTTCCACATAAAAACAGTATTTGCAATTCAGAGACAATCAAAAGCATGCACATAGAAGTAAAGATCTCTAAAAAACTTTATTTCTTCTTAGACTCAGCTGATTTCATTCTCTGAAAACAAACATTTGGCAGTTGCTGGGAGAATTCTGTTTTGCTGCTAAGTATGGGTTAGTTTTGAAAGCTTTAAAGAGTAGCATGAATCACCAGATCTGCATCCAACAATCAGAACTGCAGTGCCAACTGATGCTGCTTCACCTGTGTGCTGACTTGCTAAATAGTGGTGAATCAAATACCTGTTTTTTAAAAAGAGAACCATAAGACATTTAGGTTGATAGAATCAACTAACATCTGAATCAAATAACATCTGTCCAAAAAAAAAAAAGGTGATGATTTAAGTTAATGATGGTTCTGTTTAAGCAGCTGAGCACTAACAGAAAACAAAATACAGACAAAAAAAACAACTGTTAATTACATTTTATTGCAAGTGATTATTGTGGAAAAGTAACTTGTGTTTTGTGCAATTTTTAAAATAATTTTTTTTTACTTGCTGAGCAAAAATAGATGCTGAGAAGTGTTTTTCAACAGCTTTTTCTGTTTATGCTGAAGGGACGTGATGACCTGAGACAAGATGCTGTCATGCAACAAGTTTTCCAGATGTGCAATACATTGCTCCAGCAAAACACTGAAACAAGAAAGAGGAAATTAAATATCCGAAGATACAAGGTAACCCGAACACTAAATCTTCTCTGTGGCAGTAGAGAAATAAAGCATTTTTCCCTCTTCTCCTCTTTTTAACCCAAATGCAATATAAAAGGATTTTTAGTTATGGGCTATTAAAATAGTCACTGTGCCTTCAGGTATGGAATAGGCAATATATTTATTACAATTTAATTTTTTTCAAATCATTAAAGTGAATTTATTGATGCCTAATATATATTTAAATACTCTTCAAAGATTTCTTTATATGAACTTTTAATTGAAAAGAAATTAGGTAATACACTGTCATTAAACTGTAAGTTGCTAGTGATTAAACTTGAACACACAAGTTTGTTTATGAATTCTCATTAATTTGCCATGTGATATTCCTTAATTAGCAATTAATTCTAGTCTTGCAACATTCCTTACAAATAAATCCAGAAGTCCCATCTAGGGTCTTTCATGCAGAATTTGAACTGGTTTTTTTTTGGAATTGGGAATATGATCCAAATCGTATTGGAATCAGAATTGGGAATAGGAATTGGGAATAAGAATTGCAATAAATTCTTATTGTGAATGCAGAAAGTGTATTTAAACAGGAACTTTTGCTTCTTCCTTTTATGTACTTGGCATTATAATAATAGCTGTGAAGGTGACCTCTGAATAAGTACTCTCAAAGTATAACCTATTCTCTTTGACAAATGAGAAATGTGCACTCTGGAATCTCTAAAGGTGCTTATCTGAATTGCTAGTGTGGTTTTAAGAATTCTCAGGTATAGTTAAAGTCACTTTTGGAATAATTTTCAAGTAAGACTCAGGTTTCTATGTGTGTAAAAAATGAACAACAGCAAGGAAAAATAGAATGGGTGAGAAAAATAGAATTGTGAGATATAGAGACTTCCATAAGAAAAAAAAATTGAAGGAAACAGGCAGTAGCTAATCATTACATGTCTAGTGGAAGGTTCATGGGCTAGGGAAAAATTGCAATTATTAGGTGAAAACATTTGTGTGGATTTTTGTATATGTGGTTATTTAGAAGATATATTGAGGTGTCAGCTGCATGGTTTGGCCTTCTTTGTCTTTTTAAACAAACAGAAATGTGCACCCATGCTCTGCAGAGTGTGTACTCACAGTTGAGTGTGTATAGCCTTCCCCCATGTATAATCTCCCCTCTGTGGTTTTGCTTTTCCAGGTGGTTCCCCTTTCCCAGAGAAGTGGAGTTCTGGAGTGGTGCTCAGGAACTACTCCCATTGGAGAGTTCCTTGTGAATGCTGAAGAAGGAGCTCACAAGAGATACAGGCCAAAGGATTACTCCAGCTATCAATGTCATAAAATAATTCTGGTGAGTCCAAATAACTTGAAAAAACAAAACAAAAGCTGATTCATAATATTTACTGGGGGGAGGGGGGTGGAATTTACAGAGAACTACATACTATAGCTTTGGTATATCTAATAATGAATGTGACCAGTGGCATGGAATGGATAGATATTTAAACTTTTAGTTCAGTTCCACAGATCATAAGTTTATGATTTTAAGTTTATGATCATAAGTTTATGATAAGTTTCCTCACCATAAGTGTACAAAATTGCAGTCAAGTATAGCTGTTACTTTTATACCCATGATTGTGCAAGAATCTGTTTCCTTTCAAATTGCTATCATAGTAACAGGATAAAAGTGTATTTTTATGCTTGGTGGAGCATTTGCATGGGAATCAGTGAGGATGACTTTCTCACAGTGACATGAGGCCATCAGATAAGCAGAGGTGCCAGAACAGAGTGCAAAGAAAGGAAGTGTCTCTCAACAAGATCCATTTATCTCCACATGCCTAAAAGACATGCAGCTGCTGCATCAAAGAAATAGGAGTGGTTTTTCCCCATGTTTTTTAGCCTCTAAGTTGTGTATAAAAATAGAATTGTTTAGTAAGACAGATAGTTAGGGACATTAATAATTGCTGCAAAAAAGACAATAATTCTTAGCTCAGAAAGAGAAAGAAGTGATAACAGCATTTGATGGAGGGGAGGTGGGTAGAAAGGAAAGAAGAGTTCGTTTCCTTCTGAAGCAGTTGGTCATGGCTAAAATGTTTCTTATGTGTTTAAAGGATGCCCAAAAGAAACATTCTGAAGAGAAATACAGAATCTTCATGGAAGTCTGTGAGAATTTTCAGCCTGTGTTCCGGTATTTCTGCATGGAGAAATTCCTGGACCCAGCTGTGTGGTTTGAAAAGCGACTGGCATACACTCGCAGTGTGGCTACATCTTCTATAGGTATTGCATTAATTACAGGGCCTTTTTAGGTTACACAGCCTAAGAGTTTTTACCATTTCAGACATAGTGGCTGTCCTGCTTTTGTGGCATGTCAAAAAAGGCATAGTAGGGGGCAAAAAAGGCCAGCAAGAACATCAGCATTATTTTGTAATTAAGATTTCTGATTTGTTCCTCCACACCCCCATTTTTGCTGCAGAGGGAAGAATGAAAATCTGCTCCTCTTTGTTTATATAGTGATTTGTTTTCTTAGATTCTGGTACTTTGGGTTTTTTAACCTGATTTTATTTCTGTTGTCTTAGTTTAAAATTTATTCATTTCATGTGTAGCCTCTGATGCTTTAGGTGAATTGAAAAGCTCAATCTTTTACTGTCTTTGTACTGGCATTATTATCCATGACTGAAATGGTTATTTAAGCTTGGTTATTAAGCCTTTGTTTTCCCTGTCATAATAAAGAAAGAGAAGTACTTAAATGCAAGTACTGTGGATTCTTTTCTTGATGACTCAGTTCTGTACTGAGTCTCCTGAAGACATTTGTTAGTAGATTTCAGAAATTGCAGTAGATCCCATTTTAGATGGTAACATGTTTGTGCACGCCCTTTTTACTGAAAAAAAAGGTAAATCTGCAGTTTAATACAATTCAGAGGAAATATTTTTGTAGGAAATACTACTGCTGTCATGTCCATCAGCTAATAAAAACATTAAAGGTGTAAATTGCAGTAAGGGAAATGTAGTTTGGAGGTTTTCTACATTTAAGGATAGTAAAGCACTGAAATAGGCTTACATGAAAGGTCTTTCCTATAATTTGGATCACTGGAGATTTTTAAAACTGACTTGGACAACAGCTGTTTTGTTGGAGGGGGTTGCTAATGTTAGTAATAATACAAAAAACCTGATTTTATTGTGCACTTGCTTTTAATTTTTAAATTTGTTTTGCAAGATGCAATATTATTTGATAATTTTTGATCTACAAGTAGAAAATGGGGAAGAAATCTGTGGAGCAGATAAAACAAAGCACATCTGTATGAGAATAAACGTTTTGCAATTTCATTCAGTCAGCATTTTCTTTTTGGATTTGTGGAATGGTATTTGCTCTTTCCCTAGTCAACACTATATATGGGGGATGAAATATTCTCACAGTAATCTTTCTTAAGCTTTCTGTGGTTTTTATGACATGGTTTCAGCACTTACATTTTTGTTTCAGTTGGCTACATTCTTGGACTTGGAGACAGACACGTTCAGAATATCTTGATAGATGAACAAACTGCAGAACTGGTGCATATAGATCTGGGTAAGTAGGACAGCAAGAGAACCTTAATTTTTCTTTACTTTAACTTTTTTTAAAAAAACTTTTATATTCCTTTTATTTAGGGGTTGCTTTTGAGCAAGGCAAAATCCTTCCCACACCAGAGACTGTTCCATTTAGGCTAACCAGGGACATTGTGGATGGAATGGGCATCACCGGCGTGGAAGGGGTCTTCAGGAGGTGAGTGCTCCTGAACTGCACAGGGGTGAGGAGGCAGCAGAGTACTTCCAGCTTTTGATTGTCACATGTTAAATAATTCTGGTGCTTGAGAGGGGACTCAGATTTCTGCTGGTAACACCCAAACCTAAATCCTGACCTTTAACTCCTGTGTTTGTATTTATATAACCAGCTGCAAGCTCATTTTTGTTGCTCAGTGTTTCATACTGTTCACTTGCCAATGGGTTAATGTCACTCTCTTGTGGAATTCAGGGAGGGCTCAGTTTCCAGAGGCTCCACAGCTAAATGTTGATTCAGAATGATTTTTTTTCCTTCAGAACTGTGTATTTCTTTCACAGCTATACTATATATTTGGAGCTGTTAAATGTCTTTGAACCAAAAACATTTGTTTTGACTCTAATTTCTGTTTAGTTTTATGAATTTAATTTGGAGTATTTTATTCCCTTTTGGATCATATATTTTATATTACTTTGTAAGTGCAAAATCTAAATCCCATAATAGATCTGGACTGCAAAACAGAAGAATCCTAAATTAGCTGAGTTTCAGTAAACCTCCATCCTACCTGCTGTGAATGACCCAAGGGATTCCTAAATAGCAGGACATTTCTCATTCCAGACTTGGATGATGTTTGTGAAGTAATGCTTGCAATCCCCAAATTTCATGTCTTTAAAAAAATCACATGGTGTAGGTGTCGTCTTTCTAAGGCAGCAATTAAGGCTAATAAGTAGTTCCTAGTACACCTTTGTCCCATGAAGGAGCAGTCACTGCCAGTTCTAGTCTAAAGATGACTCTGTCAAACTCACAGTTTGCTATTACTTCTGAAACTATGATACAGAAAAACTTGACTTGTTGGGCTCCAGCTGAAGTAAATGAGTATCAAAGGCACTGGTGCAGCTGCTGTTTCTGCCTCAGCCAGCCTGATTTGTACTTAACAGTTCAGGTGTCAGTGGTAATCAGGCCCTTGGCTGTGAATGTGTTCAGTGAACTTTGGTGTGTGTGTTCTCATCCTGAGGTAGACAGATCCCAAACCCTCTTTCACAGGAGTCCCTGTCCCATAGGATAGTTTGGCATTCCTTCCAGGAGCTTAGTTTGCTTGGGAGTGAATGCAGGTAACCACTTCTGTACCAAAACTCATTGGGAAGATTTCAGAAATTGCTTACAGTGTGGCTACTGGATCTGCTCATTTCATGGGAAACAGCCCTACCAAGATTCTCCAATCCCAGAGCAGCCCAGCACGTGTTTTCATCCAGCCAAGCACTGCTGCCACTGTGGCACACCCTAATAGGCAGTGTTAACTCAGTGGTTAATCCTGCATATCAAAATATTCCAGACAGTGAAACAGGTCATCCCTTTCCACAGAGAAATAACAATCAGTGAACTACACAGTCTTCTCTTGGTTTTACATGTCTAAATTTCTCTTCTTTTTTTCCCCAGGTGAAAATATCAGAGAGGTTAACGCCTATGTTAGAAAGCACACTTTAAGTAGAGCACAAATATCCATTATTTAAACTACAAAAATACCATTTCATCTTACCAAAATAGCCTAAAATACTGTAAAATATTTTCTAGATGCTGTGAGAAAACAATGGCTGTTATGAGAAATTCTCAAGAAGCCTTGTTGACTATTGTAGAGGTAAGTATTTTTTCTTGCCTTTGGATAGTAACCTGCCAGAATGTCTTCAGTTTCTTGTCTTTGTATGCATCACTGCACCAGATACTCATTTAGAGTGTTTTGTACTGAATTAGAACATAGTGGTGTTGGTCAGATTTGTTAATTCATGTAATTTTTGATAAAGCTGTAACCAGTTTGCATTTTCTATGGAAACTGTTTCCTTCAGGCAGTTCTCTCTCTTGAACACCTACATGCTTCTAGCCATAGTGCAACATTCCCAACAGGAGTAATAGTGATTCAATTAAATCCTCTTTGCATAAGTCACAAAGAAGAGAATTAAACTGATTTTTGAAAGCAGGGTATACTGTGCATTAAAAGCTAATGATTCTCTTTAGTGCCTAGCAGTGTATTAAAAAATTCACTGCTGAGGTGGGACTGATGGCAAAACTTTATGAAGCATGAACCACACAAAAACCTGCAAGTGCCCAGAGGCAATGTTGTTGGATAATTTATTGACCAATTTAGCCCAATTCGACTGATTAAAAAAAAAAAAAACCAAACCAAAACACTCACCCTCCCAATATTGTGGTTAGTGTGTGTTTCCAATAGTGCTAGGGCACTGAAATAGCTGTAATTAACAGCTGAAATTAAAAAGAGGTTTATTTCCTCTGTAGGTGCTGCTCTATGATCCTCTTTTCGACTGGACCATGAACCCCTTGAAAGCTTTGTATTTGCAGCAGAGGCCGGAGGATGAGGCTGACATGAGCTCTACACTTGGTACTGATCCACAAGAACCTAAAAGAAAAGCCAGGTGCAAGATTTTTTCTTAGCCTCCTCTTGCTGCACTGTTGCCTTGCTTTATGGTTTTCTCACTGGATGTTGTTCATGTTGTTCAGGATCCATACCTAGAGCATCTCTTTTTTTTTTTTTTATTCTGCCAGCAGTGATGACCAGAGTTTTAACAAGGTGGCTGAGCGCGTTCTGATGAGACTCCAGGAGAAGCTGAAAGGTGTTGAGGAGGGAACAGTGCTCAGTGTGGGAGGGCAGGTGAACCTCCTCATCCAACAGGCCATGGACCCTAAAAATCTGAGCCGTCTCTTTCCCGGATGGAAACCCTGGGTGTGACTTGGAAGGATCCAGCACGCTTTTAGAAGAAACCTATTTTTCTTTGCACTAAGTTTTCTAACATTTCAAACTGGTATTTCACAAAATTTATATCAAGAGTAACCACGATGCCTTATCCATATTAGCATTTGGTGGATGGCTTGGGGTTTTTTTTTCAATAAGCTGTAACTGTGAAACATTTTTTATTCTGCTTAGCTTCATCCTACAGTCTAAACCACCAAGCACTGCTTTGATGTTCCTTGTGACCCACGAGGACTTTGCTTGGGCAGACTGGATGTGTTGTGTTCTTAAAACATGAGATTCATCACTGCTGTGTATCTGCTAAAATGCAGGACTCGTCTATCTGGTAATGGTGACATGACTGTGTAAAATGGATGATCCAAAAACCAGGATTCATGATATAACCACCCAAACTACATTTCTAAAAGGGGGTTATACTTTAATTTCACAGTGAAAGAAAAGAAAACCAGAGAACCTCATGTGTAATGAATCAAGGGGTTTTGGGGTTGGAGTTTTTTAAGCTAAAGCTTGTGTATATAAATGACAACTTTAGGTCAAATAAAATATGCTGCTTTTTTTCTGTTGTAAATTAAATTTATGCTGGTACAATAAAAAATATTTAGCTTTTGTTGCTCTGATTTCCTTGACATATTGACCATACAATGAAACTTAGTGTATTGGAAATGCCTGTAAAAAAACCAGTCACTGTATTTGCAGTAAACACCTCTCAGAAACACTGAAGTTGTATTCTGAGCACAAAAATCTCATTCTGAGTGCATGTGGTTTTACAGAAGACATTGCTCCTTCTTAAAAGTAAAAAATCAGGTAGTCAGTGAATACGGATAATTAGAGAATCCATTCAAATAATGGTCTAACTTGCATAGTTAATAAATCTTCCCAAAGCATCTTTATGTTTCAAAATAGGAATAAAGGTTGGTGTACCCTTACATTATCTTAGTTTACATTTCATACAGTATTGTTTTTACAGCAGTATAAATGAAGAACTCCTGTTCCAATCAGCATTTAATGTGGTTTTATTTGTATAGTGTTCCCACAACTTTTATGCTATAAGATATTGTCTATATAGCAAAATGAGTCTTTTGTAGTGTGTTTTCATGCAACTGACATAAATTTCTGTTGATCCTTGTAACCAAAAGTGCATCCTGGCTTTTTTTTGTGGGGAGGAAATACTGTCCAATGATCTGTTTGTTCTCTGAAAATTAAAGTAACTGACAGAGCCCATGCTCTTTGTGTGAAATTTAAAGGACACTTAGGAAAGGGAGAAATGTCTTATCGAGCAATGGCAGGTAGGAAAGGACTGAACAAAAAGTCCTTTAAGTATTTTTCTTCACCAGAGACTGTCGTGAGGTGATCTATAATGTTAGTGTATTCCATATCAATCTGCACCCAAAAATTGTTACTGTCTCTTATAATCAATGTAGTATTTTTGTACATTATATCCTCAGTAAAGGGAGAGCAGATCCTGCTTTTATGTGATTTTTTTTTTCCATCTTGATACAGATCTTTTAGATTCTCATCAGTTGTTAACTCTTCCATACAAACCCAGCTTTGCCTCCACATACACATTCCCCAAACTACCTCTGTCTGTGGTAGGGAGTCTTGAGATTTCCCATAGAGATAGATTCTGATTTCTAGAAGACCAAATGCTTAGTGGTAGGTGTTTCTCAAGCCACTGCAGAGAAAATAGTGGCTTTGGAAATTCTGTCCAAGAAGTGCTCCATACAGAGTTGAGGCTGTATAAAATAAACAACTAGTAAGGCAGTTGTACTTTTCATGACTCACCTGGAATGTCCAGACACCTTCCAGTCATTGTACCCCTGAGGTCACCTTTGCCTGGACACTACTGTTAGATTTGGGCCCATCAAGCCAAAGGAAAACCTGAAATTACATTGTGCACACCACAAGCTTCAGCTATTGTGTAACTTTCTTCAGCATGCCTTCCCAACCCACTGTCCTTTTAAGGGAATTTAACTTCATAAATTTTATCAACACAATCAGTCATTGTTAGACAGGGACTTGCACTTTTTCTTCAAGTCTCCGGCCCTGCTTCCACGCCCTTAAGCATGGCATGGACGTTCTGGATATCACTTATCAACAATCAAGATGTTTTGCCTAAATGAGTACCTCTCATGGGCAGCTCCCGAAACAAATGTTTTCATGGAGGAGAGACTCTTGGAGTGCCCTGACCTGTGTTCAGACAGCTGGCACGTCAGGACTAGACCAGTACTCCTTGGTTAAGATTTTCATTCCACAAAGTTTGCCAAGATACCTAAAATAGCTCACACATTATATAAGCCTTTAATTGGAAAGTAACATCAACTTGCTCAAAAACCAAAAGTTAAGTCAGTTACTCTAATCAGACATAAAAAAGGAAGCAATGTCTAACCAAGCTTGCTTAGTATCTCTGTCTTCACATTGGTTTGCATTTCCTTTTCCTACCAGACTCTTCACCCACAGCCCAGTGTATACAAACACTGTTGAGCCAAACCCCAGGCACTGCTGTTCCCTTTTGCACCACTTCTGAAATGAACTCTCTGACAAACCAAAGCTGAGAAAAAGCCAAGTGGTGCTGCCTGAAGCTGAGCCATAAAGTGGGTGATGACTGAGCAGTGTGGGATATTGGGGGTCCAGCTTGCTTGAGCCATGGCCCTCGTGCTCCCTCACCCTTTGGTATTTAGCAATAAAGGCAAAGACTTCAGTTAAGCAAAATCCGAGGTGAATTCCAGAGCTCTTTAGGGCTTAGGGCTGATGCTGCAGACAAGCCCAGTGGTTTGGCTTCATCTTCCCTAAAAGCAATACTGACTGTGACATCCCCTCACAGCATCCTGTCCTGAGGAACTTCTGTGTTGTGAACTGCCAGAAGTAAAGCAAACAGCCTGGGACAGAGAAAGAGACCAATCACAGTCCAGAGGGGATTATTTTACAGACAAAATGTATTTAAGTAAATGTTACTGAAACAGGCTAAAGATTAAAAAATCCTGGTAATAAAAGCTAAAAATAAAGGATCAGTTTGTAACAACTTTTTCAGCTTTTAGTATAAAGTATGAGCATTAATTCAGCATCTACTGTGCAGAAGCCTTGAGCTGTGCTGTGAAGTAATGCATTCTGAAAAACTAAATTATTGCAAATGCATTTTGAGCAGGATATTGACATTGGTGTTTATAAACAGCAGAGTCCACTATAAAAGCAGCTGACAAACTGACATTTGGGTTTTCAGTCAGGCAGTGCTTGTTTAGTCAGCTTTTCTGCTGAAATTAGAACTCCACATCACAATGGAGTAGAGAAGATATAAACAAATACTATAAAAAAATAAACACTTAATATTTGTATCCATTGGAAAAAGGTCTTTCTCAGAGAAAAAGTGAACTTACTGGTGTTATATCTGGTCCTGATATGAATTCTTTTTTTTTCTTGAAAGGGAGTCAAAGCCTCTGTTCCACTAAAGTTACACTGTAGATATGGATCATATTGTGACTCAATAAACTGGAAGTCTAAACAAGAGTGGAAATGCTAGTAAATATATAATTTACATCTTTAAAATTCCTCTATATGCATATCTGCTACAAATCCTTATAAAACTAACTGAAAACAACAACAAAAAAATCAAAGCTAGAGACAGTTCTATTGTGCTGCAGAAATGGAGATATAATGAAATTAAATTTCCTTAAGATGGTACATCTAACAAAGTAGTTTCTGTAATTATCTGATATCAGTGCTCTGAGGTTTGAGTCTTTTTTTTTTTGACTTAATAATTTCCAGTTCATAATTTTCCATAGTTTAAAATAAAAAAATATTCCTCACAAAATAAGTTTGTTGGCAGTTTTTTTTTTTTCTAGACAACAGCAAGCCCTAAATTACATCAAACCATTTCAGTCATCTCAGTGGAAAGGAAAGGAGAATCTGGGTCTTTATATGATTTTGTTTTGGTTTTTAGACTTGCCTCACTACCTTAATCGGTTTATTCTGTTAACACACCTATGCATTGCATAATGCATAAGTAGATCATACACACTAAGAGCCCCTTGGCTATGTCAAAACACAGAAACTGATGCCCTATCAGCACACAGCTGTCCTACCAGTGTAATTAAAACCGGTGTTAAATCAATTTATTTAGGTCTGTGAAAAGCACCGTGGGTGCAAACCTCCATGTGACACACATCTCATTGTAATTATCTCTTATCTGTTCACCTTAATTCTGCCATTTACACACAAGGTCTCGTAAAGCACTGACAACACACGAGGGATTGTGTTAAGGCAGACATTATGTACAGAAAGATAAACACAAACCTTTGAGCCTCTGCTTCTCCTCAGGATATGCAACAATTACTTCAAGCAAAAGTGTCCTGTCATCATTCAGCTCCAAATTACCAGCTTTACTTTATGTAAGACATGCAAGTCAGCCTGTGGGCTCCCTGTTTCTCACTGTTCTTCTCAAACCACTTTCCTTCTCACTCCTACACAATTTTCTGAGTCTTTGTTCTAATGGTTATAAAGTACAATTTTTTTTTTTTTAATTTCAAAAGCCCTTACTGAATGTGGCTCTCAGGCTGTCCCTCCCCTGCTTCACTCATTGCTCTCTGGTTTCATTACAGCATCTGCACTACAGCTGTAGCTGAGGGGTCTTTTTATACTTTCTTGCTATGAAAGAACTACTCATCTCTTAATTATAGGCATGCTTGAAGCTTTTAAAGTTCAATAATGCTTTAAGAATTTGCACATCTACAAAAGAATTTCAAGGAACTAATATGATTGTATTAAAAATATTTTTTCATTTCTGTTGCATTTTCCAGTTACTCTTTATTAGAAATATGAGTATCTCAGTACAGGAGTGATCCAATTGACTACACACCAAGGAGTTAAATGGATTTCTTAACTGGAGGAGGAGGCTGTTACAACATGTTCTCTATATAAAATAAGTAATTTACTTTTATTGCTGGCTGTCACAATGCATTTAACATATCCAATTTATGAATAACTCATTATTTTGATATTGGTCTTCCAAGTCTCTCTATGAGGTAACTAGAATTTACTGAAAATGCATTCTCATCCATTTAGAAACTGCTTCCTTGCTGTAGAGTTGCTCAATTTTTTATGATTTATCCTTGCAGATTCAAGAAAAACAGCTGGTTTGGATTAAAGATTCACGATACCACTCCCATGTATTGATGTATGGCCTTTGTCAGTATTTTTGGGTTTTTTAACAAGAAGACATTATTTCCTAATATTGGAAGTGTTAAATAGAAAGAAAGTGCTGCATTGATTGCAGTCATTGATTAATTGCTTCTCTCCAAAAAGTACAGTCAGAACCAAAATAAACTTAATTCTAAAATAATTAAGTGCACAGGCAGTGGTGTTACAATCTTGCTTAACAAATCCCTATGCCAACAATAAAACACAATAAAACCAGTTAAATCCTTAGAGTAATTCAAAAGTATAGATGTGCCTAATGCTTCATTTTCCTTGTGTATAATTGAATTGAGGTATACTAATGATATTCTGTGCATAACCCAAAGTTAAATAAGGAGGGAGAGGTTTGAGACAGAAATCAAATCATTATAGAAGACAAGCAGAAATTTGGTAAAAATGCCAGACATCTGGGCAATAACCTAGCTTCCTTTCAGCAATTTCAGGTGAGGCAGCCATAATACTTGGTTAAATAGCCCAAAAGCATTAGATATTTACATAGGACTATGACTTTTCATGTTATTTAGAGACCAAAAATCAAGAGACCAGCATTTTATGCCTAAATCAAAGCAGATAGTCAGATATTTCAAGTAACAGAACATTTAAGCACCTCATACCATTTTTCAAGTCTCCCTGCAGCACCCAAGTCAGAAGCCTACACTCCACATGCTCCCTCTGTGGCTGCCAGAGCAATTTTGCAAGAGCCAAGACATTAATTGCCCTGCAGAGATCCCAGGTTCTTCCTGCTGACTACAGAAGAACTTTGAACAACTCTTCCTGATGTATCTCTGCCAGGGGACCAAAGACAGGTGGAATAAATCTGGCCATTAAGAGTCTGCCATAAGAATCAGGTGTGGCTGAAATCAACAGAGAAACTAAGATTGAGCTGGGGAAAAAAAAAAAAAAAAAAAAGCAAAAAAAAAAGCTGTGGTTTAGTAAAAGCAGAACCCCCACAAATCTGTAAGTCAATAACAATGACTTAGAGTGGTTAGCACTGCAGAGTTTGAGGATTTAGGAATCTAGTTTTAGCCACTTTGACTTGCTTTGCTGAACACGTTTGGTGAATGCAAATGTTCTTAATGCTTTCATGCAGTGGCAACTTTGTGCATCCAGAATGAATACCACAGAGAATTCCCCATATGGTAAAGTGATGCTCACAGTACCTCAGTACCTAGCCTGATTTTGATGACAGTGTCTGATGCAACACCAAGCAACTCTGTCTGCAAGGAAAGATAATGATCTGTAATGCTTGCATCCTACAGAGAAATTAGGTCAGAAAGTATTTTACTGTGAATATTCTGCTTCAATTACTTGGCAGTACTTGCAGAAACAGGCTCTTGATCAGGTTTAGGCCCTTTAGAAGAGAAACTAGAAAACGTGCAAAGCATAGTGAGGTTTCTAGCAGGCAGACAAAGCTGCCTAAAGAATACAGCATCTTCAGTCTCCCAAGAGTTAGCAAAGGAAGTCAAGTTGGCCTATAAATATTTTCATAATTATCAAGCAGCTTTCAAGTGGCTTGTAAGAGATGAATTCAAGTCCATCATAATTAACTCTAAAAGACAGCTGCCTTCTGTGTGCTTAGTTTCTTCTGTTCTTCCTTCCCTTTGATTTTGTCTTTACTTTGATGTTCAGCTTTGTTTTCCCTTGGATCACAGTTTCAGTTTTCAGCCTCACAGTGCATCCGTAACTGTGGGACCCAGAAAAGACTGGGGGCAATCAAAAATAACTGTCTGGTTTCAATTACTGTAATGAGCCTGATTTTACAACCCTATGCCACAACTACAAAGCAGTGGGACAGCCAGTAGTGGAACCCAACAGGCCACTCACCAGCAGAATGTACCTTACTTTGCATTGCATTCCCTAACCTGTACAGCCCTCATCTCCTGAGGGTAAAGGCTCCTCACCAGAAGAGGAAGATCTGCTCCTCTAACACCTGCAGCTTCTTTGCTGTAAAGGAATAATGGGCACCCTGCAGAGAAGTGCAAATATAGAAAATAAAAAGGTCTTTCTAACTTACCGCTGTGGAAAAAAGCTGTGAACAGATTTTCCCGCTCCAAACTTAGAAAATTTTAGAACTTGAAATGGTCTAATAAATCCTATTCATGTAAGAGAAACGGAACACATTTTTAGAAGAAATAGTTTCTTTTTATGTTAGAATAAGCTAATAGTGAAAAAGCTCTTACAGAGAAGTATGTATTGGTATAAAGTACAGTCCCACATTCACTACATAGAAAGCAGATTGAAATAGAGCATCAAGATTCCTGAATTTATTTTTCCTGAAAAAACCACTGGGTGAAAATCAGCTCTTTTCCTCCAGCTTAGAATTTACAGAGATACTCTGAAAAATAATGTTTTAGTCCTACACAACTTAAAATTAGCTCATCATATCCACATCCTTTTCTAAGCTAATTCTTTTCTAGCTATAAGTAACAACTTGTGACCCTTGAAGAATTATTTTCCTCCTCCTTTTTGAGTAATAAGAGAGGATATGTGTATAATTGATGAATTAGAGTCATCTGATGGACAAGCAAGCATGGTCCTCACTTCTGGAAGAGTGGCATCTGTAAGTCACTCTGAATTAAAAACAAAAGACATGCACAGAAGGAAAAAAGCAGGAATAACAAAAGGCAAACCAGGAATAACGAAAGGCAAAGCAGGCAGGAGCAGGTTTGTGAATGGCCTTTCACAGGAGCTGGTCCAGAAAACAGACTGGGGTACCATGAGAAAGCAGAAAGGAGATGAGAGGTGAACAGGATACCAGTGAAAGTTTGAGCAGTTCTGTGATGATCCTTGAGGCTGGGATACACAGGATTTCGGGCTCTCAGGCACATGGTGTGACTCGTGGCGTGTCCTGTGCAGGGCCAGGAGCTGGACTCAATGATCCTTGTGGGTCCCTTCCAACTGGCAGCTTTCAAGGAGATCACAGAAAGCCATCCCTGAACAATGAAACTACCCCCATTTTAGTTTTCTGAGTCCAGGTATCTTTCCACAGTGCTTTTTTTCCCCTCAGCCTGACACTTAGATGTAAGCTGCAACATAAGCTGAAACTCATGTCATGGCTTGACAAATGTGCTTCCCACCAGCTGGGAATGAGCAGAGAAATCCACCTTTTTCTTTGAGGATCAAGCCAGGAGGAGGGGGTGACTCACAGGGAGCTGGCACTCCCACAGCCAGCCCTGTCTGCTCCAGGCCCAGGGTGCCTGGTGGCTGCCAGGGAGTGACTCTCGGTCATTTTCTCAAAAATTTTATATTTGTTTACTGTGATACTTCTCTTACTGAATAGTTCTAGATTTTAATTTAAAGTTGTATCAAGAACATTCAGGAAGGAGAGCATTGGTGAGTATCTTCCCTGTCAGAACATCCAATTACTTCAAGAATAATAGAAGAAAACAATACCTACTGCCAACAAAGTAGATTTTGTTACTGAGTTCAATGACAGTTGTAGACATGCAATTGAATCTCCCAATAGATCCATTTTTAAATGGATGTGTACATCCATTTGTATTTTTATATAATGTCCATCAGTTTGGTAAGTAAGCAGAATCTCTGTTTCTGAAATCAGAGATTACCAGATAAGCAAATAAATACATTGGATAGCCTGTGACCAGTTACATATGGTAGCAGCATGTGTACTACTTTGACTTCCTTTGTCAGTAATGTGAAGACCTGAGAGATAACTATCATATTCACACTGCTGATCCAGCCTCAGGTAACGGGAAATTTTAAATGTATCAGAGATAGAAGAAACTTTATTTCATTTTAATTTATTAATCCTTCTTATCATGTAGCATATTATCCTGTATTGTTTAACTTATCACAGGCAAAAAAACCTCGAACAAACCAAACCCTAAAGTTTTTTTTTATTTTGAAATAAAAAAGTTATATATGGTTAATGCTGTTAGATCAGCTAGATGGATAAAACCAGGTAAATAAAAGAGGAGAATGCCTGTACTGATTAAGCCAGGAGATACTGTTCCACAAAACCTGTTGCCTTTTATATAACAAAGAGTTTCAAAATCCTTGATTGAAGAAGAGGACATAAAGCACAGGAAAAAACACACCCTAGATTTGCTGATGATATTGCAACTTCTTTTCAAAGACAAAGACTTTGAAACAGCGATCAAAAAGCTGCGAAAGTAATAGAAAGTCTGTTTGAAAGCAGGCCCAACGACACTCACAAGATAGCTTTTGAAACCACTCAGGCCAGTTGTAAGGGACAGCTCTTGCCAGAGGCCCTCATCCCCATCAGTACTCCAAATGAAAATTTATTACAGAAAGCAATTACACGTAATTTAACATAAATTAAAATGCAAAGCTAAATCCAGACAAGTATTAGTCTGACAATACAGGGAAAACACAAATGTAGGTGCAATATTATACAAATAAGGCAGCTGTAACTATAAATATATGGCATTGTTCCATGGAAAAACAGAGAGGACCCTGTAATAAGCATTGATTTAACTGAAAATACAGGGGCTGATTTCCCTGCTGTGAGTGAATGCTTGATCCTGGGGAAGTGCCAGGAAAGCTGTCACAGCTCTCAGATCTTGAGATACCAGCCAAGGGAATAGCTGCTGGCTCCATGACGGGAGCAAGTGTTCCTGGGAAGGGAAACACTTGTTTTGTAACTCATGATTTGTTTGCTTTGCTTGCTTTCTTTCCCAAAGGAAAATCTGCCTCAGCAATTAGTGAACAACTGATCCTTCATGAATCAATGATTTTTTTCAAGAAGGGCAAGAGGAGAAACTTTATAGGTTTAGATTCAACTCAATATACAATATTTTGTGTGAAAGGGAGCCTTAGTTTGTTTTCATTCTGTCTTCTTTTCAGGCAACCTCTTTTAAGTCTTTGAGCACTATCAGAATATATCCATTTAATCAGAAAATGCTGCTTTCCCACGCAATTGGTGAGTATGGAAAATTTTAACCATTTATTAACTTGGGATAATGTAATATAGTGATCCACTTCAAGAAGTCTAAAATCAATAATATGGTTAATTAACACAGTTTTGCAGTAAAAGCCAGACCATTTTAAGTGAGAAGCCGCAAAAAAAGTCTGAATTTTTTCTTATTAAATTGGATTACTTAAGTGACAAATATCATATTTTCTCTTTTTCTATAGAATTAAGAATTTTTCAGGAACAGTCCATTTAGTTCTCAGAAACAAGTAGGAGACTACAATCTGATAGGATGCAATTTTCAAGGGCCGATTTGAGTTCAGTGGGTGTTGATGTTGCCTCTGTTGCCCTGAAAATGACAGTTCATCATCCACATTCATTGGGCTCTTCATATCTGGGCAGAGGTTGTTAAAATTTTACTTGATGGTGTAACCATGAGAAATAAATCTAACTGACAAGCAACTGAATTTCATCTCCATAGCTTTGCCAGTTACACATATAATTTCTTATTTGCTTTAGGATTTGAGCTGCTCTTGACTAATGATGGAGTGGTTCAAGGGAATTGATTGAGGGGACAAATTGTTAAGTTATCAAGTTCTTAGAAACAGGAAACTGGTTAGCTGGATTTAGATGTCCTGTGTCTTAATCCTAAAGATAAGCAAGTTAATTTTTCATTTGTCTATGAATAGTAGGCGCTTTTTTCTCAATTTTTCCATTGGTTCAGGTAACCTTCAAGACCTTATCTATTTTTGCAAATCTGAATGCACTCAGCAAAAACCCAGTGCTGTTTACTCTAATGGGACCAGAGTCTGGCGTTTCTATGGGAACATAATTTGTATTCCCCATCAAAAGTGATTTTTTTTAATGGCCTCCTTAACAAGATAATCCATCAAGGAACTGGTGACAACTGCACCCAGTAACCTACTTAACAGATCCAGTTTGACAACAATTACACATTACTGCATGTCATCAAGGCAGGGTGTAACTTGATATTAAATATAGCAAACACATTTGACAGTGGACCACAGCTGCTTGAGAAGGTTGAAGGTGGTGACTTCTGAGCAGAAGAATTGTTTGGCTTTGGGGTAATACTGTTGGGACTGGAATGGAGAAAACATCTACTGCATATGAGGGTAGCTCAGTCATCACCAGATTAAAGGCTTGAGTTTGTGGATGGTACTCAGAGCGCTGTGCTCATGCAGGACTTCCTGAAGATTTTATTTCATTAGATTCATAGGATAGGTACATGATGGTAGAGGAGACCTCATTCAAACTGGAATTGGCATCTTAAGTGAACATGCTGTCTGCTCTGAATTGATCCGTTCAAGTTTAACAGGGAAAAGCCAATTTTCCCATGTCTCTCTCCATTTTGAAATAAAAGATCCAATTGATAGTGTGTGTTTCTGTGACAGGAATGGAAGTGCAATGAGAGAAATATATTATATATATCTATATATCTATATATCTATATATCTATATATCTATATATCTATATATAATGCATGTATCTTGCAAGAATAAAGCAATACCTATTAATGGTTCCAGTGAACAATTCACTATATATATAGTATTATTAATGTTTGAGAATATTTTGATTTGAGACAACATTTTTTCCCAGGGAAGTTTACCATCCCACAGGTAATCAGAATTTGGAAACTATTTCACAAGAAATACTGAGAATCATTCTGCAACTTATCTACATACTACCTGTATTTAAGTATTGCCAAATATTTACAACTGTTAGAAAGTCATAATCTTAGTGATCTCTACCAGAGAGTCATAATCTAAGTGATCTTTAAATGCTTGGTGTTTTTAAAGAGTCAAAAGTTAATTTAGTACCAATCAGGTATTTAAAATTCACACCTACATTTCAGCTTCAGTTACAGGAAGTTTAGGATCAGTCTGAGTGTTGGTTATCTTACAAACACAAATAAATCTTTCAGGGAATAGAGGAAATACCAAGGTTGAAATAATATGGAATGGTTGTAGTGTGAAAAGGCATGCTGGAGTTTGTCAGTGAGGGTTAGTCCATATTTAAAGTCCCTTTGTTCCTAAGGCAGAAGAAAGCAGAATTCATTGGCAGAGATGCAGCTTCTATCAGTAACACACATTCCTGACATTTTCTAAATAACCCACCTTGCCAAAAAGCCTAAATAAACTTCAGGACATTTGGCAGATGAGCTGAATCTCTTCACTATAGGATTTTGCTTGAGTGCTTATGTCAGAGGTATGTCTTCTTGATTCTTCTGTTTCTTACATTTTAGCAAATAAAACCTTATATAATCCAGGCTCTAAATTTCACTGTTTTGAATTATCTAATCTTGGCTATCACTATCAGCGTACAATTACATAGAATAGTTTGTTCCTGAAATATCCCTTCAAATTAATTTTGTTTATAAAGTGCTTTGCCTTCACTACAAAGAACATACCAATGTATCTGTAACAGGCATCTTTTTTAAAAGAGTAACAACTTCTACCTGCAGAGTGGTTTTTGTTTGGTTTGGGATAAAAATGTTTCTTTTTTTCATTCATCAAATGAAATGAACTGTGCTGACAAAACTACCTTCTTCCTGAGGTAAAAGCTGATAGCCTGAGCAAAAAAAAATTATTATTTGGAAGAAAACCCAATTTTCATTCTAATCTTTTTTCACTCTGAGAGCAGATTTCCATGTAAAAATTATTAAGATACTCAAATACCTTTCTATTGCAACAGTGAAAAATTTGGTGAGAGTAACACACAAGATGAAATCAGGTGTTGAACGTGCAGGATATTAATGTGGTAGCAACCATTTTAGTTTATCGTGGGTATCAGCCATGAGATGGCAGATCTCTGCAGTTGGAGTGATGAAAATGCTTGTCTGGGCATTTTGGGAGACAAAGAATAACTGAAAGTGTGGCTACTGTTGACCCAAAGATAGGCAAAATCATCTGCTAATGGTAAAAGACCTCTTTGAGTCACATAAGCTACAGGGGAAGCTGAGTCTGACAAGTACAACTTGAACTGATCTTCTTTCACACAGGCTCCATCCAGGGTAACATATTTTGTGGGTTTTCAGCAGGCAGGTTATCATGTCTCACCTGTCCTGAATGGGTAGGCCCTTCTGGCATTCTGCTGAGCTGCCTTGAGTCTCTCCACACTATATTGCAAACCTGTGGTACAGATGGATCCTGACTGATTTTTTAGTGTTGGGAGTTGAGAGGGGAACATGCCATGCTCATTCACCAGTGGCCTACAGAGTATGCTGGCATTTAAATATATGTATAGCTTAAAAATACATTAATATTCTCATTGGCTGCTTAGAATCAATTACTTAGATGGTTCATAACTGTATTCACAATATTTTGCAATTGTCTTATACCTGTAAGGTATATATGCAGCTTGTTGAAAGAGGTCTTGCACTTTCAGTCCAGGCCTGTATTGCCAAATCAACGTATCTCACTTCTGTAAAATCTTCTGTGTACTGCATGACTAGGATATATTGTGATAATGTATATTAGTAAGGTAAATTATTATATTATATATATTAATAGTATAAAATTATAATTAATATTAATATATAACTTCATAGTCTTACAAGCCAACACAAAAATACGTGCAAAACTTTGTATAAGCAAGTGAGACATAACCACAAATGGTGTCAAAAGTGTCAGCACAGAAAAGCCACGTCACCACTTGGAGACACTCGAGAGCTGGGTTCATCCTCCTGCTATGTGACTAGATAAATGCTTGTTGTGTGACTGAAAAGCAGTTCATAGAATAATGAACATCTGGAGGTCACACAGACCAAGCTTCATCTCCTTGGGGACAGCAGTTTAGGATTCTTTTTCCTTTATCTAACTGGAATTTCCCATGATGCAGCTAGTGTCTGTTGTTAGGATTTCTGCTGTGTCTCGCTGAGAAGTGTTCTCTCCCTAAGGCTGACCTAACTCTGCTCACTCAGCTTGTCCTCATACCCATGCACCCCACTGCCTTTATCACCCTGGTGGTCCATGCTGGGTGTCCATGTATTTCTTGTACAGGGGAGTCCAAAACTCAATACAGGACTCCAGCTGCTGTCTCACAACTGCCAAGCACACCTGCCTTGACCTGCTGGCCCCCCTCCTGCTAGGACACCTCCTGCTTATCACTGCGCACATGATGGACTCAAGGGATGTGCTACGGATGTTTATTAAAACTACTTCAAACAAACATGCAAATCATCCTTTTCCCCGTATTCTCACAGCAAAACCCAAAATTAGTGTCATAACTGTCTGCAGTACAGATTTTCCTATTAACAACTTAAACAGAAGCATTGTACTCAAAACTCAAGCATTAGTACTCATATAACTCATTAAAATCCTCTAAAACTTCTCAGACAAGAAGATTCTCATCATTAAATCCTGTGAACTTAAACAATATCAATATAAAATCTTGCACTTCATCACCACCCTCACAGAAAAAATTTTTGCAAAACTACAGTGCTAAAGGAGCTGATAATATCATAGGTTTATATAATGCTTCTTTTCCTTATTATAGTTTCTTTGCAAGCTTCTCAGACGTGCTCCAACAGGTGATGTATGTTTTCCCTGTCAGCTCTCCTCCCTAACTAAATAATTTACTTTGTAATGTAATAAATGTTGGGTGTATGCTTCCCAGCATGGATGTTTGAATCTAACATTCCATCAGACAAGCTTTGATTATAGGGTTTTTAAAATTATGAATCTACAAGGCAGGCCTGGCACAATTCTGTCACAAAACCAGCACATTAGTGATCTTGAGGTAAATATAAAAAAATACAGTCTAAAGTATACATGAAACTGTATCTCCTTTATGTATAACAGATCAGGATTTACTAGCTCTCATTTCAAGACAAAATTGAGGTTGGGTATTTCCCAATGGGGGTGCCTAAATATATTAGGACATACATACAACATAAAACCAGTGTTCATTATATGAAGGTTCACTGTTAAGGTTGAAGAAATCTGAAAAGAAAGAATCTTAGGTAAAGATTCTGCCTTCCCAACATTACTGGATGTTAAACCCCTCCTCTGCAGATGCCTGTGCTTGAAAACATTGGCCCTGGGACTATACATTGTTATAAACTATGTACTATTTCAAACAAACCAACCTGCCTCTGTTATCACTGGTAAATCCCTGACAAAAACAGGACAGGTTTTATTCTCTATTTAAAAACTGAAATTACTAGAGCAAAATTTAGTACTGTGGTATGGTAGCAATTTTCCAAAATTACCAGCAACGAGAGATTTCTACACCTTTGAACAGTCACTGTTCAAGAACTACCACAGAATAATACAAAGTCCAGTCTATGTATGCCACTTAAAAATTCTATTTAATGTATGTATTACACTTCACATGCAAAACCAGGTTTTACTCAGTATTTATCATTTCCTGTAACACACCAGGCTGATGAGTATCATCCTCTCAGCAAACTCACATAGATCTGACATCTTTTCTGGCCTGGTGGGGCACTTGTTACGACTGTTCTTCATTACAATTTAAATTGCATACAGCAGCACCAATGGAAAGAAGAGAGACCTTGGCTTACCTTCTTTTACCTTTGGAAGAGCTATAGCTGTAAAGTGAACAAGATTCTCTCAAATTAATATGGACTTGTAGTAAAAGTTCCACCATCTCTCTACTATTTTTTAACTACAGCAAGAAGATTAGTACAATCATATTTTGAAGATATTTCTTGCTGTGAGCTATAAAAGCAACTGTAAGGGACTCTGTTGACAAACTAGTCTTTGAAGTGATACTTGTTACAAAAGAAAGGACTTTTTTTGGCAGAGAAGAATTAAGAACAGTTTCTTCCCCTTTTTATGAGGGAAGGAAGGAAGGATAAAATATTCACATTTATTTATAATTTAAATTTTATCTGATTCTTCTTTCAGTTTGAAAGACTTCTGTTTCAAGCTAGGCAAGTTTTCCTACATAGGTATTTCCAAAGAACCATGAAGTATGTGTCATGACTCCCCCTATTCACTCTCATTTTAAAAAATACAAATTAATCACTTTTGGACTTTTGATTTGAAATATGTGGAACACTTTGTTTTTCAACCAACTTTTATGCTCACTTGCCTTTGCTGAGTGCACCAAAATAAGATCATGTAATACAGTAAAAATGACTGTGCACATGGAACAAAAGGAGAGCACAGACTCAGTCCTGAGTGTCAGCTTCAGCAATGGAACCCTGTTGCTGAACTTCGATGTAGAAAACTTTATGTCAGATGAGTTGAACACATATTTATAGACTGAAGTTCTAGGACTGGTTTTCATGCTAAATAAAAACACAACCACTATAAATATGAGTGTTAGAACCAGAACAAAGAGGATTATGGGTAGAACAACATGATACAGGTTTATTTCTTAACTGGCATAATATAATAAATGACTGATGGACAGTTGCACTGACCTCTTTAGAAAGACAAAGCTCTTTCCATATTTAGCATACTGCCGTTCTTCCTGCTCTAATGCAGAAATTTTATGCAATTTGCAGTGTAGAACCAAGAATGAAGCCTGCATGGTGTGTAGTGCACCAAATCAATCAGACAAGTCTACTGTCTTGCAGACATCTCCATTTTTTTTAGTGTAGGGAGAATTCAGTATCCATGAAAGCTTTTATTTGCCTGTAGTGAGTCAGGAGCTGCTCAGGCAGGCTGCATTAGCCAAGATGGAAACACAGAAATAGGTGCTTGTGGGCACTGGTCTCAGTATTGGTGTCTCCTTCCAGAACTATTTATGCATTTTGAAGTAGACAAACTTGGACAAAAATCAACAGAGGTATTTGGAGTTGTACCCAGCACTAGGATTCCTCTTCTGCCCCATCCAAAGGCAGACTTTATCACAAAGGTATGACCAGATCCTTCTGCCCTTGTGAATTTTGCATTGCTAGCTGCAATGTTCATGGCTGCACAGGAACTTTGGCAGAAGACCTGAAAACCTCTTGCCCAGTTTGGAGCTAAGGCATGCTCTGGAAAAAATGGCCTTGAATTAAACCAAGGAGGACAACCAGCTTCCCAGTTGCTTTACATGGACTCTAACTCCTAGACTATTACAAAAGAATTAAACCAAGCTGATCTAAAACTCTGCTAAATATAAAACAAATTTCAGATTTCACGTAGTCCAGAATACTGTGGATGGTATTGCTGAACTAAGATACCAGTGTTTCCCATGGCATGAAATTCCCCAGTCCTTTTGTGGAACTGTGACTACATGTACAGACAGTCACAGGAAGGGAACATGTTTTCAGAGTGGTGACTTGGCACCCAAGGCACTGTGACAGCTAGAGAGTCTGTTTTAAAGCAATATTTAATTCTGGTGATTCACAGACACGATGCTTATAAACACATTTTTCTAATCTCTCCCCCTGCTCTCCATTTTCCTCTAAAATTGATGAGCGTTATATCATGTTGTCTGTTACCTGTCATAAACCACAAAATAATCTGAAAGCATGACCAGATCTGCTATCTGTAAATCTCAAATATTCATTTTCTTTGTCTAGTTTGAAAATTGTTTTGCATATAAGAAACAATCTAACACTGAGGTAAACTTTATGAAGAAATCATAACACTGTTTCAATATATCACAAATGCTCCTTTAGAATAACTTGCACTGACTCATGGCAAGATCTTTTGCAGCGACTAGTTCCTCACAAAACTTTGGTAAACAGGTCCCATCTGGAACATGAGCAGCTCTGTGCTCTGCTTCCTGATGATGCAGTACATCAAACAAATCCCCCAGACACTCCCCACTGCAGGCTCACTGTCTGTCTGGTGGTGGTCATGGAGCCAAAACTGTGAGAACCAACACTGTAGATCAGAATGAGCAGGAAAACTGGTATGAAAATACAAGAATACATAACTAAGAATGCCTGGTACTGCATAAGAGTCTTAGATTTCACAGCTTAATTCCTATTCCTGCATTTTACGTGGGTAATTTTCTCCATCCAGTACAGTTATAGATCTTCCCTTAAAGGCTTTTTCCTGTGGCAAGTGCACACTGAGTCCCTGTCATCAGGCTGAGGTACAAGTTCCATTCCATCCCGTATTTCAGGTTTGCTGGCTTGGCGTTCGGCATATTTCTGAAATATGTAAACAACATTTAAGAATGCTGTAAGCACCAACATATAATTCAAGAAGCAGAATTTTCCTCCTCCCTTCCACTCAGAAGCCTACCTTTATCCAGGCTCCTTATGCCATTGTTCACAGCCTCTGCACAAGGTGTCTTTGCAACACACCTACTAATGGGCTACACTGCCTCTGAAAACCTCCTGTCATGTTTCTGCCTATTATTATGGTAACTTTGATATTGTCATCATCTGTGCCTAACCACTTTACACAGATAATGCATAAAAATGTCATTTTTGTACACTGAACAGTTCCATCTTTCATGTTAACCTGTGGCTGGTGAAGGTGACATCTAAGTGCACAGCAGTATAGGAAAAAGATACTTTCAGAGAGGAGAAACTTTGTTCACTAGAGATTTGCATTTTCTAAGGAAGAAATGACTACTGGGCCTGCTTCATCCCCTACACTCTACTAGTCACACTTCTGGAACTTCTTTTCCATTTATTCATTATTTTGTAGTAGAGTAGCTCAGAAGTATGAAGGGAAAAAGGAAGAAAAGTGGATATACAGATTTTCTCCTACAGAGACCTACTGGAAACCAAATACCAAGTGACAATGAAAACAGGGCTGACTGGGGATGGGGGCAAAAAAAATTCCTGATTCTGTAGAATAACCATTATGTCAGGTAGATTCTTTAATTAAGAAGAAGGGTTTAGCAAAGCTCTTCACATTGATCTATGAATAATATGTCTGCTAGTGATTTAAGTAAGGACTGAATATGAAATTTGTAGCATTAGTAGCAGCTGGGGGGAGAGTAATAAAGTGATCTATTGTACTCACCTGGAGCACTTTATAATAATAGCAGTAAAACCTGTGAGGCTGAAGTAATTCTCTTGCTGTTAGTTGTCCTTGTTTAGCAATTTTTCTTGCTTCCTCATCATTCTCCTTGAAAATTCAGATGAAACAAATGAATAACAGAGCAACTCAAAGCCTGACTAGCATTAGAAGTTTTATTAAATGGGTTATTCAAATCTGCAAAATTAACTACAATTACTGGTAGATTGCAAAGGCATTATTAAAATTGCAGATTTGTTTAAAAATACTGGATTGCTTTTATTGTCACTACTGCTACCTTAGGGCTATCAATAACAACTTTCATGACTAACTTTACAATTTTGAAAACTCAATTGATTACTGCTCCACCATTTTGTCCAAGCCTCAAGCTTCTTCAAAATCAGTTCTGATACCTCCCAGATCTACTTAGTTTTACAGAGGTCAAAACCACATCTCTTGTCCTCTCCAATGCAATGGAATTCAATGTCTTCTTTTTTAAAAAAAGTGCATGAATTCATGTATTTATTCTCAAGCTTTTTAGGTCTATGTTGCAAAGCTTTTAGCAGTCTCCTCTGATTCCTGAGGTAGAATTACAGTACTCTCAGAAAAGAAACTCTTCATGTGTTTTTTTAACCTTAACAGCACTTTGACTTAAAGCACAAATGGTGTTTTCAATCACAGAATTTATCTGTTTGCTTACAGGATCCCAGCCTCCCACTCTGAGCACGTTACAGAGAGCAGCAATTTTTTGTACATTCAAACAGAACATGCAGTAACTTCTGCTCTAGTCAGGGCCTAAAAAAGCTATAGCATTAATTAAGTAGTATCTAGGAATCTGGTTGTTTCTTTCACAATTACCTTAGTCAGTATGCTAAGGCTCTGACTCATGAACTCTTCTGCCCATACTTAAAATGAACACTTAAGTATTGCCCTAAATAGAGATGGTTATTTCAAATAAGGCCTTCCCATTTTATACTAACAACAAAATGTACTTCCTTTATACCAGGATCTCAACAGCATTCATGCAATATATATATATATATATATGTGTGTGTGTGTAAATACAAAAGAAGAGACTATTAAGATAAATTGTTTACATGTTTGTTTATCACTTTGAACTTGAATCAATAATGGAACTTACCTTAGCCCATTTTATTTTCTCTAGCAAGTCCTGTAAGTTTCTCTTAACTGGAATATAATGTTTCCAAGGTTTTAATCCAATATAAAAGTGTTCATAGTACTGGGAGTCTTGCTTCAATACCAGGCTGTCACCCAGCAAGAGGTATGGAAACCTGTAAGCTGCTACGGTGCCATCTACATTCACTTGGTATTTGTACTACAGTATGAAGAGAGAGGAAAAAAGGTGAAATGTTTTGTATCAGAATGGGAACAATGACTGCATAAATTATTATTTTAACAGGCAAGAAGTAATCATGTTTATTCATTTTCATCTTCAAACAAACACATTTCAGTGTTAAGCACGTGTAGTTTCATGGTCTTCTGGATAATATAATGGAAAAAGGATTTGTTTTCAACAGGAGGCTGACAGACAAGAACCTTTGTGTCACATGAGCTGCCTGATGGGTGTCCTATTGAAGTGTCCTGGGATAGAGCAAGGGCTACAGCAGGGAAGGAAATAAAACTAATCTATACTTCAATTCAAACAGTAAATTTATTCTGACAACATTATTATACAGAATAACCTGAAACATATTATTATATAAAATAAGCTGAAACATAATACTAGAAATAACCATTAATGTCATGCTTTGGCAGATGTTCTTGGCTGTAACAGCATTTCTGAAATACTGAACTTCAGAACAGAATTTCAATTGCTATATATTGTAATGACTTTACACAGGATTCTGTTCCCTTTATTTTTTTTATTTCTCTTGCAGTAGAATTTGTATGTTGAAGTACAACAAAAATACTCTCTATTTTTCTAATTTGTTACTATAAAGACTCTTTCAGATATCCATAGTGTACTTGAAATGGCTGTAAATTGTGTCCATTGTTTTCATATTTACCCCAAATCAAAGAAACCCTGATGGTGACAAATCCAATTTCTCAGTCTATTAAAACATAAACATAAGCCAAGATGCCTCACTGAGGTCTTTCTTGGCTTCCTCTACAAGTGTGTCATACTAGGACATGGATTACAGGTGGTTTATCTACTCTGCATGGACCTGTGCTACTATAGCAGCATAATTGTTTTGTTTACTGAAAAGAATTAACAAATTTCTTTTCAGCTGAAATTAATTATATGAAATAATAAATTTCAAAATTAATCAGAAACTATAATTTTAGTACTACCTTAAAGAAGTCAAAAAAGCCCATCAGCTGAGCCTTCCCCAGCTCTTTTTCTTTTTCTCTGAAGAAGAAATATCCAGTTATTCCAGCATCTAGTAGCTCTGGATTTTCCTTGGATAACTTGACAAGATGGAGACGTTCTTCTCGGCTGTCTCGACCTCTGAATAAAGCCCTCTCAGTTTTGTTGTCCCAGAAGGGGCCTATGAGCAGTGAGTGACAAGACAAAAGCAAACAGCAGTGAAATGTTCAGGATCTGTTCAAGGCAAATAAAGAACTTGGTTTGACAGTGGTATTACATTTGGAGACATGGTAGGACAGGCATGGTTTCCCATAACCACTTATTAATCACAGGATTAAACTCACAATTCTGGTTTGAATTTTGGGATGGGAAACTCATACAAGGAAAATTGGAGAATTGCTTTTCCACTCAACAATTTTGTATTTCAATAACTTCAACTATCTTGAAAGCTACCTAAGGGATTATAATAAAATACGTAAGGAAAATGCTAATAATTAAAGCAATTCTCCAGCCAAAAAGCCTGCCACAAAAACCTAATTTCTTTAGTAAAATCCACCTCTGTTACCCAGTAATTTAGTTAGGTCCTTGAAGAACCATTAAATGATGCCTTAAAAAAGAAAAGAAATGGCTATGTTGTGTCTTCTCAACACGTAGCAAGAGTCTGAAAGACTTAATCTCTGCTTACTGCATTAACTATGCCCTTCCTCACCTTTCTTCTGAAAATTTCCCTAGAGCACCTACTATATGGAGTAGTCTCTTACTGTCTCCTAATTGGAAAAGCAGCTGTACTAAATCAGTAAACACAGAATGCCTCTAACTGATCATTTAATTGAAATATTTAATTTTAAAACTAATAAAGAAAAGAGGAACTGAGAACTAATTAAATAAAAAGAAGTAACTTTCCACTCCAGTTTTACTCCTTAGGTATTGCTTATGCCATTTGTTTGATCCCTAAATATTCGTTAATTTCCTGAGGGGGAGGAAGACAACTGTCAGTAAAGCTGACTCCTTTTTCAAAGCCAGAAAAGCAATTCAAGAGATCTTACTCTGAGGTATTTCTTCATATAGACAATGTTTTCTAATTTGAAAGAGGCTGCAGCATAGTATCAGCTTACTTCTTTCAGTATTCAAATTTTTTGTAAACAGAACACTGGGCCACAACAGTCAGGAAAAGGGTTACTGTTTGATTAGAAGAAACATATTTGAGCCCTTGACTGAGGAGAAAGGCCTTTTAATTACATTTAGTTTTCCTTTGCCAGGTCACAGTAGGCATCTTCTGGATACCTTTAATGTCAAATTCACATTTATTGTGATCTGGACTTCTTAAATTTTGGTTCTGAATGATACACCAGCTTAGTGGCAGTGTTGAGAAGTGTCTGCAATCTGTAAAGCCTAAGCTGCTTGTATTTAGAGATTTCCCAGGGCACTTTGAACTGAAGACTTCAAAACATTTGAATGCAACTAGCTTTTTTGATGGAAATCACAAATTCTTTTTAAACCCCCAGTGTAACTCACCTGTATTCCCTTGAATGGAAAGGAGATCATTGGTGACTCCACGCAGAGTTTCCAGAGTCGAGTGGGTTACATCATATGTTGGCAGGATGATATCTCTGGAATCCACAGAGCCACACCAGGAGATGACAGGTACAGGCCCAGGTGTATCATTAACCTTCCTGTGCTCAACTGGCCAGTCTCCAACATTGAGATAAAACTCCACGTCAGGAAGACGAACCTAGATGTGCACCCAAGAAAGGATAATAACACAGAGAAGCTGTCTGTCACTCTTACATCTATGCATCAGTTCTCTCTTGTCATGCACTCAGTGCACCTACTGGATAGTTCATAGATTTAGCTGTGCTTAATGCATGAATTCCAAGCTTTTTCCCTGCAAGCAAGTTTGAAAGGAACACCCAGAGGCCAGGAAACAGCTCCCAGTTGGGCTTTAGCCCTTGGAGCTTTCCAAACATTTCCATTACTGCCAGGAGAAGCCCTCACACATTACTCCTAACACCCAGTGTTGTCTTGATGGAATGTCAAATCTTGCTTCAGGAATTATACATGTGAAGATACAACAACAATTGCAGTACTGCCATATTTAAATATATTTAGCCTGGATAAGAGATGACCGAGAGGGGATCTTGTCAATGCTCACAAATGTCTTAAGGGCAGCTGTCAAGAGGATGGGGCCAGACTCTTTCCAATGGTGCTCAGCAACAGGACAAGGGGAGACAAGCACATACTTAAACACAGGAAGTGCCATTTGAATATGAGGGAAAACTTCCTTGTTGTGAGGAAGATGGGGCCATGAAACGGACTGCTCAAACAGGCTGTGGATAGTCAAAACCCACCCTGGAGATGATCCTGTGCAACCAGTTCTGGGTGAACCTGCTTCGGCAGGGAAGTTGGACTAGATGTGCTCCAGAGGTCCCTTCCCACCCCAAGCACTCTGTGGTTCTGTGATATTGCCTTAATATGTGACATGATCCAAAGCAGTACCTTCCTGGCCAGTGACAGGAACATTTCATCGGAGAACATCTTGAAGTCTGTGTACTTCCCTAGGGAGCGCCGGTAGATGTGATTATCCAGGATAGTGTAATGGACAATAGCACCTCCTGTTTGGCTGAACCTGGCTGGGATTTCCTTGAGCATTCGCTGCAGGTCAATGGTGGGAAATGAAATGAAGTCTTTTGTAATCTGAGGCTCTTGGGATGGACAGGACATCATGTCCTGCCAGACCTCAGGGTCTTCCACAGGACAGTCACAGTATTCATGATAAACTGGTTCTGTGGAAAACAAAGCACCCAGAGTCTGTATTCGTGATTCTACAGCACGCATAATTTATATATTAGAGTGGCTTGGCATTTTTATACCACACTTTCTACAGTTTTCCTAGGAAATCATCCTTCCTATAATTTCTGGAATTTTGCAGTGTAACTGAAAAAACAGCAACATTCTTCTCTTTTCAGAAATATAAGACTCTGTGTTATCAGGGTGAAATTATTTTGCTAAATAAAGGTCCATTTCTGTGAACCTGCCAAGCACACGGGGCACTCAGAACTGTTTGAGCTGTCCACAGCTACCACAGCCCACGTACTGCAGTTTGAAATATACCCTAATTCAGAACTTTGACATATTACATTATAACAAAAAATACCCTTACCTTTCAAAATATAAGGTGATTGAGCCACATGCTGATCACCATAAAGTATCTCAATTTTCAGGCCTTTTGTGACACTTCCATACATCCGATAACGCATAAGGAATGTACCATCATTTCTATCCAAAGGCCGAGGCGTGTAAATTCTGGTGACTTCTTTTGGAGAAAGTGCTTTAATTACCACTTTAAACTGTGTTCTTCCTGGCAAGAGGAAAATAAAACCAGACAAAATCACTTTAAGCTATTAGAATTACATCTAGTAAATAAAGGTAAAGAGCAAACTCCACTGAATTAAGACCACGGAATTTAATTTATTTTTCAGTACAATTTTTTAATTATACCAAGTTGGTAAAACTAGTTTCCAGTGATGAAATATCACCCTACCAAATATTCTTAGTCATTGCACACCGCTAAATGGAAAACCTGCAGGTGTAGATAGAAAGTTAAATATTTGATTATAAGACAGAAGGAAAAGCTAACAGTATTTTGAAGCTAAGATCAGGTTTTATTCTAAGTTTTCAAGTTAGTGCTCTGAGGAACAATAATTTCCTCTAGAGTAAGAAAGGCAGGAAACCAAGTGAAAGTAACAGGAGAAAAGAATACTTGCCAGCTTGTGGAAAGGCAGTTGCAGCATGCAGGAGTCACATACAAATTGTTCAGCTTTGGGCTGCTGCTGACTGTCTTGAACATTTAAAGATCCAGCTACTGAAAAGCAGTGATAAGAGAATGATAATAGAGATGTTCCCTGGACATCTGTCTGACCTGTGCTTAAAGATCACCAGCATTTCATCATTAATGCACTAAGATATGGAATAATTTATGAACAATATGAGTATGCATAAAAATAAATCTGTTATAGTCTTTAGTTCTATCACAAGTGGTCATTGCCAACTTTATTAATTAAAAAAAAGGAGGGGGACAAATTATTCACTAAGTGTGACAGTCTAAGCATTATGAACCAAACAAATACAATGCTACCACCAAGTAATATACAGAAATAAATGAAACTGAAAAAATCCAGAAAAAATCAAGATGTAATTAAAATCTGAATATGTCCCAACAGCACTAAATGGTTGAGATGTCAAAGTTATATTTTGCATCCACAGATAAATACACTGATGTGGTAAGTACCAGTCTTTTAATGATTAATCATGTCTTCCTTAGATCACTGGGTCTTAAAACTGGATTCAAGTCAAGTACTGTGCAAGAATATTCAGATTAAATTACTCTCCCAAAGAAATGAACATCTCTGCCTCTAAAGGTCACTGCAAGTCACAAACTTGCTTGAAAGTAGCTGAGTACTTCAACCAAGTACCCTCTCCCTAGGTGACTATCACCTAGTATTATTTGGATGAAGAAGCATTGAAATCCAGAGTATGTCATGAGGTTCACAGACAACTGTTTCTTGTTGGTATCACATCTTTGTCTCCTTGTACCCCTTTTATTAAACAGCATTTTTACTGAGTATAGTGATTTCCCACTGAAGAAAATTACGTTTTCAACCATCATAAAAATTAGTGAATATTGTGAAATCAGAAGTCAAATATTACTTCCTTGTCCTGTATTACTTGTATTACTATTTTATATCCTTGTCCTGACCTACAGGAAATACCTAAGTGGGTCTTTTCCCCTGCTGGTTATGTACGTCCTGCTCTAGACATGGAGCCCTTGATCTGCCCAAATGATATGTTGGGTTTAGCTGGTGGCACTTGGACACAGGAATCATTTGATAAGGGAAGTGACTGATAACAAAGCTCTATGGGAAAAAGCTAACTCCACTGAAAGTGAAGGGGAAGAAAAACAAGACTGAGTGTCTCATGTAAGTACAAATAATTCATTGGAGGAAACAGACTTCTTGTTTGTAATTTACAACATTGATTGTGTAATGGGGCCAAAGCCTCCATGGTATACTTAATCATGACAACTTTTTGCTGATTTTTATTTTTTATTTGGAGGAAGTTACCATGGTACTTTCACTCCTGTTTTTTTTTTGTTTCTCTCAGCCCAAAGGAATTACAAAAGAAAAATGTGTCCTTGATGAATCAGCAGTGCTACTACTTCTCTGTTACCCTGAAAACCTGTCTGGGAGAGCATTTTGAGTACAAATAATTTCCCAGCACTGAAGAGACACTAAAATATAGACACAGTCAAAATGGGATACTTTAGGTAACCCAGGTAATGACACCTGCTTTATGCATTTTTTTTCTTCTGTGCAGCTTGCAAAAGAGGTATGCCATGCATGGAGGAACAAGTGACGAAATGGAGGGAAAGAGAGAAAAAGTAACAAGATACTGAATTTAGGCAAATTGCTAGAGAAGAGCAAAAAAATCCTAGTCACCCTATTTCTGACATGTATGCAGAAGAGAAATTAAAAGATCTGAAGATTTTTTGATTCAACTGTTTTACTAGAATTGTTGCTGGTTACTCTCACAGATGGAAATCACAAAATCAACGGACTCACTAAAGGGACACACAAATTATTAGCCTATACTTTCAGAGAGCTGGATGCAAGAGCATACATCCAGTAATAAACAAATACAGGCCTTGTGTGTGACCATCACAAAAGCCCAGGGATTGTGGTCACCAAAGGGAGGTCCTGCAGTGCCCAGGTATGAAGGTGAGTGAACTGAAATGTACAACTGTTTGGCAGCACTGCAATGAGAGCTGGAAGAAGCATGCCCTGCTCTTTGAAAGCATTTGGTGAAACCTACAAGAGTATCTGGGAGGCCTTGAAAAATATTTATTAGCACAGTATCACCTGATCAACAGATAATCTGAACAGATCATCAGAGATCATCTGAGCAACAGTTAATAGCTGATTTTATCACGGTCAATAGTAGACATGGTTGGCAATTGTTAAATCTAGGATAAAACCCAGCAGAAAAGAAGGAGAAGGCTTATCCAAGTAGCCAAAGGAAAAAAATCTATGCAGTTTACACTAAAAGAAAGTTCTGTGTTTTCAGCAGGGATTTTCTTAATCTTTGAAATAATTTTTCTAGGGAAACAATGAATTCTGCATCATTCAACAACCTCCTACAAAGGCAGGTAAAACAGTTACAGCCTCTGGGCTGAAATTCCAGTGTAATGTGCAATGATGCATATCAATTCTGGTGAACAGACTAGATATTCAGAAAACAATTCTGCATTTAAAATCTACTTATTATGCTACACAAGTTTTATAATGGATCCCAGTAAGTCCTGACCCACTTAACCAAAATTCTAATGCACATAAAAAACAATTTAATAGATTTGGACACATTTCACAAATGTGATGCCTTAACTGTGGTTCTGCTGCTCTGATCACAGTGTTCCTGTTTCGCAGTGGGGGTGATAATGTCAATTTTTTTTGCTATCTCCACAGGTATATTTTGAGATGTTTTTAGTTTATGTTGGAGAGTGGTGCCTGAATGAATATTGTTAATGGTAATTCTTAATGATGTTTTACAGAATTGAACATTTTAAATCATTAAAGAACAGAAGTTTATACCCAGGGTCTCTATGAATACTTTAAACAGTGCTCATGCACTGAATATGATCAACTCTACCACTAATTTTTTTAAGGATGCTTGGCACCCTCCTAAACAGTTCTTGGCATGGGACAGCAGCTAGCACAGGCCGAGGCAGCAGCTCTTCCCTGCTGGCAGCACTCATGCTGTCTTTGACTGGAGGCCACAGCAGGTCATGGGATGAATGGAGATCACTCCATGCCAGATGGCATTGGGACTTGGAAACTTTCCTGGGACACTGAATTTATTAACATAAATACGAACACACTGCAATCAAAACTAGGTCTCAGTACCCATATCCTCCCAGTTTATCTTGGAGGACTTACACTAGCATGAGAATCCAACTGAACTTCACACCTTTTCACCTTTCCCAACCTGTTGTTTGAACCCAGGGCTCTCCCTGTGCAGCTGCTATCAGCCTCCACCCCACAGTGCAGTCGCATTCTGGACTGCAATTACAAACTGTGCTGACATCCAGCACCAAGCTGCAACAGCAGATGGAGAAAGCCCAGACCTGAAATATCTGAAGTATCCACACTCCTGTCAGACTGAACACATCCCCTGTATAATATATGGCTACTCCTTAATTCTGCAAGCAGCAGCTTTCTAACTAACAAGACATGAAGAGGCCATGCATACTTGGTAGCTGCCCGCTCAGTACCATCTCTGTGAACAGTAAATAATACACAGCAAATTAAATAGCTTCTACCCTATGTAAATTAGCAACACAGGATTTCCTCTGGGGCTATCTTCATTATGAAGTCTGTGACACCAAAGTAATTTTCATTTCAAATTTAAATTATTAATACAGAGTGTGTGGAGTTAACTTGCAGCAGCAAACAGCTGACTGGCATCATACCACTGGCCTGCAAGAACGAGCCCAATTCCCACCCTCAGGAGAAGTGTCGTGGGATGGTTTGTGCTTGTGCTGAGTAAACAAGAATGAAAATTACTCCTTAACGGAACAGCAGTAGGATAACAGAGCCCAGAGGCTCTGCTGACTGAGACACAAATTTTAAGCAACTGGTGTGTGTGCAGCATTAAAAATAATTACGTTACCACTTCCCAGCTGTGCACTGGGAATCTACGTCCACTAGCTCCAGGAAGACTGGTTCTTTCTGAGCTTACGGTTTTTTACAGTAAATTCCAAACTGTTTAGAGCAGACTACTGGTGAGAGCAGAGGAGGCACTGGGCAGCACCAGAAGAAATGAGCCTGGGACCATGTGCTTCTCTTGCCATCCCGCCTGTCCCGGGCGCTGCGGGACCGGGTGCGGGGGCACAGCCACCACGCGGAACGGGGAAAGGAAGGAAGGAAGCAAAGAAGAGGGGAAGAGGGCAAGGGCTGGGCACCTCCAGCCAGGTTCTGCGGCGAAACCGCGGCCCGGGGTAGGGTCTCCATTCCTGCCCCTGCCCGCCCCGGAGCACACGAACGGTACCTGGCGGGGAGCGGGAGAAGTTCCGTCCGGCCGCGCTGACCGCCTGGATGTAGAAGTACCGCACGGGGACGGTGACCCCCGCGTCCAGCCCGGGGCCCCACGCCAGGCTCCTCTCGGCGCTGACGGGGTCCCCGGGGTCCGCCGACTGCGCCGGCTGCAGCAGCGGCCCCGCGGCGCCCAGCAGCAGCAGCACTGGCAGCAGCAGCCCGCGGCCCCCCATGGCCCCACCGCCCCCTATCGCACCCGCTCGGAGGGGTCCGGGGCCTCCTCGGGCCCTGCGCGGCCCCCGCCCGCTCCCCGCCCCGCGGGGCGGCCCCACGGCGCCGGGGCCGGTCAGAGCCTGAGGGAGGCGAGCAGAGGGCCGAGCTTTCCCCGGGCGGCTGAGTCCGCCTTTCCTGGTTCTCCTCCTCCTCCGGGCTGTCCCGCGATGTCCCCGGGGAGGTCGGGGGGTGAGAGCCCAGCCCAGCCCGTGTGCGCTGGACCGCACCAGCGGCGGGAGCGAGCCCCGCCCGCGGGGCACAGGCACAGGAGCGGGTTCGGAGCCGTGCAGTTCCCCGGAGCCGCGGGAAATACAGCACTGTGAGAGTGCTGGGAGAGCGGGGAGCGGGCTCGGGGCCGCTGGTCTGCGGCTGCCTGTGCCGAGGGGCTTTCTTCCCTGCCTGTGGGCGCTTTGAGGGCCGCGCTGAGGAGCAGGTGATCGGGGGTGTGTCGGCCCCCTCAAAGAACACGTTACCTGTGGTTTAGGATACGACTCAGCCGGCAGCTGAACAGCTGGCCTGGAATTTAGAGAGGAAAAAAATCATCTCTATCGCTTATTGTTACTGCCTTGTGTCAGCTGATGTACAGGGATTGCTGTAAAAGGAAAAAAAAAGCCCCCAAAACCTGACAATTTAAAATTCCTCACTGTTTTTAAGATTTCCCATAGCAATTGCATTTAAAGCAAAGGACAGAGCATGGACCCTGTTAGGATGCACGGACACACGGTTCCCTGTCAATAGGCTCCACTCCCTGTCCCAGAGAGGAGGCTCAGACACGCACCCGTGCCCAGGTGCTCCTGAGGTCTGTGCGTGACATGCTGCTGGTGGCCCTCATCAGTGCTGTGATGCTTGGTGAGGGGGGAAAAGGGATCACAGTGTTATCCTCTAGAAAATTTAACAACCAAGTAATTTCATGGATTTAAAATGTTGGGTTGCTAGTAAAGAGGGTAAAACTCCAATGATTTGTCTCCTAAGGTTGTTTTATCGTTTTTCCTAGTTGCTGCTACTAGGAAGTATTTCAATGTATGAGTAGATGGGAGGGTTTACAAGGCTGTAGGAGAATTAAATCAAGCTTCTGGGCAAGCCTGGATTTTCACATGCAAAGCAATGGGAGCACAAATGAGTTCTGTCTGGTTTTGAATAACACGAACTTCAAGTCTCTGTGCATACAGACCATGAAAAACAGGTTCCTTGAAGGGGAAATTATCAAGTCTGGTTTCCTCCTTGCTTTTGTCTCTAGTCTCTTCAATTCCTTCACTTCAGATAGCCACAGATCTCCACTGACATACCATGTCTGATACTCCCAACAAGTGAGAGAAAACTTGTGTAGTATTGCAGGGTACAGGGCAGGGCTGGGGTCAGGTGGGGACATCAATCTGCAGATCAGGATCAGTCCCTGTGAGGGGAATTGGGGTCAGACACAACTTTGGGATAGCTGCCTGTCCTGGGGTTGTCAGCCTGCAGATAGGGCCAGGCTCAGCAGGGAGGGCAGAGGAGAGATGGAGACCAATGACCTATGCCATCAGTGGGGCAGGGACTGATGGCCCCAGGCTGGCCAGAAATGGTGTCCATGGGCAGAGAGAGCAGGGGGAGCCCTGAGGAGGTGGGGGGATCAGGGCCTGATGGTGCTCTTGGGCCGCTGTCCCTGGGAAGGAGCCACCCCTGTTCTGGTATGGGCTGGGAGCAGCTGCTGGGAGCAGCTCTGAGGGAATGGCCCTGGGGATCCTGGTGGGCATGGAGGGACATGGGCCATCAATGGCAGTAACAGTGGGGTGAAGGAACAAGGGCAGAGCCAGAGGTCGAGGGGAGTCATTATCCACCTCCACTCAGTACTTGTTAGACCACATCTAGATCCTGCATCCAGCCTTGGGCTCCCCAGTACAAGACATCAATAAACTGGATCAAATCCAGGGGAAGCCACTGAGATGGCGGAGCTGGAGCACCGGCCCTGTGAGGAGAAACTGGGGCAGCTGGACTTGTTAAGCCTGTTAAGAGATACCTTCAATGAGGGAGTAGACCTCACAGGAGCCCCTAGGAAGATCATGATATGGTGCAGGGCAGAAGGATGAAAGACAACTAGCATGAGTTGAAAGAAGTGATTGTCACCTTGTAACATGTCCATGTTATAGGCCAAGGCACAGAGAGACTGTCCAGTCTCCATTTTCAGAGATTTTCAAGCCTCAAATGGATGAAGCCTTAAAAAGCCAGCCCTGACCTCAAAGCCAATCTGCCGTGAGCAGGAGGCTGGACCATAGACCTTCTGAGGTTACACCCACCCTGACATATCCTTTGATGAAACCATGACATTTCTGTCCCTTCTTTCAAATGTCATCAAGATGGTAGAATGCTCAAAGATCATCTAGGTACATGCACGACCTACTGGGTAGACAGAGGTCTAGACAGAAAAACCACCTTAGTTCATAAACCGTGTTTCCTTCTGAAGCCGGGCTGAAGGACTGCTCAGGTACCACAAGTACTGGCTGTAGTAATTAAGGCTGAAAGACTGTGATTGCTCTCACACATTTACACAACACGTGGCAGCCAGGTTTCACTCAGGCCTAATTGCAGCTGAAGGGATCTTCACGTGGAGCTCATCACCTTGTAAAACTACTCATCAAACACCACCCTTGGCCCCTATGTGGAGTATTGGCACCTCAAGGCAAGTTGCAGGCATATGGCTCTCTAAGGGTTTAATATATCTACTGTAAAGGTTCTACCATGGATGGAAAACTAGTTTGTGTGCTGGAGCCTCGTCAGCTGGCAGGACAAGAGAAGGCAGCACATCCTGCCTGAGCCCAGCAGCTGATGTGACTGCTGGCTACAGCTGTGAGATGGACCAAGGCTGCCTGTCCTGCTCAATCCATGGCTTTGTGGGCCATCAGCACCCTGATGATGTTAGCAACCATATTGAGATGCTGGATTTTTTTTTTAACAGTCTACTGCATTCACAGCATGTGAAAAACAAATATAATACCAATACATTTTTTTCATGTAAATGCAGAAATTTTTTCAAACAAATAATTTTAAATGTGAAAATCCTGTAAATTATCAATATTTATAGAATATATTTTTGCCAAAGAAAATCTTGGAAGAGTGAAAGTGTCAAAATTGGGCTCTGCTAAACTGAATGGAGCTGAATGCTATTCAAAAGGTATTTCTCCCTATGTTTTCATGCAGTTGACTGTTAGAATACTGCTATTCAGTGTAAATTTTAGTTTACAAATCCTCAACAGGCTGCAGTCTTCCACAATTAATTTACAATCAAAAGCAGTTTTTACTTGCTTACATTAAATCAAGCCACCTGATTTCCTGTCATACACAGCATAGGAAATGGAAAAAAATTGTATCTGCAAGGTGAGCACTTAATCCAACTACTGTTGAATGGTTAGAAAATAGTTACAAATAAAAATGTTCTAAATCATCCACATCTAGTCAAGAAAAACTGTATGACCATTTACTTCCTTTGTACACATTTCTTTTATTATTCTTTACATTATGTAGCTAGTATCCCAAATTTTTGGATTAATTTATTTTGCAGAAATGTGCAACAACAGAAATTCCACACAGATACTCAGCTTGTTTTATTGTCTTACTCTACAGAATCCTGTACACACAGAGAATAGAGACATTTACAGAAAAACATAATCTCTCCTTAGAATACCATTTTTTACAAGACTGCAATTATACAGTAGTCATCTCCTTCCAGCATTGCCTATGTCAGTATATTCTTTTATCCTTGTGAAACAGGCATGTGGTAGAGATCAGTTCTGTCTATAAATATACAGTTTATGTTAGTCTTTCTATGTACAACAAAAGACAAATTACCCCAGCAAAAACTAATGATACTTATATATCAGTACAGATTTGAACTACAGACCCACTTCTTTAACGAAGCTTACAGTATGAAAAAATAAGGATACCTCTTACCTACTGTAATATTTTCATCTTTTAGTTTTTTGTGGAGTAGTCCGTGATACAAGCATTGCTTGTTTTGTGTAAAATGGATTATTCCAAAATACCGATATACTGTCCTTCAATTTAGAAAAATATAATTATGTCCTACAGAAATTTTATTGGATTAAAAAGCATATAAAAATATGGACCATCATTTCAGACCATATATGAAATTAGAAATAAAGTAGAAGAAAATGTCTAATTATTTTAAAATATATCTTTTGGCTCAGTGAGCCACTTCTGATTTTTCATAAAAAGAGAACAAGGCTTAGTTAGAAATTTTATGGCCAGGGCCAAGTTTTGGCTACTGAGTAATAATATTACATTATTGTTGTGAGGAAGGGCCAATGGAATATGTTTACACCCATTCAGTTAAGAGGATAAAGAGACTGTGGTCACAGCAGGAAGAGTTGAAAAATACCAAAAGGGGACAGTAATTTGACAAAGGGCAAAGAGCCCTTTCTTACTGGTTTTATTTACTTTGCCTGTAAAAAGCCACCAGTCAGTACGGTGCAGTGGTGCCCCAGCCAAGTGCCCTCTCAGGCTGCCCCAGGTGCTGCTGCTCTGGAGGAGCCCAGGGGCTGCAGGTGCCTCACCCTGAGACCTGCCAAGCAGAGCCAGCTACAGAACTCTAGGACCCCACAAACTGTTTTGGTTATTTTCTCTCTACCAGGACAACTAAAGATTGAACCTATGAGGTTAATACAGGAAACCAACAAGCTAAAACTTTTTATATTTTGAATTGTTAAAAGTGTATGTATTTTAATCCAAATTAACCTGTTTCTAAGACCAGAAATCTGGCCAGTCATGTCAACTGTAACCAAAGCAGTGCTGGTTATAAATCTTCCATGTCTGGAAAGCAGATTTCCATGCTCAGCTTTCTTTCTTTTGGCCAGTTTCTCAGGGCTGTGCCCTGTGTTGAGCTTTTTCTCCTACACTAGAAGTACCTCTGCAACTCACATTGCTCACTGCTCTTGCAATGCTGGAAAGTCCTGGTGTGGAATCTGCTTTAACAGCACAGCAGAAAAAATGCCACCAGGGACAGTGTTGCTATGCTTCCCAGGAATGCAGAAAAAGAACATTCATGCAGAATGCGCTGTAAAGATTTAAGAGGTTTCATTTTGTGAGGATATTTGTTCAGTGGGAAGGATTAGCATTGTCATGCTTGATAATGAGGAAGATCAGAGAAACGACAAATTATCAGCAAAATAACTGCTTGGGTTTCTATTAAGTTCTGTAAGAAAAAGCAGCTCAAGCTAGAATTTATCCATTCCAGCACTGTGTAGCTGGCAGGAACCTAAGTACTGCTTGCTGACTCAGAGGAAAGCCATCCCTGGACTTACACTGCCCAAAGCTCCACAGCTGTTTACCTTCTATTATTTGGGGAAGGGATTTTTTAACATTGTTTTTTCCCTGCTGAGAGAAACACGAAAGGTGAAGCCACGCATTTAATACAAAAGTCAAATGCTCAGCTAATATACCATACTAACTCCCTTGAAACTAAGGAAGCTGTACCACTTTATAGCAGCACAAGAATGGGCTCAGCATATTTGACATGTTTTTGCCAGCCCAGAAACTACCACACTATTGTGCCCTTTTAGTACCACAGTCCCTTCATAGCTCTGATTCTTTATCTATCTCATCTAAGTAATATTCATCATCAGTGGTGGTATCACTGTCTGAGTCCGAGTAAGCGGCTGGGTCTTCCCCGTAGGTATCAGTGAGCTCTCGGGGGGACGAGGCAGCTGATGACATTTTGCTCCCAGCAGAACTCGAGCTCAGAAGCTCAGCCCTGCTTATAGAAGAGCTCTCTGTATCTCTGAAAGCACCAGGGTTATTCAGAAGACATGGTCTCCATAATCGCCCTTCTGTGAGTGACCTCTTGATATTTTCCAGGAAAGCCAGTTGTTGCTCTTTGCCAAATATACCAAATTCCACAGATGGATACATTAAATTTCTGGTGCTGTTACATTTCTCATCATCTGATGCCCAGTTTTCATTCTCATCACAAGACAACAGCTCTGAGTAAGATTTAAATCTCTTGCCATGTATGCCATCTTTGGGTAGAATATTGCTTCCTGAGGCAGAGATCTCAAGGGAATCTCGAGCACAAATGCCCTCGGAGAGGTGACGCTCTCGCTGACTTTTTGCACGGCTCTTGCACAACTGATAGCTATTGAGGTTAGCGTTTTCTAAGCCAGCAGGCTGAGAGGTATTTTGATGCTGACCAAGCACTGTCTGGGAAGTCAGGTTTTGCTCTGGACATGTGTTTGCCTGCAAGCAGCTATTTACATAGGTGTTGGAGTTTTTGTCAGTTAATAGTGGCAAGGGAGGAGCAGAGGTATGACTGCTAGCTCCTCCTTTCTCTTCATCCAGTGGGTATGACGTAGTAGCACTGGGGGAGATGGGTTGGCTTTTGCTTTCTAACCTGAGATCAAGCACTTGGGAATTCTCATTTCTTGTGCTTACCGATTTATCTGGAAATAGGGTTGTGAGTCTTGGCCTATTTTCCACTTTCACTGCAGTTTTTTGAGGACTGATGGCTTCCTTCTGGGTATATGGACTTGTAAAAGGCCTCCTTTTGCTGTTAGCAAGCAAAGAGGGATCATTCTGATTTTCAGTCTTCTTATTATCAGCTGTTCTTGGTCTTGGAGTATTCTTGTCAGAGTTCAGACTGTGATTCTGATTTTCATTGTCCAACTCCAGGAATGGCTGGTGGGAATCCATTGAAATCAATGAGTCAAGGGACATGTTGACCTCTAAAGAAGTAGCACTTCCATCATTCTGTGAAAAAATGTTACTTATGTGTGGTTTGGGGGGTAGATTTTTACTTGAAAATTTACGACTTGTTTTGTAAACAGCTGCCAATTTATTTTTAATTGAAGGTCTGTTTTTCCTTTTCTCTATATCTTTGACTTTGTCTCTTGTGCAGTCAGAGACTTTGTCTCTTGTGCAGTCAGAGAGAAGCTTGTTCTCCTCTTCTGCACTCTGTGTTATGTTCTGATTTTGTGTAACCCTGGGGACTTTATCTTTAATGTTCAGGTTGCCCTCAATATGCCTCTCTGATTCCTGAAAACCACTGTAAACTTTACCCATATGAGAACTCTGTGAGTTTTGCTCTTTTTTAATTTTTGAATTCTTTACTTCATCTGTGCTAGCCACTTTGTCTAGCTGAAGAAATGGATCAGCATTGGAAGCTGTGCTTACCTCAGATGCTTTGCTTGGAGACTCTGGAAGCACTTTGCTGCAAAAGTTTGAACCGCTCTCTTTTTTTCTTGAACTGTCAGCCCTTAATTGCAGTCCACTAAATTTATTATTACACAGAGGGGTGGTTTGGTGTAGGACATCTACTCTCTGTTTAACTTGGGCACTATCCCTGTACATACCTTCCACAGGAGTAAGTGGCACATCAGCATGCTCTGTGCTACCACTCCTTCCAAGGGAACTCTTCTCTTTGGAGCAGATGAATAAACTGTTCAGATTTTTCTTGTTCACTTTTGGGGGCTGAGAGCAAGTTTCAGAGCTTCCCTTCTGTACAATATTTTTATTTGTCGAATTAGAATATAAAGGCTTCTCTAAATGTCTGGCTGGCTTGGGAGGGGTTGATAAAGTGGACATTAGTGGTGTGGCTCTTTGTAAAATTTCCTTCTTTTCTTTTACATGTATTTCTGCCTTTTGGCTGCTTGAAGCATCAGAAATGGCCCTACCTGACTTAGTCACTATCGCAGTGGATTGTGGGCCACCAAAAGAAATTTCTTTTGTCACCACATGAGAAAGTACATTTTCTGCTAATGGTAGACATGCTGAATTATCTTTCCTGTTAGGTACCACACTCACTGACTTCTCAGAGCTAGGGGATAAATGAGAATTCTCTTCTTCACTATCAACAGCAGTTCTTAAATTCTGAGGTGTGACCAGAACTGAAGATACTTGGTCAGAATAATATGAAGACACCTCTTTTTCTGAAGTAGTAGGGAAAAAAACATTTGCTAAACTCACATGACCTTCATTTTTCTTGTTTTGTATTCTTGGTGACTGAGCAGTCTCTTTGGGACAAGGTAAATCTGCATCCTCTGAATTATCTCTAAAGAGGCTACAAAATGTTTTTGAATGCCTCCGTGGTAGTGTGTAATAAATTGAAACTAGTTCATGATACTTGACATGATCTTCATCAACACAAACTGTAAATGTGCTTGTGGTTTTATATTTCTGCAAAAAATTTCCCCCTTCCTTATAATCTGAAAACACAGAGGATTCTCTTCTACTTAGATGTTTACATCTGTCTGTCAGATCAACTGATGTACTACTACTGACTGAATCATTACTATTTTTGCCTAAAGGACTGTGGTAATCTTTTTTAGTTGTGGCAGCATTTAATGATGCTGATGTTAGAAAGGAACATTTTGGATCTAAACAAGACACATCCCTTTGATTAGAATAACAGGTGTCAGCTCTATGCAGAGTTTCAGACCTTAAACAATCATATGCTCTGCTTTCTCTAGGTAAAGAGATAGGTGTCTCTGACATAATACTACCAGCAATGCTGGCTGATTTTCTAGGTAAAGTGTAATAAATAACAAGGGGGTCAGAAGATTTGGAGCTGTTTCTGCCAGGAGAGCCAGTAATGCTACAGCTACTGCTATGTCTTGGCGAGCTGTCTTGCTTGTGAAATCTTCTAATACAAGGTGAAGTACTCCTCATTTTTTCAGTTCCTTTTTCAAGGCAAAAATAACTTAAACTATTTTGAGAGGTATTGGGCTCTCCATCAAAGCCACGCATATAAATATTTCCAGAATTTCCATTTCGTGGGGAACTAGTAGTGAATTGTCCATTATAGTCCTTAGTAACTAAAGTGCTTGCATTTTGCAGTGTTTTCTGTGAAATCTCTTTGCTAACACTTGTCCTACTCACTTCAGCTGTTGTCCCCCCTTCTGCTTGAGATTCAGTAACAGTGCTATTTACCGAAGAGCTAGATAGTGTTCCTAAGCATTTAGCATTGTCTTTATGAGAAAGTGCTTGGGGAGAATTTTGTGAGAAACTAGATGAGAGCTCAGGAGGACAGGACAACATGCCTTGACAGTTTGCTAATTTTTCAGTGGATAGAGCAGCAGTAACATTCAGTAATGAGGAGTGCCTCTTTGGAGTAGCTTTGTTAAGGGCTTCTGCACTCCAACTGTCCTGTTTGCTGCTCTCTCTTTGAGCTGCATAATGCAGATTATGTTCCCATTCTTTCTGACGTGGAAGAAAAGGTTCCTTCCTGCTCCCATCACCTGGCAAAATACAGGGAGGCTGACTGAACGCACTATTGGGTGGACAATCATTTTCCTTCATTTCTATACTTCTTTTATCACCATTTGATGTATAATTTTTTGCAGGATCTCCTCTGGCAGTGGCTTGGGCTTGTCTCTTTGATGTCATTGTGCTATAGAGAGATACATCTCTTTGCCACATGGCAGAAGCTGGGCTGTTAGGGGAAAAACTCCGTGCGTTGATGTAGCTTGTATCTGCTTGTTGAGGAACTGACGGTAACAGCGTGTCTTCATCTGCCTGTTTCACACCTTCAGCCTTTTCCAGGTGTGTAAAGTCTGCCTTTGTACTCCTTTGGGTAACAACAACTGAATTCCTGTTCAGTCTTGTAGGTTCTGGTTGGTTCTTTGAATTGGGAAAGCCTGACTCATCAGTTCTGATACCAGATGAAGAAACAGAAGATGTACAACTTAGCCAAGGCTGACAGCCCTCAGTGAGTTCTGAAAAATTTCTGTTTGCACTTCTTGTCATCCTTTTGATACTTGTATTTTCTGGAGAGTACATGTGAAAATCATTCTGCAGGCGCTGTGAACCAAACTTGGCATTCTTTGCATGTGCCCACTGCTGGTCATTTAAATTAGCCATAAATGCTTCAAAGCTGGTGTCAGGGGAAATAAACACCTCATCACTGTAACACTGAGGAATATCAGTCCAAGAAGGATAGCTGTCTTTTCTTCCATAAGAATTTTTTTGGTTTGCATACAGCTTCCCATGAGAAGAGGTGTCTCTATAGAAGGATCTAGAGAGATTATTTTCTGATTTGTATACAGGATAGTTTTCCCAGTTATCAAAGGGCAATGGAGAAGTAGCTTTGTCAGGGCAACTAACTCTGCTAAAGCAATTGCTGCTTGAAATAGATCTTCTGTAGTGCTGTTTTGAGTGGTAACTTGGGTATTTCTTAGTTTCTTGTAAAGAGCTGGGATATCTACCATGGTCTGTAGCATGAAATTCCATCAGTGATTGAGTTCTAAACATTGTTTCTGGAGCTTGTTCTGAAGAGTCTGGTGTGTTGTTCCATACAATGGAAGACAGAGGAATTCTCTTTGGGTTCTGTCGACCAAACCTTGGTACAAAACCATTCTTGCTCTCCCTTGCCAATGGATGCTGCAGACTAGATGCTGAGAGCTGATCAGAAGATACTGATGATGGACACCTTCGAAGGGAACACACAGAGTAACTCCTGCCAGCTGCATCCCTGTTCATACAAGCCTTGTGCCTAAATCCGCTGTTGTGCGTTACGGAGGGGGGATATAAGCTGCCCTCGGAAGACCGCCCGAAGGACACCGCGGACAGCCTCCTGCGCTGCAGACGGGGGTTCCCCTCCACTGCATCACCATAACTGCAATCCTCCTGAAAGGCTGCTTGGTGCCAGTTTATATATGCACTCTGTAACTTCCTTGGTCTGATGAAAATCTTGTGTTCATCTTTGGCCCGCAGCGTTCTCATTCCATCCGGGAAAAATGTGCTAGGCATGTCACTCCAGTCATTTCTCTGTTGCCCCCTGCCAACAGTCTGCCTCTTTGAAGTAGGGAATGCACTACTACTTTGGACATTGGATGCACTGCTTGTAGAAATGATCCTGTCCAAAGGGTCTTGGGCTTGTTCCTGGGCCAGCTGGTCATCCAGATCACTTAGAACTGCACAGGAAAAAAAAAAAAAAAGATACTTGGTTTTGTTTTCTTTAATAATCTTCTGACTGCTTATGTTAAAAAGTTTCATGTACTACATTATTAATCAGAACTGGCTTTAAAAGGAGTCATCTTCTCAGCATTCAAAACCCTTCCCAAACCGCAAATTCTTCTTCCCTAGGACTTTTCAGCAGTCACCCATTATGACTAGAAGAAAAAAAATGTTCTCCTCCATGACTGCTCTTTATGTAAATGTTAGTCTTAAATGCTATTTAAAGGAAGAACAAAACAATTTGAAGTCTGAGTTTTCACTCACTGTATTGTGTGTGTGTGTGTGTGTGTGTGTGTGTGTGTGTGTGTGTGTGTGTAAACTTTCCAAATACAGTCTGTAAGCAAAAAAATCCTTGAAAAGAATTCACTAGGCACACACAGACCTTTCTGTTCACAAAGCACAATTATGACATAACTATAAGAGAACAGAATCCTGCAAACCATCAAACAAGCATATTCAGCAGTCTGGCATGTCCACTGTTTATTCCATTCATTAAATAAGTTCTCTTCTGAATTGTATGAGCACTGAAAATGGCATTTTCTGCATAAGAAAGGGTAATTAAATAGTTAGGAAGCTGTGATTCAATCTAGCAACAAATATGTATTTATATAAACATATATAGGCAAACTCATGAAATGGAATTAAACACTATGTAGCTCAATTAACCAAGATATTCAGTCAGAAGACTGATAGCAATATATTGAAACTATTTTTATTGTCAAAAGCATTTTTCCTTTGCTAATTGTATTCTGCTATTTCCAAAATATTACACATAACATACAATGGATATGATTGTTTTGTTACAGAAGTTCCTAATCCACTTAAATACATAAGACTGAGTGATCAGTCACTACAGAACTGTGTTAACACTACAAAAGCATTAAGAAAGCATTGATAAATATGTATAGTTGGTATAAAATGTGATCCAAAGGTACTAAAATTCTCCATTTTTCAAAAGTTTCTCTTCAGCACACAAAATAAAAGACTTCTGAGAAATCCAGCTTAGAACGAGAAACAAGATGAGTTGTTTCTGAGTCTTCCATTGGGAGGACATGAGCCAAGCTGAAAAAGAACCTGCAACTCTTGACTGGGGGTATAAAAAGGCTTCCACAAAACTAACTGAATGTCATAATGCCTCTTGATTCTGTGGTTTCTGGCTTTACAGTTTATAAAACCAGGCCAAATGATTCATCATGATCCAAATTATTCATGCAGGAAACGGACAGAATTCTCACATAACCATATGTCTTCATCTAAAGGGTGCAGTGTGGGCTCCAGGCAGAAGCAGCAGAGAACTGTGCACAGTTACATGGGATTCTTCTGAACTGCATCAGTATGAGAGGAAATGCACTCTAAGAGTGATTGATCACTGACATCTCCTGAAATCAGTGTTGGAGTAGACATTCTGCTATCAGACAAAGACAACACAAAGTAGCCACTCTGCTAGAAATGAGCCATTTTTTTACAGCTGTGCTTTTGCAGAAAATTCTCCCAAACCATAGTAACTTCTAGTAACAACACCATCAAACAATACCAAAATAAGGACACACTTACCACTGAAAATCTCCTTCTCTAGCTGTTCATTCCATTCCAGTGTACTTTTCTCCACTGTTTCATTTTGGTTTGTATCAAAAGATTGACCACTTGTTTCAGTTGACATTGGGGAATTACACATTTCAGCCTGTTAAAAATTGTAAAGTAACCTGGTTTCAGTTCTACATGTAGGTTCAAATCACATTTCACATATCACATCACAACCCGTGTCACAAATTCCAGAGGTGAGCAAGCTCTGTCAGTCCATTAAATAATGTATTATTAAAATACACAACTGAGGGTTGTAAAATTGCATGCAGTTTATAGAGGTCTATACATATAATAAGGAGAATTACTCATCTTGTCCTCATCCTGTATGTTTTGGATAAGGGCATAGTTTACTTAATTTATCCTAATGCATCCTTATTGCATTGTATCTCTCAATTTAGTTTTCCACAATCATCTCTTCCTTGACCAGTGTATTTTAAAATTCACCCACTGACCTCCCAACAGAGATTTAATAATTTAACACTACAGTCCATTTTCTTATAGAAAGACAGCACTTAGTGATAAAAGTGGGGAAAATGTCATCCTATTCTCCATCTGTTTTTTGATTACATGTTAAACTGAGAGGTTCTATCCCACCCATATTTCACTAAGCTCACAGTTTCAGATGGTGGAAGTGCAGACAATTGTTTAACTGCTGAATAATTTTAGCTGAAACTCTTCCTTCTTTTTTCAAAAAAAACCCCACCCTACTACTTTTTGTTTGCCATATTTATACTATTTTACTCATCTAGCTATAATATAGCTTTATATAATATGTTTCTATAACAGACAAGATTCCCTGATAAGATCTTTGCTCAGTCATATATTAATATAGATTATCTCTTTGTTTTTGAAATATGAGAGAAGGGAGGTGGCCAGTTTACATCCTCTGTGCCTTTGATTATACACTGTATACCTTCTTAGTCCCCTCTGTGGTTATGCCACCCAATTGAAGATGAGGAAAAACATGTTAGTAATACAGGGTCGTGAAATAATTAAGATAGAAAATATAATCCTTGGAAGCAAATCTGATATTTCAACAGCATGCACTTAAATTACATCAGAAATATATCTGTTTTATCCTTAAAATGAGCTTGTGCTTATAAAATGGAACATCCATCCATTAAAAAAAAAAAGTTCCTACTTCAAAATTTACATTTACATGGTAACTCTGTGCATGGAAATGTTGCACAAAAGGTTCTAGATTACTGCCTGTCAAAGGCCAGCTACTCTTTTTCATCCTTGTACAAATGAAATGAAACAAAGTAAATATACTAGATTATGATTTAGTGTGAGTTTTGATCTATTTACAGGTTGGTTACAGTTGCCAAGATATGTGAAGGTCCTGACCTAGGAAAATATCCATGCAATTATTCTGTCATTATGAGAGAACTGAAATCCTGCAGAGCTAGATGTAGGGCCTAGCTAGGAAAGCTTTGGATTTTAACAGAAAAGCTCAGTCTACTACAACAAGTTCACAACAAAGACATTTTAGTCATCATTTAAAACAAGAACTGCAAGAATACTATTTAAACACGTTAAAGCAACAGCCTAGAGCAAGGGGACTAGTTTTTGAAAACTCTGTATTGAAACATTGCAGACAAGAAATTGATAAGCTACTTACCGTTGCCATTTCTTCCACTTTTGAGGGTGGGCTAGCAGAATTGTCATATCTGTAGGCAGAGGGATTTAAATGTTGGTTTTGAAAAGGAACTTGCTGTAATTTCATCAAGTAGGAAATATCCAGCAGCTTCTCATTTTAACAACTATTGAGAAGCATCTGAAAAAAAACTTGCTCTATGAAGAATTCATCCTTACCTCCCCCCTGCCAATATCCTGCAAAAATAAAGTTCTTGGAAAATGTACCATTCAGTTTGGCCTTGTCAGCTTGCAAACTTCATAACTGCACAGCTAAAAATGAACTCAACCTACTGACATCTCAGTGTCTGCAACAGAATTGTTTTAATCCAGCATTATGGTAAGATGGTATTTGTTCTTTTTCCAAACAACTATAATTTAGTAGGTACTAGTCATACTTAAGTTATATACTTGTTAAGTTCTGACTGGTTTGCATCTGCAATTCCATTCTTTTTCTCTTCTGTTTCACCCTACTCAGATGCAGAGCTGTGCTCTGTCCCTGCAACGGAGGAGAGACAGAAAGCAGATTGGTTTTGGAGTGAACTTTGGAACTTGCTGCTATTCACCCAAAACAGCCTTTATTTACCAATTTTTAAGACGTGGCAGAAGGCTCATCTGCTTTCCTAAGCTATTTAAGGCTGCAAGGGCTTGGCAGAGAACTGGCTCCAGGGTCCGTGAGTAATGCAGTGGTTGGAACAAGCCGAGAAGCCCCGAACATAAAAAGTACTCTGTCTGATGGGGTGACTTGCAGACAAATACAAAATAAATGAAAGAAAAAAGAACAGGACTAGACGTCACTGAGTCTATTCAGGTCTGCAGATCCTTGTTTTACAACTAAGCAAACCCAGTCCCTTCAAATGCCCCGAAGGAAATGTTGTTCAGCCTGTGCTGATTGCCAATTCTTCCTCGTCTCAGAAACTGTTTTTTTCCCAGGAAGTTAATTCTTGGGAGAAAATGAAGTAGGGAAAGATGGTTCTGCTCAGTCCTGTTTGTCTCAAAGTCTTTTTGAATGACCTTGTTCTTAGGCTCTTAAAGCCTCCTTGTGCTCAGGTAGACTACTTTATTGTGCTTCAACAGCAAGTATAAACCGGCTTGTTGGCAAGTTCTTTGTGGCCCAGCCTTTCCTCCTGAAGTGCTTTGTCATTTGTTTGCAATGTGCTTGCAGGCAGGGAAGAACAGTTGAAAGGTGCAATTTGTTTTTGCTTCTGTAATTGTGAACTGTAAAACCAGGATTCCTCTCTGACATGGGGTCCAACTGAAACCAAACAAGCCTGTTGACTTCAGCGGGCTTAGGATTTGGCCAGACAGTCTGAATCTAAAATTCCTTATTTTTCTTTGTAGCTCTGAATAAAAATAGCCATTAAAACGGCGGTTACCTCCCTCTTTGAATGAAGTTTACAGAACCAGAACCCAGAACTGTATGTATCTTTTCCTTTAAACTTAAATAAAGTTGTGTTTTAATGCTTCTAAAACAAATTAAGAACAAAACTTAGGTTTCAGAGCTTTTACAATGATTTCCTGTAAATTAAATTCAGTAAAATCCTGTGGTTTAGCAAGTTACCTTAGTTATACTTATATGCATAACAAAAATGCAAAAGCTTTGTTAGAAGCTTTCTTCTTCAGCTTTACTGTGCAAAGCCACTCTTTGGCAAAGCCCAAGAGCACAAAGCTCTCCCCACCTGATGTTGTATTAATTGCTCCTTGCCATGAACCTACGTGAAGTAGACATGTTAGTTAGAAATGTCAGTTAGAAATGTCTTCTGATAGTCTAGGCAAAATTTAAATTTTCATTTGCACCTGTGGCACTATTCTAAATTCATCTGTGTCTTTATTGTCACTGTTCTCTCAGAAATAACTGGTCATTGCATCCTGCGTTATTTTTCTCCCTGCTAACTTACACTGACGAGGTTTTTTTAATATTTTCCCTATGCCAATCTCTCAATTTTCCAAACTGCCTTATTAGTTTCTATGAACTGTTTTAAATTTTCCAGCATTTAAAAATTAAAATTTTTCTTACTTTCAGAGAAATATTGCCTAATTTTAGGAAACAGTAATTCAGTTTCTTTTTGGTTAATGACATGGAGCAATGTTTACATTATTTTGCACACAATGCATATGTACATATACTTTTAAATATTGTCTGTTATTCATAAACAGGAAAGAAGCTAAATTGATGTTGAAGTTCAGAAATATTTGCCATGTGGAAAATTATCCTCAATATGGAAAATGAAAAATTATATGTTCTACTTTTCCACTTCCATATATATGTATCTTTTTAATGACAATCAAATGTAAGATGAAAAGTAAAAGATGACTATCACAACTGGTAACAATAATAAAAATCCATGAATTAAAATCTGCTGTGAATTAGTATTTCCACAGAGGCAGGGCACCTGTCTTCCCCAGGCTACCACCAAGCTGTCCAATGTCAGTATAATCCATTTTCTTCAAGACTATTCTTATCAGTACTAAGTAAGAAGCCAACTAAAACCCAAACACATAAATCATATATGCTGAAAACACAATTAAACAGCATTTTTATCCAGGATGAATCACACTTACACATATAGAAGAGAGTAAGAATGAATTCAAGAACTGACACCTTTGAACCGAAAGGGATCAAACTGCCTTCAGACTACAGTTACAAACCTTTTATTAGCATCTTCTGTATGTCCATGTGAGCGCACTCCTTCCTGCAGCATCCATAGTTTACTCTCAGAGCAGAACACCACGACAGCTGCCGAAACTCCCTCTCCAGAACTGAAAGGACCCTCTAACCAGCCATTAATGTTCAGCCATTGAAAAGCTTCCGCCAGTTAGGCTTACTTACAGGATTTACGGTGCTGCCTCCTACAGTGTTTCACTAGCTCTCCAAAATAACTCTACCTGGTGAGAGGCAGATTATTTCAGTGCTTTGCCTATGCATAAAACAAACCACATGCCACGGCAACACCTAGAAGAGGGTGGGGGAAGTTTTCAACAGAGAGGCGTGACTAGAAAATGTAGCAATCAGCTCAGTTACACGTCAGGATTGACTTGTTTATTTTTCAAGTTATGCACGGTCAGAAATCAAAGGCATCTGAGCCTGAGATACGATAGATTTTCCATGGAAAAAACAGATAAACACACACAAGAAAAGCTGATCTTATGAGTAGGCACAGTTTGGTTTTATTGCCTTCTTCAATTAAGAAATCATTTCAGTGCTTAGATTCTACAGCAAAGCCTCGACCTTTGTGTGTGCATTGGCTACCTCACTGTGCACCAGGATAAAGCACCCTTGAAATCTGATTCTCAGTTACACAAGTGTCCCTTTATTCTTCGGGGAAGACTGTGGCCCAGTATTTCTGTGTTCCAGAATAAGGGGCATTATCAGGTCACAAGAAAGAGGAAGGAGAAACTGACAGGTATGGAGCAGTGTTAACACTGCATATTCTTTTTTCATGTTGTGTTGTTATGTAAGAGAATTGTTACCAGTGAAAATCCACAAGGCTAACCTCAAAGCCTCTACTTAAACCTCTCCTTAAATCTCCTGCTTTCATACAAACACTCCACAATAGCAAGCTGCTATGTTACAAAACCTACGTATCAGACTAATCATAATTTCTTTAGAGGCTTGCATTCCCTGTCATTGTTTATTACAGCTGTTTTATTACATCATGCCAGCAGGGAGCCCCAGGCACAGACCAGAATACCAATCTGAGACGCACCGAGCAAAATCAGCTTTTTGTACAAAGATCTTGCATCTTTGTACTTGGATTTCACAGCACTGCACAATGCTCTACCTGTGATTGCCAGTCCCAAGCATTACCCTATGATGCACACAAGAATAGCAAGATTTCATGCACGTGCTGCTGACGTACAGCCACACAGGACAAAAGTTAAGAGAGATCAGGCAGCCTAACCAGCCTGACTGTAGCTTCCCCCACCCCTTTTCCTCTGAACAGCAGCTTCAACCCTGGCAATGGCAAAGGAGAAGGATGCTCTTCAAACAGTAGCTCCTGAGCTGCGTATGAGACCAACTTTGGTTCAGATTCAAAAACCAAAGTAAACCAAAGCAAACCCAAGTACTGAACCCAAAGCACTGACAAAGCACAGAAGGCAAAAGGGCCAAGAGCTGTCCGGTTTGCCTGGCTGGAGCTAAAGCTGCAGGGCTGCCTCTAAGCTGCCTCTGGGCTAGAAATGGTGGGAACTGATGCAGCAGAGCTGCCTGGGGCCGGCACTCTCTGCCATGACTTGGGAAAGCTGTGCTTTCCTATTGTATCACAGCCACAGGGCACCTGATCCCCATGCACCTTACGCTGTGTCCTCTTGAGAGGGAATGAAACAGGATGCAGCTGCTCCAAAGTCTACAGCCTTTCATTTACTTCAAATCTTTATGCAAAACCTGAGCAAAATAGGTTTGGCCAAGAGACTCTACCTACTACTTGTGACTTAGTCCCTTTCTTCTGACACAATACAGATAATCTTTCATTACAGGACCAAATAAATCACAATCTTCTCAATGAGGTAAAAAGCATGAGACTTAAAAAATAATTTAACAAAATTTTCTAAAACTTTAGAACTTTGTTCTATACCACAGAACAATTCATATACTTTTTAGAAGCTGGAAATAATGTATGTTCTCATTATAGCTCACCGTGGTTGCTTCTGAGTCTGGGTTTTCCTTGATCTTCTAAAGGAGGAAAGCCAAGCAAAAGGTGATCTGAACCCCAGAAAGGAAGCTGAGGTGTTCTTTTGGGCTTGAGGATTTGTGCGGGATGACATTTTTATTTCTTTATGATCTAAAAATGTGATAAAAAGCAGATTTGTTTTGAGCTCTTAATAAATGCAGTATTAAAATATACATAAATGTTTTATCTTCATAAAAAATTGCTTTTGCTTACCTTTTATGTCAGGTAAATCCAGTTTTGACATTTTTGGACAGACTATGTGACATACTGGTTTATAATGACTAACTAGAAGACAGAGAAAGATAAACAGGTCTAAAGTTTCAAAATGTATTATTTGTTTTGGGTGATGCATGTGAGCTACATGAGGCTGATTTTCACAAAGTAATCAGAACTCAATTACTTGAAAATCATACCTGTTTTAAAATACAGGCAAATCAAACATTTGAAAATTGAGGCCCCTCACAATCATTACTCGCTTTCTTTTTACGTTTGTAAGAAATATAAATGCAACAACCCAGAAAATACAATGACCTAAGTGACTGTAATGTAACTACATAACACCAACTCGGACTAATGTGCCCTCTGTATCACAGATTTCCCTACACTGGGATTCCTGTGGCCAGTAGAGTACCTTTTTTTTTCTGCTACAAACTGCATATCACATCTGTATTTTCAATGCACGATATTGTGAATTATTTCTTTGGAAAGGTTATGACTTGTTTTCTTCAAACAGAACATAAACTCAGTCTGCCTGTAAAAGCAGCAGGCATTTGGCGGGAAGATGAGGATGAGTATCACTTATAGAAAAGGGAAAGAAACAGAAGGATCAGCACCACACCACAGCAAACTGGATAATACAAGGAAACAAGATATAACTAGGAATAAGGCATTACTTTTTTTTTTTTTTTTTTTCATTTAAAGCAACACATTTAAAGCCTGAAACAGCACAACAGCCTGAAAATGGCTTATACAATGAGTGTAGGAGAAAGCAAACCCAGAAATTAGGGAAAAGTGACATTTATAACAACAGCAAGGGGCAGCATTTTGGACATTGTCCAAATGAAGTGAATAATTCATGTAATGTGATTTAAATCTTGTGTGTAATACATGGCTTTCCCTTCAGTGACAATCTCTGTGTACTTCAAAATGCCTCATTCTTTACCCCTTTCAGAGCCTATTCTCTTGGTGGCATGGACTTGACAATGCAGGTGACATCAAGAGAGTCCTAATAGCACTGCCATAGCCAGGATGGTCTTAGGATGTAGACACAGCAAGGCTTGCAGGAAGAAGTAGGATCTTTTATTTAGCCAGCTTATACAGCTGGAAATATCAGACAAGCCTCTGAGGCACACAAGCCCTTCTTCAGATCTGAAATAGAAACAGGTGCTTTCAAAGTTAAATGCCAGAGAACAATTACACAGAGTTTAGTCAGACCATCTCTGAAAGATAAAAAATGTAGGTAGCTGAGGACTAGAGGGGATGTTGGGGATAAAAGGTCAGGAAACCCTGCAATCTATTCTGTGCAGGTCTGTAGTATGAGGAAAATGTTTAAGGTTTCACTTATCTTTCGAAATCCATGACTCTAGTTCCAGTTGCTATGAAGCACAAATAGGAGGAGCTCAATAAAAAACATGCAGAAGTGTGAATGGAATAAAAGCATATATTGTGCATGAGAACTATCTGAATAGAAGATGAAAGTGCAGAATACCATGCTTTTTCTAGAGACACTGTGTTTCTGCTGCATATTCATTTTGGATGGGCATCAGAATCTGTGAAATGAGATCTCAAGAAATTGCTTCCTGGTCAGGCCAACTTTTCAGGCTTTGACACTCACCCTGATAATAAGCACTAGCATGCTTTTAGCCCAGTGTTACCAGAAAAAGTTTTCCACTGGTATAGTCAAACCTTTCTCACCCAAATTCATCTACTTATTCCAAATGTCATTTAGGTGCTTTTAGTTTTTTAAGAAAACTAGGCAAAACAGGGTTTTTTTTGCTGGTTTTGGCTGGTATAGTTAATTTTCTTTCACGGCTGCTTGCATGGGCTGTGTTCTGGATTTGTGCTGGATGCAGTGTCAGTAACACAGGAATATTTTACACAGTTAAGGCCTTTCCTGCATCTCACCCCACCCTACAAGCCAGTAGCTCAGTGTGCACAAGGAGCTGGGAGGAGACACAGCTGGGACAGATGACCCCAGCTGACCCAAGGGACATTCCAGACCGTACAGCACCGTGCTCAGTGTGGAAAGCTGGGGGGAAAGAAGGAAGGGAGGATGTTCAGAGTGACAGTGTTTGTGTTCCCAAGCAACCATTGTGTGTGCTGCAGCCCAACTTTCCTGGGGACAGCTGAACACCTGCCTGCTCACAAGAAGTGGTGACTTAATTCTTTGGTTTGCTTCCTCATGTGCAAGGTTTATCCTTTATCTATGAAACTGTCTTTATCTCAGCTCATGAGTTCTCTCACTTTTAGTCTCTTGCCCATCCTGATGGGGGTCAAGTGAATGAGCCACTGGGTGGTGCTTAGTTGATGGTTGGGGTTAAACCACAAGACTTCTTTAGGATACCCAGTGTAAGGCTCGAAGTGTTTGAGATAACAACAGACCTCAGTGGAATGTGCTAGACAGAATTTATCGCTGTTCTTGCTTAGAATTCTTGTTTAGCTATTAATTGACAGGTTCCAGTGCTTGCCATGGGGATTGCTTGCCCGGCTGTAAGTTAGAGCCTATGCTCCTTGGTGTAATGGTTACACGCCATGGTTATGGTGCACCTCTGAAGGGATTGTGACCAGGAGTAAGTGCGTAGAAAGTACACACCTCCAAGAATCCGTGGAGAACTTCAAAGTGAGTGGCCATGGATAAGCCCATGACTCCCCCACGGAGACTGCAGCCACAGGTAAGGCCATGTTGGAGTAGGTGCATTTCTGAAGGCATTGTGGCACACGGAGGAGGCCATGCTGGAAAAGGTGCACCTCAGATGGACTGGGGCTGTGGAAAACTCCATGCTGCAGCAAGTATATCCCTGGAGAGACTGTGACTCCACTAGACTCTCACTCTACTGTGACTCTACTTGGAGCAGGAATACCCCTGAGACACTGCAGTATATGAGTTAGTCTTAGCTGGAGCAGAGGCAAGGTGAAGGCAGTGGGGTGGTTAATGGGGACACACTGAAGAGTGTGGGACCTGAGCCATGGAATAAGGAGTAAAGAATGTGCTGGGTTTGGCTGTGATAATTAATTATTTCCATAGTAACTAATATGGGGCTGTGTTCTGGATTTGTGCTGAGAACAGTTCTGGTAATTCAGGGATGTTTTCCTTACTGCTGAGCAGGGCTTACACAGCGCCAAGGCTTTTCTGCTTCTCACCCCACCCCATCAATGAGTGGATTGGGGATGTACAAGGAGGCAGAAGGGGATGCAGCTGGGGCCAGCATACCTGATGAATATCCCATACCATACAGCATCATACTCAGCATATAAAATCTAGGGGAAGACGAGGGAAGGGAGGACATTCACAGTGATGGCATTTGTCTCCTCAAGTCACTGTTACATGTGATGGAGCCCTGGAGATGCTGAACACGAGGAGTGGTGAATGAAAGCCTTGCTTTGCTTTGCTTGTGTGCGTGGCATTTGCTTTATCTATCAACTGTTGTTACCTCAATTCACTTTTACCCCTCCAATTCTCACCCCCTCCCATGGTGGGGGAGTGAGTGAGTGAGTGGCTGTGTTGTGCCTTGCTGCCAGCTGGGGTTAAACCACAACCTTTTTGTACAATGCAGACATCCCTGCTTTGATTGGGAAACTACCATTGTATTTACTATAATTATAGCAATTTCATTTTGATTAATAAAGACTTTTTTTACCGTGAGAACAATTAATCACTGGAACAGCCTCCTCAGGGCCATGGTGGAGTCCCCATCACTAGAGGTTTAGAGATGTGACTGCAAATGGTGCCAAATAATCTTATCCAGGTTCCCTCTCCTATGAAAAACTGGACCTGAAGATCTTCTGATGTCCTTCCAACCTGGGCCATACTATGATTCTAACTATGGCATAAAAATATCAGGGATTTTCTGTTGTGAATCCCAGCTCTGCTTTTAACAGAACCTGCTCAAAGAAACATACCCATTTTGAAAACACATCTTTAGTAAAACTATGATTTGAGAAGAAGCTCAGTGCAATTTCAGAAACAAGGATTAACTATTACACTCTGACATGCCATAAGACGTTGGTTTGGTGACCACTATTATATAGATGAGGAAATGGACAAATGTAACTCACTGGTGTTTTTGCTCTTCCTTAACTGATGCTCTAATGGTGGTTTTAACATTCTATTGACATCAATGTAATTCTGATATTTTCTTCTTTTTATTTCTTCAAACCATTCTCCAGTCACTCCCTGCAGCCCTTTTTCAGATTTCTTTCTCTTCAGAAGTTTGCTAAAAAAAAGGAAAAAAAAAGCCATTTTAGATATTACAGGGCCATCATTAGGAACTCTCCCTGTTTTTCATTAAAGTATTTACAGTATATCTCTACATATAATGACTTTTACAAAGGCAGTGGGACATTCACAGCAATCACATAAAAGTTTTAGTGACAGCAACATTCTACTGTTTAACAAATGACTCATATGCTTGCATTATTCTCATCCTCAAGGAAGTGCATCTTTTTTCCTTGCAAGAATAAGGCAATCCATATGCATTCTAAAACTAATTGAATGTAAGATTAAGTTGATCCAATAATCAAATTAGAATAAATAACACTCAAAATAAAGCAAATTTTGAAATATTTATTCACTCATTTAAATAGAAGAAATAACAAAATTATTTTTATTTTCTAGGGGTAGATCACTGATGCCCTGACAATGAGGTGCCCACTACACATTTTCCATGCAAAGGAGAACAGTAAATTGAGAATTCAGCTAATAGATATTCATGAAACATGTTCAACAAGTTTATCACATTTTCCTCTTTCCTTGATGCATAGTGATTCTGCTTGTGTTCAATATGGATGGAGGCAGCCAATAATGAATATGAATGTTCTGCCACACTGAGGCGCAGCCTGAGCAAGCTACACACATGTGGCTGCAACTGAAGAAGATATTTAGTAGCAAGTTCAGATTTTAAACCAAGAGGTCATAGGAATGAATTGTTTAACTGGACAGAAAAGAAAAAGGTACAATTGCAGAGGAGTGGGAATAGTGCAAGGGACATGCAAAGTTATTTGTTTTTAAATTACATTTACACTAGTGTCGAAAGTATAGATGCAAATACAGCAAATCCACACCCCCAACTGATTCTGATGGTAACAAAACGAGACGTTGTGCACAGCCTGGAGATGTAATACCAATGTTTGAGCAAGGCTTTCATGTAAATCTGCCTCCTTAATCAGGGGTAAAAATCTGTGTCCAGAATACAGATGCTCCCAGAGAACATAAGTTGCTTCAGTTATCAATTTAAGTAAAAACTCATCTGAGACAATACTACTTCACAGAACAAACTTAAAATTAAACATCTAGTCTGGAAATGGGTATATTTTGATCTGGAATTTATGGAATTCATTGTCCATTCTAGCCCCTACTGTGCATCTGGTGGCATCTGATGGACAGGAAGGCTGGAGGGAGACATTTTTGGGAAATGAGTATTTCCCTTGAAGAAGATTACACAGCCACCTGCACGAGTACTAGCCATTCCAAATAAACTTATTACAGAGGCAAAAATGTTACTCATCGCAGATATTACCGCACCATGGGAGTGACTAAACACCGTAAATGCATTGTGCAGTCTGGAACGCAGCCTAGCACTGATGTGAAGCAGGAGGGGATGAACAATGTGCTCTCCATAGCCAACTCCATGACCTCACTCCTGTGGTAAAGGGGATCCAAGATACTGGGAGGAGTAAAAGCACAGAGAGGAAGGCATGAGCTGCTTGGGAAGTAGCCGCAGCCACAGCGACTGCCCGGGAGACAACCCCTGCGCGGTTCTGCTGAAGTCCCGAAAGCGGAGAGCATCTGTTAGGATCCATCCCCGCGGGCCGAATCGCTTTTCCCGCGGGAGGCGGCGCTGGCATGGCCGCTCCCGGGCAGGCGGGCGGGGCCGTGGCGCCCCCCGGCGGCGGCCGTCGGCAGCACCGCCCAGCGCCCGCGGCCGGGGAGCGACAGGACGGGCAGAGAAACAGCTGTTGGCCGCACATTTACGCATTCCAGAGCAAAGGGAAATATAAAAACCCCACAATCACTCTATAATAGACCATACCAGGCACTGCACGAACGCGCCTTGCACGGAGAAATGGAGTTAAAAGTTTTGCACAAACACTGACTTCACTGCTTAAACACTATAAAGTCTGTACTGGTACATGCCTGGCATTATATGTAGTCGTTATCTGTGTATCTGCTCCTTTTGAATTGTGCTGTCATGCCCAACTCATCAAATAAATCTTTTAAACTGCCTGTGCATATTTATATTTATACACACAGAGAGTCATATATGGAACCCTATATATGTAGTTATTTGAGTAACAAATAATAGTTAATGAGTATGATACATGATACATAGTTGCAGTATTGCACGACTGTTAAGTATTTCTCCTTCGCGATGACTCCCAGCCAAACCACATCATTTCCCTACATACCTGCTCTGTCAAGTTTACTGCCCCCTCACGACACTAATGAACACCGGTTGTGAGCCAGAAGGAAAGCCCATCTCAAGAAACAATTACAGCAGGAGATGCTATCTGCACTCAGTATTGCAATGAACCTGCCTCTGAGGCAGCACTATTGTTACTTGGATAACACATTATGTGTTAAGACACTGCACGTAGGAGTGTCAAAACACCTATTGGCCTCTAAACCAAATGCACTAAGCCTGCTTCCCAGTCTGCTCCATCCATCCTTACTCCTCATTTGCCTACGGCTATTTTGTACACTTGGAGCCACTACCTTTTGAGAGGAGACAACATCATTGTGACTGGGAAAAGTACCTATAAACTATTGTGGGGTTGAAGGCAAATCCATTCCCAGGATTACTTACAGGAGACTGCTCCACAAACCAGTGCAGGCAGCAACCCTAAATGACCTCACAGGCTCATTATCTTTCCCCATCTATTATTCTACAGAGCGTCTAAACCAATGAATCACTCAGGAGCAACTTCTTTGCAGTGTTTTTAAAAACGTCTCTTCCTTATTGGCACAAGGATGTCCCAGTATTTCTTACAGACATCTCCAGGGAAAAGTTACCCTAAATGTTTGTGTGCTCTAGACTTTCATGTGGGTTACCATAAATACTGTCCATAGATGTGCAGCCTCCCCTGCCACTTCCTGTTAGCATAATAAGGAGTTTTAATTGCTACTGTAAGAGGAAAGGCATTTTCCTTACCATCTTCACTCTGAATATAAAGAGGAACATGTGTTCAAGGTAGTAGAAACTGGGTTGCCAAATAGGACATTTGGGGACAGCACTTGTTTGCAGAGGACAGAGGATTCAATCCTATTTTTGCTAAAAGCAGAAATTATTATTTCTATTGAGTTTAACAGAGCAGGATTTGACCCTAAAGGACTCTTACCACACACTTCAAAAGAGAACAGATAAACAGCAACTACAAAGAATGAAAAATTGCACCAGGTGAAGAATAAACAGATCAAACTTGCTCATTGGATCAAAGCTCTCAGTGTCTGAAAATACAAGACCGAAAAGATTGCAGAAAAAAAGTAGTGTTGAAAGCATTAGATAAAAAATACAGCAGGGCAGATAACTTGCAGTAACCTAAACCAAGCTTTTCTCTTTACTCTGTTCATATTCCTTGTTTTGTCAGGAAGAAAAGGCTAGAGATCAATGAAAAATCAATGCCTGAAGAACCTGTTGTTTCCCAATTTTTTTTTTTTTTTTACTTCAACTTACCCCCTTCATACCACTTTATGCTGCACTGGTGAACTGTACAACTCCATCACTTCTATGACCAGCTATTTTTCTAGAAAACTCTGGCTGTTGTCACAGCCGCAAGTAGCTCTAAAACGCTCTCCTGGGGCAACCCTATGATGCTGGATTGTATCCCCATTGGTCTGTTTAGCCCAGAAATACATTCTGCACCTTTAAAACTAGATCTGAGAGCAAAGAGGGGAAGAAGGACAAGTGGTGGAATTCTTTTCGCGGCTGTGTTCACAACACAGAGGTAAGCAGTGCTCTCGGAATTCTCTGCTCTGCAGACAGAGGGGGAATTTTCCCTTGTTATATTTGCTGTTTTTTCCTCTGGTTAGCTGAAGCCAGAAGGGTTTTTTTGGAACGGTTTGGCCATTGTTGGTTCGGGAACACCAGGACCATCATCCAGGGGTACCCAAAGCTGCACGGCCGGGACACCGGACCCGAGCCCCGGAGAGACTGAGAGAAAGCCAAGGACACACCCACGGAAAGGACTGTGAACTACAAAGGACTCTCTGAATTTGCCGTCTCTTCAGAACAGCGAGAGGTTCCATTGTTTAATATTTTTCATTTTCTTGTGTTTGTGAATACTTTGCTTGTTAAAGAAACAGACTTTTCTACTTTTCTCTAAGGCTGTTTATCACCTGAATAGATGGGGGGGAAGAGCTGCTGAATTTTGCCCTTTAGGGAACATCCTTTTGGAAGTTCCCTTCCAAATTTGTTCCAAACTAGGACAAATGCATATGCAAGTATATTTTCTTACTTATAGTTCCTTTTAATTTTATGAAAACAATTTAAAGACATGCTTCCAAGTTGTCATCTTATTTAGAAAAAAAAGGGAAAAGAAGTATTACTGAGAAAGGCAAAGGCTACCACATGTGAAATAATTTGAAAAAATTTATTATCTGTAATTTCCTAGAAACATATAATAGCAATAACAACAACATTTCAGTTTCCAAGGTGCCAGAGAAGCTCCTGTGGCAGGCTAATCCTACCAGGAAGAAAAACAATGAGTCAACACACTCTTTCCTAGCATGTCAGACACCTAACAGGTCTGTTTTCTAAGGCAGTCTTTATTCTTAGTAGCTGGTATACTTTTACTCAGGTTAAAGCATGTTTTGTTTATTTTTCTTTCTTACTGTTGTCTCTTTGGCTAAGAAAAATGAACCAAGTCAGCCTCATTATTACCTGTAAGACTTTATGCACAAGTAGATGAATAACAGAGGAAAAAAGACTCCCATGTTTTGGTTGTACATACTACAAGACAATGTAAAAAGATCTAACGGAAAATTCACTTATTTGTTTATTTGATATATGTAAAATTAAGCATTTCTGCAGTAATTCTCTGAAAAGTCAAGGTCTCCTCTATTTTGATGAATAAAATGTGTTGTCAATCAATAATGCTTGAATCTAACCTGCTACGTCGTTGCTGATCAAATTTAATTTTCTCTTCCCCTGAAATAATAGTTTTCTAAGTGTTCATCCTTTTCATCTTTTTGTCATTTTTGTCATTATGTATTCATTTTATAATGCCCATTAACCCACCAAGTTGCCCTCAGATGTATTTATCCGAGTATGTGACCAACAGAACTAAAGATGTGCGTGGGCACAGAGCATGTGGCACAACAGTGCAGAATAAAGAGTGTGAGTTCAGTGTCTGTGACTGACCAGGACCTGAACACCAAGAAATGCAATGGAAGGACTTCAACTCTCCTCAACAGGCACCAGGTCAGGCTGCGGCAGGGAGAGTCCCCTAGTGGTGACACCCCTGCGTGGAAAGGAGCAACTGGAAGTGCCAAGAAATATTCACCTGAAGGCCAGGAGTGCCCAGCACTGAACTGTATGGCATATGTTTTCAATTCCACTTTAATGGTCGCATGACAGTGCCAGCTCATAATTATCCCTAAGTATTTAGATTCCAGTTATGTGCAAAACCAAGACGCAGAAGGCAGAGGAAAGTGGAAAAGTAATTGATCTTCTCTAGTTTTTCATCCCAGACTGTACCTTTAATAGTCAGAAGTACTTAAAACACAAAGATATCACTTCTGCCCATGAATTTGATATGCAGTCACAAGTATCCTTTAAACAGCAAGTAGGGCTACAGAAACAGACTCTTGCAGACAGAAATATAATTTTGTCCTTAGAACACTTTTGTTGAGAACAGGTATCAGATTCATACATTATGACCTGCTGTGTGTGTCAGGGATACAGTCAGGGAATATGTGAGTTGAAGGCAGAACATCTTCTCTACCCTTACTAAAGCTCTACCTTATCTGCTATGAGGAAAACCCTTCCATTTCTACCTCTCCTCTTCTTAATTAAAAAATAGCATAAATCACAAAATCTGACATTATTACACTATCTCTATTCAGCAAATTTATTCATTTAAATGAAAGCTGATCACCTGCTTTGAGATAGCCTAATCCAGTGGCACTGTGTGCATTCATTACACACAACCCACAAAGCCAGTGAGATTTATGAGCATACACGAAACATTGAAGTCCCAATGGACATCGAATACTTCTACTCTATAAATCACAATGACTTTTGTGTCTACAATTCTTTAACTTTGGCACCCTCTGTACAGTGACCAAAAGTTACCTGTGTTTTCTCCAAAACATTAGCTTCTCATATTAAACTATGTGAAATTAATATAGTGACTTACACTAGCTGCTCTTTTCCTTCATCAAGTCCAACACTCCTTTCCCCTTGAAGCTTTTGTCTGCTTTTTTGAGCAAAAGCACACACTTTCCTTTGAAATGGAAAACTAGGAAATGTTGTAAGGGCAAGAACAAAGGTTAATTCTCACGCTGACTACATAACTCCTCTGTGTTCTGACAGCTCAGGAATCAGAAGCTCTTAGTTAATGCTCTGAAATGAGAAGCTCAACGACTGCCTTCAAAAAGTTACGTTTTCAAAACACAGCATTGAAACCTGAGATCACGGGAGCTGAGGGTGATTAATCATGCACACAAGGTGCAACAATGCCTCAAGACATTACTGTTAACACTAAACTATTTCTTTAGCAGCTACCCCGGGTTTACAGTGAAAACATCATTTCAGCCCAGCTGGAACAAACAGAAAAGTCTGTAAGTACAGATCTTTGAGCAGTTATAAATACTTAGAAAATGAAAGCTTTTAGTTCTTTGGGCAGCTGGTCACTAGGAGAGAATGAGGTGGAATACCACTAGGAATGTCACAGCTGTTGGTGACTCTCCAGCTTGGGCTGACTCTCTGCAGTTCCTTTCACAATGCATGCAATACAGGGGAAAGCTCCATTCTGTGAATGTTTTATCCATTAGTTACCATGTCTCTGTAGGCTACAAATGATAGTCTAGAAAAAAGGGTGTTACATTGCAAGCTACCTACCAATATTGTATGGTAATAACAAAACAAACCCATGATGCAACGGAAAGAAAACCCACTTATCATCTTTAAAGTGTGTCACATAGCTTCTGAATGGTAGTAATTAATGTCTCTAATGAGATTACTTCATTAATAGGAATTTCTATTAATATTAATTCATGCTAATAGAGGCAATGGATATAATTCTCCACATAAAGACTCTGATTTATTTGCAGTCATAGATGTAGTCTCAGTCCAAAAACACTGGAATAAGTTGTGAGGTCCTGAATTTCTGTCCCAGAAATCTTACATAGAAATGTAAGATGTATACCATGTGTACCACATGATGGGTTGGAAGGCTGATGATCAGGTCTCTCAATAAATCTGAAGCTAATGATTAACAGAGACATATTTACTCTGCCAGGGTAGAGCTGCTAGTTGATTACAATGAACTTTTATAAATATTGATAGCATGCAAAGAGATAGTCATCTATTGCAAGTAATTTACAGCTCAGTCATGTCTTGTAAAGTTAACTGCCTTACAAAGACATAAAATGCAGACACTATTCTTCATCTTATTGTTTGACTTTCTTTATGAAAAACCTTTCCTAATAAACAATATAAGAACAAAAACCACCCCAAACCAGAAACAAAACACAGGCTAGGTGAGAACTCTGTAGGAGGGAATTGGTTTCAAATTAAGAGCAAATCCTCATCTCTACAAGCAGATTTGTGTATGATGACCCATGGGTTTGGACAGAGTTCTGAAGTTGAGACGCTCCAAAAAGGCCATTTGCTTGTACAGAGCTAAGCCTGAAGCCAAGGGCTCTCAAAACGCACCTCTGCAATCTCAGATAATTGTACAGAGTCTCACACTGAGCAGAGTTCACAGCTCTGGACAACAGAAGTAAGACAGGTCAGTGTACCTGCACACAGTTTATGTGTTACTATAACACTACAAAAGCCTCATTTACATTGCTTTAAACTAAGGAAATAGGTCATAAGAATTAATGAAAGCTTTAAAAGTTGACACAGTGGGTGTTTTTCATCTGGAAATGTAATGCTTCTATACATGTATGTATTACATACTTACACAGAGATCCTCTGCCACAGTACCTTAGACTCACATAATTTATCACAACTCTTCCACTGGAAATGGAAATATTTTATTATAATAATGCTTTAAAGTAGAATATTTACATGTGTATAATTTTGCATATATTAAAGAACACAGAAAAATAAATACGTATTTAAGGACACACAAGTCTCTAATGAAGAAAGATACTGCAGAGCACCCCAGACACAGTGCTGAAGCTTTTCCTGACTGCAGCTCTCTGCATTCAGACCCCTGCTGATCTAAGAATCCAAAGACATGGCCAGTATAAGTGTTACAGTTCCTTGATTATTCCAATAACAAAGTAAATTCAATGTAATTAATGTGCTATAAAGTGTAAATACACTGTACTTTTCATAATTTACTCCTGGCTATTGTGGTTTTGATGTGTTGTTCACAGTTAATATGGTACCAGGATATGGATTTATTTATTTCTGAGAAAAATAAGATAGGTTCAGTTAAGAGTTTAAAATGCAGACATTTAAATATAGTTTATTATACTTAACAGTGTAAACATAATAATTTAGCTGCAGAGAAGGATTAGGAATAAATTTCCTTTGATGTTTTAGATGCACATGTCCTCAGAACAAATCCTATTTTTTTCTACCTGCTTTAATGAATTTCCTGCATTGAATACTTAAGTAGTGATTTTTTTCAGACTGTAAGCTCCAAGGAAATATGTAATTTGTCAATTTAAAACAATTACAAGAAAGACCAAACAGAGGTCAGGCCTTAATTTAGATAGTCCTGTGTTAAATTTCTGGAACAGAAAAGAAAATGGGGTCTCTGTGCCCAAAATTCAAAACTCTAGTGGGCCAGATACCACTTGATTTGAAAACTAGATTCAGAGAGAAAAAAGATTTTAAAGGATGATTAAATTGACTATACACAAACCACTGGCAAAACCTAAATTTATAAAAAGAAAAGGAGACAGATACCACAATTTTCAAATGCCATCAAAACAGTATCTGACAGAAAGCAGTGAACATCAGCTGGAGTCCTGACACAGCCCAAGGAGCTTTGCCCCCAGCTGTTAGCCAGGCTGAGAGCCACGTCTGCGGGAGGTACAAGTGCTGCATGTCTGGATGGATACGGGAGTTTGAAGTACATCAGGGGCCAAATCCAGCAAAACTCCAGCTCCTTGGGCTTCACTAGGGAAAGCAGGTGTTGCAGCCTTTGTGACACACAGGCCTATGAGACACACATGTCACCTGAGCACACCACCAGAGCACAGCTGTGCCAGTACGCATGGGGAGATAGCCAGCCACTCTGAACGTGAATCAGATGTGTTTCTGCAAAACACTTTTTTGAATTACTGGCATAGCCAATTTATTATTTCTGAAATAGATGCAAGGACTTGGAGGTGTTGGGACACTGTGTAGAAGTTGTCAGCATGAGATAATCATTCTCATCATATAGACACCTCAATGACTCTCTGCTATCCTAGTAGGGAAAGCTGTCTTCCACCTAACAGTAATTTCTCATTCCAACTAGAATGTCAATTATTAATTAAACTTCTGCACTTGAATTGTGGAGGAGACAGAGGGTGTTGAGACTATTACTGCTGGAAAGGTCAGACCTGGGAAGTGTGCAGACTTCCTACAAGGTGCACAAGACTGTAATTGGGTCACAAGTCCATGGAAAACCTTAAAAACTTGGACTGTTCTGCATTATCTATTCCAGAATAACTCTCCATATTGACTGTCTACTCAATAGTTAGTGCTTGCTTGCTCTGCTGTGTCTGACCTATTTATTCGTGAAGGCTGGTCAATTTATCTATAAAGACAGAGTTCAGTGAATTCTGCTTTTACCATTAAGTTTGAACTTCGAAAATGTCTGCCTATGACTTAACAGTAAGTCTTTGCTTAAATCTCATCCAGTTTCAACACCATCTTACTTTTTGGCAGCCCTAGTGACATCAGAAAGTGAACTCAATAATAACAATAATAATCTTTGTGATTTTCACTTTCACACTGTTTGGTCGCTTGAAAATGCAAAAGTTAGTCTCAGCAGTCTGAAAGACCAGGCACAAAGCCTGTGTTTGAATGAGCACGGGTGAAAGTGCCCTGAGAGTGTCCTTCCTGCTCCTGTGGGTTTGGCTGCCTGGGCCCTGGACCAGCCTGGGCAGAGCAGGGCTGGGTGTCCTTAGACAAAGGTGTTGTGCAGACAGCAGCCACAGGCTCAGCAGGGGTGAGCCCTCCTTCCCTGGGAGCTGCACAGGCTGTCCCGCTGGGCTGTGCTCCACTTACAGCCCCAGCTGCATCCCCAGCTCCATCTGTGCCCTGACCCCTAGGCTGACACCCAACTCGGCCTCCAGCCCGGCCCCTCACCCCTGGCCTGCCTGGCCATCACAGGCCATGGCTGACCCTGGTCACTGGCACCAGGTCTGACCCTGTCTTGACTGCTCATCTTGACCATGGCCCTGCCCCATGATTCCGGCCCTGCCCCGTGAGCAGCGGGCTGTGGGGGAGCAGGCCTGACCCCAGCCCTGAGCGTGACTCAGCCCCACAGCCTGGCCCCGGCCCCGGCCCTGCCATGACACCACAGCCATCACTGCGCTGCCCATCTGTGTCATGGGACACAGGCCCTGGTGGCCAGGCCCTGCCCTGCCAGCCCTGTGGGGAGCCACCATGGACCCAGTAACCTGAAAAAAGCAGAAATACATTCAGTGCCCTGCTGACAGGCTGTTCCAAATGTTACACACTTCAAAAGGTTCTTCCTTCTGCCACCACACACACCATAGGAAACCCCCTGCCCTCAAACACCAAGCACAAATCTTTAGAGGAAAGGATTGACACTGAAATTAATTCAGTATGAAAGGACAAGACCAATGAGCTGGCAGCAAGGCTGGTCCAGACTCTGCTCTGTAGGCATAAAACTGGAGTTACATCACAGCCTTTGGTCTAGTTATCCCAGATGGATAGAGTAAAAACCAACAGAGAAAATGGCACACACAGTGCCTACCTGCCCCTGGCCATTCCTACTTCTCCTTCTCAGCCTGTGTGAAGCCCCAGTCTGTGAGTCTAGACCCCACCACAAGATAGGACTATTAAAAAACACAATGAGGAAAAAACTTGGTATGCAACTTACCAATTGCATTTGGTTACAGTACCCCCACTCAAACAAGGGAAGTCTCAAAATGGGATTCTTATGATAGCAATTGTTTACCAAAGCAAGTAAAGGTTTTTAAGTCCCGGTCTTCCCTGCCATTTTTGCTTCTACTGGCACTTCTTTAGCATGTTAGCCCTTCAGGGCTTCAAAGGCCTATTTTCATTAGTGTTTACAAACCACTAAACACACTGGTGGCACAGTATCAGTGGTAAGTAATAATAGTATCTCCTCCACAACAAGACACAATAGAACACTTGCGCCCAGAAACATTCCTGGGTGGAGTATCTCTTATGAAAGAATTTCTTTATTAATGCTTTGTTCAGTAATGCTGTCCTGGTATCCTGTCTGCTCTCCCCATCCATGCAGCTCATGTACTTTGGAGCTGATTTTTAAAAATTCTTTGTAATTGTGAGGAGTTGAGCCCCAAATCCCTATCTCTAACACCCAACAAGTTATTCTTGATCTCCAAGAAAGTAAAGAGGACTACTTCTGTGAATATGACAAAATAAAGCCTGCAATGGCAGACCCCTCAAACTGTAAGCAAGACAATATAATTGGAGCACTAAGTATGAATATGCTTAAATACATACAAAACTGAGTATGTCTGCACTTCTGCAACAAATGTCTTCCCAAGAGAAGAAGGAAAAAAAATACATTTCCAACACAGGATTGTATTCCCCTCCTATTGCCAGACCTGTGAGAGTAAATGGCAGTCAGGAGAATACAATAAGGAATTACTTGCCACAAATGAACTCAGTAAATTATCTGCGTGAGGCAGTAAGAACAGCTGTGTGCCTGTAACAAGTAACTATGTCCAAATGATTTAATTTAGAGACTGTCTGGAACAGTCAAAGGAGGGGACTCATCTTTCCCACAACACTCAAATGTTGTTAATGGGTCAGCAAGAGTGGAGCACTGAGTGGTGCTGACTGTACCTTCCAATTAATTTCATGTGCTTTTCATCTTCAAATTTGAGGGTAAATTAAAATAAACCTTTGTTTTGCTCCTGTCTATTCTCATAGTCATCTGTAAAATAAATTTCCTAAACATTCCCCCCCCAAAAGCATAAACCAACCTGGAAAAGAGCAAAACAAATTAAACTAAATAGAATGAGTGCTCTCCTCTCCCACAAACTCCATTTCCCTTTCCTCTTTTTTTCAGTTTCTATTCAGAGACAGTGGCTGAGGTGCCAGATATGTTCTAGAGCTGGCAATTATTTTTTTGCCATTCTTCCTACTGAAAAAAAGAAAAAAAATCCTTAAATAATACATGCATACTTAGTTCTCAAAACATGATCTATAAAGTAAATTGCTATTAGGGCAGATAGGTTCATTTCCCTATTCTGTGGCTCAGTCTCTCAGTTATTTTCAATATCTTTTTTGTAAGTGAAGATAACAATATTTCCCTTTTTCTCAAGGATTAATTAACAAAACCAGCACAAGACTATTGCATGCAATTGTAATAGGAGCATAAAACAGCCAAGTCTCCTAAATAAAATTATTAAAGGATACAGAGCTTTTGTGCCCTTTTACATGCATTTTCTATTTATCCATAACTCTTCTACTCTGTCTTCCAACTGTTCACTTTTTGGACAACCTGCAACTGTACCAGCTACCTGATCCCATGCCACATCCTCCTACCTGCTGCCTCTTTTAAGTAGCTGGCTCCATGTCTCCTGGATCTTCTCATCTCAGCTGCGTTCTCTTGGCCTTGATGCAGTTCCAGGGGTGGAGGTGCATCTCAACACCCAGTGTTCAGGCTATGAGACATCAGAGATGCAAACTTGACGGGAATGACACCTGCTTGGGCACCGTCTGCCTCTCTACACTCTGCAGAGGGAGGAGCTGCCTTGGAGATAAAAGGCATTAGCTCCACCTCTGTATCCCATAGCTTCATGCCCTAATGCTGCTGAGACTTCCTACAGGGACTGCCAGTTCCTCTGCTACCTGCCAGGCTCTGAAGTGCTGTCCTGAAGAGATGGAAGGCAGTCAGCCTCTCTTCATCCTGCCCATTTGCTTCATCAATAAAGGACAGAAAAGAGAAGCACCTTCAGGTTTGTTTGGCCTTTGGGACCTGGAGGTCTCTGTGCAACTATTAGCTGTCAGTTCTTTTTTTCATTTCTGTCCCCAGCAGCTGCAGAACAAAGCTTAGGAAGATGAGCTGGGTGGACTCTGTAGTCTTGAAACCATTAGTCAAATATGTGATTTTCTGGCCTATTTCATTACATACAGAAAGTTGATCTGTGATATTAATACCTGTGCAAGTATTCATTGCACTGTTATAGAAACAGAATTTTTGGAGAGCCATCTGAACAGGATATTGCACTGTGAACATGCTGTATTCCTCCCTGCCTTCTCCTGGACATCTAATTCTAACTGAAGTATTTGTGATAAGGAACTTCCTTCCACAAGCTTCTGTAAAATCATCAGTTTCACTAATCAGGCTTATTAAGTAGCATTTAATGACTTGAGTTGGACTCCTGCCTTAATACTGCAAATACTATAATGGAACAATGCATGTATATTGATATATAAAATACTAAATTCCATCTCTCTTCCGCACTAGCATGATAAATGAAATTTTCTTTGAATTGGTATTATGAATGAAACTGGATTGGATGAGCAAAGAAATCTGAAGGGAAGCATTACCCAAGTTCAAAATGAGTAAGTTTTTTTTTCTTTTAAATTATTATATACGTGATTAATAAGTTTCTGAATTATTTTCGGTGTAAATAGCAGTGAGCAGCCATATGAGTTATACCAAAGCTGACTGTTGCTGCTTCTCTGAACTTGTTTCAAGGAGAAGGAGGCAGGTAGGGCTGGTTTGTGGTGGCTGCTCAAAGGTACAGCTGAGAGGAGCCACGAGAGGGCACTGGAAGGAGAGAACCGGCCAAAAAATGCACTCCTGGGAACCAGCAGGCCGGGACACAGCAAGAGCTCTCCTCCCTGCTCAGAGCAAGAACAAATTAAGGTCCAACAGGACATACAGTTCATTTCTGTATAAAAGCCAAAGCTATACTGAGAGGTGTCCCAGGCCAGGCTTAGAGGTCTGAAGGCTTCCAAGGGAGCCAAGAAAGGGCCAACGGTTCCCAAAGAATGTGCAACAGGAGGGAAGCACCAAGCAGAGCTGAGAGCTACACAAATGTTCACAGTTGACAACATAACTCACATGTTCCTGCTCTGCATAAAGGCTACTAAGAGAAAGGGAGATGAGAGAGGCTGTATAAAGCAACCTTTCCCCAGAAAATCTCCCCATTATACACTTCATTTCACAACGGCTGTGCTGACTGGATGAAGAGAGATCCAGTTCTATCCAGCGCAGGTAAGCAACAAGAAAATAAATGTACTTGTCAGGAAATAATTGCAAGCTCAATACATTTGATGAAGTCACAATAAACCACAGATAATGTAAGAATTAATATTTTGATTTTATTTCTTATTTCATCTTTCAAAATTAACTGGAGTTAACATTTTTCAGTATAACAAATGTAGCTTGTTCCTGCTTTTAGGATTCTAGATCCCACTTTATAAGTGGGAATGAGTTTCAATTTTTCATTGATCTTTTAAGAGACTGGCAGACAGCTATGTGCTTGCTTGTATGACATCAGTGTGGAGAAGATCAGCGCAGTCATTGGAACCTGACTTTGGTCTGGCAGCAAATGCTTCATTCCCTCTGTCAGTCCAGTCTACATTGGTCTATACAGGAACCTGATGCATTGTAAATACAGATGGTCACTGAAAACACTTTACCAATTTGTTTCTGACCACTGGTTGTTACTGATTTGCTCCCTGGCCCTGCCCAGCTCCAACTAGCTATTTCCAAAACCATGCTCAAGAGCAGTTTGAAGGGCAACTCACTTCACTAACTTTGTGCAGAAAGAGTAGTCTTAATGAAATTGTTCCTTCCATTCCACAGTATCTCCTGTATGCCTTGTTTGATTGACAGCATCAATCAAATAGCTACAAAATCACACTTTGAAAATATCCCAGGAGTGGGCTGCCACAGTTCTCAGGCATTCTTTTAAAACTTTTATACTGAAAAAATGTCTATGAAGTTAATTATCAAAATAATAGTAATAAGAATGGCAAGGAGGCAGGCATATGAGACAAAGGCATATGAGACAAAAAATGCAATTTTGTTTAGAGCCTCTGAAGCTCACTGTGGTCATATAGGAACTGCAAGATTTGGCCCTCCAGGGTGATCACTGTTATTACTTTGATTATAGTAGCACAGGGCAACACCACACAGACTGGAACCTGTCTGCTCCTGATGAGAGTCTTCTGGCCTGAAGAGCTTACAGTCTAAATAAGACCAGGTAGACAAGTGGAGTGAGAAAGAAAGTACTTTTATTAGGTCCAGGAGAGATTAGGAAACTTGCCCAAGGACACATACCTTTGACAGATCCAGGGTTTAACCTAGATTTTCAGTATGGCACCTTGGTCATAAATACTTCACCTACCTTCTGCTCAACTTGTCAATACCTCTTCAGCTGAGACTTAAACAGACTACATCTCAATAAAGCATCACCAGAAACAACCTGTTATACCATGTTTATTTTGACAGCTTTCACATAAATAACATTTTCTATTGACAAAGTCCTAAGTGCATAGACAAAGAAAAATACAAATTTGGGGGTAGGTGAAAGCCTCAAGCTCAAAAGCAGGCTACTGCTTCACAAGGCTCTCAACAGCATTGGAATGCATTTGCTTCAGCTTTAGTCCCAAAACCTCTAGTTTTAAACTTACAGGCCTCCAGCTATGTAATTCCCTATATCCAGCAAAATATTTTTTCTTTTTGGGAGAGTAATAGTAAGACACATGTAACAGAAATTAATCAGAAAAGTAATACCAAATCAGGGAAGAAAGAAATTGCCAAACTTAACTCAGTCCAGGTGCACATGCCACAGAAAACCAAGACAAGTTTTAGATGTAAGTCATTGTTGACACATAATATTTAACCATGCTCATCATAAAATCCACTTTACTGAAATCAAAAATACACAGTACAAAAATCCACTTGACGCAAATGTTACTCATTAACATTCCCTCTATATCTTACTTGAAAGCATTTCTTGTGAAAAGTGCCCACTTGCAAATCTGAGAGGACACACTGCCTCTCACTTCACAATGTGCCAAAATTCATACCTCCGGGAGGAAATTATAACCTTTAATAATAAACGGCTCATTTTCCAGCATAATTTCTTCTAACTCCTCGACCTTTGCTTTCACTATCAACACAAATAGCTTTGATGATTGCACAAAGGAGAAATACGAGCTAGAGACAAGGTCGAGGTGTCCTATATCTTGATAAGGCAGAGAGAATTCAATTAAGTCACTTTAAAGAGTCTCGTGAACTACCTTTCAGGCAGGTGAGCGCCTACCTTTGTTTCCAAAAGCTGCCAGGATCGACTCAAAAGCCTCAGAGTTGCTACGTTTCCCTGCAAGGTCCGGCACAACTTCCCCGTCGCCGTGGTCTCCCGGGTACCGGTGTTTAGCCCACACCCCATGCCAGCGGCACGGCGAAGCACAGAAGTGGCCTCCTCCTCCTCCCCGGGGAAGGAGAGGTGCCACGGGGAGCCGCAGCCGTGACTCAGAGCCGTCTCTGTCACAACACGCATTTCCCAAACGTCCCGATGCTCCAGGTGCCCGGCCGGACGGCTCCGGCGGCAGGCAGCGCTGGCTGAGCCCCGGCAGCACCGCGGGGAGCTCAGCCCTCCCTGCCGCGCAGCCCCGCAGCCCCTCGGCCGGCGCAGACCTTCCCCGAGGGGCGCCCCCCGCCACCCCCTTTCCCGCTGCCCACCTCCTTTCCCGCTCTCCCCGTCGGGATGAGCGTCCCCCCGTACCGCCGGGCTGGGGCCGTGTGCGCCCCGCAAACCCCGTTCCGCGCCCTCCGCCTCCCCACGGGCGCGATGGGCACGGCGGGACGGGCTGAAAGCCGGTACCTGACTCTGTCCTTCTCTGCCCGCCGGAGCTCCGCGTCCCTCTGCAGCACCTGGAAAATCGCCCTGGCTTCCTCCTCGTTCAGAAAGCTGAGATCTGGCCCCTGGGGCGCTGCGGTCATGGCTTGGCTTATCGGCGGGCGGGCGGGCGGAGGCGGGCGGGCAGCGCTGAGCCCCGCGGAGCGTGCAGCCGCACCAGCATGGCCGAGCGCCGGGCGGACCCGCACGCCGGCACCGCGGGACACGCGTGTCCCTGAACGGCGACAGCCGGCGCGGCGAGCGCTCGGAACCGCCCTGGCCCGGGCTGGGCAACTCCCTCCGCAGCGAACGCAGCGCAGCCCGGCGGGATGGGGCGGGGAAGGGCAGGGCAGGGCAGGGCAGGGCAGGGAGGAGAGGGGAGGAGCGGGGAGGCGGCACCACCGTCGGGGCCGAAGCCGGAGCCGGAACCGGAGTGGGCGTTGGTGTTGGAGTGGCCGCTCGCCCCGTGCTCGTGTACCCCGGTTCAGTCGGGTGATGCGCTGAGCGCTCGGAGCGGTGTTTGCTGTGGCACTGCCCAGGGAGCACACGCTCGCACGGCGGGGCCGCTGCGGTTCCCTCCTGGCGCTGACGGCGCCGTTCCCGCCGGGCAAGCCCCGCCACGTCTATGCCCGGTTCTCCACGGCACCCGAATGCGGCCCCGGCGCTCCGCCCGGGCGTCGCTCGGCCCCCGGCAGCTCCTCCGTGGGGCACTCCGCGTCCCGCTGCTGCAGGAGGACGTGCCCGTAGTTGTGCGGAGTGGATACAAAGCGGCAAGTTTTCCACGAGGGAACAACGGGACAGTGTTACCTATTTATCTCCTGTAAGGCTTTCCTGAAGAAATAATAGGGAACTATTCTTGTTCTTGATCTGGGAGTTATAATCAAATCTCGGGAGTAATTTCATCTTGACTCCATTCTAACAGCTCTAATGCAACTCAGCTCTGTGGTGAGAGCACCATGAATTGCTGTATCTGTCCTATATGTGTCTGACTAGTTCGCTGTATTGGTTGAAAACTTTGTAAAATGTCCTTTGAATTTTTTCCATCAGAGAAGAGCTTTATTCAGGGCTGAACTGCAGATGGAGAAGAAAAATTATGGTCAATTATTTCAGGCTGAGAAAGTTTGGGCTCTTCAGCCTGGGAGAGGTTTGTTGTGCCGACCTTGTAACAGCTTTTCAACATATGAAGGGGACCTACAGGGAAGCCAGAGACGGTAGACTCTTCATTAGGAACTCTAGTGGTGGGACAAAGAGTAATCGGTACAAACTGAAAGAAGTGAAATTTAGGTTAGATATTAGGAAGAAAATTTTTTTACTGTGACAGTAGTGAGACTCTGGAACAGGTTGCTCAGAGTGGTTGTGGATGCCCCAGTCCTGGCAGTATTCAAGGCAAGGTTGGACAAGGCCTTGAGCAACTTTTTCTAGTGGGAAGTGTCCCTGCCCATGGCTGGGGGGCTGAGACTAGACAATCTTGAGGGCCCCTTAAAAACCCCTGATTCTATGAAAGAAAACGCAATTTTTATTATGGCAAAGCAAGTTAGTGGAAAAAGGCGGGGCAGTGTGCAGCAGGAGCTGGGCTGTGATGCACGCAGCCACTGTCCCACCCTGCAGCAGGCTGATGTGGGGCTGCGGGAGAATGTTGCCCCACTAGGGAGCTGAGTGGTGCAAGTGGAAATGAGGGCCTTAGAGCACAGTGGGAATAACAGGTTGCAGGAGGTTCCTCGTTTTGAAAGAGCTTCTGGCATCATTTGTCTGACCCAAAGAGAAACTTACCCGATTCCTGGTAATCAAACAACAAAACCAAGGCTGTGAGACAATTGATGAAAATGTAAAAAAGCAAACTATGTGGAGAGGGTATGTCTCCAACAGAGAAAACACAGTGAATTTTTAATAGTGTATGGGAGACACTTCTGGGTAAAGTCCAAGCATTTCTACATTGTTTCTAAAGGTGCAAGAGCCACAGCTGTCCCTGGTGCAGTAGGGGAACTTCCCTCTAAGAACAAATGTCCTGTCCTTCCCATTCTGTTGCATTGAGCATAACAGAGTGACTGTTTCACCAGCAGAAGCTGAGTGCATGGACTTCTCCTGGGGACTCTCCTAGGCAGCAAATTAGACATCACTCTCCCTTTCTGACTGGCACCTGCAGGGTGGGAAGCAGTTGCTCACTGTGCTTCTGCATCATGCATCGTGCTTCTACTTCTGCATCATTCAGAGCTGGGGCAGAACATGGTAACATTTTTTTCTGTACATCCATTGCAATGAAGCTCATCAATGCCCACACTTGCCTTAAAAACAATATTGCATCTTACTGGTGAGTTGTGGTCTTTTAACTTCTTGTGCAACTTACAAGTTGTCATTACTCTTTGCAGGAGATTGGAATAGATGACCTTGAAACCAAACCATAAATACATGCATACAAAATAAATAGGAAGGCTGTGCATTTTCTTACGGTTTTGCAAAGGAAGCTATATATTACAATTCTTACAAATAAAGGGTGGCATTTCCCCACAAATTTGGTGACTATCTATAATTGTATCCTGCATGTAAGTCAAGAATGGACTTGTATTTCTAAGTTTCTGTCATTCTTTTCCTTAATTTCTACAAATTGGAGTAATTGGTGCATTTTTCTTCCCATCATTAATAATGGGAATAACATAATTCCCATTATTTGTTGGCATTTTTTTAGTGCAGAGGGAAACAGAGACAAGATGTTCATTTAATGTATAAGCAATGTAAAGTCTGTCAGGTAATAAGAAAGAATTTTTTTGTGTGTGTGTACAAAGCAATGGAATTGTTTAGAAGAGTGACAAGTACATACACTAATGGCTTTACAGGGATGCTGCAAGACTTCAGAATGATAATTATTTCAGTGGTTTCTATTCAGAAATATTCTATTCTATTCTATTTAGAGATTTGGGCATAGCCATCTGTATAAGAATAAGACCTTCATTTTACACAGCATCTTTGGTACATCACATAACCATTACAAAGTGTATGTTGGACCAGGAATAGAAACAGCTCCTATCTATGGAGTCTTTTACCAATAATTTATTGTCTGGTAAAACAACCACTTTTTGGTGAAAAAAACACTTTTCTAAATGTCTTTTCATTACTCCAACTCTCTTACAAATTATGTCTTTTCCATATATGGATCATGATGACAGGAAAACACTGCCTGTATTCCAGTATTTGGAGTCCCTAGCACCTTATGTGCTTTAATTTCTGCTTGATAAACCTAAGATAAGAGACATGCTTTAAATTTTTTCCATGTTTTTCAGTTAACAGCTGTTCCAGGAAGATACAGAAGTGTTTCTTGTGAATAAGTAGTTTTCCAGTTTAAAAACCTGAAACAGAGGGCCAAAATAGCATATGAGAGGCTGCAGACATGAGACATCGTTAGTAATGTTAATTGCCAAATGCCACTGAAGAGGATGCTGACATACATATTTTAATTATAGGGCAAATTCTTCAAAAACTGTGTTTCACAAATACTGCTGTACTAATGGGTGTTGCTAACTTCACTTATTCTCAGTGGATGAATTAAAAGTGTAGGGTTCTGGAAAGCCAGAAGGATTGATTCTAAAAGTTGGTCTGTGCCTAGGGAATTGGGAGGAATATGCAGAAGGGTTGGTTAAATCTTGTAGCAATTGGTCTTGAGGCTTGTAACAGCCTCGAGGTTTGAAAGAACTGTAAGGTCTTGTCTGTTCCTGTTGCACTAATTACTGTCTAAAGTGTCAGCCAGATTAGTGAAGGCTGATTTAATTAACTCCCTGAGTTAAGTGAGAATGGCTTTGTGACAAGGCAAAAAATAAATATGAAGCGTCTTCCATTTAAAATGTGCTAGATCTGCTTATTGCTTTTGAAATAAATATTTCTGACACTAGGCTAGGTGAAAAATACTCAGATCATACTACTCATAAGGACAAAAGCAGTGCCTCTCCTCTGTTTAACAAGCCCATTGTTTATACCTCTATTTATTCTAATAGTCATTGCTTATTGATGTGGGTTAACATTTGGAGATCCATCTGCCTTTCAGGGGACATGGAGGCTTGCAGTGTATGGTTCCCACTGCCACAGGTCAGCATCTCCACTGAGCAGTGGGTGTCCTCCAGGATCTTGCACTGGGCCATTAATTCCCCCTTCAAGAGAGCTTTGGCCTCTCTTTTAGGCATTTCAGCTGTGAAGTGGTGCACTTTGAAGATTGCCTGGACATCAATATCCAAATGCTATTTGTGTTTTTGTAGCTGTTTGTGTGCTACACAGCCTCTTGTGAGGCAAGGAGGGAGCCAAGACCAGGCTGAGCAGGCTGTGGGGTGCAGACCATCACTGACCACCCTGTGAATGCCATGGGCAACAGCTCTGCTCCCACAGGGACAGCCAGTCTTCAAGGTACACTGTGTTCCCAAGTCACATCTTGTAGCCATCTGTGTGGCTGCAGACTGCTCCTTTTCACAATCTCCTCAAGCACTTTGTCTTGCTGAGTCTGTCATTCACCTGCTTCTTTTTCCCTCCCCATCCCTGGAGTGTGGGCTGCTCCCTTCCCCCACTTTTAGACTCTGTTCTGCCCACACAGCACATTTCCTCACCTTACAAGTACTGCTTGCTGCTGCCTCTTGCTCCAAGGCTTTCCTGCCCCATCCATTGCCAATATGGACTCCTCAATTTGTTTCCTGTGCAGGGTTGTTTCTGCTGAAACAGACTTCTCGATCCCTTAGAATGGACTTAAGGACATCAAAATATGATCTAGTTTTTGCCTACCAGAAGAAAGGTAAGAGCAATGTCCCAAAAGCATATTAGCATGACATAGCAGCAAGGAAAGGTGGTCATAAGAGAGATCTAGAGATCTCTGAAATGGTGACTGAAATCTGAGTGGGGTCTCTGAAATGGTCAGACTCTGCAGTCTGTCCCTGACATTCATGACACTACCCTCTGTGTATTTGGTGCTGCTTTGGAAAATGAATCCATGACACCCCTTTGTTTTGCTTTCTCCTTATGACTGACCATCCTTCTTCCTCCCTTATTTTTAGGATTCAGTTAATCACCAATTTAATTTGTAATACTCACTTTCTCTGGATGGGAGAGAAGAGAATATTGTGAGTAGGATCCCCCTCACAGGGCAAGACAGATTTGGCTTGTAGGGTGTTGCTGCAGAGGGCTGCAGCCCTGAGAGGCATACAAACCAGATTGTTACCTTTACAGCTCTGGAGTATTAAACCAATTTACAGCTCTGGAGTATAAAACTACTGTTGGAATGGGAGGGTGAACATGTTTGGTTGAAATTATGCAGGGTTTCTGCTTTTTTAGAGGTCTGATGTCTTGACTGTCAGAGCCATAGGTTGGCTAGTACTGCATGTAACATCTGCTCTCTTGTCAGAAACTAGGCAACCTTTTCTTCCTCTTTAACTAATAGGTGCATAAACATAATCACCAGAGGCCAATACTTGGGACATGGCAGAATTATACATTTAATATATTTAGGTCATATGCCAGTGCATGCAACCCATTAAGACAGGCTTGAGTAAAGGTACAAAGAACCAGGCATGACTAAACCATAAGGAAGAGATGTCATCAGAAGCAAGAAGGCAACCTTTAAAACACTGTAGTCATATCCAAATGAGTAAAATAGAACAATTCATAAATCCAGGCTGATAACATATTTTAAAAAAGGGAAAAAAAAAAAGAAAAAAAAATATGGGAGGAACAACTTGCTGAAGATCTCTAAATGAGGACTAAACCCTTCTTCAGCACATCAAGAAGCTCATCAGAGAGTCTGTGAGGCAGATCAATGAATGCTATATAAAAGAAGCACTATGGAAGATTCAGTTTGACTTCTAAAAACAAAATTCCTACTTGACAGTGCTCTTTTTGAAGGATGGCAGCAAATATTTGGACAAAGCCAAGTTGATGTAATCTGCTTGTACTTTTAAAGACATTTCATAGTACCATCATCAACAGTTTCCAAGGAAACTTAGTATTATGAGATTAAATAAAAAGTCATTTTATGGGTCAATAACAGGTTACAATTTGGGAAATAGAGGGTAAGAAGACAGGTTACTTATTATAGTGGAAGGTCAGTGGTAACTACTGGTCACAACCACTGGTAACCTTTGATTTTCCCAAAGCTCTGTGCACACGCTTAGGTGACCCGGAAAAGAAATGAGCAGTGAGCAGAGGTGAGCAAGTTTGCTGGTATGGTGGTAAAGTTTGTGATATGAAGACATTCAGGATAGTAAGGACAAAGGCATACTTGCTGTATGGAACATAGATTATATTACATATTACCTTATGAACATAGATTTCTGCATATATATTCTGATTATAAATTCATATATATTCCAAATAAATGAGAGAATTAGAATATGGAGTTCTGTATATTCTATATTTCTATAGAAATGATGGAAAGGAATTAACTTTGGTGTTTCTTCAAGTATAAGAATGAGGGGCCATCACTCTGGATTCCAGATCCATGGCTGTAATCAGGAGTATGTGTTGCATGTGGCTGTGGAAGGCTCCTTGTCTTAGCAATAAAGTTCATGAGGATTCCTCTTCTTTTATGCCTAGCTATTCTGCTAATGTTCATGACTAGCTGCTATGAGATTTTGTTGGAGTGGCTGTCCTCAAATAGTTTCTGGATATTTCCTACTAGAAGATGTAACCTTAGGAGCCAACAGATCCCCTTTTGATATCAAACTGTTCTTCATCATCAGAGTCTTAAAAATTTTGCAGTTTACCAGCAGCTGAAAGAGGGATATCAGAGTTGAAGCAGAGTGGTGTCAAATATGGATAGATGAGGCTGCTCTGTATGGTGGGACAACTTTATAGGATTGGGAATAGACCAATTCAAATGAGCTGTGCATTTTTGCATCCAAACTGCTTTCAGGAATTAAATTCAAACTCAAAATTTCTCTAGTTGTACCTTAATTTCTTTTCAAGCCAGTTTTCATGCTTATGCTAGATTCAGCATCTTTCTCATGTGAACCAGCACATGAGAAAGATAGGCAAAGCATGCAAACTCAAGTGAAATCTCATGTGACAGTGAAGACTTACTCAAATGTCCCTGTGCTTCCCTCTGCATGTGCTGTTACATATAAGCTAGCCCAAATCTAACTGCTGCATCTGGCCTGGTTTTGGCTGGGATAGATAGATAATTTTCTTCTTAGTAGCTGGTATCTTGTTGTGCTTTGGATTTAGTATGATAAGACATTTTTTAGGTTTTAGTATGGTAAGATTTTAGATTTTAGTATGATAAGACATATTTAGTTTTCTAAATAGTGTTTCTATCAAGTAAAGGACTTTTCAGCTTCTCATGCCCTGCCAGCAAGAAGGCTGGAGGGGCACAAGAAGTTAGGAGGAGACAGAACCAGGGCAGCTGACCCTAAAGACCAAAGGGATATTCAGTATCACATGTCATCATGCTGTATATAAATTAGGTCAAAAGCTGGACAGGGGCTGCTCTTGGGAAATGGCTGGGCATCACTTGGGAAGTGGAGAGCAGCTGCATTTGTGTATCACTTGTTTTGTCTCTTCTAATTCCTATTATTATGGTAATTAACACTACTATGATTTACTTCCTCTTATGTTTCATTAAACTGTTTTTATCTCAATCCACAAGTTCTCACTTTTACTCTTCTGATACTGTACCTCTGGGACTCAACTTCCTTGCTGGATGGGGTTAAAGCAGGTTAAAGCATCATGCCACCTATAGTTCCTGAATGATGAAATGGAATGCATCCTCATTAGCAGGTGGGGAAAAGATGGCATGCTGGATGGCAGGGCATCAGGGGGATCTCAACAGGCTAGAGAAACAGCCTGACAGAAACTTGAAGTTCAAAAAGGGAAATTAAAAAAACTAAGCAAGCAAACAAAAAAGCCATTTAAAAAAGGCAAGTAAAGCCTCATCTAAAGCTCTATGACACAATGCCACTGTACAATCTAGAACAGACAGGCTAGAACAGAGACTTTTGGGAAAGAACCTGGGGTGGGGGGGTCACAGTGAACAACCCAAACATGAGCCAGCAATGTGCCCTTGCAGCAACAAAGCCTAACTGCATGCTGGCCTGCTTTATTACGGGTCTAGCCAGCAGGCCAGGGAAAGTGACTTCCTTGTGAACTCAGGAGGCTTCATCTGGAGTGTTGTATCCAGTTTTGTGCTCCCAAATACAAGAAACATTAGCACACAGGGACAAGTCCAGTAGAGGAGCATAAGACTGACCAGAGGGGTGTAGCCTGTGACACTTGACTAGAGGTGAGGTAAATGGTTTTGCTCAGCCAAAGAAAAGGTTAAGAAAATTTGTGTACAACTTTTTAGTGGATGGTTACAGAGCTCCTTGGAGGTGCAACACAAAAAGACAAGTAATAATGGACATAAATTCCCTGAAAAAGTTCTAAGTCACCATTATTAAAAAAAAAAAAAATCCTGGATTTATTTGGGTTGAAAGGGACTTTTAGAGATCATTTGGTTTGTCTCCCCCAGCTATGGGCAGGGATGTTATTATTCACTAAATCAAGTTGCTCAAAACTTCACACTGCCTGACCTTGAAAACTTCCAGTGATGGAATCCTGGCTGATGCAGGTTGTCTAGGAAAGATGCAGACGTGTAAAACTGGGGAAGGCACTGAGCATCTAACATCAGAGTTAGCCCTGCTTTGAGAGGGGATTCAACCTGACAAGGTCCCAGAGTCCATGTAGATTACTTTATGCTTCTGTGATTGCAAGTGGTTTATAGCATATATGTCACATTCAACTCCTCAAAACAAAAATTATCAGAGACAGAAAATGCTTCTGTGTACTGACTGCAAGATGTAAATGTAGTCCATCTTGAGGAAGTTTATTTCATCATATATATCAAGTAATCTTTTACTAGAGACTAATAATCAGATTATCAGAGAGAGTCACCAGCAGCAACCCTGATTAATGTCCTTAGAATTTAATGGTCTCCAGTGCTGGGTGGAGAAGAAAGGTAATACATTTTACAAAAAATATTACTTCAATTTTCATTTAATTAAGACAATTAAAATAAATGAAACACAATTAAAGTCTCAAAATCTATAATAAACAATCTTAATGATATCTTTAGTAAAATTATTTTTGAGCTAAAATCATATAATACTCTGTTTAAACCCTGAAACAAGTACAATTATTAATGCCCCAGAGAAATCTCTGGCTTTATTTACATGCTCTGTCTCAGAGAACAAGGTACAGCAAGTATGATACAGCTAAATCAGAATGCCTCTGTGAATATGCCAGGGGAAATTAATATAAATTGTGGCATGAAAATGCCTTTCATTCCTGCAAAGCAGAAGATTATCTTGAACTTAATTATATCACAGACAATTCCGTGTCATTTTTAGCCCTTAACTCAAAGAGTCCTTTTATTTCAAGAGAATCACCAGAATTAGACAAAATCCTTCCTTTACTTTCCCTTCCTCCTGGTGTTTGCATAAATACCCCTAACAGTGGAGGGGAAGGAGTAGGCAATTCACATCCTTCTTTTAAATACCAGTTACTTTTGATGTTAGTCAGCTACAAATACAGCAGATCAGAAGAATAAAGAGCATTATCGAGTAAAAAATATTTTACCTTTTCTTTGTACAGCAATCAAGTTCTATCTGAAAGATCAGGTAAAATACACACTTGTGCTTCAATACCACTGCCTGACTTATCCTCACCTAAACACATTGATGATGAGTCTAAATACCTTCATCTGCCAAAGAAAGTAATCATTTCCCTAAATATAAGCACTTGTGCTGCAGACAGCTCCCTTTAAATGAATTAGCCTAATTACTTTTATTTTCAATGAAGAACACCAAATGATTATAGTACACAATTTATCTCATTCCAAAGTAGACATTTAAATAGGTCAGATGAATCATGCCTTAAAAGAGGCTGTTTCTCTCTATTGAGTGTAAAGAGAGTCTGGCATGACTAGCTCCAAATTGTAAACTGTATGCATCTAAAGTTAGGTGAGAGGAATCTCATCCCACCTGTTTGTGCACTTAATAAAAGAAGAATACCAATACAGTATGAAATTGAACAAACTGTCCCCAGGCTTTGAAACAAGTTGTTTTAATCTTGAAGCAATCTGGCTCTTAATTTAGGGTTTGATTTAACTCCCACTGAAGTCCATAACTGTATGTTTTAAGGGGAATTTAATGAGTCTTGTCAATTACTGCTGTTCACTCTCTAATCAAGTATACTTAATTAAATTCAAGGAGAAATGGATACTCAATGCTTAATGAGAAACAATATTCTATAAATACAGGTTGTATTTTGAACAGAATTTTTTTGCAAATTAGTTTTTTCCCCCTCCATCTTATAAATTAGATATGTAAGTAGTATAGATAAATCCTTAGTGATAACTGTCTTTAACAATTCTAATTCAAGTAACATCAGGGAATGCATATTTTTTTACCTTCCACAGGATTATTAGCTCTTTAATTAATACCTGGAATATATTAAATGAAGTCCAGCAGGATGTTATTGCTCTGTTTAAGTGACACCTCTGAAACTTGTTTTACACTGTCACTTTTGCAGAGCTCCTCAGCGCTGCACCCCAGGTAACAGTAGGCTTATTGGACTACTTATACACAGAGTGCAATGGAGTTGTAGTTTGAAAATCTGATGGAAACTTTTGGGCCCTACTATCAGAGATGGAAATGAAGGGCTATCCAAATGAAACCATTGAAAATTTTCTGTGTAGCCAGGGTGTGGTTCCAGTCCTCGTCTTCATGTGGGGAACTGAGGAAACAGTGGGCGTGCATTACATGACTGTGACCATGTCGTGTAACACAGGGCCTTTGCTGGGAGAGATGAAGCCAGAAGATTTGTGTTCTCTTTTCTCCTTGATGAATTCCTGCTAAATACCTAACTGGCTTCACAGCTCACTGATTTGATGTGCAAGTGGTATGGAGGTCTTGGAGGAGGAGAGAGAGGGAACTCTGTGAAAGGAAGGAGCTAGCATCTGAGTGAGATTTACAAATCCTGGAGTTAGACACTACACATCTATTCTCTAATTCAGTTTCCATTTCTACCTGTAAATCTGCTTCAGAGTAACGCATGTTTGAGAAGACAGAACATTACCAGGAGCTGCATGAAGGAGAGGAGGCTGCCTTGCTTTGCCTCTTTGCTGAGAATTGTGTGTTTCAAGTTCCCCAGACAGCCCTTTTTGGCAACCCTAATGCAAAGGAAAAGGAGGTCAGCTTGGAAGGATTTTAAACATGTTAAAATTGAAGTAGCAACACTGCATATTAATAACAGGATTAAATTAAATAAATGGATCGGTACAGAGGGGCTGAAAGCAAAGGACTCTCTCCAGTGCACCTGGCAGTAAATGAAGAGGATTTAAGTAGGTGGGGAAATAGAAGCAACTTCAATACATTAGAAACACTGATGCAAAATTGAATGTTTTTTTCTTTTATTTAGCCTACCCCATTCTTGTGGTATGAGAATTTCTGCTAAACAAGAGGCTCTCCTATAAACGAGCTCTTCTGTTCCATTTCTGGCTTCAATCCGCACAACAACCTTTATTGTGGCACCTGATCCAGCCACTGATGAATAGTTGGTCTGTGTAAGCCTGTAAGGGAGAACTGTGTGCTCTGCAGAGCTCTTTAGTGGGGAGCACTGGAGATGATATCTTGTAATGTTAGCAGGGAACTTCAGCCTCTTTGGTACTCTCCTTCTGGGTAAATCTGTGCTTCACTTGTTCTAATTGTGTCTACATGTATTTAAAAACATTTGGTGCAGACTAGGTAAAACCTTGGGTCCTGAAGGAATGCAGAATTAAGAAGTTTTTTCTGTTCCAATTGAAGTAACTACATTATTAGTTTTCTTGCAATTTACCACTTTTTAAATGAACCATAGAAACTTGGTATTTCATACTGAAAAGAATGTGAAGTTTCTGTGCATTAAAAAGTGACTGTGCTATGAAATCTATTACTAATTTTTTCATGAGGAATAATGAAAAACTGAGAAATTTTATCAATACTCCACAGGGAAGGCATTAGAGGCTACACACACACATACATAAATTATGGTTACATTCAAGTATATAATCAAGTTATGTTGATATAACTGCAGCATTTTATGGTCTTTTTTGGTACAGTGACCAGTGGCATGCTGAAAAATTTATATATGTTCTTATTTTCCTGTAATACCATCCATAAATTTTGCCTTATACTGGTCTATTTCATCAGATGAAAGAATCACACACAAGTTTTATAACACTATAAAGATAGGATGAGTCTGGTTACTTTAATTACTAGCCCAAAAATGCTAGTAAAAGTAATTTTGATGGCACAAGAGATGTCAAAGCAACTTAATCAGTTTCAAGTTCTCATTTTATTTACAAGCTTATGAAATCTACATAGAAGCTTCTTTCTTAAGAGCAAAAGAAAAATGCAGAACCAAGATGGCACAACCTTTAGCAATGGCTTGACTTTAAAGGCAAAGGGATTTATGAGATGTACATGTTCAGTAAACAATCACATTTATGTCCTTGTCTGGGTTTGATGGTGGAAATATTGCCACAGGTTTTGCATGGCAACAGACATTTCCAAATCAGTGGAATTGCACAATAATGATTTTGTGCCATATATAGAATGGAAATTCTATCTGCTCTCATGGGCTAATTTTGCAATGACTTGCTCACCCTGCAGGCCCTTGTACACCAGACCCATTGCTGCATAGAGATCCTTATATAGGGCTGCTGATCTTCTATTGGTTAATGTTTCTCAGTCATTCTCTGCTCTTGAGCTGTGGGCTTTGGGAGTCAGTGGGCCCTGAGCCATAGTCAGTCTCTCACTACCAGAATTACCTTTCCCCAGCTGAGGTTGATTCAGCACAGTTGCTGAGATGGATTTATTTTTTCCTTATCTTGTACATTTTGCCAAATTTCCTGGTGGCACACAGATTCTGCATTCTTCGTGTCCACTATCAGTGGTACACTCTTCTTCCCATGTTTTAGTAACCTCCCCCTGGATCTGAGATCATTGGAGCTTGTCAAGCCCTAAACCTTAACAATGCAGTGCTGCCAACAACTAACTTGTTCTTCTAACATCCAGACATCCCTTGGAGCTTGTTAGCTGCTATCTGTTTCATGGATTCAATTTCCTTTCTTTTTATTAGGCCTGAAATGACACAAAGATCAAACATCAAAGAACATACTTTCTTAAGAAAATTTTCTATATAACCACATTTTGCAACACTGGGACACCTGACAGCATGTTTTGGGGATCCGTTGCTGTCACAGACGGTAGAAAAAGGCACTTATAGAATTGACTACTGTCATCTGGCAGAATGGACTATCCAAGTGCTGTAGCCCATTGAAAAGTGTCACGTTGCATCACCTGGGTGACACACACCTGGACAAATAAATATTATGGAGGCAGTTAGGAGCTGCCTATCACCCTTAACTTCTATCCCATGTGTGGACAGCCTCTGGTAATAATATCTAGTATTTTGTGTGATCTTAAATTTCATGATCTTGTTAGGAGCTGGATATGCTGTCCAGGGGATGGGGATGAAAAGATTGGTAATGTAAAAGCAGACAGTTCCTAAGAAGGAGCTGAGTCCTGTTACCCAGAACAGCAAAAAATTCTCCTCTCTCCTTAATTTCCTTGGCACTGTATGCTTGGTAGAAGATGCTCAAAAAGGAGGAAGAAATAATTATTTGCCTTTGCAATTAACCCTTGCCATGCACGATTAAGTCAGAGTACCAGAAATGCTTTTTCATTCAAACACCTCCTCATTCAAGGTGAGAGGCAAAACCAGTTCTTCCTCCATGTCTTGATGGGGACACGTATTCATTCAGAACAACAAAAAGACTTTGTCAGCCAAGGCAAAAGTAGTTTGTGTGCTGTAGTGGCTGATCTTGAGCCTACATCTAGTCTGTTGCTCACTTCTCCCAAGAAAAATGGGAGAGAGACTTGGAAATGCAAAAGCTGAAAGCTTGGATTGAGATAAAGAGTGAAGAAAAGCTATTTGTAGAAGCAAAGCAGAATAAAGGATTAATTCACAACTTCCTATTGGCAGAAGGTGTCCAGCTACTTCCTGGGAAGCAGGACCTCACCACATGTAACAGTTACTTGTAATGACAAATGCTTTAACCACAAACATCCCTCTTTCCCATTGATTTCATAGTTGAGCACAATGTTATATGGCATGGAAAATCCCTTCAGTCAATCTGAGTCATCTGTCCTGGTTGTATCCCCTCTCAGCTTCCCGTGTACCCCCAGATTATTTGCTGGTGGGGCAGAATAGAGGAAGAAAAAGGGAAAAAAAGTGACCTTGGGGCTTAACAAACACTGAGCAGCAACACCCAAACTCTGGTGTGTTACTAACACTGTCTCAGACTCAAACAGCAAACACAGTAGGCTATGAAGAAAGTTAACTCCATCCCAGCCAGACCCAGTGCAAGGGCTGATCATCAAGCTGCTGTCGTGAGAGGAGAGGAGCCCCTGTGCCAGCAGACATACCTATGGAGGAGCCTGATATGTCTGGGTATCACTGTAAACCTACAAATCAATTAAAAATCCATGACCTGTGGATGTCTGACTGATGCAGCCTGTGTTCTCTCCTTGTCTCAAGCAGAGCGAGTTATGAATGTATCTGTGTATCTGTTTTATTTGCATTCAAAATTCAACGCATCAAGCACTACACCTTGGTGGACCCAAGCTGTGTTCCACTGCTGGGAAATGCACGGAGGAAGCTGGCAGGGAAGCACAGGGCCAAGGGTGTGTGAAGGATCCCAGTCCAGGCAGGGCCAGCAGAGGTGTTGTGGCCAGGAGCAGGAGTGGCTCCACAGCAGGGGTGTAGAGAGAGGTGTGGCCCCAGGCATGGCTCCAGAGGTGAGGCAGGCAAGAACACAGGTCCAGGGTGGGGTGGAAGAGCAACATGTGTGCTGGCAAAACGCCCAGGTCCTGGCTCCATGCCCAGAAAATGACAAAAGAGGGAACCAGGAAAGGACCTACCAAATGACCTTCTTGCCTGGGAAACCTAATTATGGCTCCAGCGTGGGCTGTGGTGATACCTTGCTGGTGCAAGGTGAGGGTGGAAGCAACAGTGAGGGCTGAGGGTGGAACAAAACAGGCTACGAGGAAGACAGATGTGTGGAGAGATTGAGTAAGAGATTAGGAAGAAGCCAACTAAGTGTAATGTGATGTTAAAGCAAAATTTTAAATTGGTACTTGCAGCACCCAGACCCAATAGCCATGGGAATCAGTGAATAGGAGGGAGAGTCAGAGAAACTGATGAAAAGGATGAGACAGCTGCAGATATCACTCGCACAGAGAGGCAATGCCTAATGTGACAAAGCCTACTAGCTGACCCAGCAACATACTTGGAGTAACTTTGAGCTGGGAAAATACTTTTGACTGGGTCATTGATTTGTGTCATGAAGGCAAAGTATTGACCTACTTGTGCGAGGCTTCAGCTCCACTCTAGTGGATGATCAGACCAGAGTGACTCTTAGAACAGGGAGTGGATTTGGTTGCATGAGAATCACACAGCGTAGGTGTACAAAAGCAACCAGGAGATTAGAAAGAGCATTAGAGACCTCTGGAACTGTGACCTGAAGGAGAACCCAAAAGAAAGAGCAAGTCTTCGTCACTGCCTTACAGCCCACTTCAAATCTTTTACTGGATTTTTAATTCACATTACTTAATGGCATATAATTCTCTATCATTGCTCTCTTAGAATGACATACTTATCATTTAACAAAAAATAGTAAACATCAAATTGTTTTCATGCCTATATTCCACTACCAAAATACACCAATAAAATCTATACTTGTAATTTAAAATGCATCAAAATTTTTTAACTCAGACCTATCTGGAAAAAGAGCTTAGGCTTCTGAGTATGGAGGTTACCCTCCTGCTATTGTGTATTATTATTGTATTTGAGAAACAGGACTTTGGGTAGATGATTTGCACAGGCAGGGCAATGCAGAGATAAAGCAGGTGTTTTTCTTCCAGTGAAAATGATGCAACAAAATAATCCTGAATACTCTCTAACTGCCTGAGTAAAGGGTAAAAGCAGTTTATGTATACTGAGATATTTGCAAGTTGGCTGAGTAGCTTGTTAAATGGAGATCTGCTTAACCATATGCTTACTCTCAATAATTTGTTAGTAACTTGATGAAAGTAGATCTTGTTCCAGTGCAAAGTGACTGTCAACTGCAAGCATTGTTAATAACAATAGCAGTGTATTGTACTCATGTGGTGATAACCTAAACTACTCTTCAAAGTACAAGGCAATAGAGCCATTGAGGATTTTTCTTATCTTCTGTCTAGTCCTCAGTCCCCTGAATACCACTGTTTCACCCACTCCTAACTGATAAAGAGATAAACCCCATATTTCCAGTGCAACTGCATATGTTTACTGAGTTTCTAGAGGATTTGAATCTTGTTATGCAGTGTTCTTGAATCAAATTGCTAGATAATTTTTTCCATAATGTTTATGTGTGTCTGTAGGAAGAGTTTGTTTCTCTGTCACCATTACACATAGAAGCCTTTGCAGAATACTAATGAAATAAATTTATCTCACTAAATGGGACATCAAAGCAGGTATCCATTTAAACATTTGTGAATGATGACACTTCAACAGATGTAGACCTTCAATATCTCAATCTACATATCCTAGTATGTAGCTGTACTATGGATAAGTGGCAAATGAGATAAAAAACTACTGTGGTATCTTAGAAAACACAGAGCACCTTTATTGCTCTAATCTGAAGCTCTTGGAATACCAAAATGACAAATTACTAAATAAGTGCATAAATAATTGTAAAATTATTTAAAAGCAAACCAGCATATGCTACTGCCTTTGAAGGATCCATTGCCTAAGAAAGAAAAAAGTGGCTTTGTTTATTTTGAAACTCAGGAGAAGAATGTATCTATTACCAGTTCTCATCTCTCTGTAAGTCCCAAAGTCAGACCTTGAATCAGAAGAAAGGTTTGTAAAGGCATGCAATGTATATGACAAACAATGCTTTTATGTCTTTACTGGGGACTGTGAAACTTCTGTCATAATCTGTTCTCCTCCTCTCTCTTTTTTTTCTTTTATCTTTTTACCTTTTTTATTTTTCTTTTCTTCTTTCTTTCTGTATTTACATCCTGCAGAGGCAAAATGATCTGGTTAAATGAACAGGATAATAAAACATGAACTTATGTTCAGATAATGGTCTCCTACTTCTGAAGAAAATCATGAAGTAAACCTAAGAAATTTATTTTGATGTCAATCTAAGCCATTTTTGGAACAAAATTTACACTTTGTTAAGGTTAATCCTAGACCTCAGAATGCACAATGAGATCAAGCTTCAAGGTTGCCAGGGCAGCTTCTCTTTCTTTAACAGGAAGAAGTTAACCCAACACAGGAATGTCAAATAAGACTACTAAGATAGTTCAAAAGTAATATACTGTGAATGCTACTTGCACATTTAAGCTGCTAGAGGCAACAGAAATGGTCATAAATATACAGTGGAGACTTTTAAAAATCTGCAGCTCATTGTAAACTTAGCTGTTCACAAGAGTTTTAATACTCTGAGTACAGCTGCTTCCTGGCAGAAGTGCAGAAGAGTCTCTGTGAACCCATGCTCCTCCAACGCTCCCTTGCAGTGTGATGCCCAGCTGCCAAAAATCAGGGAAATGCACTGAATCCCATCATTTTGTGTGCAAGCTGGGTTTGAGACCAGGTACTGCAAGGAACCATTTACCTGAACTCCTTGGATACATGCTTTGTACAGTAGAGATATGGCTAGCCTGTAATTCCCTTTAAAGATGCAATTTGCTATGTTTATCACAGGATTAACTGGGAGGAACTGCTGGCTCCCTCCAAGGCAGGGAGGCCATGTAGAGAGACTTCAACAAATGAGAGGGCAGATGAAGTTCCACAAGGGAAAGTTCTGGATTCTGCACCTGGGATGGAGCAACCCTGGATGTACAGGGAAATGAGATGCTGCAGAGCAGTGCCACACAAAGGGACCTGGGGGTCCTGGTCTGTGCCAAGTTGGACATGAGCCAGCAGTGCCCTGGCAGCCAGGAGGGCCAACCCTGTCCTGGGGGCATCAGGCACAGCACGGCCAGCTGGGCAAGGGAGGGGATTGTCCTGCTCTGCTCTGGGCTGGGGCAGCCTCACCTCCAGGGCTGGGGGCAGTTCTGGGTGCCACAACATAAAAAAGACATTAAACTGTGGGACAGTGTCCAAAGGAGGGCAACAAGGGTGGAGAAAGGCTTTGAGGGGAACCCATGTGAGGAGTGGCTGAGGTCACTGGATGTGTTCAGCTTGGAGGAGACTGAGGGGAGACGTCATTGGGATCTGCAGTTTCCTCATGAGGGGAAGAGAAGGGGCAGGCACTGATTTCTTTTCTGTGGTGACCATGACAGGACCCGAAGGAATTGCCTCAGGTTGTGTCAGGGGAGGTTTGGGTTCAATATTGGAAAAAGGTTCTTCACCCAGAGGGTGTTTGGGCACTGGAACAGGCTCCCCAGGGAGTGGTCACAGCACCAGCCTGGCAGAGCTCAAGAAGTGTTTGGACAGCACTCTGAGACACATGGTGTGACTCTTGGTAATAGTGCTGTGCAGGGCCGGAGTTGGACTCAATGCTTTGGGTCCCTTCCAACTCAGCTTATGCTGTGATTGCGAGATTCTGAGCTTTCCAAAGGGTTTTCTGGCTGTCTAGAAAGAGCATGTTTTTCAGTGGCTTATTTTTCATACATTTTTCAAAATTTGAATTGATGTTCATGTCCTTCATGAATTACAGTGTGTCTCCAAGGTCTTTATTTTGCAAAGCATATTTTTCCAATCCATACCATCTAAGAACTAACACTGATTGTTTTCATCCTACAGAAGGATCTTGGGGGACCTTAGAAAATGCAGTTACCTGCATATTCCAACATATAGCAGTTGCCTTGCCTGCCTCAGAATCTTGAGGACTCAGAACAGCTTTTAAAATCCATCTGTAACACCAAAGTGCTTTTCCTGCTGCATTTGTTGCCAAATGAACCCCTCCCTGGAGCTGCAGTAATTGGATTTATTGCAGAAAGGCATCCAGAAACAGGAAGTTTCTCTTTAATATTACTGCAAGGAATGGGGTGGAGTGATTAGAATGAAGATGCAAAATAGTTGTTATCAGGAGTGAAGATCAAAGAGAAGGTGATGAATGGGCGGTTTCAGTTGTTATTGCTTTTGAGAGCTGACTGAAGGGAAAACAAAGCAAAACACACACATAAATTGTTGCCAGTAAGTTAAAGGTATTGGCCTGGATTCTTTGTACACCAAGTTCACTCGCTCTGCAGTCCTTAAAACAATTCAACAATAAGGAAAATAAACCTTTTTATTCTTTTCTGTAAGAACATAAATAGTAACTCAAATGCCTCTTCCTTTTTCCTAAACATAAACTGAAATCCCTCACTATGTATCCTTGCTTTTCTCCTTTGATCTCTGGTTTCTTTTCAAGGATGTCTCTTGCTATCTTTGTATCTCATGCAGTATCATAATATGCCAAATTACGCTGATATATATGATGCCAATTTTTGTGGCCCAACAGGCAGTAAGCACAGATTTACAATGAAACAGAACAACAATAATAAATGGCAGGAAAAAAACCAGAAGCTTTTTGTGAATCCAAATTTGAATCCATATTGTTTTCTTCTGAACCTGTCCATACTATCCCAAGCACAGGGGCAATGCCAGGTGAAAGAGAACATTCTTGCTGAGATGTGCTTCTGTGAACACTCAATGTGATTAGATGTGCTCATTACAGTTTTATTTGTCCCTAAAAGGAGCTACCTTCTTCCCATTTCTGGAGCATTGCAATCAGAATAAATCCTAAGCCTCGTGTACATCTACAGCAAAACTCCTACGAGTGCTAGATTTCAAGTTTTTGCAGTATTTGCATTGCTCTATTCAAAAGGAAGCAAGTGTTCTGGGGCTTCTCAGAGAGGCTAAGCCACTGAGATATTGTCTGCTTCATTTACCCTTTCTGTGCAGTCAAAGTGCTACTGTTTCCCTGATGTCACAAGGCTGGATGCTTTGGACACTCCAAACTGACTGATAGAGGCTGATGTGAATGAATGCAAGCAGTTTTCCTCTGTCTCAGATGTGGAAAGCCAGAACATGGTGTACTCCCTTTGAAATTTTCTGAGTGACACAGCAGTATAAATTCCTCACAGACTGTTTACAGTCTGGGGCAGAAAGTTGAGTGGTGTTACCACTAAATCTCTACATACAGCCATCCAGCTGGACAACACTCACACACACGACAGAGCACTGGGGCTTTTGTTGCTTTTTCTTTCAGTCACTATTTGTGCCTCACAGAATAGCTTCTAGTTAGACAGATAAAAATGCCCAAATAAGAATCTTATGATAGAAACAGTTTCATTTAACACCCAAATTTTATGTGTAGCAAAAAATCAACTAGACAGCCATCATTGGTACATATACAGTTGGAACAGTTTTCCTTGTGTATAATTTAATGTTTAATTACCTTGAATTTTAATTGTTGTTTTATTATCTTGCTAGTTATTCTACAGTCTTCACAGGAAATCCTTTGACACAATAGAACATACTGTGGAACAGTGAGCCAGGAGTGCAGAGTGAGAGTGGGGCAGGTGAGGACAGTGTCCTCCTCCCTAGCAAGGCACAATCCCACAGTGCCTGAGCAGGGCGAGCAGGGCAAGCAGAGCTGGTCCTGTGGTGGTCACCCAGCTCAGCCACATGCCAGTGACGACCAGACACACAAGTTTGTGGTGATCCAAGGTCCAAGGCCCAGCCATGTCCCCTCTGGAAGCCATGAATCCTTCTGCCAAACCCCATTGAGTGGCAGAGCCTGTTAGCTTAGACTGGGTGGCTGTGACTGTCAAGATCCTGAATGTGGCAGGAGCCAATCCTCAGTAGAGCTGTGTAGAGCTTTTATGGGTTCTGTGTTTGTTTTTATGAGTTGTTGAACTGGTCTAATATAGGTCTGAAACAAAGATGCTAATTTCATTAAAGAATATTGAACATTTTTGAACTGGATCCAAAAAGTAGCCACTGAAAGATCTGTTAGATTTGTTTAGGCTTTAAGTTTGCCTGTGAATCAACCGCATTTGCTGAAACCTGTTTCCTGAGTGTTATTATTGATGGTGATTTAAAGGATTGCTAAATGAAGCAAAACTGGAACACTAAACTGCTGAGAAGCTCAGTGAAGCTTTTTATGTCCATGTCTTCACACGCCTTTTATCGAATCTTTACATTTGGTGAACATTAAACTCTTTGGGGAGGGATAGGGGGCAGTCAGCTCTAGCTTGGAGGCACTTTAATTTCCTGTCTACATGTCATGTTCCCATTACAGTGAGTGGAAACCCAGACAATTCAGCTAATGGACTCTGCAGGGGGATTCAGATGTCTCTTTCAAAATGAGTCAAATAGCTGCACAGTTTCCAGTGGGATTAAACATAAGCATTCAATGCTCTAGGATACAGAAGCAAAAGGCTGGCACATATAGTGTGGGGTATATGGGAGATCTGTGCCCCTCTGGAGAGGCAGCTGGGGCTCAGGCAGGGTGCCTTACAGCACCACAGGTGGCAGCTAAGCAATTGAACCAAGCCCCTCCATTTAGATGCCTATATATACATATATCTGTGATCTGGAGCTGAATCCCACACCTGAGGTTTGATTGTTCAGAAATTTTAAATCATTATGTTTGTTTGCCAAACAAAAGTAGCCAGAATCTCCCATGAAAAATGTTATTTTTCTTAACATAGTTTCTGGTTTTGCTTTTTACCATGTTCTTAGAACCACAGGAAGTACGGAAATGTTATTGTAAGATTTAGAAATCCAGCTATTTAGGCACATGTCTTTACTCCATCATCATGAACTGGTCTTTGGTAGGGAACTGTAGACAAATCCACACAACTTCATCACCACATCCTGAAAGAAACCCTTCTAACCTTTCCTTGAATTTGTAATTGTGAAGATGAGGAGATTTAGCACAGCAGCTTTTCTCTCTCTAGTTTTTAGAATGCTGTGGTCACTCTGAAGTTTGGAGGTCATGTGGCTACTCATGCTATAGTGGCAGTTTCCTTTTCACCTGAACCTTGTCAGCACCTTCTACTTGAGAAATCAAATGCAACTGAAATAATAAAGCATGAAGATAAATTTATTTTTTATAAGACTTTCCAGTTATTTAAGGGATGAATTTGGTTCGACAACTTTACAGTTCATGCAGCTGTTGCCCATGCAGGTCCACACAGGACTCCTACAAGTCCAGGGACTGTCAGCAGGAATGGCTGAATGGTAGGGACACAGGCATGGCTCCAGTCTCACCTCTGGCAGCATAAATAGGCACTACCAGGGTAGTTTATCTTCAGTTTCCTTAGCCTTCCCACATTGCCTCTCTGTCACTGACTTCCAGCCTATTTCTCATCTCAAATTTGTCTCATGACCCATTACTATAAAATATCAGTCTAATGAGTCTAAACTTTTGAAACAAATTTAACTTCTACAGTCAGAAACGTGCAGATAGATAAGGCAGGCTGGGTGGCTTACACTTCCCAGCCACAAAAAGAGGTGTTATTAAATCATCATAACTAGGAAGGAAATGTACACTTCAGAGTTGAGCAATACACCTGGTGAATAAACTACAGGATCAAAATAATAAACTATGACTCTTTCTGCAAATGCAAAAATAATCAAGCACATAAAAACAAGGATAATAAGGCATAAGTGCTTGTTGCATAAAGGTACTGTGCCTTTTTTTACATATCCGACAAACCAAATATATTATACTACGCTAATGATCTGGGAGAAACAATACATTAATTGCCTCCTGAAATTATTCTGAAATACAGAAAGGCCAAGAACTGTGCTAAATAAAAATGCTTTTTTTCTACAGAGTGCCTTGATAATTAAAGGACAACATTCAAGCATGTAATTTTAATATTAAGCTTCAGTAGCACCACAGTGTGTACTATTCTGTTTGGAAAATGGCATTCTTCCAAAATGTGCGATCATCTGAAAGGTTAACTCATCTTTTGTAATTTCATTTGTCAAGTCTGCATCTCAGTCAGGAAATCAGCTCAGTTGTGAAAGAACTGTCAAGTGTGCTCAAGATGAATTGCATATTAATGGAGTTCCCTGCATTAGAACTCCAATGCAATGGATTTCCCTGCATTGCCTGTGCCCTGGGACTGTACAGAGATCCCAGCCGTCACGAAAGGGCAGGCTCGATGAGTTAATGGTCCTTCTCAGGGTGGTGTGCCTGTTGTGATCCCAGTTTATTACTCATTTTTATTTCCCCAGGTCTGTCACGGCCCCTAGTGGCTCAGAGACACCCAGACACCAGCGTGGGCCCGGCACCAGCAGCCCGGAGAAGGGTGAAGTGCTGCAGGGCAAACTGTGGGCACGGGTGAAGTGATGGGGCCTGGGAAGCCTGGGCGTGTTCAACAGCTCTGTGAGCCAAAACAAGTTCCAGCAAATCCCATCTTACATTTCTTGCAAGATTGGTCATGCTTATAATTTTCAATAAAAATATTTTGTCGATTGAAAGGAAAAATGTTTTGATTTTGTATTTGTTTTAATATTCATCTTGTGTTTTTATTAAAAGAATCTATGTATCATAACATTTTGAAGAGGCAGATGATTTAATTTAAACACTGAAAGTATGACACACTAAGTAATTAATTTTTAGAATCGCTTTCTGTTTTATAGGTTATCTTGTCAAACAATCTGAGTGAAAGCTTTTCTTCTTATCCATGGAATTGTTCTTGTTGGCCAGAATTTACATCACAGCTTTCCCAATGTTCAGTTGGGCTTTCATTGGCAAAAAGTTCATTCTATGGGCCCTGCAAACTAAATCATGAATATTATCAGTCCTCTAGAAAACAAAAAGTCCTCTGGCATTCCAGGAGAAATGTGTTTATGCCATTCTAGTCATGGCATCCTTAGCTTCTGGATTGTCTACCTAAATCCAAATTCCTGTAATTTACATGCTTGGTAAAAGCATACTTGTTTTATTAGTTCCCCAAGAAGAAATGCACTTGCAAATTCATATTTGTTTCATTGTTGGGCAACAGCTGTTCTTTACTAAGAGGAAAATACAAGATCTCAAGTACACCACACAATATTCTTGGTAATAACTGACTATTTATCCATCACAACTAACCCATTTGCTCAGACCAGGAATTATTGAAACAGTGTTTCTACTGTGGTTTTGAAAATCCAGTGTAACTTTCAACTTCAAAACTATAATTTCTTGGTAGCCTTTTATTATAGGGCTACCCAATACAGGAAAAAACAATTCTCAGGGTTTTATTATTTTTTTTTCCTCTACCTTGTCTCTTTTATTGATTGCTCTCCATCCCAAACACCAACTGTGACTCCTTTTTTGCTTATCCTGGGTCTGCATGAGAGTATTGAAATTTCTGTTTTAAATTGAGAGCATTGATTTTCTTCTCAGCCTGCAGTACTCAGACTAATACCTCTTGGCTAAGCTGAAATGGAGTTCTGAGACCATGGGCAGGAGTTGGGAGAGACCCTGGGGGAAGCTTAGCAGGGACAATAAGGTCCAATAGTGCCCTCAGGGCCCTGACATCTACTCTAACACCCATTTATTCTCTGAACAAGTCTGTCCATCACACCTAATAATGCTCATTTTAAAGTGATTTTTCTTTTTCCAAGTGAGATTATAATTTTTCTATGTCATATTGTCCATCCTTTGGACAGATAAAATTTCGTAATAATGTCTGATAGGAACATTACCTCTGTTAAAAATAACTTACAAATCTGACTGCCATTTCCATACTTTTTCCAAACTGCTCTGAATCTACATGTAGTAGTGCAAATATTACATTGAAGATCCACCCTTTCACTGTGGGTGTCTCATTCAGAGACACTCAGGCAGAATATTCTCATGTGCTTTCTCTCAAATCTCCTGAAGCACAGCAAGTGAGCCTTGGAAGATAAGGGTGCTGAGAGCCATTGAGGAAATTCTCCTAGCATGTGATTGTTTTATTGAGAAGGGCTTTAGTTGTATCTCACTGACAAATGGTCCTTCAAGGGTCACATCCTCTGGTTCACTGACTACTTCTTTAGGTATATAAACAAAATGGTGTAGAAAATGGAAAGTAAGCATGTTAGTATAAAACAATCAAGGATTTAATGTGAATGCCAAAGTCTAACTTAAACACAGTGATAATTTTAAAATATTATTATCAAATAAAATCAACCTTTACTTATCTTAAATTCCTGTAGAGATTTGCAGAGGAAATATTTAACTGGGGTATGTGGTATGTGAATGAGAGTCTATGTGGCTGCATGAGGCACCAGGAGAAATGGTAGAGCAGGAGTGCAGGGAGTGATGCACCTGCAACAGATTATGACCAACCAAAAAATGCAAGAAGGAATATAGGTAAGAATGGAAATTTGGCAACATCTGGGTGTTGGACCAACTGTTCTAAATCCTTGGCATGAAGAAAGCCCCATGAAACACAGTTCCATAGCTGTGTGGTACAACTCAGCTTGGCCCTGAGGTTTTCTCAAGAAAGAATATTAAGGATACCAGAGACTGTGAACCATTGTCACCATTCAGGATGAACCCAGACAAAGTGACAAGGGCTTGATTGTCAGGGCACAGCCAGGACTGGCTGCTCCCTAAGAGCCAGGATCTCAGCCTGGTAACACAGCCCCTGAGTGAGGGAGCAGTGTGTGCTCACAGCTGGCAGCTGTGGTCAACCAAGAGTCCAACTCATCAAACACATCTGAAGCAGGTCCAAGGTCAAGCTGGAAAAATCAGTTCCTGGTCAGGGACAGGATAAGGATGAGGATCAGGATGAGCTCTGGTGGCCATAATGAGGGTCAGATACAGTCACTGATGACTGGGCATGTCCACAGTGACAAAGCAGGATGGAGGTCAAGCCAGGAAGTCATTCTGCAGCTCTGGGTCCCAGCCAGTGGGATCTATGGCCAAGGACAGGCACGGCCATGGCTGAGCTGGGGATGGGGACCAACATGACGTGTGACATAACTCAGACAGGCCCTGAAGCTGCAGGGTGGAGCTGTGCCAGGGTGCAGGAGGAGGACTGAGGTGAGGCTGGTCAGGGCCATTAAGGTCTATGAGTGCCCTCAGGGCCCTGACCTTGATACTTGGTGCCCCTTGTCCTCCTCACCATAAAGAACTTTCAAAACACACGCGTTTGTACTCATGAGTAGGAAAGATTGAGTATGCATGAAAGTGAACTCTACGGAGAATGACTGTTCCTAAAATAGGTCTTGTTTAAAGTGAAAAATTGCTGCCTTCCTCTCTGTGGTTGTGTATAGGGCTTTGCTACTTTTATTGTTATAGCTGTACTCCATTTCTTCAAATTACAAGAAAACAACTGTGCTTGAATAATTTATTTGAATCTCCCTCAATCTCTCTCAGAAGGACCTCTGGTTTTGCCACAGTTTTAGGGATAGTACTATTACAAGGCAACTGAAATTTTAAATGTCTTATTAGAAATTTTACAAGGTAGAGTTTGTTCCTGTATAAAAGAGAAACTTTCACAAACCCCTGACTGTTTCTCAAGCAGGCCCCTCACAGTGAGAGGACCAGAGAAATTAGAAGGGCAGTTCCAGAGCCCTTGCAGGCTCCCAGACCTCCAGCCTGGAGCTCCATCCAGCATTTTACCTCATACTGTGAATGAGCAAATTAATTATTAAAAAAGCCTCAGCATGCTTTCATGCTTTTCAGAACCTCTTCAAAGCGTTCATGACAGTAGCATAAAAAGTTGTTTTAGAAACAGGACAGCAAGATATGATTTTACTTTTTCTTTTTCATTGAGGATTTATGTCTGTCATGACTCACAGACCACTGCTGCTGTTCTGTTATGAAAGAGATGAGCCCTGCAGGCAAAACACAGACCAGGTGAGCAAAGCCAGCATGTTCAAACACAACACTTCTACTGTACATTTACTCAGGAAAAGAGTAAACTTACTCCAGTGCTGGGACAGGAGGGACAGGAGGCTTTTTGCTTGGATGTTTTTCTATTACAGGCAGACATAAAATGCCTAAACTGGCAGCTGAGCCCTGTGACAGTCTGACTGTGCTAGATTGGGACTTTGTTTGATATATCACGGTAATGTGTTGTAACTGTGGGAAACATGAGCCATCACCCAAAGCACATCCTTCAGGGTGGATCAGCACCTCCTGCAAACAGCTTTTTATCAGGTAGTTTTGGACAAAACTATTTTTGTTTCAAGAATAAAACCTTCAGGTTTATTTATGAATACTTATTCATTTGCACAGCAATAAACCCCTAGAAAAAAACATTGCATTCAAAGCTGTACCTGGGTGAAGAGATCTCCCTGGGGCATACTTAAAGGAGATATTTCCATTCCCTGCTGAAATTAGTAACTTCATGGATTTTAAAGGGAAACCAAACATTTCTATGATCATAGGTTTCCCTGATCTCAGGGAAGAGGGAAAACATTGTTCAGCGATACACTCAACATATGTATGGCAAAAGTGGAGCTAATTAAGAGACACTCCCTTTTCCCTTGGCTTTCTGGAATTCCAAACCCTCATCAGAGACAGCAATTATTTTGGGAGTCTTTCACTGTTCCCCTCATCAAGGTGTTTACTTCCGTCTTATGCCATTGCATAAATATGTTTGCAATTTTCTTTTCCTGATGTGGCACAATAATTCCACAGCCTGTTTTTGTTTTGAATTCCGTGTGCTGATGAAGGGCTAAAGCTCACTCAGCAAATTGTTTCTGACCGCTGAACAACTGCAGAGCAATGCAGACCTTCCCGTTGGGAGGGGTTAAAAATTGGTGAACGTAAAGATAGTGTAATATAAATCTGCAGGGTGCTTAAATCCAGTTTGTTGAGAGATATGTGCCTCTTACAGACACCAGCCTTACACCATGCAGTGTAGGACAACTTTGTCTGTTTGTGGTTTTCCCTGTGACTTTCTGCCAACCCTTTGCATAGTTCAAGGCTCTGAGCCAAGGCCATTAAGGCTGACTACAGCTGTATTATGAAGGGTCAAAGCGATGTCAGAGCTTAAACCCAGCACTTTAAACATGAGCTCCACTCTATGCCTTTCAACTGAGTTTTGATTTTTCCAAATTTCTCAGTTTTCCCTTGTACCGAATAAGCAAATAAAGCATTAACAGCCTTGCCACAGAGTTCTTCCTCCTGATTCCAGCTCCAGAGTACTCATTCCAGCTCTGGGGTCCTCAGGACAAGAAATACATGGAGCTGTTGGAATAAGTCCAGAGGAGGCCATGAAAGATGACCAGAGTGACAGAGCACCTCTCCTATGAAGACAGGCTGAGAGAGCTGTTTAGGCTGGAAAGAGAAGACTCCAGGGAGACCTTATAATAGCTTTCCAGTATCTAAAAAGGGGCTTATGACACCAAGCTGGGTGATGTGGCTGACACACTTCAGGGATGGGATGCCATCCAGAGGGAGCTGGACAAGCTTGAGAATGGGCCTGTGGGACTTTCACCAGGTTTAAATGCACCAAGTGCAAAGTGCTCCACATAGGCATGGGCAACTTCTGGTATGAACACAGGCTGGGGGTGAACAGAGGGAGAGCAGCCCTGCTGAGAAGGACCTGGGGGTGCTGGAGGATGAGAGGCTGGCCATGAGCTGTCAGTGTGCTCCCAGAGCCCAGAGAGCCAAACGTGTCCTGGGCTGCATCCAGTGGTGGGCAGCAGGGCCAGGGAGGGGATTCTGCCCCTCTGCTCTGCTCAGAGCCCACTGCAGGGCTGCATCAGCTCTGGGGCACCAGCACAGGGAGGACAGGGACCTGCTGGAGTACAGAAGGACACTGGGATGATCAGAGGGATGGAGAACTTCTCCTCTGAAGAAAGGCTGAGAGAATTGGGATAGTTCAGTCTGGAAAAGAGAAAGCTTTGGGGTGACCTAGCTGTAGCCTTTCAGTACCTGGTGGGGGCCTACAAGAAAGCTGGAGAGGGACTTTTCTCAAGAGCAGGTAGAGATACATCAAGGAGAATGTATTCAAACTAAAAGAGGGCAGATTTAAACTAGACATTTGGAAGGAATTTTTCACTGTCAGCACGGTGAGGCACGGGAACAGGCTGCCCAGAGAAGCGGTGGATGCCCAGTCCCTGGAAGTGTCCGAGGCCAGGGTGGATGGGGCTTTGAACCACCTGGTGTAGCGAACGGTGCCCCTGCCCACAGCAGAGAGGCTGCAACTGGATAATCTTTAAGGTCCTTTTCAAGCAAATCCATTCTATGATTTTGTGATTCCTCCACACCATCACATTGCTGCGGACAAAATTTATGCCAGCACTCAACACATACCCCTTTTCTATTAAGGCTTTATTTTCTTTTTCTCTTTCAGTAATTTGCAGTAATTTCCTCGCTCCGGCACGAAGTCCTTCTTTGGGTTCCACACTTCCCACCCTGGCGGAGGCCGGGCCGGGGCGGTGCCTGTCGGCGGCGCCGCCCCGGGAGTGACGCGCTCCGGCTGCGCCCGGCCCGGCGTGCGCGACCCACGCGGGGCGGAGGGGCAGCATGGGCCGGCCCGGCGGCGGCGGGGCCGCGGCGGCCGCCATGGACCCCGTGCGCAGCTTCGAGCGCTGGAAGAAGAAATACACCCGGCGGACGAAGAGGCTGCGGCTGCAGCGCAAGGAGAGGAAGCGGCCCGAGTGGCAGGTGGAGCGGGAGAACATCGGCCGCCTGGTGCAGCGCTACCCCGAGGTACGGCCGGGCCGGGAGCCAGGGGCTGTGCGGGGCGGTCTGTGAAACAGCGGCTCCTTCCTCGTGTGGCGTGTGTGTGGACAGAACCGGGAGGAGGAGGAGGGATGGTGTCTGTAGGTCCATGGTCGCAGGGGTGTTGGAGGTGCCCGTAGGTAGGAGGTGTGCTAGGTGGCACTGCTCTGCGGTGGGCAGCGGGCTCTCACTGTCACGAGGTCGGGATGGAGCTCTGTTCTTATCCCCAGGCAGAGGAGCAGGGACCGGCAGCCGCAGTTCAGGGGTTTTGGTGGAGCTGACTGTACGGGCTGTGGAGCTGGGGGCAGTGGGACCCTCGGGCGGGGGAGTTAGTGGTTAAAAGGGCAGCGAGGAGGAGGAGGCTGGGGCAGGTTGTAACCAGCGGCGCTTGGCCCTTATCACCATGCAACGTGGATATCTCCGTGTTGGAGATAGCGCACGTTTGTCTCCGTAGAAAACGCACGGCGGGCAAACCATCAGTATGAATGAATGTGATGTTTAGCCTCAAGCCAGGAAATAGGTGTTTGAATGCGAGACCTGAAGTGAGTGGTGTTGGTTTTGTTTCTCAGAGTCCCTTGAATTCCTGCGGGAGATAGTCAGCTTTGGATAGTCACCGATCACACTGATGGGTGGAAAGCGCTGTAATTGTGAATAACGGGTTAGATGTGTGCTGCCTGTGGCGCTGCTCTGCCTCCTGCCAGCTTTTGCTGAGTTTGCAGGGCAGTTGTGCTTGGTTATGCAGCACTCGGCACAGGGGGTGGTAATGACTTTTGGTGGTTGTAACTTGATTGAGCAGAAAGTAATGACAAGAGATGTAGAAGAAACACATCTGTTACCATAAAGAGGTCATGTTAACTCCGTTAGTTAAAATTCAGCAAGTTAGTATTCTTGAGCTTCACTGGATCATTTGCTTTGCTATTTGAAAACAAATGACGTGTTCCTCTACTCCTAGCCTTGGCTATGTGAATGTCTATGGATGTTTCTGTGTCACTAAAGTGACTGCTGCATGTGCATCTGTTTCTGGGCATGGGTGATAGTTCTGCTTCATTGTGCAGCTTGGGGCAGCATAGGTTGGGGTTGGATAGTGGAAGGTCGTGTTTGTGTGTATTTTTGGGGTGTTGAAGAAAAGAGGCTGGCAATGTTCAGGCATGTTTTCATCAGAATTAAGAAAGAGTAAATGTGTGCTTGTGTTAGGATAGTTCTGGGGGCTCTTGGTCTCGCCTCTGCTGGGGCTTTGCTGTCCTTTTGCTCCAGAATTCTCTTGCCTGTGAACTTCTAACTTTCTGTCTTCAGTCCTTCAAATAGTCTTTTCTGGTCCCTGATAAGGTTTTCCACTGGGTCTCCAGTGTTTCTTCCACATTACCCTGGATCTGGTTAAAGTAGGCGTGAGAATTGTGAAGAAGTGCCATGTGCTTGGATCATCAGCGGTCTGCAGAGAGTTCTGCATGATCCAGATCCCTTAGGGACAAGTGAAGCAGGATGCTTTTGGGTGAGCTCCTCTGTGAAGAACAGTGGCTGGGGTCTCTGGCACACAGGCTGTGCATGGGTTAGATTTATATGTGCATGGAATAGTGGTAGAATGGTTGGTGGATGCAAGATGATCCAGCTTGACCTCCTGTCCATGATTTCATGTGTGAGAATGACTGCAGTGCATAAACAAGACAAAATTAATAATGAAGACTCAGCCATTATACTTTGTTACTGGATTTTTTTTCCATTTGTTGACATGTGATGGCAAGCATGGCAAGCATAGATGGAAAATGTGAAATTTAATTTCAGTATGTCCATATCATGGGACCATTTTCTGTGTTATATGTTCATAGATGAGTTGCTTTCTGTTGGTTCAGTAACTTTGTTGCCTGACTGTCAGGCTATTGATGGACCTGGTCTATTCCAAACAGTTGTGCTCATGAAAAGCATTAACGGCCTAACTGATGTGCTGGGGAGCTGTTTGTGAAAAATGCTTTCTAGTCTGCTTGGTGTCAAATTAGTCAAGTTAGATCAGAATAGCTGAATAGTTGAAATATTTGAAATGAGCTGGCTGCTCTCATATGGAGGGGATTGGAGAGAGCTCATGGTTACAGCTTCCCAGAAGATGAGCAGAGGTAGTAACTTTGGACAAGGAAACAAACTAAAAAAGTAGAAGTTGGTGGTGTTTTCCACTGGTGCATGTAGATGTGGAATAGGATTATCGGAAGGTCTACCTTAGACATCAGTCCTTATGCCTTCTATTTGGAGATGACTTCAAAACAAATCAGGACCTTCAGAGTTCAAGGGTGCTACAAGGTAACATTATTCAGCTCCTGGAAATATGCAGGGCAGATGTGGGATCTCAGCACCTCAGGACTGAGGTGCAGAGGGACCGAGACCACCCTTGGGGGGCTCGGGAGTCCTGGAATGTTGCCAGAAGTGTCTGGTGGCTGGACTTTGATCCTACAAGGGAGATGACACCTGTATGAGGATGGGAGGATTTCACTGGGGTAAATGGTGAAGGGATAGGTTAATTAGAGTGTGAGACACAGGGTTTAGGATTTCTGTACAGGGGGGTCTAAAGAAGTAAGATGGAGGAATTGGGGCGTGTCCCCTTCTTCTTCTTCTTCTTGGCCTCCATCTTCTGTGGTGATGTTGGCACTTTGGGATTGGTTATTACTAGAAGTGCACCGGTTAATAAGGGTAAAAGGTATTGGGGAAAAATGATAAATATTGTGTACGTAACTTTGAGTATAAAGATAGGTGACCGCCCCGGGGGCTCTCAGTGTGCTCATGGCTGGCTGCTGAGCAGACCTCTGTCAGGCCAAGAGAAAATCTTTTAGATAAACAATCAATAAACACCGAGACCGAGAAAAGATCTGAAGCCTCTTCTCGTCCTTTGAAGTGGGAGTTGTCCAAGGCCACCCCTGGCCTTTCCAAGTCACCTAAACAGCCGAGAAACCGACGGGCAGAGAAATAATACAAGAAGCTTTGTGACGTGGCCTTTCCCAACATTCCTTGCATTTTCAATACTGATCTCACTTTTTTTCCCTTGGACATCCTTGAAGGAGCTAGGCTCATGCTTGTAATGATTTTTAAATTGATTTGCAGAAGTTGAGGGTAGAAGAGTGGAACAATATTTGTCTTCTTTTTTGGTTAATACATCTGTTCTTACTGAGTCATCTGAAGTTAAAAAGAAATTGATTACTGACATACTTCAATTATTTAGAACAATTTCAGATTGCTGCAATAGCCTATTTGATGTATCACAAACCTGTTAAAATCTATCCCTTTAGCTGCACATAATCGATTGCGTGAATTCTTTTTTGATGTTAGCAAAATGCTTTTCCCTCCTGTAGGCCTACTGTTCTTCTATGCAGTGAGTCTCTTGGCTGAAATGAACCAGAAACTGTATACATCACTGAGTTGTAAATATTTAGCATGCAGAATAGTAAGACTGGGAATTATCAACTGAATTTGAAAGTATTTGTCAAGAATTCCAATTTATGAAAGTCGAAAAAAGAACTTTTTTATGGTGATTCTGGTAGGATTTTTTCCCTCCTCCAAAATGATGTTTGGCAAAAGTTTAGTTGCTCTGTTAGGACACAGTGAAAGCTTGAAATCTATCTTGCTAGTGCTTTGCCTTGAAATGTGTCAAAACCAGGTTTTTATAAGAGCATTATAACTTTTTACCCGTTTTTATCTTTCATTTATAGAGATTAAATTCATGTGTTAAGTTACTTGTCTTGATTTTACTGGAGAGACCTAGGCTGAAAAGAGTGCTGTTGTGATTTAGATACTTTAAACAGCTACAACCTCTCAGTTTTCCATAACAGGCAGAGCCTGTAAAATGCTTGCTGCTTCAAGGAGATACAAGGCTGATCTGACAGCTCAGTAGCTCTTTATCTGAAACCTTTTCTGGAATTGTTAACACAAGATGTCAGGAGGGTCAGAAGACTATTTTGCTTGGTCCCTGGCTTGGGAGACTTCGGTTCAGCACTTTGTTAGAGATAAACAATACCTATTAGAAATGCACGAGTTGTAAGCTCCAAGTTTGACATTTAGAAATCTCAGTTCATGGATTTTAGTCAGTATGCATTCAAAGCTGTGTAGTCTGGCTTCTTTTTCAGGCTTTATTAATTCAGTAGTCTCTATTTTTTCTTGAGTTTTGTGGTTTTTTTTTTGTCCTGCTACTATTAGTTGTGAAATTTGCCAGTGAGAGCGGTTCACATCTGCTAGAACAGCCTTGAAAATACTGCATTTTTTCCAACAGCTCTACTTGACACCTCATCTTTGTAAATCATTGAGCAAACTCATGGACTCAAACACTTTTTACTGGGGGCTGTGTGTGTGTGTATAATTAACAGCTCTCACATATGGGTGCATACAGAGAATTAAGTTAGTAGGTGCCAGGACAATCAACTACTTTTTTAGTATTTTTTTAACCCTGTAGGACAGGTCTAAAAAATTAAGTACACAGAGTGCTAGAGGCTGGTGAATCTGGTGAGCTTCAGGACATAAGTGAACTCTTGTCAGTCAGGTAGATGTAATATTGCTGCAGCTCTGAGTACCCAAATACATGCTGCAGTGAGGATGAGATATAATCCCAAGCAAATCCCTGCTAGGATCTGAAAAGGACATCTGGGCTCTAGTAAGGTGTAGACCAAGGACCTCCTGAGGTCCTCTTCAGTCTAAATTTCTCAATGATTTCATGATGTCTGAGCTTTAAATTGTGCCATTAACCTGCATTATTCAAGTATATAATTACTTACTGAATAGTTCATGGTAAATCTGTGGTTTAGATTAGGTCAAACTAGTATAGATTGCCTGACTAGCTAACTTGAATCAGGTCATACTGAACAAAATGTTAACACCAACTTGTAGAATGCTGTTCGGTTCCTCTCTTATGGTTGGGATTGTAAGCATTGATTAAAATTATTTTGTTTCAGATAAATGCAAGTGAAATCCAAAGATTTTCAGATTTTCCATTGTCAAAGAAAACCCTAAAAGGTGAGTACAGAACTTTTCTTTAGAAAAATAATATAAGTAAAAGACACAGTTTATCTGCATCTGAACATTTTTTTTTTCATTAAACTAAGTTTTAGGTAAGTATTGCCATGCACAGCATTTTCTAAGCAGAGCAATGCAGTTGTGGACCAGACAAAATTGAATAGCTTTTTTTCTTTCTTCTTTTTTTGTTCCTCTTCCCCTCCCACCCTCTCTCTTCCCACCCTGCAAATACCAGGACTGCAGGAATCTCAGTATCGTGTGGTAACAGAGATTCAGAGGCAGACCATAGGTTTGGCTTTACAAGGGAAGGATGTACTTGGAGCTGCGAAGACTGGATCGGGCAAAACGTTGGCTTTTATTGTTCCAGTAAGTGATTTACATCCTTCTATTTCTATCCAAACCACGTTATCTCTGAAATACTGATGTCAGTCAGTTTACATTAGTAGATCCTGAGAGAAAAGGAGAAAAGTTAAAATCCAACTGATCTGTTTCAGGAAAGCCAAGATACTTAGGAATTGAATAAAGCTGCTTGAGCTTCTGAAAGAAGTGTATTTTTTGTGCCAGGAATATTCTGCGACTTACAAGTTTCATTTTGATCCTTACATTAGTAGACCCTGTGTGATCTAGAAAGTGCTTGGTTGTTCTCTCAGGAATGCTTTCCTGGTGCAATTCTACTTGTCCAATTTTTCTGGCATTTTAAAACTAGCTGTATGTAACAGAATGGTGGATTTTCAGTTCCTTAGTTTTTTTAATGACTGGTTTTCACTCCTTTAAAATGTTACAATTTGGACCTTACATAACAAAGTTAACCTTAGTGATTGTGGACTTCCTGTCAACTCCTTGGAAATCACTTCTAGGGGCAAGCAGAAAAGTGGGATGAAAATCCCTGTAATGGATGTTCATGTCTGACAGTTTTACTCAAAGCATCATGATCTGCATTTCATTTCTTCAGTTGAGACGTGTACTTAAAGTGCACATATAAGCAGATACAAACCCCAAAGGGGAGAATTTTTTTTTATGGAGTTACTCTGTTGAACATTACTTGCATTTTTGTATGCTTAAATTTCTTTGGAGCCTATTACTGTGAGAACAGTAGTAGGTGCTTTGAATACCCTCTCTAGTAAAGAAGATTTATGCTGCTTTAAAAAAAAAATCTTATTAGTAGAGAATAAAAAAAATGCAGGTGGCTTCACCAGTCTTGTGAATTTAAGAAACAAGTGAGATTACTATTTAATATAAGAGTAGATGTACTTAGTTTTACAAACCTTATTTTAAAACAGTTTTAGAGAAGAGGGCTAAGAGAGGAGCTGAAGAGCGGAAAAAATTCATTGTGCAAGTATGCTTACCAGCTCTCTGTATTTCAGAAGGCTTCAGATATTCATACCTTAAACGTTCTGTATGTAATGTGTGGATAGACTGCTTCAAGTCTATAAGCCAGAATTAAAGCTTCAATAATTAGTGTTCTTCCAGGTGCTCACTGTACCCCTGGTTCCCACAAAACCTTATGAGCAGAGGAATTTCTCATGTTTTTCTGTACTGATTCCTATTATCATATAAATGGGGTAATTTAGCAGAGTAGGATTAATTGTGCAGTGAAGTGTTTATGATTTTCCACTCATTGCTGTCTGTCTTAGGTTGGTACTGGAAAATTTTGCTTAACAGCAAGTGTCATTACCATTAGTTAGAATTTATATATCATCAACCATGTAAAGTGTGTACTGATGTTTCTTCATATCATTATTTTAATTAATGTGGCTTTGTCTATTTTTTTTAAATTACACTTTGCTACCAACTTATTGCACATTTTCCTTGTGAGATTTTTGTGGTGATAACATGGTCACTTCTTTCAGGCTTTGGAGCTCCTCTATCGGCAGCAGTGGACTTCAGCTGATGGCCTGGGGGTGCTGATCATCTCACCTACCCGGGAGCTGGCCTATCAAACCTTCAAGGTTCTGCGCAAAGTGGGGAAGAATCATGAGTTCTCAGCTGGCCTTATCATTGGAGGAAAGGTGTGTGTCCCTCTCTTGGGGTTTGCTGTGTGGAAGCATAGTTGAGTGCTGCATTAAGTGCTAGTTAAGGAAGGAAACCCTGGGCTTGGAAAGTCAAGGAGGAGAGTGGTTAATGGGAACCCATCAGTGACCCACTATTTTCTTGTGTGTATTCTGTGTCTTTTCTGAAGCCTTTTGAGGCATATTTAAAGTCTTTGCAGTGTCCATGGCTGGATGGACCTTCCTGCTAAGTCTTCCAGGACTATCCTCTTAATTTAGATTACTCTGAAATACCTTTTCCTCAAGCCACAGATATGAACATGCTGAAGAGATGGTGGCATATCTGTGGGAAGGGGAAAGCTGCTCCTTGGCTATTCTTTCTAAGAGCTGTTAATAGGTTAAACTGGCCGAACTGTTTCTGGTACTGGACTTCTAGTCTGAGCAACTAGAGCTAAGCTGGATTAACTCTATTTCAGGATCTGAAAGAGGAGTCTGAAAGAATCCACCACATAAATATGCTGATTTGCACTCCAGGACGGCTTTTACAGCACATGGATGAAACATCATATTTCTATGCATCTGATTTGCAAATGTTGAGTAAGTTTTTTTAAGTACTTGAAAGTACTCAGGAATATATTGTAACAGCTCATAATTGTATGCAGCACTTCTTTGCATAAAAAGTTTATTCTTGTCATGTTATGTAGATGAAATGGCATTTAAACTTGCACGTGTTCAGATTGAATTAGAAAACAGCAAAATCCCTTTCTTGTGTGTACTCTATCTGAAGCAGTTGATGAGCATGCCATCCCTAGGATGAAAAGAAGCAGGGGATTTAGTAAGGAACCCAAACCCCAATGTAGTGCCCCATATAATCTTTTACATTTGTCTTTACTAATGCTAAACTTACCTTTCTGGGTGTGGCTCTTGTGTCTTTCCTGACATGATAATTGACTAGCTATATAGGATATCCATTGCAGTGTGTGTATTTTGGACCAGTTCTAGAAAACATTTTCTTTGTGTTTTAAGACAGATTTCCGCTCCTTTTATTCTTTTGTTTGCATTGTTACCATTATTTGTTTTCATCTTTCCAGCCTGAACAAAAATTTTCAGTGTAATGAAAAGGTTTGCCAGCTTCTAAGAACTGCATAATCAGCATAGCTTGAGGAGCTTAAAAGCAATTTAGAAGCTAATGAAGCTGATAAAATGTGAAATTATGCTTGCTACACTTAGTACAATTCATGACAGACAAGAATTGCATTAAATGTAAGCTCTTTTAAAGCTTTGTCTCTGTGCTATACCCTATATTTCAATGGTAAATTCAGCTTAGGTACAGGAGAGTGTTTTGCTCTGTCACAAATACTACAACATTGTTTTACTTTCTGTGCTTTTATTTCAGTAAAAGGCCAGGGAGTCTGTTTGCAAATTGCCAAACTCTTCACTTGAGATGCTGATCTTTTTCCTTCTCCATGTGAAACTGAGGGCTGTAGTGCATAGATTATGGGAAATGCTATGATTTCTGTTGCAGGTATTTTTAAAAACATGTTTTATGAAGTACAGGGATATCTAAAGAAATTCCTGTCATGTACAGTAGTTAATTTAATCTCTGCATTTTAAGTACAGAGAGAATTTTGTGCTACATGGATTTAATGTAGATTTTTTAAAAATAAATAAATCTAAACCCAGTTTTTTGTCAAATTTATCTTTCAATCCAGTTCTTGATGAAGCTGACAGAATTCTAGACATGGGGTTTGCTGATACAATGAATGCAATCATAGAAAATCTACCTAAGAAACGCCAGACCTTGCTTTTTTCTGCAACACAAACAAAATCTGTGAAGGATCTTGCACGGCTGAGTCTGAAAGATCCAGAATATGTTTGGGTTCATGAGAAAGCCAAATTCAGGTATGTTGGGATTTTTTTTTCACCCTGGGGAGGGTTAGATAGTGATCCTATTTAACTGCTGCTCTGACAGTTCTCTGAATCAGAGGTAGCATTGTGCGTCCGTCACTGGATCGGTGTCTGATCCTGCTGTGTGCCTTCCTGAAAGCAAGATATATCCAGGGGGGACTAGTTCTGACTGAATCATTGCAGGGAGGCTGAACCTGTGCTTGTCTTGACTCCTCAGGCAACTTCTCAGTCTGGAAATTCTTTTCCTCAGGAGGAAACTGCAGAGTGGATTATAGCCAGTGTGCTGCGTCTAGCCGCACTCAGTTCTGAGTAACTCCTTTTCTGCTGTTCAGCATCCTTGCCTCCCACATGTGGGTGCTTACTGTGCAAAACCACCACAGATAGTTTGTCTGTGTGCCATTTGTAAATCTGGCTTTCCAAGGACATGCTTTCCTCTTGGGAAAGTGCAGAATGGCAGTCTTGCTTGTGTATTCAGTATTAGGTGCCCAAAAGAAAGCATTTGCTGTTAGTTGATGTGTGGTAACTCCTGTGGCTTCCTGATGTGCTGTGTTTTCTATGCATGTTCAGGGCTCTGGCCCTGTGTGCACAAAATAGATTTGTTCTGCCTTACAGTTAGGAGTTGGATGGGAGGTCCTTGCTGGAAGGGAAGTATATGGTGTGCCATGCTCAAAAAATGTAATGTATCACTGAATGAATGTTGCTTTTTGGCACAATTTTCTTTTGAAATCCAAATGAAGAATGTTATTTTGCATTTCTGTGGGCTCGATCGAGTGTCAAATTACTTATGAGCATGGATGATTCTTTTTCTGCTTTTCTCTGAAATATGCACGTATTTCCATATGTAAGATGCAGGAGAAAGGTGAAGCACAGAGATAAAAATGGTTTTCCTGGGAGCAAACAAGAAACCATCAGGAAAATGCATGGCAGAACCATGCAATTGAATCTTGAAGAAGTTTTTACTATTTGATTTGATTATCTTTGTATTGTATTTCAAATACCTTTTTTAAAATCAGTAATACTATCAAAGGCATCTTAAATAAACATGATTGCCAGAAAAACAAGATTGGTAATACCTTCTTATCAGAAGAGAATGTACAAGCCTTGTATGCAGTCTTCATTTTGGAGACTATCTATTTCACAGATCTCCCATGTTCAGTGAAGTCTATTTTAAAGTACATTTAATTTTTTTAAATATTTGGGAGAATGCAATTAGATAACAAACCAAATTAAAAGAAAGGTAAGTATTAATTTGTTTTAGAGTTTACTGCCTTAGGTTATTGCCTTATAAAAGCAATTTCCTCTGAAAGACGTAGAAAGCAAAAAGTGCTGTGGTGTAATTCAAATTAAATAGCAGAATAAAAACTTCTAATTTCATCCTCCCAAGTGACCACCTTAGAAAGGTAATTTTGAATACCCACAGTCTGTTTAGGGTGAAGTCAAGGGAGATCAGCATTTAGATGTGTTTCAAGGGCAAATATCCCAAATAATTTTTCTTTTTTTTTTTATTTCTGCTTTTAAGAACAGAAATGTGAGTTCAGATGACAATTCAGAGCTTTAGAAAGTCACTTTGCATCTCAGTGTAATCAGTAAAAGTACATCAATGCTCTCTTTTTGTGCGTGATTAGACTCTGCTTTGACATTGCCTTGAGCAGAAATGATGCTTTAATAGGACTAATAGATAAAACTGCATTTTAAGTCAAGGCAATTTGAATATCGCTGCTTAGACATGGAAAGTTTGCCTTGCTGGAAGTAAATGAATTTAGAAGTAACGTCAAAAGTCATATTTCCTTCCCCACTGGCTTTTAATAAGGGAATTGATGTAGCTTTCAAATGAAGCTGATAAGACTTGTTTCTCAAAGGGGGAGAGCTTTCCAGCCTGATTCCTTTTCTCTTCTTCTTTTTCTGAGTATGTATAAGACACTCTTGGCTTAAATGAAAGGTGAGACATTTCTGTGATTTATCTAAATGAACTTTTTTGATATGTTTTTTTTTTTTTCTCCTTCTTTAGTACCCCAGCAACTTTGGATCAGAACTATGTTGTCTGTGAGCTTCAGCAAAAAGTAAACATGTTATACTCTTTCCTGAGAACTCATTTGAAAAAGAAGAGCATTGTGTTTTTTGCAAGCTGTAAAGAGGTATGTTTTTTCTCTTCTTCCTTCTATCCCAGAATTTAAAAAATGATAAAATGAACATATTCATATAGGTATCAATGCATTAGAGAGGTGAGATTGTGGGCTAATTTGCTACAGGAAATTGGAGGAGCAAAACATCACCTACTGCTGTGTGTCATTCAGGACCTGGCTCCAAGGCAATTCAGTGACCCAGGCTCAGTGCAGGAAGGTTCTGGAGACCTGAGTGTTCTCAGCCACTTTTGTGGTCTGCTGTTCAAAATGAATGCTAAAAGTTAATGTCAGTAAGGCCCAGCTATTTCAGTTCTGTCTTTTGACATGCTTCACAGTTAGATTACAAAGTATTTCAGTAATTTTACTTGCTTTCCTTACAAGCTTTTAAATGGGCCTCTTTGAGAAGGTGTGATTGTGAAATAGCACTGGCAAAGGTTTTTCTTACGTAGCAAGTAATCCTTCAAATACCTTCTTTGTAAGTGTCATGGGACCATTCTGTTGAAGCTATTTGCATGTGTTTGTTTGGCACAGGTATTTGTACCTATAACTACTGCATGTATCAAGTATTTTACAGTGCAGGTATTGCTTACTAATGTAATACAAGGCTAGTATTTTACAATAATGGACCATTTTCCAATGGCCTAGTAAATATTCATTGCAGTTCTTTCACCTGTGCAAGAGGTGGTGATATTTTTGTTGTTCTGCAGTTGACTGGTGGCACTGAAGTGGTTGGCTTAGTTGTACAGAAATTTTTGGAGCTGCAGCTGTTCTGCAGTATACACAATTTATTTAACTACTTTCTTAAAAAGATGCTAGGTAGCTGCCTACTGTAAAACAGTGCTGCATCATGGGTACTGTAGGTAAGAGTAAACAGGTTGATTTTATTATGAACATGTTGAAACTTGAAATAGTAAACTGAGACTGTAGACTGATATTTAAGTTGCAGTATAAAACACAGCACCCCTCCAGTACTGTCTAAAAGAAGTGCTTCTCATGGACTTTTCAGATGGACTTTGTTCCTTTGCATACAGCCTAAGTACTCATGTCCCAAGTTGTTCTTGCTGTTACCTACTCTGGTTTCCTTTAGGAAATGCCATCAAAAGGCCTGGCAGTCTTTTGCCACAATTGCTTTCATCTTTTAGTACCTGGTTGTGTAACAAGATCTCAACATCTTTTTTCTCTGATGTGGAGAAAAGTTTATTTAATTTGATGTACAGTTTCAGTTGCTATATACACTGTATATGATCTTAACTTGTTTAACAGTGCATGGTAATCCTTTGCCCCCTTGATTTGCTGGGTAGGTTCAGTATCTGTTCAGAGTGTTCTGTAAGCTTCAGCCTGGTCTTCCTGTCCTGGCACTCCATGGCAAGCAGCAGCAGATGAAGAGAATGGAAGTCTACACTTGTTTTGTTCGGAAAAAGGCAGCAGTGCTTTTCGCTACAGATATCGCAGCTCGTGGCCTGGGTAGGTACCCACAGGAGCAGCAGCTAAACCTGTTGAGGCTTTATCAGACTTTATACTCTGAAGACTGACCCAGTTTTTGAAAAATGAAGCTGTAGTTTGCTTAGGAGCTCAAAATAGAGATGCTTCTTAGAGTTCTGCTGTTTCTTTACTGAAGTGGCCCTTTTTGTCTGTTCTTGTATTTTCTGTTTATCCAAGAGAAACATGTGGTAGGTAAACAGTGGTGTATCAATGATGTATTTTTTACTTGTAAGGCAAGATTCCAGCAGTTTTAAGTATTTCTGATATGCTTGTATCCTGTGGGTTATTTCAAAGTATATGAAAAATTGCTAATCTACTGATATGTGGAAATGGAAACCTGAAATTTTAATGTCTGATAGATGAGTGGCATTGTAGGACTGTATTGATAAGGAGACAGAAAAATAAATGAGGGTAAAATAAATCTTTTTCTTTTAGTTCTTGAAGGCATTTAAGTATAACACAAGACTTTTCAAGAGTCCAGTCATTCTTTGAGATAGCAAACTCTGTTGTCCAAAATGTGAGGTTTAGTCACTGTGTTACAAAAAGAAAGAAGGTGTTTTGAAAACTGAAGTCAGGAATGAAACTGGTACTCATACCTTCCATACTGCTGAAATCTCACCAATGCCTATCTAATTTGGGTGTGGTTAGTTTGGTTTAGTGTGGGTATAATTCTGGAATACTGTGTAGCTGCAGATTTGGTTTCAGTGCAGAGCATGCTGCTGAGTGAAGTGCAGTGGTTGGAAAATGCTTATTATTAATACCATTCACAGTCAAGGCTGACTTTTGTCAGGCTTGGTCACCTCCTCTCAACTTTAAGAGGGGCTGTTGTATTTCTGTGTGTGACAGCTGAAGTGATGCAGTCTCACCACAGCTAACTTCAGACCCCAGTGGTGTAGCATATTAACAGTGAGGATTAAAAGTGGGTCAGATATTGTTATATAATTGTTAACCATAGGGTGTTTTATCATCTGTGTGATACAAAACATGTCTATTCTTGTCAAGTGTGAAATTATGTTCCATTCATTGCACTGTCATAATTTGGGAAATGAACACACAATTAATTTAACTTTCTTTGATGAAGAGAATGATTGTTTATGCATGCTAATGCATGCAACATTTCAGAGGTTGCACTAATGTCTGTAAATGGGTCCAGGTGGTGGTTCTTACAGGAATTAATGCTCTTGCATAGGAGGGTTTGAGTCCAGTGAAATTACTTGTATTTTTTTCTTTACACAGATTTTCCAGCAGTGAATTGGGTCATTCAGTTTGATTGTGCAGAAGATGCAAACACATATATCCACAGAGTGGGAAGAACAGCCAGGTTTGTTTTCACTTTTCATGAGTATTTTAATGTTTACAACAAGATCTCTGTAGGGACAGAATCACTGGCTAAAGATTTACTTGAACAAAATTAAGATATAAATTAGAAAGAAAAGTTATCACTAAGGGACCCTTTTGATTAGTTAGGAGTAATGATTTAACTTAATAATTTCTTAGTGAGCTTCAGAGACTTCTTACAGCAGACAAAGATATCCCTGATTGTTCCATCTGATTAGGAACAATTATTGAAGGAAATAGAAAACCTTTTTCCCTTGGCAGGATTGCCTCAAAGGATGAGTTTAGTGTGTGTGTGTGTGAATGGAAAAGCTTGTTTTGCTACTGACATTTACAGATAAATAGTGTTTTACACTGTGGATCTAATTTCTTTGTGAAGACTCTTCAAAAGAATGTAACTATTTCTTCCTTATTTTAACTTGAGAGGAAGGAATCAAATGTTAATTACAGGTTAAATTTTTAATTTTCTAAGTCTTTTGTGGAATTATATACTTAAGCATAGCTTTAGTTAAAATATTTCTGGCTAAGCTTTTATGATGGGAGTTACCCAGATACACTGTTGTAAACCAGGTCCTTCATCTCTGAAGTAGATTTTTAAGTGAAACAGAAGCTGTTACTGCATATAATTCAGGAGATCAAAAACCTCATGCAATTATCTGAAGGATGAAATGCAAGGCCTTGTCTCTAATTTAATTTGTTTGTAGTAGAGCTTGCAATATAGGCAGTTGTCAAACCTAATGACAGAGTAGTTGCTTAGAGTAGGATTTCAACACTGTAAGAATTTGAGATCTGTATTCCTAGATTAGAAGGCTGTAAGTTTTGGTGACTGTACCATGCCAATGCACTTTCAGCACTCCAAAGTGTAGATGTTTTAGCCATGTTTTCGTTGTAATTGGCAGCATTTCTGCCCCATTCTGTCTCTCTGCTCTCAGTTTTCTGATCTTCTGTGCTGTGGTAGAAGGGAATGATAAATTTTTGTTCATTGACAGTTTTTTTTCAAAGTAATTTGAAGTCAGCGAGTGTTGTATATAGTTAGATAAAACACGTAGCTATTTTGCTAATTTAAAATTTAGATGTAATCTAATGCATACCAATTGAGGAAAAAGCATATGGGCTTGGTTAGAGTTGTGTTAAATTTTTTTTAATCCTGTGTGGCTTCCACAGAAGGCTTGTAATTTTGTCTTTATGGCATGCTGTCATCATGGAAGGAAAACAATGTATTTGGGACTGTTTAATTGGCAGGGTTTAGGATACTGGTTGAGCTCTTTCTGAACCATGTCACTCAGTTAAAGCACCTTCCTGGAGTTGGAATCCTCAGGCCTTTTCCGTATTCTCGTTAGGAGCTGAGAAGAGCAATTTTAACCAAGTTTAGCATGGGGAAGAAGCTCTAAAGAGGTGCAAAGCCAAACAACTCCTCTTTGTTATAATGCTTTTATTCAAATGTCCTCTGAGAGGACTTTAGCCTGGCAACCTTAAGGGTCTGTCTTCAGTGGCCTCTTAAGTGCAGCCTTCTGTGATTGCTCCAGGGACAGATTTAGACAGAAAACTGGGGCAGGGTGTCTGTCTCAGGGACTGTGGACTCTGCTGGATGCCTTACTGGGCTGTAGATTACATTTCCTTCTATGCCAATCTTTCAGTAGGGAGACCTTACTGAGAAATTGAGGGTACACCTGGTAAGTTGTGTGAGCTGGAGGGTGTTGACTGAAAGTAAAAAAAAAAAAAAAGCTTTTCTGTAGGAAAAGCTTCATGTTCATGGGTATTTTCTGTTTCCTAATCTCAAACAAGGATCAGCAGGTTCTGCCTATACTGGGCATTCATTTTGAAGAAACATACAGGCTGTCTCCATCCTTAAGGTAAAACAGTCCTTGAAGGAAATTTGTTTAGGAAACTTTATAGCATGAAATAAATATTTGAAAATAAAACAAGGGACATGTCTAATAATCTTAAGTAAGTGCTGTGCAATAAGTAAATATGCTAATGCAGTTTTTGATGTGGGTAATTGAGAATGTACTTCTCATTGAAATCTGAGTGTTGAGTAGGAAGCTTCATTTGTTTTCAATAGCTACAGTTCATATGAGAAGCTTGTGTTTCTTCTAGAAACTTGATAAAAATGAACTGAACTGCAATTTAGTAGTCCTCATTAATGGGGTTAGAGATAATTACAAATTTTCATGGGTTATGAGAATATAATTGCATAGAATGAAAGCTAAATTAAAAATCTCATCTAATTAAGGGGCTGTGTTAAACTGTAATTAAAACTGGGATGCCAAATAGTGTTTACTTTTGAAGTCAAATTATTTTGTGATATGAAAGTAAATATGAAGGGAGAGAAAATATGTTGGGGAAGGGGCTGGAAAACCTTTGACTAACAATTATGGATGTGTTCCCACATACATCTTACAATTTGGCAAAGCTTGATCTAAGACAGGAGGTAGCAGTTTGTTTTAAAGTGGATAAGGCCAGTGTGTTTCCTAAGAAACACTTCATTTGCATTTTACCCTACTGAAGAACATAAGTTGCAACTCCTGCATTTTTGATTTATGGTTAAGTAAGATCAAGAAAATCTGGGTGTAATCCAGTAATGCTTTTGCTTTATAGTAGAATTTACATATATTGGGTGGGGTTTTTTTTAAATAAACTTGAAAGGTATGCTACAATTAGACTGACTAGAAGCTGTTTCTTCCAGTTGCTTTCAAAGTCTTAAATAGTTCACTGACTTTCTAAAATACTGACAATGTCATGGGCAGTCCAGTAAATACTTTTGGTGTTATTTTTGCTGCACGGTGTCTTAGAAAAGTCAGTGGTTTAAAACACTAGCTTACAGTGTTTCCTCTGGGATTTAGTTTCAAAAACTCTAAATAAAAGCTGCTTGTAGCAATTGCCTGCAAAACTAATTTCTTCTGGCTTTTAATTTCTATTGATGCCTTGTATTCTGTAACCTGTGAAGCCTACAGTTGAAAGTATTCTTTGATGAATTTTGTGAAAGAAGTTACAATGCCACTAGGGGACAGCAGAAGATAATAATAATTTTTGAAGCACCCTGATGCTCATTTCTTCCCCCAACTGTTTTTCCAAACGTAATGTCTAAGTTGTATGGCATGAAAAAAGTCTCTAGGGATATTTGTCTTCCCGTCATGATTGCATTTGTGAGACAAGACAGCAAAAAGTTTATTTTGTCTTTTTGTTCATGCATAACTGCCTTCAAGTTTGGATGTACCTATATCCTGGCAAGTCTCAGTAATTAATTTCTTTCTTTCCTGGCATTGCATTCATCCCTCCACTTAATGTTTAATTTTTTTTTTTATTTTTTTTTTTTCTTCAGAAGCTACTACTGCTGCTTGAATTAAGTGATTTTCATGTCATGAGTCTTTTTAAAGGCATTGGCACTGGAATGTTAAACAGAATAAGTATTTTTGTTTTGCAGTTTTTATCTGTGATATGTCTGGAGCTATATAGGATTTAGGTCTCACTGGTTCAGACTTCTGATGGTATTTAATCCAGCCTAGTTGGTTAGCTTTCTTAGGTGCTTATACTGATTTAGGAAAGTAATTGTAATTCTGTTGTTGTCAACAAACAGTGTGCATACGGGCATGCTTCTTTTCTTCTAGTAAATTATATTTCTGAAAACAAATGGAGTAATTAAATTCCATCTTCCCAAAGCAGCATACTCTGTTACCTGCCATTTTTGTGGTGGCTGGTATGATGATTAGACTGAAAGAGGTATGACTAAAGCCTCTTAAGAAGAATGTGTATTTTGATGCTTTGTGAGTACTGGAGAGCACACACACCTGTCAAATTAAGGACAGGTGAAAGGGGCAGGTGATAGGATGATCTTACTCTGTCATGCAGTTATAAGCTTTGAAGCTCATTAATGCTCATTGGGACTTTCCTTAAGTAATTAATTTCACACATTATATGTGTGAGAGTGAGACTAATAAGCCTTAAGAGTAATGTGACAATAAGGCATTTAAAAATGCAAGTGACTTAATAGTATCTTTTTCAATGGTGGAAGCTTGATTTTTATTTTTCTTTTTAATTGGGAAAAATTTCAGGGATATGTGTCTTGGGTCCTGAATAATCTGGACAGCCAAGATGACAACTCCTTGTTTAGATTATTTTTCTAAGACCCACTGAAGCACTTTGAATGTTGTTTAAGGATATATACTGTATTAAGACCCTCTCACATTGCAGTCAAGTCATTCTAACTCAAGTCAAGTAAAAATAGCTGCCAGTGGAGGTCACAAGATATTGTTGACACCACATTTAACTTGGAATTCACTTTATTAACTTCTCTAAAATTAAACACTGTATCCTAGCTACATTCTTGACAGTGGCCTCTGATGCTGCAGTTGTACTGACTGGCACTGTGTTATCTGCTAGAATTCGCTTCCTAACGGAATGGTAGGAATGTTCCTGTGCACTGAACGATTAAGTGGCCAAGGTTATTACCTGCTGACAGGAAGCTGTGCTGTTTGCTGGAATAACAAAATAAACAAGCACATGTATTTTAACTCAGCAGAGTAGACACAGCTGCTGTGGGTAATGGATTGCTTCCAGTGTAGGCTGCAGCAGTCAACAACCTCTCAAGGCCTTTTGAAATCAGTTTATTCTAAGACAAACTTGATAAGATTGGTGAGCCACAAGAACCAATGATGATTCTTGTCCATTATTTCTTGTGACCAAGACTGGCAAGCAGAGTCACTCACCCAGTATGACTGAATGGAGGGGGCTGTGGTTCTGTGGTGAGAGTAGAACCTAGATGGTTCTCTGAACTTGGCTACTTTCCAGACAGAAAAAGGGCATTAAATGGTCAGTGGAAAAGAAAATATCAACTGAATCAGTTAATCTCTGACTTCATAGCCAAATTTACTGATAATTTTTGGGGGAATTGAATACACTGAACTACAGTGTATTCAATGGCGAATAGAAGTGATCTAAAGCAAAAGAATAAAGGACAGCCACTTCACATTTTGTTGTTTAAGTGGTCTGTGGAATGTCAGATTGTTCACAACCCATGGGAAGAAGCTTCTTTTCCTGGGTGAATTGTGAACTTAGCAGTGAACACTGGCTGTGTGCTGCATTGGGTGAACTGTGGATAGTCAGGACACTTTCTGGTCTCCTGTAACTTTTTTTGGGCTGCTTTGGTAGGACTTGCTGTAGATGGTACAGCACAGTTTCAGATTGCAGTGTGCACAGATCTCTTGTTTAAGATTTGTTGTTTTAAGCAGAAATGCATATTACAGGAAGAGGCCATTGATCATGTAGATGAGATAGAAATTCCAGTATGCATTTATTTTCTGTGCTCATTTGTCATTTAAAAAAACAGCAAATCTGTATTATGAAAGAAACCTGGCAGTGTAGAAGTTACAATAAATGGCCTGTTCCTATTCCTGCCTGGAAAAATACTGTTTTCTTGATTTGAAGCTTAGATTTCCCCAGTCCTCATTATGTCACAAGGCCCAAAAGGTATTATGATTGGAAATAAAGTTTTTCCTGAATTGAGCCTGGTTTTGGAGACCTAAAACTGTTACTTTGTTTAAGAAATATTTGTTTAGATATAGTAGCTTCTGTAGTCAGATTTAATGGTTGAGTTTTAAAACAAAATATGAATTACTGTGTTTCTGTAGAAGCCCTTGGGGGTAGATTTGGATTTTAGTTTCTCTTTGTTAAAGGATAGTATGTGGGTGAACATATTTATTTGTTATGTGTATCAGATTGAAACAGATCTGCTTCAGAATAAAACTATCCATTCTGATATTTTTTGGATATGTTTTTATAGATGTCTTACATTGTTCCATTATACAAAAAGTGCAACACAAACAAATGCCTGCTTCAATTGAATGCTTTTTCCTTCACTTCTGTAGTTGTTTTAAAAAAAATTGAAAACAGTTTCAAAATTAAATATAAATTACATAGAAATAGTATAGAAATAGTATAACTTGACTCACTTTAACTTTTTTCCTAATCTATCTCATATTAAGCATGATTATTAGGTTATTCGCTAATAATTCACTGCTGTTTCTTTCAGTCTTTGCAGAGGCAAATCTTTGCTAGAGAAACAGGAGTCTGTGCTGCTTTTTGTATTTTGCTCACCAGTGTTTCTGCATGATGAAATCGTCTTGTTCTTGATTCTTTATTGAAACTAAAATGATATGCAAAGATTTAAAGAGCATTATTTTTGCAAAATCAAGTTGTCCAGATTATTTCTGTTCTGAGAGGGGTATGAATGGTGTGTAGTGAATAAATGATTGCCTTATATAGTGAGAGTAACTTGGCTTCACAGTGTAAATAATTATTCAATAGTTTTTTCTTTATAGTTTTGCAAGTATGTATGATAAACAAAGGGTCCATTAGAAGAAGTGTGAAAATATATAATTAGAGTGTATCATCATGCACATGCAAAATCAGGCACATTTATTGGGGTTGGTTTCAATGCTATTCTAAATGCTTAACTTACTGACTTTAGTGTTTTGAGGAGAGCAGTCTCTTACCCGCTTCTGGTAAATCTCTAGCATATTTGATCTGGGTGAGAATGAGACAGTTGAGCAGTTATCTGGCATCCCTAGTGCCCAATTTCCTTTCTCTGAAAAGGTTTACTGTGGAGAGTTTCTGCAATGCAAAAGGTATCCGAAGGTGGATTGTTGGCTTGGAATGTGATACTTTTGGAAATGGGCTTTGATTTAAGCTCACAAGCTTTGCAATGATACCTTACTTCCTTTTATATCTTTTGACAGATAAAATGACAGCATATGTTGATGCTATCCATGCTGTCCCAGTTAGGCTAAAATTAGATCTTTAACCTAGTCAACCTGGTAAAGTCCTATTCAAGTTACAGATTAAATAAAAAATCCAAAAAAATACTTGTTTTTGAGTAGGGGGGTAAATGTGTGATGTCCAAAGTATAAAGAAATTACACTTATTTTTCCTGCATGTTCAGGTGTGGCAAATATCTCAAAATGTAATCATTTCCTGTATATTCCATTTTCTGTAATGGGAAATACTCCAAATAAAAAAACTGTTATGCAAGTATCTTTATATCTGTAACCCTCCTCCCCCAAATTTTATGATTATCTCATCCTCTCTTTCCTCCTTTGCCAGTTTTTAAAATAGATGATTTTTTCTTGCCAAGCAAAGCAGAAATACTGCCTTTAACCCTGGAAATTTGGCATCAACTTACGTCTTCTGAAATACAAACGTTAGGGAAACATGTTGTAATACATCTGTTGGAGACAGCCTGTGTAACATTTTCTATAAGGTCTGCATATCTATGCACCTTATCTTTACAGTTCCCTTTCCATAACTTTTTTCCTACTGGATATTTGCTTTTCCAGCAGAACACTGGTGCCTGATGAGCATCATGAGATGGTTCCCATTCCTGTTTTATTCTGTTACAACCACAGCTCATATGTCACTGACAATTAATATGTGGTGCATTTGACTGAACTGCATGTTACAATGGTCATGGCAAGGATGTAGAAGTACGCTGAATGTGGTTTCAACAAGTTCAAGTCTAGCTGCTTGGCCAGGTGGAATTGATTAACAATCAGTATTGCTATCATTTACTGCCTTTGTGATAATGGTAATGTTTGCTTTAATGGTATTGCCCAGGGGTATATGCAGCTGTGGACTGGATCTGATCAAGGATGGGTTAAGATAGGTTAAAATAAGGCAAGAATTGAGTGTCTATTTATCCTGTCTTCACTGGACTATTGCCATTCTGTTTCTTCATGTTTGATACCAGCTGTTGGCTCAGGGTGATTTTAGAAGTTTAAGATAGATTCTGTCATGGTGCATAAACTATCCTCTTAATTTTAGTTTTTTTTTTTTTTTTTTTTTTTTTTTTTTTTTTTTTTTTTTTTTTTTAATCAAGTGAAGCTATTTGGCAACACTTTGTGTTTCTTTGCTAAGGAAATGGTGTTGTGAACATTTTAAAACCATTTTTCTCTACTGGTAATTAGCCACTACCACATTGTTGAAGTAATTTATCCCACTTCCTTTTTGTCTGCCTTTGGCACTTGCTCTTGATTGTAGGCATCTTTCTTTTTCTCATCTGCAGTCACTGTAAATATAACCCTTTGCTTTATAGCACTAATGATGATGTTCACAGCTTCCTGCTTGCAAGTCGTAATTGAGTTGCAGAGAAGTTGTTTGCCTTTTTCAAACATTGAAGTCAGTAAACTCTAGAAAACAAAGCAGATATGAACTAGAAGTGATTTTTTTTTTCCTCCAAAGACTTTCTGCAAATAAGATGCAATTTTCCATGGACTTGGAATAAATCATATACCCTTAGAGACTGTTAAGATCACAGTGCAAAGATGAGTCCCTTCTCTGGTTTCTTGATCACCTTGAAGAGATGACAGGATGTCATCAATTATTACATAGTCCAAGAAAGTTTGATTACTTTCAGGTTTTTAATTTACTTTTCTTCAGCAGAGTCAAAGTGCATACTTATTGGATAATAAATCACCAGAGTAAATTAGCATTTTAGGACAGATGTTTGGTTTTGATGATGATGGACAACTTGAAGGCTGCAGTTGGCAAGAATAGAGAGAAATTCTAATATTCTCTCATCTGCAGAAGTAGTCCTGCTGAAGAACTTACAGTAACCAAGGTTTTTTCTTCATTGCTTTATCATCTGTAAAGGTTTAAGCATTTTGTTTGTGTGCTGAAAATAATTACAGAGATTTTCCTTTGTTTGCTTTAGTGGAGAACTTTATTCCTGTAGGATAATAAGAGGTGTTCTTTTCCTGTTCTAGGCATTGTAATGGAAACAAATTTTAAGCAGGTCTAACTGTTCTTGTTACTGTTTATGCCACTTTTTAGTAGCTTGTCCTTTCCTAAGTCTGCCAGTATGGAGGCTTTTAGTATGAAATATGCAGAGGGAACACTTTGGAGAAGTTCAGTTTTCCACTGAGGCCTCTATTGTTGAGATGATCTTTAACACAATATATTTCTGATTAGCGCATTATGAGGTTGGGGTTTTTTGAGAAATAAGAGAATACTTTGCCCAACTAAACCTCCTTTTTTATAAGCTGCATTTTGCTTTCTTTAACTGAATGTCCACTAAGCAGATAAAAACCTTCCCAGATGGTATTTAAGATCCTTTGGTTTTTAGCTTTATCAATTCTGTGATGTTTTCATTTTTGTGTGTTTAGCTCTGAAGAACAGTGTTGTTATTAAACTGTTTGTTTTAATTAAGTCACGATTATGGTATAAAGGGCAAAGACTGTTCCTCCTTAACTTCAAATATTTTTAAACTATTAGCATTTAAAAGAGAATGTTTCCAAAACATGTATGGGAAAGGATTGCACTGCATCAGTAGTTACTAGATGTCTTTCAGTCCTTTAGAATTTCTGAAGATTTAGCTCTGAGAAATATTTCTGTGTTGCTTTTTTTCCCCCTCCTTAGTAGGTGGAAAAATATGATAAAGTAGAGGTGCTTGAAAACCTCTCTTTTCCAGATCTGTATTTTCATGTGGTTGTTTGTTTACTTATCTGTGCTACTACTTTGTCTACATAAAGGCTTTGCAAGACTTAATGTAAACATTGAAATAGTTGGTGTCCATAAATACCAGATGTGGTGCTTGGCTTTTTTGGCAAATTACCTATGGAATGTGCCTTTAGGATTTGTACTTTATGAAGCAACTACTGACTCAGCATACAAAGAGTTTAGCACTAATAACACAAAATCAATTTTTAAGGGTCAGAGTGAAGGTTTATCTGATCCTGAATCCTGTTTCAGGGAGGCCTCTTGGATACTGCTGGAAAGCTATAAAAACAAAACAAGCATAGAATGGTTTTTCCTGTACTGTATCATTGCAGATTTTGGTTTTATGGCTTGTAGAGAGGATATCTGCACTCTCTGCCCTTTGAGTATTTCTTCTTAATTTCTATGACACTGGCCTTTCACAGTGTTTTGCACACTGAATAAAATAGATATGATTAAAAAACAATTTAATAATGCCAAGTCAGGCACTCTGGGATAAGAAATACCATGAGCAACAAAACTACACAAATCCATGGCTTTGGCTAACTTTAAGGAATCTGAAAACATCATTTCTATGTTTATACAGTGTAATCAAGACTTTTCTTGACAAATGACAAAGACTGTTAAGAGATTTAAGAGACATTTTTTGCAGATACCAGATCATTCACGTAGCTCTTGTTGGAGTCCTGTCCTTTCATACCATCTGCTTTGGAGAGAAAAGTAGATCTGCATTATTCTGTACTCTAAATTGGTGAGACTGGTATTGGCAGCAATATTATCTTTGTCTTCCTGTCTGATAGATACAAGAGAATATTTTCATCCTTCTTTCCAACAGTGCTCTGAGAGCTCAGGTTCTTTTGATGAGTATGATTGGGAGTCTTGGTAGTATGATCATCAGGTTTTACAATAAAATACCAAGTCCTCTAAGGTTCAGTGGCTTTCCAGCATTTCACTGCTTGTTCAGATAGTGGCAGTGTCCAACAGGTACCCACCTTGTAGGTATGTAATTTGTAATTTGGTTAGGTTGAAATATATAGAACTTCTGTAAAAGGCGCACTTGGTCCATGTAAGCAAGTTCTTCCCCACCTTAGTTATTGTATAACAGTGCAGACATTCCATGGGATGTTTGGTCAGTTGGGACAACATGCTTGGTAAAGATAATAAATTAAGACAAACACATGTATTGCTTTAGAACTCTTTTTTTGATAGATTGTACAAGCTGATATTTTTTGTATTGAGAACATTGTAGGTCTACTAATGAAATGGATTTAAATCATTATAGTTTTTGTACAGTACCAAAGTACTCTTATCAATCAATTTATAGTCAGTAAATTTACATGATGTTGGCATGTAACTGAGATTCTTCTCTCATATCAATTTTATTTCCATGTAAAATTTTAAAATCTAGAATGGAAAGTTTAAAATTTCATGATGTAAACATTTACTAGACACTTGTAGATGATCTTGAGAAGTTGGTATCCAAACCTATCATACATACATTGACGAAAAAAAATCCCAGGCATCCAAGAGTATTTTGTTGTGATTTTTCAAATTCATCAAATGGAAGCAGAAAGCTGTAATAAAAGCTGTCAGACTGTTTTAACTGCAGATTTTGTTTCTACTTGCATTGCTTACTGTGCTGTGACAGATAGTGTTTATAGTTTTCAAACAATTCTGCAGTACTGTTTTTGCCAAGTGATAACTGTTTATCCTTGGAGAAATGTGGGCTCCCTGTATTCCACTAGAAATGATTTTTATCAGTTTTAATGGTATGATTCATGTTTGATGTGCCTGAGAATATCCTTCTGTGCTCCCTGGCCTCCCTAAAGAAGGGATTTTAAAGCTGCTCCACAGAGCAACTTACCAGTTTTGTTTTGCTTTGTCCTGCACATTGCTCTCATCAGTTGGTGATGAGTTGAATTCTGTCCAATTCTGGCATATTTCTGAAATTCAGTTGGAATTTTGTTTTTGTAGTGAGGGACTGTGCAGTATTTTCTTATCAATCTGTACTCTTAAGAAGTATTTGTAAATATAAACAAGGAAACAGTGTATACAATGCTACAGTGGATAGCGACTTGGTGCCTGCAAGCTCATCACTACCCACTTCTTCAGGAGATCCTAAACCCACTGTGCTGTTTGCTTGCTAATGCTATAGGGTACTTTTTTCTACATCAATGTCCTGAAGTCAATAAATGTGCCAAAAGCAGGAACTGTTATTTTCTTGCCCAAAGAGAAGGTGCTCAAGAAGATGCTTTAATCATAAAGTAGCTGATTTTTTAATGTCTTTGCTAACCATGTATCTTGAGTAATTACCAGCTCATCTACATTTGGTACAGCTGTTAAGTGCACTGAAGAGTGAATGCTAGATACATTCTTATGGGATCAGTCTGATTGTATCTTTTCTATTACATCTGGAAACTGCTTCTATAAATGAAAGAGCTCCTGTTTTTATACTTTTCTTTCCTTGATGTCACTGTGACCTCTTAGCCTTTACTGAACATGTAAGAAGAGGTTGTTATTTGAGACCAAGGCATTTATCCTTTTGTAACCTTTCCCTGTCTTTGGCTTGCAGGATATGCAAAGAGAATCAGTTTTTACCAAGTGTTAAACCTTACCTATTTGATTTCTTCTCAAAATCAAACCTTACCTATTTGATTACCTATTGAAACCTTACCTGGCAAATGCTGAATGCAAGTAGCTGGATTTTGTAGTCCTGTAGTTAAAGGACGCTTTGATCAAGTGCTGTTTGCTTGCCACTAATAGTTCAAGCCAAAGGAGGAAAAGAGTCACTGGTCTGAACCCATGTCTTAGCCCCAGATGTTCAGAACTCCAGGTATAGTTTTAAAATCAGCTCAAGTAGGGGTTATTGGCAAGTCACTTAACTGGTTTGCCTCTTCTTTTCCCTTTGTTAAGTGAGAAGTTTTGTTCATTCTTTGGACTGTTTATAAGGAATCAAATGTAAATTCTCATTGGCTCTTGAAAACATCAGCAAAAACTAATTTTTTCATGTTTGCTTGAGGTTTCTTTTTTTTTCCCTTTTGATCAGGTACAAAGAAGGTGGTGAAGCTTTGTTGGTATTGCTTCCTTCCGAAGAAAAAGGGATGGTGGAACAGCTGGCACAGAGGAAAGTACCTATCAGTGAAATCAAGTAAGTGGCTAATGCCCTGCCTGTTATTCAACCTTCTTTCTGCAAGAGTAATCTGTGATGAGTCTATGACAATCTTGATAAAGTGCTTTACTTGCCTGAAGCTGGACAAATCAGGGAAATGAATTCGTTTTGGTAGTGTTGTAGAAGGAAAAGACCTTGAGAGGTTACCTATTTTATTGCTGTTCCCAAAGGCATGATGAGCTGCACAAATCATTCTTATCAGATGCCAATTAATATATTCACAGTTTCCCAAAGAGACCTCATCTGTACTCAACAGTTACTACCATTAACATTTTTTCTTCAAGTGTCTGATAAGACTTGTAAGTAATTTAAATGAAATATTTCTTTTGCCTTGTGCCAAGAATATATGGAAAGTGATGTATTCTCTTACTCTCTGCAGCTTCTTTTTATGTAATTGAACATGATAATGCTCACTTTCTCTTTTGCAGATTAAACAATTACAATTTCTTTAATCTGTCCCTGTATGTTTTTATTGCTGTTATCATTTTTGTTTCTCTTATCTGTTATTTCTTTAGTTCTGGACTTTTTCTTCAACTTGTCATGACCTTTCTGAATCAGTTAGTTGAAGGACAGGAAGTGAAAGATGGTAATTTTACATACTAAAAAGAGGGTTCCAAGGGAAGCCTGTAAGGAGCTATGCTATCTGTACAAATAGAACTGCCTTTGAAGCAGTTGCAGAAGCATATAACAATACCAGGTGAAAATAAAAAAGCATGTTTCCATTTTCTGTTAAATGCAGAGTAATGGATATGTGGGAAACACAAAAATCCTAACTGTAAAAATATTAGAAGAAAAGACCACCACTAAAAAATTGATGGTACTTTCTTATTTAGCAGCTATAGGTAGGAACGGGTTTACTGTTTTCTGAGCCTGTCGGTCTGATGTTGAATTAAGAGAGAAAAGAGAATGTGAAGGAAATATGGAAGAATTGAAAACAAGCCAGAAAATGTGATATCAGCCTGACTCCATTTTTAACACTTAAAAAGTTCAGGTCACACCATGCCAAAAATTGTACAGCAGAGATAAAATAAATCAGAGAAGGATGACAAGGTAGAAAATGTCAGTTTCTGTATGAGTGGATATGAGCAAAGCTAGGCTTGTTTTACTTTGAAAAGCTGTGGTTTGCATGTGAAGATACAGATATCTAAGCAAAGAAGGGAATTACCTATACTGAATTTCTATGTAGAACAATTGTTTTTGAGAAGAAATCAAATTAGGATGAAACCTTAGGTGGTTATTTACACCTCATTGCTTAATGTTCAGGTTTGCTCAAAATTTACAGGTGAACATTTCTCCAGAGAACAGAAACAACGCACAGAGTACTTTCTGGATTTAAAGTTTAATTTTACTTTTAAAAGTATTTTTGTTGTATAGAATATGCCATTTCAAAGGCTCTTCTGAACTGTACCTGTGACTGCTATTTCTGTGTAACAAACTGAGTACCCAGCAGCTGGTGAAATAAATCCACCTTTTCTCGTTAAACACTTATCAAATCCATGCAGGATGTGGACCAACTTCAAACATAAACAATTTTTCCTAAAACAGTGAAATAAGGACTATAATGCAGTCCAACAACTACTCAGTGACAACCCAAACAAAACCTCACCAACTGAATGTGGATAATATAGGTAAAGCAACTGAAGTCTGGCATTTTCTTTTCCATTAAGCATCATAGTGCTTTAAAAGGATCTGTTGTATAACCACTGCAGTAAATTTTCTCTTTCCAAACTTCATGTTTTTCCATCTTAAAATGGTAGTTATTGAAGTAATTTATCTTTCTTTTATATTCAGTAAATAGATGTCTGATCTCATACACATTATAAATATTTCTCCTTTCCCGTTTCTTTGTCAGCTAAGCTTTTAACTTCGTAAGTAATGGTGCTAATTGTTTGAACAGCTTATCAAAGGAAGTGGTAAAATAACCTCTTTAGGCTGTGTTTATCCATGTAAATAGAAATCCATGTTTTTGTACAGGGATAATAATCCAATTTTAATAGGGCAAATATGTCACCCCCAATAAATGCACATTATATTTATAATCCAAGCTAGGTGAGTCTCTAGAGAGACATTAATGGTTGCATCTCTTAACATATTGTTGTTAATCTGGTGTTACTTTGATGGAAAACTCTGCTGCTTTATTTTTTTTTTTTAATAATACCCCAGAAACTCCTTCTTGTACCAAGCCACTAGGACATACGTATTATAAATGCGTTCAAGAAATATTCTTAATTGGAATCATTATTAGAAAAGTCAAGGGTTTTGATTGATAACATATTTTAACATCCTGCCCCAATATCCAGATTTTCAATCTGCAAAATAAACTTTAATAGAATTTATAACATTAAAATGAAGGGGAATGCTTTCACTTAGAATTGTCTGCCTAATGTATTATGATTTAAAATTTGTAGCATTGTCCTTGTAAAAGGCTAACTAAAATCCTTAAAAAGTTATTCTTGTAATTACTTGTGGATTGCAAACCAGTTAAATTCTAGAAGTTTTTAACTACAGATTTTCTCATGCCATTTGCTTCCAGCCAGTTTCCCAATTAATATAAGGCCAGTGTGTTTTGTCAGTTTATAAATTGTTTAAGAAGTTGCATGAACCCGTGGATCATGTTCCAGGTCTTGTGGTGAAGTCTTCTCCTGTTGTTTGTGCTTATTCACCTAATTATAGATTCTTAAGAATTCTAACTTGAGAATTAGAAGATAATGAGCACTGCTCATTGCCAACAGAGTTTAACTGTTCAAGTTTCTGAAATTCATTCTGAAAGCTTTTTTTCAAAAGCTTGTTTCTAAAACGTTGTACAAACGTTGTATATTCAAGTGTTTGTTTGGCTGTTCTTATTGACCTGTGTTCTGGTACAGTGGTCGTAAGAATGCTGGTTTTTTTTTTATTTTGTATTTTTTGATTTGCAAACTGTTTTTGATGTTTTGTTTCATCTAGACAGACCTTTTAAAACAGTTCCATAATTTGAAAGTAGAGAAAGGAAGAACTTTCCTTGATACCTGTTCAAAGGACTGGGGTTTAAGCTCTTTCCCTAATTTTCAATGTTAGGTCTAAGCTGCCAGTAGAGGCTTTCAGTAAACTAGTCCCTTGTAATTAGCACAAGCTGCCAATTTACAGATAGTGCTTTTAACAGTACATAATTTCTTCATTATTCAAAAAGAGCAAGAGAAAATGCAAAATATGCAATAATAAATACAATAGCTTAGAGCATTTAAATATGGCAAAAAGGTACTCTGAAAGTATTAGTTTGTACATTTTTTAAAGGAGTCTGTAATCTCCAAGTTTACCATGCAAGCTGTAAATTTAAATTATTTTTGGTAGTATTTGAGGTTACTTTGTTGGGTAAAAAGATAAGAGCTGCTTCCTCAGGGGTTGCCATAACAGATTTTGTGTCTAGAAAATTTTACCAAAGGAAGTGCAAGTATATAGATACCCATGATGTAGTATTGCTTTCTTTAATTTTATGGCAAAAAAGATATTTTTTGAGGAAAAAAGCAAAAACAACAACAAAACACCTTTTTTCCTTTCTTTTTTCTTTCTCACAGTGGATAATATTTGGATGTGTATCCCACACGTTGGTAGTATCAATATAGGGGATCTGTTAAAACTGGCTGCCTCCCAGTTGCCATAGTTACTGTAAGAGTGGTGTCACTATTGAGTGTGGTTCTACACCGGTGTGTGATCTGCTGAGTGAGCCTTCCCTAGGTGCCAGCCCTTCCCCCTCCCTCCAGCCTTCAGGATGTCTAGTTGGAACCACAGGGAGCCACATTCACACTGAGAGCACAGAGCAAAACCTGCTGCTGCTGCCTGGAAGCTGGGTGGAAATCTGGAAACTGTTCTGCTGCAGCAGGGCAGCAGGGTCTTTTAGGTGGTTCATCTTTTTTGCTTAAATTCTATTTTGGAGTAGAGTGGGGGAAGGACAATGCCTAGTTAAAACAGTGCTTGTATCCTAGTATATAAACCAGAGAAAATTAGAGGAAATCAAAATGTGTATCAACCAGAAAATTTGCTGTCTGATCAATACAGAAGGCCAGGAAAGCTGGGTTCATGTTTACATCATGGCATAGTCAAGCGTGGCCATTTATGCAACTGGTAGGCAAAACTAGCTTCAGAAAGTTGTACTACTCCTTAAAGGTAAGATATGTGATCACAGAGTAAGAAATAACCAGCCTACTTAAAATGGCAGACCATGTTACAAAACCCCCTTCTAGCCTTTGCATAGTTGGTTTTAGCTCATTGGTTCTTGCCATTTAGGCAAGCTTATAAATTATGACAACTAATTTCAGTGTTTAGCTTTTAGGTTTGCTTCTTCTAATAGTCACATGTATAGACTTTATTGTAAAGAGTTTTATTTGTTCAGAAGGAAGTAACATACAAACTCATTATAGCTAAAATCTAATTTAACAGTGGCCAGCTTTCTCAGTTTTTGAATCTCAGCATGAGAGGAAGATGACAGTGGATGACTGTCATGATACAGTGTTGGAGAAGACAGACTTCAGTACTGCTCCTGTTTTTTTGGTAGTCAGTGCTGCAAATTTGCTCATTCATTAACAAACACATAAGATCAAAATGTGCCTGGGGTACCATGTTCTTAGTTGACATTGCTTAGATTTATACCACATTATCTGGCCATTCTTTTAAATGTGGAATGTCTTGTTCTTGTTTTTGCAGTTTTTGGCTTTTTCAAATCCTTTTCTTGCATATTTCAATCAAATTACTCAGAATTTAGATTCAGTCTACAAAATGTGGCTGTATTTTGTCTTGAATTGTTGTGTATTATGCTTGGAGCCTCAATGACACATAGCCTCTTATGAATAATGA